>NC_058371.1:25327916-25940833 GCF_018350175.1 Felis catus
GCTTTTCATGCTGCACTGTGGAGACACGGCAAGCATTTCTCTGTGTGGTCAGAAAGGCCACTAAAATGCGAGGGAGCCGGACCAGTGAGAAGCTTCATTCTCCCCTTGTGTAATAGATGTGAGTCCAGCTCTGGGTGGTTTGTATGGTTTTGTCCACTGCACTACAGATCCCTGGAAGAGCAAGCAAAACAACTGAAGAGATGTAAGGATTTCTACATGAGAATAATTTTTGTGTAATCGTAAAAGACTAGGGTTGAAAGGGACCTCGTAGCCATCTAAGCAATCGTTCTCTTCATTTGACAGAGAAAATTGAAATCCGAAAAGCTACAACGATTTAAATGTATTTTATTTTGTATTTTAGAAATGTCAAATTATTTTCAGAAGCATCCATGTCTCCTTTTCCCTCCAGACTCTTAGAAACCAGAAGCATCTACCATAGCTTTGTTTCTCCAGTATTTAACATCTCACCCTGGCAAGCAGTAAATCCTTTTAGATAGAGACAATCTCATAATATTGATCTCAAGCCGCATTTATTTCAATAAGCTCATAATAAAAAGTGATAATCGGGCGCCTAGGTGGCTCAGTCGGTTAAGTATCCAACTTCAGCTCATGTCATGATCTCGCGGTCTATGAGTTTGAGCCCCGAGTCGGGCTCTGTGCTGACAGCTTGGAGCCTGGAGCCTGCTTTGGATTCTGTGTCTCCCTCTCTCCCTCCTTCTCTCTCTGCCTCTCTCCTGTTCACACACTCTCTCTCTCCCTCTCTCTCTCAAAAAAATAAACATTAAAAAAGATTTTTTTAAGTGATAAGCATTGCACTGTCCACACTTTATCATAAATATTCCTCATTTATCCTTTTGGTTTCATCCATCTCGAAAGCAAGTACAATAAGATTTACTTGTCTCAGACTTGTAACAGGAATATTGTTAGAGTTTAATAATTTTTTAAAGGAATCCAAGAATCTATGATTTAATACACCCCAATGAATTACTCTTTTTCTTTTGTTCACTATTAACATTATTGTAGGCGATTTCCTGTGGATATGAGTAAAACAACTGTATGACAAGGTTGACAGGCTAATTAGTGGGTTCAAGATTTTAAGTTTTAATTCCGTCTTTAACATCACTTTTACAAAGAGGAACAGACAGAATCTTGTTATCCTATCTCCCATTAGTTAAGATAACTCTACAATAATGCCATTCACTGATGTCAGACAATCAGCTTGAGCTAAGAATGTTAAAAAGAATTGAACTAGTAAGTGTAATCCTTGAAATTTACAGAAAATCAAGATTCTGTAACACTAATAGTTGAAAAAGTAGATGAGATTTAAAGAGAGTATACCTAAAGAAAGGTTGATACTCTTTGATCTTGCAACATTGTATGCGGCCTCAAAACTACTGCAGGAGAATTTCTTTTAGTTATTTCTTATATTCTACATGGTTTTCAATGTTTTGTGTTCACTGAATTTATTTTAGATATACCACAAATAAATTATTCAGAATTTCAAAAATGGGCTCTGTATTAACTTCAGAAAATGGGTAATAGCCTTAATTGCGTTTCTTTGTTTTTGTTTTGTTTTTGTTTTTGTTTTTGTTTTAATTTCGCTGTACCTTTTACTGTTTATTCCTGCTTCCTACTATTAAGGTCTTGGATAGTAAGTACCAAACGTTCTAGTCTTCAAACAGTCCTTCTGAAGACTGCCAGCTATTTATAGTTCTTTCTTCTCCATTTTACTTTCATGGGTGCTTTTAAAGCTGTTGGAAATTAAAGGTCACCAAGGCTGAATGTGTATGTGGCAATTTGTCCAAATTAACTTATTACCGTGGCCTGGTGGGTGATGATGAGACATCTGGTCCATTGCTTAGGAAACATCCTCCACGAGAGTGATTTCTGGGAGTAGGTTTAATTACCTTTTTCATCTCAGCAAAACCTCTAGTTATCCCAGGGATTCAACCCGTGGATTAATTATTTTTAAATTTTAGTTTAGGGGGATCCGTCCTTCAATATCTCATCTAGTTCTACTGCACAAGAAAATTGACACAAATTAGCTCCAGAATAGCTGTTTTTTTTTTATGCAGAGTTAGAATTGCATGCTAAATTTGTCATTCTGTGATGATGAAAAATGGTAAAAATTAGAGACCCTGAATATGCAGATTTTTTAAGCCTTAAACCTTGAGGGAAATGCAGTGTGGTTTCTCTCCATTTTCCTTATAAATTCCAAACGAAAAACAGTTATTGCTTTAGACCCAGCTTTTACCTATCTCGTTTTGCAAATATAAATAAGGCCACCTTTGTCCTTGGCCCATTGAATTACACTTCACAGTCAAAAAAAACATTAGATACTTCATTTTCATGTGTAAACTTGGAGTAAAAGATAAAATATACCTGCTCCTTTTATTGCTTCATTATTATATGGACATACTTATTAAAATGCAACGAACTCAGCATGCTTCCATTAGTAAATTTTGGGGTTAAATGACCAGAAGATAAAAGCCATAGTAAGTGAATTGGCTGTTAATAAAATGTATTTTGCACTTAATTTACAATTTATTTACATGCTCTAAACAACTGGTTCTTCTTTGGGGAAACACCTGGCAGATATGATGCAGCAAGTGTTAAAAGTACACACATTACTCCATTTTTAAAAATGGCTCTTTTTATTGCCATAAATTTGCTCAACTTTGCCTTTTAAAATTAATATACCACAGTAAGTGGTGTTTTTAATAGAGCATGTGTAATAATTACAGATTGTCCTATCCATGTAGTATGAATGACTCCCGAAAGGCATCTTGCTGTAGGCCATAGAGCATGGACTTTGGAGTACAGAAGAGTTGAGTTCAAATTCTGTCTCTGCAGTGTGATAACTGGGTGACCTGGCAAGGTACTTAACTTTCCTGAGTGTCAGTTTTGTTCATTTCAAAAAATCATGATAATATCTCATTTATAGAATGGTAATGATGTTTAAAGGAGACAACTCAAGTAAACCACTCACTGCAATGGCTGGGACTCACCTGACACTCTGGAAATGAACTTTTCCTTCTCTCTCCTTTTTTGAAGAAAGCAGATTAAGAGCAAGACTTCACAGACAAGTCTTATCAAGGCCCCAGAATTCAGTCTTGCCTATTCACACCTTTACTAAGGGGCTCAAGATATCTTCTGCTTTGCCTGCTTTCCAAGTACATTATTTACAACTCAGTTGTTTCCGTTTGGGTTTTTTAGGACAAATCTCTTTTCCTTGCCTAGATTCTGTGCCAAAGCAATACCTCAGAATTCAACTTTTCAGCATCTCTGTGCTTTATCTTGTTCAGCATGGCTTCAAAATGTGATCCATACAACTCTCCAGTGTTCATTTGGCAAACTGGCTTACACCATTGTTTTATTTTAAGTAGAACCTTGGGGAGCCTGGGGGGCTCAGCTCAAGTGTCCAACTCTTGATTTCCGCTCAGGTCATGATCCCAGGGTCATGGGATCAAACCCTGCATCAAGTTCCATGCTTAGCATGGAGCATTCTTGGGATTCTCTCTCTCCCTTTCCCTTTGCACCTCTCCTGGCTCACGTGTGCTCTTTCTCTCTCTAAAATAAGCAAAAATAATTTTCTTTAAAAAAAGTATCCATCTGAAATGAGGGTAAAATGGTCAAGGGCTCTAAACATATATAAACCAGAGCTATAAAGTATCAATTTAGCAGTAGTCAAAAGTGTAAGTAAATACTGTATTTTTAATACTTCATTTTGCTTAGCATTGCACTATTTCTCCCCAAATACTGTTGCTCCTTCAGAGCAACAATAAAAGAACCAGTAAATGGAAGATCTTTGTTTCCTTTATGTTAAAAGAAAGAAGTGTCACCTGTCACAAAAGGGGCACTGAAATGAGAGAAATAGCTGTTTCTAAGAATTTTGTTTAATCCAGTATGGTATTTTATGCATGAGCTAATTTGTACTTGAATTTAAAATTCCAAAAATGATGAGGTAGATGTAAGTGTCTTGCAGTTGCCAAGGCAACATTAATGTCACTTGGAACAAATAAGGGTAATGGGGGGGGGGGGTGGGCAGCTTTTCAGCCATGACTTTCCTCACACACTAAGACTCTAGTTAAATCATCAAGTTGGAATAGCAAAGAAGTAAGAATGACTACATATTTCCTTTTTGTGTGTGGTTGACTGTGAGAATCCTTCAGAGAATCCTGAAGTGTCCCCACATGTCATACCCCATCCCAGCTTTAGCATGTACCGCTCCAGGACTGTCTGTATTCCCCCAACCCTGCATGCTTGGCTCTTTCTCCTCACAATACTCTTGCCCCTAACCCCATCCTATGTCTGCAGTAGATAGATATCAATGGCTGAGTGAAAAATGGCGTCACCTCTTTGGTGAGTAGAATAGCTGTCACCAGACAGACCAAAGAACTAAGGACCCAAGAAGGGCCGTTGTGACAGTCTTAGAGTGAACAAAAGTAAACACAGTGGACTAAATTGGATGTGCCAGATTTGCAAGGATTCGTGGGTTATTTGTTTTCTGGAGACACCAACAACTAGACATAGCAACCTATTAAAAAATCCACAGAGGTTCCTTTGTAAAGAAAAGAGAACTCTGCATATCTGCATCTTAAAAATCACGGTCACAGTTCACGCTTTTGTAGAGAGCTTTCAAGGTGCAGATCAGAAATCCCATTTGCATACAATTAAAGGACAAGACATTTTAAAGTAATTGGAGCACAGTCATGTGGTCAGTAGAGTATGTTGTATGACCTTGGACAAGTCCTATCTAGTCTCCTCATCTGTTAAGAGATTGGGCCAGATTACTGCTGCCATATCTCCCCACTCTATCAACCTTTGACTGGACGTGTGCAGGATTATAAGGAATCATGGACCAATAAATCTGAAAGAAATTTCCAACTCTTATATGTGTTTTCTAAATTGTCTACAAGGAACACAGATTTCTTTTCTAAATTAGGAATTAATGACTGATCTGTATCTTTTTTTAATATTTAAAATATACAGGAATAGAAACTTTAGAGATCATCTTCTTTGATAAATGAGGTCACAGAAGAGTAAGAAGGGGGAGAAGTTTGCCCAAATGTACACAGTAGTCAAGGGTCAGTCCAGGATCCTGAGCAAATTCCACTGACCCCCAGCTAGCGTTCGTGATACATGGAAGCATTGAACACGAAATGGCAATTCTATCAGTTAACAAGGATAAAAGCCCTCCCTTGATTTTTTTTTTCATCTTCCTATCAGGATTTAAAAGCATTGAGGACTAGCAATAAAACCAAGAATTTAAGGAACGTGAAGGCCAGGCACTGATTTGTAAAGTACACAAGTCCTGCAAAGGCCAGGCCCACTTTCTCCTGTACTGAGTCCACTGGCCCAGATTAGGATGGTCGGTCCCTTTCCTCTCCCTGCCGTGAACCCCCTACCCCATTCCGTTCTCCACACCACAAGCAAAGTGACAAATGCCCAGACCCTGATTCATGGTATTTCTTCAGAAAGTAATCCTGTGAAGGCTGTCTGCTCTGGATTGAAGCCACCTTGACATACACTCCGTTTAGGCCACCTGTCTCCCCTCAACTTTCCAAGTGCTGAAACCAGAAAGAGGAGTGGCACCAGCTCTCCTAGGTGCTTTGCAACCTACTCTTGCTTTACCATTTACTTTCACAATTGCCAGTATCATAAGACAAACAATGACTTTTAAGTGAAAAAAGAAATGCAATAAACTAATAAAAGCAAATTGCTGCATGAGTCAGATGATGATTTCCAAGGTGTTCTTGACTCTTGGCTGTGACCCTTTCTGGTGCGATCTCTGTTCACACCAGCAAAGACTGAATATCATATTTTTGAAGATATCCTCTAATCACTATTTACTGGCAGGGAGTGCAAGAAATGGTTTATTGGCTCATATTAGTAAAACATCAAAGTCCTTTCTTAGAAAACAGTGCTGGTTCTCGCTTGTGTGGTGTGCATGAAATCAGTGAACCAAATAAAGCAAGGAGGGCTCATTAGGAAGAGCAACAAAGTTTCCAGTGTCCTTTATGACCGTGCAGCCACCACAGAAGAGATCAAAGCCTCCCTCAGTGGTGTCTGTACATCTGTTTTCTTTTTATCCAACGTGTTATTTGGTTAGTTGTTTGACAACATCAAAGCTTTTGGCCATTAGGTTCTTTAGTCCACATGGGACCGAATTTACTTTACTAATCCATCTGGTCTAAGATATAAATGTTCCTAATAAGTGCAGGTCACCAATTTGAGTGAAATGAATACTTTCAGTATTTAGTTTTAGGGACAAATTCTCATCAGTCTGGAAGTAGAGAGCCTCTTAGCTGATGCGTCTTGTGAAGTTAACCATTTTCATTAAGGAAATGCCATGTAAACTTTTGAATCCAGGAAAAAGAATTTGCTCTCTCTTTCTCTCTCTCATCCTCAATAGCTTTATTGAGATATAGTTCACATAGTATATAATTCACCCATTTAAAGTTTACAATATGTACACAGAGTTATTTTAGAACATTTCCTTGTTCCAAAAAGGAACCCTGTGCAAAATCGACACACTGTACACAGTAAATTTGTGCATTATTATAAGTCAATTTTATCTAAATAAAGCTGGGGTGGGGGAAAGATAGAGAAAGAGAGAAAGAGAAGAAAGAAACTATACTCATCAGTTGTCACTCTCTTTTTCCCCCCAAATTTCCCTCATCCCCAGTCCCAGGCAACCATTAATCAGTTTTATGTTTCTATTGATTTACCTATTCTGAATATTTCAAATGAATGAAATTATCCAATATGTGGGTCCCTTCTGACTGGCTTCTTTCACTTATTACAGTGTTTTCAAGGTTCATAATGTTGTAGCATATGTCAGTACTTTATTTCTTTTTATTGCCAAACAATATTCCATTGTATGTATGTACGTGTGTGTGTATGTGTGTGTGTACGTGTATGTACATATATACACATACACACACACACACACATACACACACATACATACATACTGCATTTGATTTATACATTTATCAGTTGGTGGACATTTGGGTTGTTTCTGCTTTTTGCCTATTATTATGATCAGTGCTGCTGTGAACGTTCATGCACAAGTTATTGTATGTACTTAATTAGCTCTTCATTTCTCTTGGGTATACACATAGGGGTGGAATGGCTGGGTCACACAGTCGCTCTTTTTAATCTTTGGAGGAACTTCCAGGCTGTTTTCCAAAGCAACACCATGTTTTACATTCTTGCCAGCAATGTTATGAGAATCCCAATTCCTTCACATTCTCACCAACACTTGTTATTGTCTGTCTTTTTTATTATAGCCATCATAGTAGGTATGAAGTGGTATCTTTTTGGGGATTTAATTTGTATTTCCCGTTCTATAGGCATGGCCACTGCTGTGGAACTATTGGCATCTTTTAGTGCTTACTGGTTATTTGTATGTCTTCCCTGAAGAAATGTCCATTCAGACTCTTTGCACAATTTTAATTGAGTTATTTGTCTTTTTTTTCTTAAGTTTATTTTGAGAGAGAGTGCGCATGAGCGAGTTGGGGGGGTGGGTAAAGAGAGAGGGAGAGAGAGAGAGAGAGAGAGAGAGAGAGAGAGAATCCCAAGCAGGCTCCCCACTATCAGTGTGGAGCCTGATGTGGGGCTTGAACTTATGAACCCCAAGATCGTGACCTGAGCTGAAATCAAGAGTCGATGCTTAACCAACTGAGCCACCCAGGTGCCCTGAGTTACTTGTAGTTCTATTATTGAGTTATGTGTCCTTCATGTATTCTAGATACAAATCTTTATCAAATACATAATTTTCAAAATTTCTTTTTAATTTTATTTAACTATTCTCTGGCGATTGTGCATTTCCTGTTTATTTGAACAGGAGACTCCTTAAAATGGAATCATGTGTCACAATAGAGGAAATAAAGTCTATTTCAGAGTCCTCTTCTTGCCAAATATACAAAATCAAAGAGAAAAAATACTAAGAATATTAGAAGAAGAGCTTAGAAGTGTATTGGTTTTTTTTAAAAAGAAAGTATATTTGAAAATAAAGTCAGATGGAAAATTCAAAAAAACAAACAAACAGAAAACAAAAAAAGGACTTAGTAAAGTGACCATGGCCATTTTAGTTTTGTGGCAACAATAATTATTCGTGTTTGTATACACAATTAGAGTTTACAATGTACTGTGATAAACATACTCTCTTGTAATCAGCTCTGTGAAATATTACAGTTATTCCTTTTACCAATTAAAAAAGAGGGGAAAGGAAAAGGGATGGAGACATTTTGTAAACTATTTTGTCACATTTGAGACTAAGTTCAGTCTAAACACCAGTTACAAAAATGCTAAAATATTGAGGCCAAAGTTCATTACATGAAGTACAAAAGCCATCCAACCAGTTGTGTAAATGATTGTTTGTTTTCTGTTTTTGTTTTTTTTTTTCAATTTATCCATTTGTATGTGGTATCTGAATGTGAGATGTGAAGTAAAATGACTGTCTATGTCATGATAAATTAACCATAGTTCTAATCACATGATACGAACATCCACAAACCTAAAATTTTATCATGTCTTGCAACACATAGGTCTTTTCCCCTGGGGGTGTGCATTGATGTTGGGGAATGCAGTGTAACCATACAGACTACGTCTGGAGTTTTTATCTAACAGTGCTGCATATACTCCAGAGAATGTTACACACTATTCTGCACTTGATTTACTGTGTGATATCAAGCAGTCCACAAGCTTCTCCCAGCTTCAACTTCATCATCTAGGAGATCCACTAAGGTTCCTATTCCTGACCTGTCTGCCCTGTAGGTTTCTGCTGCATGATCTCTGAGATGGTATGGGTTGGGACCTAAATACAAGTGGGGGAGGGACATAAGAGAAGACGTGGCATCCTGGTATCCAAATAGGAGAGGGGTAGCAATAACGACGTGGTGTTACAGGTCTTGTTGACTGATCACCATGATGAGACTCTATGTGAAAGTAGGATGAGTTGTTTTTATTAATATTATTGCTCATGTAAGCTGGCGATAGGGACCAAACTCAGCAGGCAGTCCCTTCTGTGTTCCTCATAGACTACACAGAGTACTCAGGAACTGTTTTTTCCTTTGTGCCCAGTTTTTTGCTGCAGTTGTAATGGAGGTTAACATCTCACAGTAGTATTAGTCCATGGAGTCCCAGTTTAGTCTATACCCAAGACTGATTCAAACCACTTGAAAGAGGCTCAGAAGCAATCAAGCCTATACCCAGAACAGTCTACTGAAGTAGACCAGGATCTTTCCTCGGATCAAACCCCAAGCATGTGCCAGGGTTCCCCAGGCTACAGAGTGGAGAGGGACCCAAAGTTATGGTAGTGGCAGAAAATCAAGTAGCTTCCATCTGTATAGAGAGAAAAATATCCTCTGAAATGAGACAGGTCCGATGGTCTGACAATAGAGAATATTATATATATAGACCACCCTGGAAAATCTAGGACCTATGATTGCCATATTTTGTGACTTCCAAGAGATGCCATTAGCATCTTCCCCAGAGGACAGACTAGTGGCTGGGGAAGCGAAGTTCACACTTCCAGAATTTATGTTCTGAGCCTGACCATGCAGGCAACTGTGGGAAAGGGTAACTGCTGTCTGAGTCAATCTTAGTCAGTCTATAGGCATCTATTTATATTAAATATTGGGCAGATCTCTATGGATTATAAAGGCCATATAGATGTATGTGCTATTCATTATCATGTAAGAAGTGCTAATTTCTGTCTCTACCAGCATATAAAAGCGTATGTGAAAGTACCTTTAATTTCCTAGAGAAAACTGAAAATGTAAACTGAAATTAATACTAAACAAAAGCGTTACATTCAAAGTCAAAGGGATTAATCAGTTTTTGGGAAAATAATAATTGTCCAAGTGTGGGGAAAAAATCTCCACTGCTTTTTTTGTTTTGTTTTGTTTTGTTTTGCCAAAAATGGACTCCTGGACATGGAAATCTCCCCTTGTGTATGCTATGCATTCAATTTAGACTTTTTAGCTCCCTTTCAACCAGTGGGGAGGTCAGAAATACCTGTGCAGGGGGAAGGGAGTGAATGAAATGTTTGCCCTCTCTGCTTGTAGGTGACAGCCAGATTGTTCTCATTCCTTCTTGAACTGTGTTGGACAAATCTCTTAACTTACCATGTCTGGGAAGTCTTCAAACGTAAAGGTGATGATGACATTCGTTGGAGTGCCTGGAGAAGGAAGCCTTTGAAAGCATCCTAGGGCTACTCCAGCAATCCAGGGGGAACTTGCTCGTAGTTAAGAGCCACTTTGCAAAAGAGGTCTGATTTTCTTAAAGGCAGAACTCCCAATCAGCTTTCTATTTAAAATCACACAGAGGTATAGAAGAAACAGACATTTCCGCCCCATGCAACAGACTTTAATTCCTTGAGGTTAAGTGGCTGGGCTCTCCAACAATTCTTCAGATTGGCCTTTCCTTTCCTGATATAAATAGGAACACTCGTCAAAAATCTCGCAAAGAAAGAATGACAGAGCCCCTAATCCAAAAGCTCTCATCTTCTGTAATTACCTACAGAATTCCTTAAGAAGCTTCCAGCTTTCAGTTCTTTTGGTTTTGTCTTCAGAGGTTAACTTACTAATGTATGATAGTATGATGGGATAAGTAACATGGCCCTTGGCCCTGGGAGGAGTAGCTACAGTAGAGGTAGTAGGAAGAGAGAAAAGCTATAAGCACTCACTCCTGTGGATACTTCCATATCTCACCTTTGCTATACATCCTGTCCTGTGCTAATATTGAGGAGTGAGGAAATATTGTTTGGGAGGAAGTCGCTCCTTGAGGAAGGAAGTGGGCAGTGCAGGAAAAACAAATCAGAACCTTCTCAGATAGAATTCACCTTTGACTACCACTTAAAGCTCCCCACCCCATGTCCAAGTTTTGTCAGACAGGGATACACATGTCAAAACCTGTCTAAGCCTGCCCTTCCCCATAAACAATCACGAATATTCTTCTGAAACTAATGTCACTGGCATTCATGGCTCTCAGATACAGTTTAGGCTCTCAAACTAGACTCATAGATGAGTCTATGCCAATGCTTTCTCATGTTGCAAAGAATGTTACGTATGCCCAACGGCAGCCAAGAAGAAAAACCTAATGAGATTTAGTGGCCATTTATTTCATATATAAGCTGTTTGACCACTAGGACTGAAATCTGCTCAGAGACAATGACATCCTCTAGAAAATAGACTCTGGTTTAAGCATACATGTCTCAAAAACCAAGATACTCAATATTTTTATAGGAGATTCACTATTTTTATAAAAACTTCATGGTTGCTTTTTAGAGCAAACAAATTTAATTTCCCCCAAAGAATTTCAGCCTCCTTGAAAGAGTAAATGAGTATTTCTTGTGTTTACCTGGCTTTAAGTAACTTCTTGTTTGTTTTTGTTTTTTTGTTTTTTTATGTTTGTTTTTTTTTGGGGGGGGTTTGTTTTGTTTTGGTTTGGTTTGGTTTTTTTGTTTTGTTTTGTTGTTGTTGTTTTGTTTTGTTTTGTTTTGTTTTTTGCTTAAACAACAAACATTTATTTTTCCTGGTTCTGGAAGCTCAAACATCCAAGATCAAGTTGCAGGAAGCTTCAGTGTCTGGTGTGAACCCACTTTTCTTTTCTTTCCCTCTTTCTTTCTTTTCTTTCTTTTCTTTCTTCCTTCCTTCCTTCCTTCCTTCCTTCCTTCCTTCCTCCTTCCCTCCCTCCCTCTCTCTCCCTTTTTCTTTCTTTCTTTCTTTCTTTCTTTCTTTCTTTCTTTCTTTCTTTCTTTTCTTTCTTTCCCTTCCTTCCTTCCTTCCTTCCTTCCTTCCTTCCTTCCTTCCTTCTTCCCTCCCTCCCTCCCTCCCTCCCTCTCTCTCCCTTTCTTCCTTCCTTCCTTCCTTCCTTTCTTCCTCCCTCCCTCCCTCCCTCTCTCTTTCTTTCTTTCCTCCTCTTTCTTCTTTCTTTCTTTCTTTCTTTCTTTCTTTCTTTCTTTCTTCCTTCTTCCCTCCCTCCCTCTCTCTCTCCCTTTCTTTCTTCCTTCCTTCCTGCCTCTTTCTTTCTTTCTTTCTTTCTTTCTTTCTTTCTTTCTTCTTTCTTGTCTTGTCTGTCTTTCTTTCTTTCTTTCTTTCTTTCTTTCTTTCTTTCTTTCTTTCTTTCTTTTCTGTCACCAGAATCACCCTTAACTTAACTTAAGCTTTTTTCTAGCATGCACCTCAGATCTTTCCAGCCTCTCCAGTACCCAGCTCTGGTCACTTCATTCTTCTGCTCACAAACTGTCCTCCCCTGTTTTTGAAATAAAGTCCAAACACTTCTGCTTGGCACTGAATGTCTCCATAATCTTGACCACTACTTTTCCAGGTCTCCTCACATTCCTTATATTCTACATTCCATTCACCCTGTCCTGCACATGTGAGTATGCATCATTTTTTCCTACCATTTTTCCATGGTTAGTTCTTAAAGACTTCTCCTTAGAAATGTCCTATTAGCCACTGCAAGCCATATAGATGTCTCTGTCTTCAAGGAGGTAGTGAAGGACAAACATGAGGAATGCCCAGTAGAGGAACTGGGGCACTGGTGAGTAGTCCTAATGACCACACTCTAAAGTCGACAAGTATTAAATGGAAAGAGTTTACGTGAAATACTAAATAATTTCTTCTAATCAAAAGATCCCAAATGTTTTTACCAAAAGAAAAAGTTGTTTTCATGTGTCAGTTATTTTATACACCTCCAGAACACATAATCATTCCAAAAATTACATAACCTGATCATGGCAATTCAGGGTAAAATAAATGCAAAAAAGAAACAGCTTCTTAAACATACTTTTGGTACATTTTGCTTTTTATTAGTTGGTTTCAGACATTCTTCGCATTTTTAGGAAATCTTTTGATTTGTTTCTGTTTTACTGTGTAATTTAAAACTCTCCACCTTTTACTAAAATGTACTAACCACTGAAAAATTAAAAGCAATATAAAAATAGGAACAGTTGAAGCCAGTTTTAAAGACTTTAAAGCTAACATAAATTTTTCAAATTATAATACTTGACTTTCATATATATGTATTCCTAGCAGACCAATAAAATGGAGTGCTCGTTGTTTATTGGAAATTGACATTCCAATGGTGTTAGCCAACTAAGTAATTCTTTTTTTAAAGTTTCCTGCGCAAAAATGTGTCCAGAGAAATATTTCTATACCAATTAATGTTGATAGTTTGGTTTGGAACATTACGTTAAACTAAAGTTAGTTTTATGTGTTCTCTTTTTACCATATTTAATGAATATCATCGGTGGTCGATTTTTCTTCTAGAATCTTTAATCCTTGTTGCAGTATAGAAAAATAGCAAGGGAATGATCAAAAATAGGCATAAGGCAAAAAGCAAGGTTTCACAGAGTTAAACAGATTATTGTATTTAAATAAGCATTTACTGTTCTTTAAAAAACAAAAAGCATAGCTGCCTTATATGCAGAGATGCTGCACAAAATATTAGGCACCAGCTGAGGGACTTAGCAGGGGACGAGGACATTTCTGGTCTGATGGGCCAGGGGAACAAAATTGGTTGAGCTCCTACTATGCGCACTACTCTGTAGTCTTTCAGATTATCCTTTAACAAACCTATTAGTGTTACTCTCCCCATTCTGCAAACGAAGAAGTCGAGACTCAAATATGTAAGAAGACTGCGGACGGTCACACAGCTAGTAACTAACAGAACTAGGATTTCACCCAGGTCTGTTGATTCTAAATCCTGAACTCCTCTCATGACAAAGAAGATGCAGTACATGGAAAACACAATGGCATAAAATAACAGTAACACAGGAAAATTAAGCGGCAGAATCTGAAGGGAAACTATAGTGAGAAGCAAGAGTTCTGGAATCGCCAGGTGATACTCAGATTTCAGAAACGGTTTTGAAATTTTAGCGAGTAAATTTTGGGTACTCCTGACGATAGCACAATCTGAATGGCAAGGTGTGAGGGGAAAATCAGGATAAAATTTTAATATCTTACTTGCGCTTTCAAAGATGTGTCTAACCTACGTAAAATATCAATATACCCAGCAAAATGCTGATGTGGAATGTAATTTTTCTTTCTCAAAACGCTTTTAGTGTAATAGCTCAAAATCCGATAGAGGATAATTTACCCCAACCACCTTTTCAGGCTTAACCTTCCTCTGTAAACTATTGGGATTTAAGATGTGGGCTTTCCTTTCGTCTTTTTCTTACTTTTAATAACCAGGATGGGTGATTAATAGACTTAATAAAAATGTCTTGTTGCGGGTGACCCTGAATTTTTTTGATGTAGTACAATTCTCTGTGATACATTCTGTTGCACGGTACCACGAATGCTAGAGGTTGCCAAGAGATTTTAATTAATGAAGGCAATAAATAAGCCTCCTTAGATATCAGAATTTCAACCTGCTTCGTTGTCTCTTAGAAGGACAGATGAGTTTAACTTCCGCTTGGCAACGCTTTCCTTGATGTTGAGAAATGGAAAACCTTTGGAAGCAATTTTTCCCAGTGAGTAGAATGGGTCCCTGAGTGAGGATTCTGGTTGACAGCCAGGTTTCTGAGTCCTCTTCCCCGACATCTAGACGTCGTCCCGGAACAATCATCCGGGTCAGTGGTGTCGAACATCCCCCACGGAGGCGCCCACGTGGTGGTACAACAGTGTTTGTTTAGTTTGTAGGGAAAACTTGTGAAAGGTGATGACCTTAGGTTAGGGCTGAGAAAACCCAATGAGTTTAAAGTGGCTCAGAAGTGAAGACCCAAAAGATAGTGCCTTCATCTTGCACGTGGGAATAACCTCCAGTACTGCTGTAGCCCAAGTCCCCGCTGTTAAGTTTAAAATGCTTATCACCTGACACCTTCTGTGGGGCTGCCTTTCATCACTCAGCCAGCAGCCAGTCTCACTGACACTCTCCGCTCAGACTACGTGGCTCTCGCTGAGTTTCCCCGACAGGGCACACAGTCACGCCTCCGAGGCCGTTGATCTCCACGTGAACAGTTAGCAGTCCCTCTTGCAAACTCTGGTAGGTTGTGCTTTAATGCAGTAATAAATCAAAGACAAATTGCCTGCATTTAGTTCCTAAAGCAAGGATGTATAGATTCACTCCAGATATAGAAAAAATAAATAGGCTGCGTGTGGCCCCGCCCCTCCCCTCCACAGCAACACTACATTGTGAAACAAATATTGTAAAAATTGATGAACTGTGAGCGATCCCAAGAATATTTGCCTCTGAAGGATGATAAGAAAGTAATATCTGATTGCAAGAGCCAAAGAATATACCATCCTATTTTATGTGTTTACTTAATGATCGTTATATTTAACAACTGGGGAGCATTTGGCCTCTGATGAAAATATGCTTTATGCTTTAAAGTAACTTCTGCTTGGGGGCGCCTGGGTTGTTCAGTCTGCTAAGCGGCCAACTTCGGCTCACATCGTGATTTCGCAGTTCGTGGGTTTGAGCACTACAGGGGCTCTGTGATGACAGCTCAGAGCCTGGAGCCTGCTTCGGATTCCGTGTCTCCCTCTCTCTCTGCCCTTTCCCCGCTCACACTCTGTCCCTTTCTCTCTCAAAAATAAATAAACGGTGAAAAAAATTGAAAGCAATTTCTGCTTGGATCAAAATTATAAAATGTAAGGAGACGTTCCTTTAAATGTAAAGAGCATTTCCAAGTGAACCCACTTGTCCCACAAGCCATTCTGCTAAGCTGCCGTCTGTCTGAGTCACCCTATCCTTCTTTAATGAAAATTCAAATTTTGCATCTTCTTTGGGCTCAGAAGCCTATCTTGTTCAAAAAGTCCCTTGATGACCCCATCACCCCAGAAACCATTATCAGTCATTCAGTTTTGGTTGTTGTGGTAAAATACACCAAACATAAAATTCACCATTTTAATCATTTTAAAATGTATAACTCAGGAGCATTTAGTATATTCAGTGTTGTGTAACCATCATCACTAGTTCCAAAACATTCTAATTACCCCAAAAGGAAACCAGTATCCCCATTGAGCAATCATTCCCCGTTTCTGTAGCTCCCCAGCACCTAGAAACCACCCATTCTTCTGTGTCCGTGGATTTCCCTATTCGGGATATTTCATGTAGGTAGAATTACATAATATTTTCCCCTCTGTGTCTAGTTTCCTTCATTTAGCCATAATGGTTTCAAAGTTTATCCATGTTGTAGCATGTACCAGTATTTCCTTCCCTTTTTATGACCGAATAATATTTCATCGTGTGATTTTACCACATTTTATTCATGCATCGATCAGTGGACATTTGGATTGTTTACGCTTTTCGGCTACTGTGAAAATATCTTTCTCAGGAAATATATTCAGCTATTAAGCTGTTTTTCAGCTGCTATGAACATCCTTCTGCAAGTTTCTGTTTGAATACCCATTTTCAATTCTTTTGGCTCTATACCTAGGAGTAAAATTGCTAAGTCGTATAATTGTATTTGTAGCTTAACAAGGAAATACCAAACCGGTTTTCGTAGAGGCTGTACGATGTTACATTTCCACCAACAATGTATGAGAGTTCCAACTTCTCACAGACATTTGTTATTTACTTCCTTTTTTTGTTTTTTTTCCATTATTACAGCCATCCTTGTGGGTGTGAAGTGGCATCTCACTGTGGTTTTGATTTGCATTTCCCTGATGGCTAGTGACCTGGAGCATCTTTTCATGTACTTTTGGCCATTTGTTTACCTTCTTTGGAGAAATGGCTATTGATTTGCAAATATCTTCTCCCATTTTATGGATTGTCTTTTTGCTCTCTAACAGGCACAAAAGTTTTCGTTTTTAAGTCCGATTTATCTAGCACTTTTTTTGTTTCTTGTGCTTTTGGTGTCATACCTGAGCATCCGTTGCCAAATCCAAGATCGTGGGCATTTACAACTGTGTTTACTTTTTGAGAGTTTTATAGTTTTAGCTCTCAAATGTAGCTCTTTGATCCCTTTTGAGTTAATTTTTATGTATTGCGTGAGTTAAGAGTCCAACATCATTCTTTGGCATGTGGATATCTAGTCCCAGCATCATTTTGTTGAAGAGACTATTCTTTCCCTCAACGATTCAATTGTGAAAGCTTCTAGTTGAAAGCAGTTTACTTAATAATTGAATTTTTTTTTAGTTATTCATCCATGTATGTCTTCTCTGTAGAAGTGAACAGGAACCCATTCGAGGGAGGAGACTGACTTCTTTAATGTTTCCTATATTTTATATAAGGTCTAAAATGGTTTCCAAAGTGGGAAAAAAAAGAAGCCAGAGCAGACTCAAGGTTTTGATCCAGGAAAATCGGGGTAATTTATTCAAAACACAATTTGTAATCTTTTTAAAATATAAAATTAGTAAGGCAGTCTCTGCCCTCAAGATGTTCATGGCCTAATGTTCATGTAACGAGCACATCTGATAGCCATCAGACATATGTGGTTATTGAGCACTTGAAATGTGTTTAATTCTAATTGAGATTCACTGAAAGGATAAAATACACAATGGATTTCAAAAGGTTAATACAAAAGAAGAATTTCAAACATCTCATTAATAATTTTCATATTAATTACATTTTGAAATGATAATTTTTGGTATATTGGATTAAATAAAATGTATTATAAATTTAACTTCACTGTTCCTTTTTATTCTTTTTTTTTAATTTTGTTAACGTTTATTTATTTTTGAGACAGAGAGAGAGCATGAACGGGGGAGGGTGAGAGAGAGAGGGAGACACAGAATCTGAAACAGGCTCCAAGCTCTGAGCAGTCAGCACAGAGCCCGACGCGGGGCTCGAACTCACATACTGCGAGATCGTGACCTGAGCCGAAGTCGGACGCTTAACCAACTGAGCCACCCAGGCGCCCCCCTTTTTATTCTTTTAATGTGGCTTGTGTCATATTTCCATTGGAATATACTGACATAGATAAACAAAAAATCAAGCAACTGTCTCACACAGACACCAATAAGTGATAGAGGTGATATTTATAGCCAGCTCTTAAAATTTTATAACCTGGGCTTTTCATTACTATACAACTCAAAATCAACCAGGAATATAAAGATATGATTGGTGGCTCCAGTTTGAAAGCAGAAGGTGAGACAACGGTCTATAACACATATTGAGTGCAAGACATCTTCAAGGAATACAAACAAAATACAAACATCCTACCCACACTTCAGATCTCATGCGGAGGCATACCTGACCCACACCATTCAACTGGAGAAAACTACAGGCTAAGCCACTGATTCTCAACCAGGATGGTTTTGGTGGCATTTGGCAGTGTCTGGAAACATTTATGATTGTTTACAACCAGACGTACTACTAGCCTCTCATGGGTAGAGGCCAGGTGTGCTGGTAAATATCCCTCAACACACAAGACAGCGCTTGCACAACACAGAATTGTTTGGTTCAATAGGTCAATAGTGAGTTTGAGAAACCCTGGGTTATACTCACTAGGGTGAATATTTGGAGAAAGAAGAGGCAACTGTGTCCAGGAACTCTCAGGAAGACTACAAGAAGGAAGGGACCCTTTGGCGAGCCTCAGAGTACAAGCAGGGATGGGACAAAGGAACAAGGGAGCATTAGCCCTCAGGAGGATTTTAGCCAGTGGTAGAAACTGGAAATGAATTTGAGCCTCCGGGAGCAAAGAGTGTGTCATAACAGGAGAAGCAGCTACCAGAAAAGTGGTCTAGAATTCAGAATTGGGCTCTGACCCTTTTCCTACCACTTGGCAGCTGGTCAGCTTTGAGCAAATCACTTGACCTTTCTGAAATTCAGTGTAACCCTCTGCAATGGGAATAATTTTAATCAAATGAGATCCTTGGTGCACAAACAATTGTGTAACTGAAAATACAAGGTACTGTTAACTTTATCATTATGGTTGTTACCAGATTGAGTTGGTTCTAGAGTACGAGCACTTTGAAAGCCCAGCAAGGAGAGGAGGTTGGGTCTATGGGACCATCTGGAGCAGGAAGGCCATTAGAGAGGAGTGATGTTGTGGAAGGATCACTGTGACACCCTGTGGAGGAAAGATGGGAGCGGGGGAGGGGGTATAGTGAGGAAGGTCGTCCAAGTCAGCTTTCTAGGGAAACAGCATGGATGGATAAGAGGGGCCACAGGGGAGGCAGCTGACAGAAGGCCCTGTGCCCCATGTTCACAGGCAGAGGCCTCCCATGTGGACTCCCATCAGCGACCCGGTGGCAGTAAACTGACTCAAGCAGCTCTATCCTGGTCATGTCGGGGGATAAGTCATGGCTTTTATAGAAGTGGACAGAAAAATAGGTCACTCCATGACCTTATGCACTAGTCCTATGTGTTGAGTGAAAACTACCTGTGGTTTCTAAGACCGAGTGTTTAATGTTGTCTAATCAACATGGAACTCTAAGAAAATGTGGATTCTGAATTTTCCTCGAACTTTGTCCCGCCTTCAACAGCACTACAATGGTGATATTTTTTGAAGCATACACATAAAGGAATGCATTTTCATAGCTCTTTGAGGTTTAGTTTTCCCACGTTTGATACTTTAATTCAAATTCTCCCGGCCTGGCACCAAGGTGGAAAGTTTCCCATAACAATTATTTTTTAATTTAAAATAATTTATTTTATAAGACATTTGGGCAATGACCCTGCAGTTTCACTGTCATAAAAATGTAGAGAATGTAGAATGTGGGCTCCCTTAGGATGTAAGCATCTAATGGGCAGGGATTTGGGGCTGTTTTGTTTACTGCCTTAATGCTAACGCTTAGAACAGTGCCTGACCCATGATAGCCATCAATAAATTATTTGCCGAATGAGTGAGAGAATGTATGAATGAGCAAGAAGCACATGTCGTTTGTGCCCTCTTCCTAGACAGCTGTGTGATTGATCAAGTGCTCTGTGCATCTGTGGTCCTGGGTATGACACTGTCTGATCCCCAGTCATGAACTAAGGCTGTTATCAAAGCTGTCTCACTTGAGACCCATCTATTGTCACTCATCCATGGCCACAAGCACTCGAATCAAGTGTTTTCTCCTCTCCTTGTTGCCTCCTCTGGAACCCGGCAGAGGTAAATCAGTAAAGTTGGAAGTGGATGAAGATAAGAGTAGAAAGGGATCAAATCCCACCCCCCCACCCCCACCCCCGGAAGCGGCAATTGGTTTGTCTCCTTACACCTTCCCCCCAAGAGCGGCCTTTCCATGTTCCCGAAGAAGAAAACGTGGCCCGGGAGGGTGGGCGCCTGGCAAGACTTTTGCACTCCAGTCAAGTCGGCTGCCAGGAAATAAGGGCTCTTCAGTAAGACTTGACAGTGGGCTGGTTCCACCAGTGGAAAAAGAGAAGCCTGAAACACGGACAGTCACCACGCACCGCAGGCAGTAGTTCAAACAAGGTAGAGCTGCAAGGCCAGCAAACGAAACAAATAGGATCGCTATCCTCAAAGCTCGCCAACATACTTCTGCAAACGTAAAACTTGGCTTTCCTCAGGAACTGTTAAAACAACGCAAGAACACGAAATAGATCAAATACGGGTGCCCTCCATAGTCAGAGGGTTCCTCATTTGCGTATTTTCCATTCTGAGTATTTTGAATGTTTCCTGGTCATGAGTAACATTTCCCCAGTTTCCACATCAGCATGCAAGACGTTCCTAATGATACCTGAAATCTTCATTTGGTAGGAGGGAAGCCCCGGGCTATTTTACTCAGAATATGTCTTCTTATAAGGGAAAGCAAACAAACAAAAAAGACGCCTATTCTGAAATGCATTAAGTTATCAAATTCTCATGAAGCATTTGTCAGAGATTTTGTTGCACAGTTGGAGCCTTACTGCAGGCATAGTAAGGATCCGAGAAGATGAGATTTTGTTCTGGAAGAGGAGTTCAGTGGGGGAAGGATTCTGCCATGGGGACTGCCTTCACTGGAAACAGAAGCCCCTCTAGATTCAGAATTGATTCGTGGGAAAAGCCGACTTTATTAGATTTATTTTCTAATGCCATGTCCTTTAAAATAGTGTATTCTTGTGTTTAAAAACCAGTAGTGTTCCAACATCTTCCCAAGTTGAAACTTAAACTCACTGAAAATCTGAAGAGTCCTGATAAATTCAGCGAGCCCTTCGTTTTCAATCTTTATGTAGATGGGGCACCTGAGTGGCTCAGTCGGTAAGCATCCACCTTCAGCTCAGGTCATGATCCTGCAGTTTGTGAGTTCGAGCCCCGCGTCGGGCTCTGTGCGGACAGCTCAGAGCCTGGAGCCTGCTTCGGATTCTGTGTCTCCCTCACTCTCTGCCCCTCTCCCACTCTCATTCTGTCTCTCAAAACAGTAAGCATTAAAACAGAAGTGTTCATTCAATTATTATATAGAATTATAGAAGTGTATGTTGTTAGGTGTATGTATTTCAGGAATATAAAGTATATCAGAGATTGGAGTCGTGTCCTGGAATCTGTGTAGTTCACGGTTGTGAGCCTGTATGCGGTGGGCATGGGTTTACATGTGCATGGTCACTAGAGCCAATAATAATTCCCGAGGAAAATTGTGTTTTTAAGTTCATTATTAGGGTATTTGTAACGTTGGTAACTGTCACGCAGAGTTTTTATTCAACGTCTTTCACCTTGTCTTGGAGACTAAAGAGAAAGGGCAATATATTAACAAAATTAATGTAAATAGATAAATGTCATTTGTAACCATGAGATTACAAATAAACTGTAGCTGTTAAACTCCCACTACGTTAAACGTCTCTTCTCGAAACTCAAAGATTTAAAAAGAAAGTAGAAGGCATTTAAAAAAAAAAATCTCTACTATAGCAAATAGAAAGCTACACAAAATAAAAATTAAAACAGTACCCTAGAGTAAAGCAAATGTCGATCAGGTTAAATGGAAAGGAGCCAAGTCCAGAACGAGGAAAAAAAAAACCATTTGGTCAAATGGAAAACATTTCTGGACTTCTGTCTTTCAGACCTGCCTGCCTCCCAAGCTGTTATATGGTGATATTGAAAATATTTCACGTATCACAGAGATAACATGAGGATGAAAGGCATGTTTGAAGTTCTTGAAACTATTCTGAGAAAGCTACTTGAGAAAATACAAGCACTGTCGATAATACCATGTAGTCCATCATTAAAACCAGGCAGTTGCTTTTCATCCATTTCCTCTTTCTCTCATAATATTTAAAAAAAATTTTTTTAATATTTATTTACTTTGGAGAGAGAGACAGAGTGCAACTGAGGGCGGGGCAGAGAGAGAGGGAGACACAAAATCCGAAGCAGGCTCCAGGCTCCGAGCTGTCCGCACAGAGCCCAATATGGGTCTCGAACCCACGAACAGTGAGATCGTGACCGGAGCCGAAGTCGGACGCTTAACTGACTGAGCCACCCAGGCGCCCCTCTCATAATATTTTCGGACGTTAAAATATCACATAATGAACAGTTTCTAAATCAGCCTTCTTTTGTAAAATGAGTGTCAGAAGCAACACTAAAACCAAATCCTTGTAAACCAATGCAAGCAGAAAATATGGTCTTAGACAACAAACATGGATTCATTCATTCATTTACATCAAGCTGTGGTGGGCACTGGAGACGTAACAATAACCCATGTAGGTCTAGGGCAGGCTCAGGAATACAGACGGGGATAGAGGCAACTCTGGAAGCTTGGAAGGTCAGCATGGCTGGTCATCTTATATGAACAAAATAAAAAGAATGCCATTTATTCGGTTGCTCAACAGAGATGGAGGTCTTTGTAATATTAATTTAAATTCTTAGGGGCGCAGTCGGTTAACCGTCCGACTTCAGCCAGGTCACGATCTCGTGGTCCGTGAGTTCGAGCCCCGCGTCAGGCTCTGGGCTGATGGCTCAGAGCCTGGAGCCTGCTTCCGATTCTGTGTCTCCTTCTCTCTCTGCCCCTCCCCCATTCATGCTCTGTCTCTCTCTGTCTCAAAAATAAATAAATGTTAAAAAAAATTTTTTTTTAAAAATAAATTCTCCATAGAGTGTTTGCATAGTTATACTGCAGTTTAAACTGGAGTCACTTGTTATTTCTTGTGTATCAGGCATGATACCAGCTGTTTGTAGGAATGACTTTTCTGTGATGTGTAAAGTCCTGATTATGATTTATGTAACCTCGCTGTTGATCAGTTTTAGTTTGCCAACATACAATGTGTCTGGTTTTTTTTAAGTTTCCATTCTAGAATGCTGACACACACAATACATAGGATAATTTTACTTGCCAAGACTTCATGTAGATTTCGAGCAAAAAAAAAAAAAAACCCACACACACCTCCTCAGTCTAGGGGTTTCTTTTGTTTTCTTTTCCTTTCTTTTCTTTTTAATGCCAGCCTACTTTGTATTTCTATTTTATAGCTATCATGCTGTAACAATTAGTTTCCTTTTTAAAAAAATTCTTTTAATCTTTATTTTTGAGAGAGAGAGAGACAGAGTATGCGTGGGGAAGGAACAAAGGGAGAGGGAGACACAGAATTCAAAGCAGGCTCCAGGCTCTGAGCTGTCAGCACAGGACCCGACGCGGGGCTCGAACTCACAAACCTTGAGATCATGACCTGAGCCAAAGTTTGACGCTTAACCAACTGAGCCACCCAGGCGCCCCACAAATAGTTTCAGTTACAAGGAATGAGAAAACAGAAATTGATGTTTCCCATACCAATTGTGATGTAGTATTACTATATTATTTCTCTAACAGGCAGAGGAAACAGGACTTGTATTTGTTGATAATTAATATAGTAGCTTACAGTGAGTTTTAGAAAAAAAGATCATTATTTATCTTAAAAGTATCCTGAAGAAGATACTGCTCTTTTTCTCTTACCTTTTATCCCCTTCAGTGTTATTTGTTTAGTAGTTAGAAATCTATAGGAATGAGAAAACTAAGACTCTCTTCATTTCAAATTACAATTCTATCCCTATGAATGAAATTACCTAGAATAAATAGATTACTTAAGACTCACATGCAGAACTTCAGAAAAGAGATTTAAAAGCAGTGAGAATGACAAATGTTTGATGTAGTTTCATTCTGAAGGAAATGAAGGCATAAAACATTTATTCAAAAGATGCCAAAATACATGTTTAACTACCAACCCACTCTAAGACGGAAAACTTAATGTGGTTCTCTTGAACCACCAGGTACCAAATAACAAATGAGGCCCATTTGCCCTGCAATGCCAAAGTATCGATTTCCTTCGTTCTAAAAGCCAGAGAAAGAGCATTTCCAAAACTGATTTCACATGGCAAATGAATTTGCAGAAATGGTTTCGAAATATGGATCTGTATTAAAGATTTTAAAGAAATCCTGTTCTTTTGGCTCACCTTATGTCCCAATTTGATAATTTATTAGCAGACGTAGTGTATTTTGATTTCTTTATTCTTCTGAAGTTTTTCCTCCATTAAATGTTACAATCCTTGTTGATAGATTTCAGGGCTGTAAACTTTGATCTTCTCCTTTAGCGAATATTTTTGTATTACTAAAACAGTATGTAAAACTAGCCAGAATTGGGGGAAAAAACACATTGACTTAGCACAAAGGAACAGGAGAGAACTGTGGGAATATGCTGTGTTTTGTTAACTGTTCTTAAAAAGAAAAGCAAGAAATTAGCAAGCAATCAGTAACGACAGATGGGCAACAAGTTTGCTGTTCCTTCCTTACCCATGCTGTAGCATTTAACTGTAGAAACTTGAAAGGAAGGAAAAAAACACATTTCCTTCCTACCCTCTGCCCCCCAAAACACACTAAAATTTATCAACTATAATCTTTGCATTTGAAAGCCCATAATTGGTTTTAGTTCATTGCCTTAGACTTCCCATTCCCATATTTAATATTTACAGGATTTTTTTTGTCTTCTTCTATGGTATTTCTATGAGCAGTACCATATTCTATAATCTCAAATAACCTTTAATTTTATTGTCAGAGAGACCACCAGGCAGAAGCCATCTAGTTCTTGAGTGACTTTAGCCAACTACCCTCATCTGTATCTCACCATGACTTTATCATTTTCTACGTATAGTTGCATATTCAGTAACTCTCCTGAAGGACTGTGCTTTTTAGGGGGGAAATTATATACAATTGTGGACATTAAGACTGCATGCACTCATAACAAGCTTTAGATTCTCTTTATAGATATATTCACATGTATGCCTAGAAGGAAACATTGACTATTCACAGATGTACACACATGCATTAATATATTTAATAGTAGACCTATTTCATAAGGTCTACTAAAGTTAGAACCTTCTGAAACAGGTAGTTCACCCGACCACAACCTCCCAAAACATTTCTTTCAAGGCAGTATTTTTTTTTTAATTTACAGGCTTTCAAAAAAATCATTAGAAAGACAGAAGTCCTCAGTGACCCTTAACATTCTTTTTATTTTCATATTCTTTAACATTCTTCATATTCTTTAATATCAAAATCAAATATTATATGAAATATAATTAATACAGGCAATATAAATTTATAGGTTTTTATGATCTTTCTCCCATCTTCAGCTCCTCCAGGTTTTAAGGAAATACTTGTAAAACTGTCTTACTTCTTTGCATTTATTAGGCATGCTAAAACAGGTGTGTGTGTGTGTGTGTGTGTGTGTGTGTGTGTCTGTGTATGTGCGTGGTCTGTATTCAAATTCCATTACTGTTTTAATTTTTTAATTCAGTCCTTAAATCTCTGTTCCAAAGTCATGACTCATGATTGATCTGAAACTCTGGACGCTGCAGAAAGGAAGCAAAAGCTTGATAGAATATCAGATAAGAAGAATTTAAAGTTGGAGAGTGATCATTGTGCCTCTGGGTAATTTTTAACCCTAAAACCGTGCACCAAAGACAGGAAAGTGAACTGTACTAGCTTTTAAAATGGAAACTGTGAATCTGAAACTTTTTTGTAAGGTTCAATACTCTTTTACTGAAAAAAAGGTGATTGACAAGTACAAAAAATTGTGTTGATCTTCACAATGTTCTTTTGAAGACCAACTGAAAGAGAGACCAGAAGGAGCCTGATAACAAAAATATTTACCTGTGTTTCCAAATTCAGTTCTCTTCTGCCTACAAACTCATAGGTGATAAGATAAGAATAAGTTTTTTGAAATTCATTTTAGTGCCCATATTTGGAGATTACATCTCTTTAAGTCTGCATGCAAATGTGTATATAACCTTTTATTTTAAACATCTTGGTGCTTTAGAAAAACAACAACAGGACGGCTCAAAAGATATTGTACAAATGTGGCCTTGTTTCCTGAGAAATCATGTCAGCCCATGATTTATCATTCACAAGGGTAAAAATGGGGTGAACTTTGAATAAAAATACTACGGTGAATTGGAAAAAATACCAGATATTTGGCACTTTGACCCAAATAGCATATCGACTGGTAATTTAACTTCTCAGAAGTCATAACATACCGTGGTCTCCAAACTTTTTAAACTGAGTGCACACGAGTCAAATATTTTCAGGCGCACACTGTATATTACATGTGTTAGCATTCACGTGTCTCTAAAATAGGGCTTCTCAGCCTCTGCACTACTGGGGTTTGGGGCCAGATCATTTGTCACAAGGCCTGTCCTGTGCATTGTAGGAGGTTGAACAGCATCCTTGGCCTCTGTTGGCTACATGTCAGCCATGTCTTTCCCAGTTGCCAGCAGCCTGTAAACATCTCTAGACTCTGCCAAATGCCCCCCAGAGACAAAACTGTCCCCGTTTAGAGCCTCTTCTCTAAATCATTTCATATACTGTAAATATACTAAAAAATGTCTATTTTTAAGGTTGAGTTTATTTTACTTGTTTAGTAGTGCCCCCTAAAAACATTTTGCTGTCCTATAAATGTTATTAATAATTTTCAGAGAAAGAATAGTGACAGAATATGCTTTAAATTGTCTTTTACACCTTTGTGTAACAAAAGGTGGCACCCTGACTCAAACTTCAGTTTATCTCAACACTTACTTTTAAAGACCATCAGGGTAGAAAATAGTGTGTAACTCGATATGGACAGAATGCAACTTTTTAAATTAATCACGATACAGAATTTTCTATCCAGTGTAACAATCATCCAAAAGGGTTTTGCTGAAATTTTACTCGTAAATCTCTCCTTTGATATCTTGAAAACAAATAAGAAACTGATTTTTATATTTTTAACTATATTATTAAAATTATTTTAATATTATAAAATATTATTAAAAATATTTTATATTTTTAAATATAAAAATATATTTATATTTTTTAAATATTTTTATATTTTTAAATATTTTATATTTATATATGCTCTGAAATCACTATAGCTCTTCATTTAGAAAAAAATTTAGCTGGTGAGAAAACTAATCAAATTTTCTAATGCTACTTATGGGAGTTTTAATAGGTAATATGTACACATCATTTTCAATAATAAATTCACATAACAATGCACACATGTCCAAAATATTTTAAGAATGCTTTGTATATAACACAAGTCGTTGTTTGTTTTATAAAGCAGTTACTTCTTCACTCACTGTTTAAATGCCACTTTTATCTTGGAGAAACACATTGTATAGACTTTTGAAAAATATATGCTCAGTTAACATAATAGTGACAGCTCTTTGTCATCACAGAAATGTCAGCAAATTTGAAATATTTGCTATTTTACTAACAAAAAATGAGTAAACTATTTTTGGATTCGAGTTCTTTGCTATGAGGATCACCAATGAGGATGGTAAATGGTTTTTCTGGTCACTCTCTACCTCATTTCATATACTGTAAAGAAATCATTGTATTTTATTAATTTTTAAATTACAATATTGGAATATCAGTGTCAACCTGTAGTTTTTCTGCACTTTTGGCTTTGGCTTCTTTGCTAAAATAGCTCATCTACAATTTTCCAGTGTTGTCTCTGTAAACTTAGCCTAGAATTCTTTCTGTGGTTAAATTCATAGTTTTTCTGAAAATATTATTTTTATTAAAAGAGTCATTTATTGAGAAGATCACCTCATTGGTTTTTCTTTCCTTTAGTGACTCATAACAAAAGTGGGAAGGTAATCATTTATATTCCATCATTGAAACAAAATTTAGCAAATCTTATTATAGTCTGAGACCTATTAGAAATGTCAGCACTTTCATTTAACTACATCTGCCAAACCTCTTACACTATATAATTTGCTACAAAACTTGTTTCTTCAATTTTTAACAATGTTTACCGTTTAATGCATTTCCTACTAGTGTTTACTATCAAAGGAATGTATTGTAGTTTGACATCATCTTGTTTTTCAAGGATTCTCTTAGCCATTTTTGTCTTGGCATAAAGAACAAGTGTTTCCTTAATGTACCTTTAAGTCGTAAGGGATATTTTTCAAGTGTGGCTTCTAAACGTTTATCATTAAACATTAGATTGAGTATCACATAACCATACATCATGGAAGAAATCAAGAGACTATGCTTTGGATGTGTAGGCTTAAAATTTCTTGCTAATCGTGATGACCTTGTTCTATCCTTGTCTGATCCCTCAAGGCACATTCTTCCCCTAGGTCACGCGTCACTCTGAAAAATAGTGAACGCATGTTAATATTTTCATAGTCCTTTTGATAAGTTCATGGTGGAGGTGGGGGAATGAAGGCAGACATTTTGCCAAATCTGATTAGACTGTCAACACATAAAGAGTTTGTTTTAGGAGTAAAAGAAACACCAACTTCTTGCTCTTCACTTTGTATCAAGTCAACAGTATCATTTTCAGTCAAATTTCTTTTCAAATGCAAGAGATCCCTTATACTTACTTATGTTTATCCATACGTAAATTGAAATATATATGTATATGCTGAAAGCAAATGAGTACCAGAGACTGCCAACCCATCCAAGCCATGAAATTCCCAGTCTTCCTCAGTAGACTTAGAGTTCTGTGAACACAGGACATGTGGAATGAAGGTGGGAATCAATGTCAGTCTACATATTAAATATTAGCAATGCCTGATTTCATTCTCTGTTAATAAAAAATAAATAAACTACGAATAGAAGTTAATCATATTTTCTTCTCAGACCCCAAAGCATCCTCTTCCCTACTCTCTGGGACCCCACTTTCAGTGCCTCTACCCTGGAATGAGTGCTAGCTACTCTTAGAGGTGCAAATGATGTACATTAGACCACATTGCAGACTGAAATGATCTCTCTTTTCCTATCTACCATTAAAACTTGCAGGGAAGTTTGTTTTTTCTGGTATGACCACCCAATAATGCCATCTGGTCCATAACAGTTTCATTTTTACATGTGATCACAAAATGCTCCATTGCAAGACTGGCCAAATTCAGGCAGTATGATCAAGAAGGTGCTAAGAAGCAAGCCAATTAGTGTCATAGTTATAGTTACAGTACAAAATACAAGACAGGTGCTTGTACCATTAACCAATTGAAAAGCATTCTCTCCACTTAGTCATATGTAAAGGCAATGAAGGAATTTGACCACAAACATTCTCATAAAATTTTAAAAACAGTTCCCTGGCTGAGTTAATATAGGAATGGAATGGTTCAGAATTTCCAGCCAAAGTGTGACAAGTAATTGGTGAAATCAGCAAAATATCTAGTGACCATTTAACAAGACGTTATGTTTTCAGATGATTAAAGTGCAGCATTTTTTTGCCAGTGATTTATTTCGTTTGTAAAGTATCCTACTCATAATGAAATGAAATAGCCATGACTTTAGCTTAATAAAATATTTTATTGCTTTTAAAACCTGTGAGATTGTGTGTGTGTGTGTGTGTGTATGTGTGTGTGTGTGTGTGTGTGTGTGTGTGTGTGTGTGTGTGTGTGTAGGAATGGGTAAAAAAGCTGAACTTAGCCTGAAACTGTCTACATCTACAGTAATTTATTTCTGTGTAGAAGGTTTTTATAAAATCTGGAATTTGAGCTTTACCCTTATCAATAATGGTCTACTGAATACTAAAGCTATCTTTAAAGTGTGAGGGAAATAGTGTGTTTAACCTTAACCTATGTTTGGGGTTCTTGTTACTTTGACCTTCAAATAACTGAAAGTAAGGGGGCTTTGTAAAGACATTCGCTCATGTCAGAGGTTAGCACTACCCACAGGTTTTCTGTTTTCCAACCCTCCGGCCCACACAGACCCTGTATGTTAGCACACCAAGCAGAATTTATTGGTCCATGGGTCCATGTGTCCTAATCCTTGAAGTTTACTACACCAAATGAAGATTTTGGAAGTATTTCTGGCTTTGTAGCAATATTTTCCTTAAGAAGAATCTCTTCCCCCTGAGCATTTTTGCCCCTCCAAGCCTCAAGACTCTCTTGAAAGCCATTCCCATGACAGGCGTACTACAATGATTCTGTTGACCGAAAACACATCAAAGACCCAAGAAGTTAATAATGCTTATGAGTATGTGCAAGACTCGTAATGAAGTCTCGCTTTCGGGTAATAGCAGAGTCAGGGAAATGAGTCAGCACAAACCATTAACAACTCCCCCAGGACAGAAATTGGACTTAAAATTCACACAAAACTACAGAGTTGTTTTCTTATCATGTTATTTCCCATCCATTCTGTTTTGTTTCCCAAAAGGTTTGTTTCGTGTAAGGGACAAGAGTCCTATCACAAAGCTATTTAAAAAGGAATTTCCTCTTCTGCCTATAACCCTGAGGAACCCTTGCCTTAAAAAGTAAAATCCTGTGTTTACCACTAGCACAGATGGAGAAGAAAGATATTCTTAGAGTGACACTGGCAAGAGGAGAGGACGGGACCCCCGCCCACTCTGTCACTTTTGTTCACATAGAAACAGCTGACTCGTCATTTAGACAGGACTGTCCACCACCTCCAGCTTTGTTCAACTTCTTCCTTTCCAGAGAAAATTCATTCGTCGTCTCCCCTTCAGGAAATAGCCAAAGCTAGAAATACAAATCCCCAGTGCAATTCCAAAACCAATAGAAGGAATCTAGATACTTCTTGTCACCTTTATTTCCCTTCCGTTTCTAATTTCCTAATGAATTCCCTATTCCTTTTCTTGACTGAGGAGAGCCCAGGTACTATTTGGGAAAAAAATAATCCAAATAAAAATTTTAAAAGCAAGACGATGATTATTGACACTTGATGCTAAGTTACCTCTAGTATCTTATAACCTAAAATGGAAAAAAAAATAGAAACTAGTAACTGAATAATATGGAAGTGAACACAACCTGAATACTATGATGTCAACACTATCTTTGGTTTAAAAAAAAAAGGCAAAGAGGGATAAAGTGTCTGAGGTGAGTGTTCAGGAGATGAAAAGGAGTGTATCCCACTTTCCTACTATTAATTTTTCATCAAAGACTGACTCTAAAACTAACATCTCAAGCTCTCCTTGAAAAAGAGAGGAAATGTAATGTGTTAAAAGAGAGAAGTCTCTGTTTTGATACATGTAAAGTCATGATGTGAGAAGCAAAATAAATGTTGAATCAATGAATGAGTAAGTGGAAGGATGGACAGATGGACGGATGGATGGATGGACAGATGGATGATGGACGGATGGATGAATGAATGAATAGATGGATTAATTAATCAACAAGGAGTAAAAAAAGATGAAGAAGCCCAAAGGGAAGCAAAGGTGACAGGCAGGTTAGGAAATATGTAGGGATAAAAGAAGGAAGGTAATTTAAGGTCTGGAGAATGAAGACTCAGGTCATTTGGCTTATGTTCAGGAATACTTTTTATACAACATTCAATATGTATTTTAAGGACACTATTGGAAATGTGTAGGTTAGCACTACAGAAGTATAGACAAGAATGTTCAGAATATATTCTAGAGATTTTAGAGACTCCAAATATCTCAGTGTCATAAATTATTTTTCTTTTTAAAGGCTAGTCCACAACAGTATTTAAATAACTATAATAGTGACTAAATTTTATCCTACCATATTAGGAATTAAAAGTTTCTCTTCTTAGTCACATTCTTGGGTATATTTTAGGGTTTTTATAGTTGTTAAATATCACCTTCTTAAATTTACTTTCTTAATGAAGTAAGTTCTTGATTGATTATTATCACGAGGCATAAAATATTTATGAAGTACTTATTCTTATGCATGATTTTATTTTGTTTTTATTTGTGTTTTATGCTCAGGTGGCCTTTGCAAAGTAAACTGTAATGAATATTTTTGTTTCAGTTTTTATTCTATTCAGTGGAGGATTCTTAACATAGTAACTTGACATTACATATTTTACAATTTTATTTTTTCATGCAGAAGTAATTTCAAAACAGAATGGCTGCTTTGAACACTCTCAAATGCAATTCTGAATGCTTCCTACAACCTTGAATGAAGTCCCAAACAAATCAGAAACAGGTTTTTTGGATTTTTTTTCTTTTTTCTTTTTTTTCCCTCTAATTGTCAGTTTGCTTTATTATTTGAAAGGTGGGGGGGGGGGAATCTAAAAATTAAAGCCCTACTTGTTTCATAATAACTATCCACATGCAACTCAATGTATTCAATCCGTTGAATCAACTCCGTCTGTCTTCTGTGCTCTGTAATTATAGTTGAGGCTATAAATGGAAAACTGCAGCCAAACCTTGGTCCCATAGCCTGCATGGTGTCAGAATGGAAGCCAATCTTGTCGACGCTGTTCATGTCCAAAGTTCCACTGAGAGAAAACATCAGTGTTTCAGTCTATTTCCTTACGAATATGGGCTCCAAAGCCAGATTACCTGGGTATGATTCACAGTTCTGCCACTCTTTTTCTTTTTTAATTTTTTTAATGTTTATTTTTTTGAGAGAGAGAGAGCGTAAATGAGGGGCAGAAAGAAAAGGAGACACAGAATCGGAAGCAGGCTCCAGGCTCTGAACTGTCAGTACAGAGCCCGACGCTGGGCTGGAACTCAAGGACCAGGAGATAACGACCTGAGCTAAAGTCGGCCACTTAACCAGCTGAGCCACGCAGGTGCCCTGCAGTTCTGCCACTCTTTAGCTGAGTGACTTCAAGCAGATTATAGAACCGTTCAGCACTTCAATGTCCTGATCTATAAAATAAAGATAATAGTTTGAGATTATTAACAATCTTGTGGGATTGTTACGAGAATGAAATGAATTGATCTAAATCTCTTAGAACATTGCCTGGCGTATTGTAAACCATAAATGCAGGCTGTTAGAGTCATTGTTACTTTTCTTGAAATGTTTCATTACCACAATTTTCATAAACAAAAACATGGTAATACTTAAAATAGCCAAACTGAGCGTTATAACGTGCTATGAAAAGTGGTGTATAGAATAGAAGAAGCAGGAGCCAGAGACAGGAGACCCAGTTTCAAGCTCAGCCATAAAAACCCATCAGCCCCGTGGTCTGTTTTTTTTTGTTTTGTTTTGTTTTGTTTTTTACCCATTTCCCTAACTCCTGTAAACACATAGTAATGATATACTCCCCTCACTGCCCTATGTGGAAGACATACATGAAAATAATTTTAATGTAAAACAAGAATAATTTTTAATATAAAATAAGAGCTGTGTGATAAAAGTGTATACACAGTGTGATGAGAACAAAGAGAAGACAGTAAAAAAGTCTGGACTAGTGGAATAGTAAGAAATGATCCCTAAGGGAAGTGATGTTTCAATGGTTGTTCTAAGGAATGAAGAGAAATTTGCCAGTCAGTGTATTCGGTGGCATAAAAAAAAGTCATGTCTGGGGATCAGTGATTAAGATGAGTTTATATGTGACAGTCCACTCTAAGCTGTAAATCGCTATTAGTTGTAAAATCTGGTTGAAATTCATGATCTAAATGCCAGGCCAAGGAGTTGCACCTTTATATGAGTTCTTGATGTATTGGGAGAGAGAACCTCTAGAACCAGAGCAACATCTCCACTTTGCCTTTCTAAACAGTGCAGTTCAAACCAAATGGCTGAGGGGACACCTGGGTAGCTTAGTCAGTTAAGTTTCTGACTTTGGCTCAGGTCATGATCTCACAGTCCGTGAGTTCAGGCCCCACATCGTTGGGGTCTGTGCTGACAATTCAGAGCCTGGAGCCTGCTTCAGATTCTATTTCTCCATCTCTGTCTTCCCCTCCCCCATTCACACTCTGTCTCTCAAAAATAAATAAACGTTGAAATTTTTTTTTAAATGGCTAAGTTATGAACGCCAGAATTACTGCTGTCAATTTGGAGAGTGAACGTTTTTTCCCTTTGTCCCCTGGCCAACAGTACTTTAAAAATTAATTATTAGCTCAGATCATGTTCCTGATTGTAAGTCTCTTCTAGAACTAACATTAGCTCCCAGATGATTTTCATTTATTTTCTTAAATTTTTATTTTCTTCGATCTCATTCCCTTTTTAGAAAATAAGCCAAGGGCTGGAATACCTAACAATTAGGGACTCTCATCACCTTAGGATAGCTACTGTTAGTAAACTGTGTTGAGATAACTGCATCCAAAAGCAAATAAGGTGGACACTTTTAGTCACATTTATTGAAGCTTTCTGAGATGTTGCAAATGGCTCAGTGACACATACACTCTTTACTAGATGCCCTTGGAAATCTAGCTTGGAAAGTATTCCCAGAATTCAATAAAAAATATGAGAAAGACAAGAGGAACTGAAATGTTTTACAGATACTCAACCATCCATCAAAAAAATGAGCACTGAGGACATATCATAGGCCAGGTACTTTGCAAGGAGATGTAAAGAAACACCAAGTAGAGAAAAAATAAACTGGAGAAAATTCTGGGATGGTTTTTACTTTCTCTGAAGTCGTGAAACCAAATTAAATCCCCATCTGTGCCTCCTGTCCCAAACGTCCCCACCACTAGAAATATTCCCAGCACATTTCAAGCCATGATTGTAGGGGACTTCACATAAAGACGTACTTAAGGATATTTTGATATTAGGTTTGTGGTGTCACAAAGTAGTATACCATGACTGTGACATGGGGAGAAGTTCTCTTAGCCCCAAAGGATAATCAGCACCAGGATATCAAAGGTTCACTGGAGAAGAGTTTCTTTCTGTTTTCAGAAGAAATATAACATCTGAAAGAAGCTGTGAAAGGAGTATCTGCTGAAAATTAAGAATCATAGAACCACAGGATCACAGGATGGGAGGAAGCACAGACATGGTACACAGCCTATTGTCAGCTTGTAGGATACTGTTGATAAAAGAATAGTCATCTGTCCCCCAAATGATGGCCTGGGGAGCGGCAGTCATAGACAATATAGTTTACATTGGTGGACGGTGTAATAAGGACAATGTAGTGAATTGTGGTGTTTTTATTTTTTGAGAGGAAAGAACAATTATTTTAATACAGAAAAATACGAAAGAATAATATAACAAACATCCTTGCATCCCGCATCCAGAATTGACAAATGTGGACATTTTCTCATATTGTGCTATCATTTTTTTACATAAAATATTGTGGATAAAGGTGAAGTTCTTTTCAATACCACTATAGTCCCTTACTCCTCTCCCCATCTAGAGGCAACCACACTCATGAGTTGGCATTTCTTCTCCCATCGACGAGTGTGTGGGTGTGTGTGTGTGCGTGTGTGTGTGTGTGTGTGTGTGTATGTATCAGTTGTGTTTTAATTTACATCAATGGCATATCTTTCAGAGAGCTGAATTTTTTCACTGTTCAAGAACTATATATTCTTACAATATGTCTTTTCTATTCTTCTTAGCTTAAAACATCTTTTATATTGTAAAAGGTGGGAATTAAGATATCTTTAACTGGCAAAAATTTGAAGCTGCATCCTGTGTTTCTACAATGATCCTTTGTTGTTTTTTTGTTTTTGTTTTTGTTTTGTTTTGTTTTTTGTTTTTTTCACTGAACCCTGAAACCTAGAAGTAGGGGAATTAAATCACAGTGTATCTTCTATATAGCGATCAAGCATTCACTTGGATCCCTCCAGGGAAGGGGATTCTACTTGGTACTGTGGTGTCATCTCTAAGGAGTTATTAGAAAGTAGTGCCCTGAGTTGGTCTGAAATCTGTTTCCATGTGGCTTCCTCTGTTCTATACTTTGGACTGTATGCTTAGAGGTCACACAAGTAAAATCAAATTTAATTCTTCACAAAGGTCTTACCACTAGAGAGAGAAACTCTGAGGTTTTTCTCAGAATCTTCTTTCCTACAAATTTGAGCATCCTTCCTTCTGGCAACTTCATGGAACATGGTTCTAGTAACAACAAGCTATATTCACAGTCGCTTCAGCGTATTGTTCATCAATGACAGGAGCTATTTATTGATATATGAAGGTTCAATGATGCCATTGCAGCTGTTGCTACTTGTAAGAACATGCTTGATGAGATGACTCATATGTTTTTGATCTTTCAAAACAATGACTGCCATCCCCAGCTGCAGACAAAATACACTAGTCGTCCTCAGTGGGTGTCCCAGGGTGTCCACGTGACTCCAAAGCTACTCGGCAAATTGGGGATAAGTTTGGGATTAGAAGCCAAAGACTTTGAGGTTCTAGCTGTTCCTTCCATGTTCCATGAAGAATAATTGCTAGGAGTAAGGATGCTCAGATTTGTAGGAAAGAAGATTCAGAGAAAATCTCATGGTTTCTCTCTCTGGTAGAGATATGGTATCAGCTCTGGCCAAACAAGTAAGAAATAGCTATATCGAAGGGGAAAACCATGCTCAGTTATTTTTCTCAGTGTATGCGCACCATGTGTTTTTTTTTTTAAAGAAAAGTTGATTTTCCAAGGTTTACTTTTCTATCCATAACAAAACAGGATAATTCAAGCTTACAGCGCTCTGTCAAGTTGACTATGAAAGGGATAAAATTCATTGTTTCTGTTTAATCCCCCAAACGGAGTCCTTGTCCTTTTGCCAGCATTGCCGGCCTCTCACTGTGACATCCTTCCAGATCAGGTGTGTTGACTCAGACTCAAAACAGCATTTGCAAACGTTTTTGGAACATATCCAATCCCAGCATACACAACTCACCAGGGCCTGCTTTTACTCCAGTCCTGATGTCTGATGCCATCAGGAAAAGCATTCTTCACAAAAATGCAAGGTATTATTTTCACATAATATTCCAGGAGATCAGTAACGATATGTGCAAAGGGTGAGAGATGATTCATGACTGCCCACTCAGCTCCCGAGGAAGTTTCTGAAGCTGATGAATCATTCCACATGGCAACTGGCACGAGGGCCTTGGAAACTGTTTTGATGGCAAAAGCAGTGCTCTCGCTTTCCTGAGGATGGTGATGGATGCCCCCCCAACCCCCAAGGACCTGGGTTCCCTGGAAAAATATGGTATTTGATAAATATTTTGAACCCAGATATGTTTTCTTACTAAGAGAGTAAGGGTACTTCCCTGTGGGTAGCTCTTTGTGAGCTGAAAAGTTTACTCGGATTCTGAGACCAAGTGTTGGCCGCTCTCTGTCACCCACTCTCTGGTGAATTTCTATATTATATTTAGTGCACATTTAAGCCCGTTCATAAGAAGCATGGTTTTATGAAACTGTGTATCAAGCATGTTTGTGGACTTTTTAGGGGCCACAGATATTCCCTATAGATGACCAAAATAGATGCTCATTTCCTTCGATGACTTACTTAAAATGGATTTTTGGTTGAACTCCAGTGAGTCCTGGCAGATCGCCACCTCCCAGGGTGCACCATGGTAATTACAACTTGTTGGCATTCTTTGCAGCAATTTCAGGAGGGATACCAAGAATTAAGCACACAGAGGTTGAATCATCCTTTCATCCTTTGAATGTACTCACTTCCTTTGGTTCTGGCCAGAGCTTTTTGGAAGATACTCTTGTGAACTTCCGTTGCTGGTGAAAGCAATAGAAAACAGAAGGCAATGACCAGGATTGGGTGGCTACAGCAGAAACAAAGATAAATGCCTCTGACCCACGGGCTGGAGGGAGTAAGGAACTTCAGCCACCACTGTTGTGATGCTCCTTCTGTCTGTTTAGTGCAGTAGGTAGATTATCTTTTAACTTTAGCAGTGTATTTTAAAGCCTATTTTTTTTTTTACCATCCTACAGCTCTAAAAGGGAACTCCCTTCTCTTAATTCAAAAAAGATTATTCAAGAATGTTTCTAATGTTCAAATTTGATAAAAGATACTGTCCTGTTAGTCTTCAAAGGACTTCCCTAGTGAAGGAGAGAAGGTGTCATCTGTTGAAAAATAATACTATGGGGGCACCTGGGTGGCTCAGTCAGTTGAGCGTCTGACTTCGGCTCAGGTCATGATCTCGCGGTTTGTGAGTTCGAGCCCTGCGTCGGGCTCTGTGCTGAGGGCTCGGAGCCCGGAGCCTGCTTTGGATTCTGTGTCTCCTCCTCTCTCTGCCCCTCCCCTGCTCATGCTCTGTCTCTCTCTGTCTCTCAATGATAAATAAACATTAAAAAAAAAATTAAAAAAAAAAAAGAAAAATAATACTATGTGATAATATTGTAAGAGCAGTCCCATGGAAACTCATATTCACTTTTCAAATGAATGCCAGTCAGTAAGAGTTAGCGTGTCCTGAGCTCCAGAGGTCTCTCCACTAGGAAGATCTGAAGAAGGAGGGAAGGCTGCAATCAGGTTGGACTGGAACAGAGAGGAAGAGGGTGCTATTGAGCAAGGAGATGAGACAGGAAAGAAGAGAGTCCATCAGCAGAAGAAATTTTATCAAGAAGCTAATTGTAAGGGCACTTGGGTGGCTCAGTCAGTTGAGCATCTGACTCTTGGTATCGGCTCAGGTCACGATCTCATGGTTCGTGAGTTCAAGCCCTGCTCTCTGCTGTCAGACAGAACCCACTTTGGGTCTGCTGTCCCCCCTCTCTCTGCCCCTCCCCTGTTCATTCTCTCTCTCTCTCTCTCTCTCTCTCTCTCTCTCTCAAATAAATAAATAAATAAATAAATAAATAAATAAATACTTTTAAAAAAGAAAATAAAAATAAAAGAAGATAATTGTAGTAGTTGCTCTAGCTATCATAACAAAGGCTGGGTGGCTTGAAAAGTTTATTTTCTCACGGTTCTGGAGGCTGGAGATCCAACATCAGTGTGTTGGCAGTGTTGGTTTCTTCTGAGGTCTCTGTCCTTGGCTTGCAGCCTCCTTCTTATTGCTTTGTCCTCTGTGTACTTGTGCCCCTAGAATCTTTTCCTCCTCTCATAAGGACATCAATCAAATGGATTAGGACCTACCCTAATAACCTGGTTTAGTTAAAAGACCTCTTTAAAGACCTCACCTCCAAATATGGTACCATTCTGATGTAGTAGGGGTTAGGACTTCAAAATATGAATTTGGGGAGACAAAGGTCAGCCTGAGCACTAATGAAACTCACACTTCAGAAGCCCCAACTTAGGTGGACCTCTATGAGGGTCAGGAGTTGCGGTGTTCAAGGCGGGGAGGAGAAGCTATGTTGGAATCACTTCTATGTAAATGTGTCTGGTAAATTGCCAAGAGATATCAAAAGAGAAGACCTGAATCTTTAAATCTCCGGTAATTCCTTGTTATGTCTTTTCTCTTTCTAAATCAGTATTAATTTTCACACCTAACGTTGTGTTAATAGCTGATGTCTTTTTCTTAAAGAGGGCACCATCCAAAATTGCATTCTGTTAGGTTTCACAAAACCTGGGTCTACTCTTTGTGTATAAAATACGTCCCATATGTCAGAGAGTCTCTGTGAGATAAACAATGTAAAATCTCTCATTAATGATCTTTTTTTTCCTTTTTTTTTCAAGTTCAGCCGTCTTCTCAGCATATCCACATTTATCATCCATAGATGTTTACTCAGATTAGGTTTCATCCTGGACCTCTCATTAATGATCTTTCTAGAGATTACCTATCGAGATGATGATATTTGGGATATGTTGGGTGAACTAAGCTACATTATTAAAATGAATTTCACCTTTCTTTTTTAAAGTGGCTACTAGAAAATTTAAAATAAAAAGGTAGCCTACGTCATATTCTTATTGGAGAGCCATGCCTCCAAACTCTCATAACACATCTATTCCCGACCAGATGCTTCTCTTCTGCCCTGCTGAAGCCTAGAGCTTGTAGGAAAGCAAAGGCCAAGAGTCCTGTCTTCTCTCTCTCTCTCTCTCTTTTTTCTTTTGTTAACAGAAGTATAGTTGACACACAGTGTTACATCAGTTTTAGGTGTACAACATAGTTATTCCACAAGTTTGTACTTCATGCTGTACTCACCAAAGTCTGTCTTCTTTTGCCTCTATGCTAATCACCTTCTTAATTTGGATCTGAATGTATTTTTACCTAATTATAGCTGCATTTAGTGGTGAGGGCCAGAGAATCATCCCTAGAGCTTCTTGTGTTAAAGAGGCTTTTTCTTGGCTGTGATTCCAGTGATGCTGGTGCTAAGAGAAGAATATTTGGAGTTTAAAACAAATGACTGAAAAGCAGATAAACAAAATGAATCTGTATATAACTTCCCAGGAAGAGGCTATTTTAACCTCTGTTGTTGAATAGGCTTTACTTAAGAACCATTCACAGAGAGCTGAAATGCTCACAGTTGTTTTATCACGGAAAATTTTTATGCTATAGAAGTGACTTCGGTGAGTTGAAGTCTAATGTATGTTAAAGATCTTCAAATAATTGTTTGAGAAGAGTCTTGATCCAGAGGAGCAGTTTCTTTTTTTAATATTTCATAAAATACACATTTCACATAAATCTGTAAAAAGTAACAACATGAACATCCTTGTACTCACCGTCCAGCCTAAGGAATTAAACATTTCCAATATCTTAGCAAGTTCCTCCCACCTCCCAGACTAACCACTGGTCAAAATTTTATGCTTATCATTATTTTCCTTTTAGTAAGAATTTTACTACCAGAGGAGCTGCTTTCAAAGCTGGTTTAGCCATTTAAAACTGCCTGTCTTATATGGGCCCACTTAAAATACTTACCCTAGATTTTATATAGCAACTTAAACTCCCAAAGCAACTGTTCTATTTTTACGAATATTTTTCCATTAAGGAGAAAGAGGTGGAGGGAAGGAGGGCAAGAATAAAAAATATTATTAACTTGTATGATTGTGCTTTTATATAAGAAAGTGCCACCACAGAGAGAAACGCAATTATTCAGGCTGGAGCTAGAGGGTTGAAGGGCCAAGAAAACACCAGTGAGCCGCCACTGGAAATTGCATCAAAAAGTCTGGCACATAATAAATATTCCACAAATGTTAGTGGCTCTCCTGAAGAGGTAGCCATGGTGAATGCCTCAAGTATTCCCCAGTGATTATGATTAATTTCCTCACTCCTACTCTCTTGATAGTAGAAGCCCAGAATGTCTCTAGCCTCAATTTATTTCCTAAATTCTATCTCCATTTTTATATAATGTAAAATGTAATATTTATATACGTGTTGGTTAACTGACTTTCTCTGTCTCTCCTCTTTATCATCTATGTGATCCTCTACCATCCTTCTGTGCATCTTGGAATGCATACTCCAAAAACCAGAGTGTATTTTTCTTCAACATTTCACCTCAACAGATATTAATGACCACCTACTCTTTGCCAGGTGCTGTATTAAACTTGCAAGACAGAATGATGAATATGACATGATCCCGGCCCCAAAGGAACTTATATTCTAGTGAGAAAAGCAGAGAGGTTAAAGAGACTTTTTCACTCAATGGATATTTATTGAGTACCTAGAATGTGCCAAATGCTCTTGGGCTCCAAGGACAGACACATCCATGACTGAAACAGACAAACTTTCTGCTGTGATGGAGCTTACATACTACTAGTGAGAGGTAAACAATAGAGAAAAGAAGTAAATTATATATTATGTATACATTATTCTGTTGGAAGGCAGTGAGTGCTTTGGGGAAGAAAACTAAAGTAGGAAAGGGGAACAGCGTAGAAGTGTTGAGCAGAAGAGTAATGTGAGTGACATTTGGAATCAGGTGGTCAAGGAAGGACTCTCTGAGAAGGTGACATTTAAGTAAAGACCTGAAGGATGAGGCAGCAGCCATACACCTCTCTGGGGGAAGAGCTTTACAAGCAGAGAAAACAGCAAGTACAAAGGCCATGAAGTGACAGCAAGCCACAGGTTTCTTTTCTCCCCCAGGTTCCTTTTAAAGAAACATCAAAGAGGCCAATACAGGAACAGGAGAGAGTAAGGAAAAGGTAGTAGAAGAAAAAGTCAGAGAGGTGACAGAAAGAAGGACCTGGTAGGCTACTGAAAGGACTTTGGTTTTTACTCTAAGCAGGAGAGAAAGCCAATGGAGGCTGATCAGAGGAGTGATATTAGTTGACTTACGTTTTAATAGGATCAATCCAGCTGTTCACTGATAATAGACTCCAAAGGGACAAGAGTGGAGGCAAGGAAACTAGGAAGCTGTTGGAATACTCCAGGCAGGAAGTGATATTGGCTTACACTAGGTTGATAGTGATGGAGATGACAAGAGCGGGTTCAGTTGTGGATATATTTTGAAGGTTGAGACGAGATTTGCTGATGTGAGTCTGAGGCCTGAGAGAGAGAGAGAGAGAGGAAGCAGGAATAACTAGAAGATATTTTCAAAACATGGAGTTGTCAGGAACCAAGACGGACACAACTGAGAGAGAGAAATAGGTTTTGAGGGGGATATCTGGAGTTCATTATCAGTTCAGTCATTAAGTTTAAATACCTATTTGACAGTTGGGTAGAATTCAGAAAAGAAGTTTGAACTAGAGATATAAATTTGGGATAAATTTAGCATATGGATGGTAAAAAGGCCATGGCTGGATGAGCTCACCAAAAAGAGAGTTTAATTAGAAAACATATCAAAGATGTCTGAGCCCTTAGGCACTCCAACATTAAAAGTCTGGGGGATAGTAAAAGCCAGCAAGAGACTGGAAAATCGTGGCCAATGAGATAAGAGGAAAACCAAGAGAGCATACAGTTGACCCTGAACACACTGGGTTGGTGCACCAACCCCTGCACAGGTGAAAATCCAGTTATAACTTTTGACTCCACAAAGACTTAACTACTAATAGCTTACTATTAACTGGAGCCTTAGCGATAACATCAACAGCTGATTAACATCTATTTTGCATATGTATTATATACTATGTTCTTACAATAAAGTAGGCTAGAGAAAAGAAAATGTCATTAAGAAAATCATAAGAAAGAGGAAATATTTTTATAGTACTGTTCTGTGTTTGGATAAAAAATATTTTACCTATAAGTGGACTCATGCAGTTGCAACCTGTGTTGTTCAAGGGTCAACTGTAGGGCTCTGGAATCCAAAAGAAAAAAGCTTTTCATGGATGATTGATGGTGATTAACTTGTCGAATAATGCTGATAGGTCAAGAAGATGAAGCCATGGGGCACCTGGGTGGCTCAGTGGGTTAAGCATCCGACTTCAGCTCAGGTCATGATCTCATGGTTCGTGAGTTTGAGCCCCGCGTCGGGCTCTGCACTGATAGTGTGGATCCTGTTTGGGATTTTCTCTCCCTCTCTCTCTGTCCCTGTCTGTGTGCACGCTCTCTCTCTCTCTCTCTCTCTCTTCCTTAACAAAGGAGGAAGGAGAAGAAGGAGAAGAAGAAGGGAGGATAGAGGGTAGAGAAGGAGAAGAAGATGAAGAAGCCTTGAGAAGTCACCATTGGATTTGAGTGACTCCAGATGAGCAGCTCTGGGGGTGTGGTAGAAGGTAGGGTCTAATTGGAATGGGCAAAAAAGAGAAAGGAAAAAATGGAATTGAAGACAGTAGAGTGTAAAAGACTCTCACAGAGTTTAGCAGTAAAAGGAAACAGTTAAAGTAGATGAATTGAAATATCTGGAGAGGGAAATGAATTCAAGAGTTTTTATCTGATGGAAGCAACTTAGAAGAAAGAGAAAATTTGGTAATGCAGGAGAAAAGGGGAGAATTTCTGGAGCTCTTGAATGGGCAAGGGAAGGCAGGATCTAGTATGTACTTACCTTGGATGAATGCATAAATGACATTAAGGACAACCTGGCAAATAATCACATGATGAGAGAGATGAAGACAGTAGGAAATTATCAAGCAGAGGTGTTTCCCTCTCTCTGCTCTACTCCAAAAGACAATCTTTACTTATATCTTCCTTTTTCACACTTCTTATTGTTCCCATTAATTATTTGTGCCACTATGAAGTCCCATACCAGATGTTAATAGATACATATTTTAGTGAAAATAGGACCTTACTGCTGATAAACTTAAAAAATATATATGTATCTTCAATAGCAAAATAAAAAGGAGCTATCAATGTGTAATAAGCAGAAAATCCGAATGAAACTATAAAAAATCTGATCTATATTTTATGTCTGATGGTAAAGGTGTGGATTTGTCCATACACAATAACTCTCCATTTTCAGTGTTTAAATGCAGCAGATGTTCCATTTTCAGAAAATCAATTTCATGTGATTGTTTGGGTTTTAATAAGATTCTTAATATCAGTCAGTATAAGACACTATAGGCCTGTTAAGAACTGAGATGAATTGTACATGAATAAATATGATATAGCAAGTGCTTATATATGACCGAGTTGATTTGGTGACCAGTCCACTACAACATTCACTTTAGGAATCTCTTAAATTCAACTTGCTACTTCTCAGTGAATGTTATTACCAAGATTGTGTTCTTTCTACTCATGGTCTATTGGACAATGGCTCCCAAAAGTACTTAGTTTGGGGCTCATCATTATAATAGTTAACCTTTACTGAGGCACTTAGCCTCATGGTATGTCTGTAGGAGGAAGATTGTTTTTAACATTTCAAAGTGAGACTTCCTGAGTTTAAATAATGAGTCTAAGATTACACACTTGTGGAAATTCCTGGGACCCTCTACTATAGAACATCTACTATGGCTACAAAAAGGAAGACTTTGAAAATCAGAGGTGACTTCAACTTAAATTCTGAAAGCCACATAAAACTCTTTCAGGGTAGTCCTGTTGAAGAACAATTTAAAAGGCAGGCGTACTATTGCACTTTTGGAAAACAGCAAAGCACTTACTTAATCTTCCATGGCCGTTGAAGAATTTTCACACTTACTTTAAATTATGTTTCCTCTGTAAAATTAAGCAAAGTGTATAAAGGTTATTTTGCTTTAGATGTTATAGTTTAAACTCTTGCATCTAACAATAATTTATTATTAAAGCATTCTGTAAGGAGAGATTGTGTAAAAGAGAGAGGGAAAAGATAAGAATCATCAAAATCCCCCTTTTGGTTCTTTTTATCCAAAATAATTAAATGAACTTTCTTGGTAACAAGGTCATTATTTAGGAATAAAGCTGGGTACGAGGCGCCTCTCTGGCTCCTGGTTCAGTCAGCTGAGCATATGACTTGTGATCTCAGGGTGATGAGTTCAAGCCTCTTGATGGGTGTGGAGCCTACTCAAAAAAAGAAAAATAAGAGGAATAAAGCTGGGTAGCTGGATGATGGGTGCATGGATGGATGGATGATAGATATTTATATAAATATTTCTTAATGCCATTTGAAGAGTGAGTGAAAAACTTCAAGAAAGTTTTTGTGTATTTTGCTACAACTCTTTTCAGGCCAATTCCTTATCTTTAATTTACAATTCATCTCTTATCTGTTCTAAAGCTGTTGAAAACTCCAGACTCTTGCCATATGAAAGCACTGTCTTCCATGCAAGGTAATAAGGAACTAAAAAAAAAAAAAGTTAAGGAGGATTTTCTGTGAAAAAGTAAATGAATTTGTGTTCTGAGCCCTGTTTCTACAGATTTGTTGATCTACTGCCTCCCCTGCTTCCATGGATTCTGATATTCACAAATAAGTAGTAAATTCTCGACATGATAGTGTCCATAACAGGAGTAATCTGGTTGCCTAAAGCAAATGTCAGTTTTGGCAGAGGTCTTTTATCTGACTTATTTATTGACTCATAACATTGGTCTGTGCATTTCTTTTATATATTAAAATTAAAAACTTCTTTATATTTATTTTATATTTTAATGTTTATTTTGGAGAGAGATAGGAAGAGAGAGCATACACACACACACACACACACACGAGTGGGGAGGAGCAGAGAGACAGGGAGAGAGAGAATCCCAAGCAGGGTCCGTGTCGTCAGGGAGGAATGTGACACGGGGCTGGAATTCACAAACCCTGAGATCATGACTTGTGAGACCATGACCTGAGCCAAAATCAAGAGTCAGCTGCTTGCCTGACTGAGCCACCCAGGTGCCCCCGGTCTGTGTATTTCTTATACACAGTAGGAACCAGGAACACAATGCAAGCCAAGCAAATTCCCCTCTTTTGTGTCCCTCAAGCACAGAATCTGTAGTACTTTATTTGTTTATATGATACATATTTTGCTAGAGTTTCCTTATAAATCTTAAAAAATACAGAGCAACAAACCTGAAGGTCATCATTAGGTTTGATTTTTAACAGCATCTGACTTTAAAAGGCCACAGATCCAGAGTACTAAAAGCAATCTAGTTAATGTTCATTTCATCTCATATGTATAACCCACAGCGCTCCATGACACAGAAAAGGTGCTTGCCCTTAGGGGGCTAACAGTCTAATGGATAAGATAGGTACATAAACAGCTAATTAAAATTTCAGAAGTAACGGAGTCAGTGTTGTAACAGAGGTACGAACAAAGCACCGTGGAAGTGCAGAGCGTGACGATGAGCTTGACTGGACTTAAAGACAATCGGTAGGCTTCAGGAAAGCGATATCCTTTCGTGCGAACCTTGACATATGAATTGAGGAAGTAAAGAAATGTCTGCAAACACAATCTGCATTTGAAAAGTCCTTGGATTGCCAACAACCTATATGAGTTTACCTCTAGGTTTACCTCTAGGGCTGCCACTGATAGTCAGTAACTGATAGCAAATCCAGTATCACACAGTCAGTGACGTGCTCATGTTGTAAAGGGAATCAAACCATATAGGCACAGCAAGCATGCATGCTGAGTAATTGCCTTTTTCGCTCTTTAACAAAGAACAATATACATGCAGAAGAGCGCACGTCTCACTGGCCAGCTTGGTGAATCTTAAACACTGAACACACCCTTTTAACCAAGAACCCCCATCCAGAAGCAGAGTATTGCCAGTTTGGGAGAAGACCTCTCCCACCCCCTTGCAGTCACCACCACTACCCACCCCCAGAGTTCTTGATTTCTATTTTTTCCCTAAAGTTCCTGATGGCTAACAGTAGAGATTTATTCTGCTTTGACATAAACATAGTCACACGGTGTGCACTATTTTGTGTCTGTCTTCCTTCACTCAGAATTACGCTCGTGAGATTCACCCGTTGTTGCTATGTGTGGTGTCCCGTGTTTGTTCTCATTGCTCTGTAGCATTCTATTGAAAGGATATACTACAATTTATTTATCCACTCTACCGTTGATGTGTATTTGGATGGTTTCCAGTTTAGAGCTATTCCAGCCAATGCTGCTATGAGCATTCCAATGCTTGTGTTTGGGTGAACAGTTCTATAGATTTCTATTTTGGTAAATTTTTATTTGGTATATATTTGATAGAATTGTTGTATCCTACCAGATAGTTTTCCAGCTGCACCAGTATAGTCTCCTGCCGGCAGTTTGTGACATTGCATTTGCTCCACTAACAACACTTGATATTTCCCATTGGTTTCATTTTAGCTGTTCTGTAGATGCACAGAGAATTGTCTGTCTTTTTCTTACTGATTTTTAATGTATTCTTTATGTGTTCTAGATGTATTCTTTATGTATTCTAGATAAAAAAATTGTTGGATATGTATTGTGAAAAACCTTCTCCCACTCTTTTAATGGTATCTTCTGATAAGTGTTTACTTTTAACAAAGAGCATCTGTTATTTTTCTTTTATCATTAGTGCTTTTGGGGGCTGTCTATAAAGTCCTGGTCTACGTTTAGGACAGGAAGAATTTCTCCTTTTTTTCAAAAAGCTGTATTTGTTTGCTTTTTACATCTAGAGCTGTAACTCATGGAATTGATTTTTTTTTAATATGATATAAGGTCAGGGTTGAGATAAGCTTTTCTTTTCCTTTAGGGATATCCAAGTGACCCCGAACCATTTTATTGAAACAGGCAATTATTTCAATTAAGTTAAGACATACTATACCCACTGAAATAAGTAAGAAGCAAATATATCCCATCTTCTTAAATATTCTCTATCATCTGAAATTTTAGTTTAAGTGTCAGGGGCATTGTGTGTGTGTGTGTGTGTGTGTGTGTGTGTCTGTGTGTGTGTGTGCATGCCTGGGGGTGCAGGGTGGGGGGTAACTAACTCAAATTTCCAGAAAATAGTAGGGAGGAAATTAGGGAAGGAATAAGTTAATTTCACTACCATAAATCTATTCTACAGATACTAAATTGGAGTAGTTTTACTGTGATTCTGCATTTTTCATTCCGTCCAGAAATAGCGCTGGTTTTTACATGATTCCCAGTCCAACAACCAAAATTTCTCCTGGTTACACTAATGATTCAAACAGTATCTGAAATATAAAATAGCAAAATGGATAGGAATGTTGGCACTTTTGCCCTAGGTTACCACAATTTCATTCGCAGCCTTTGCTCTCATAGCGTGTTGCGTCCTTCAAATTCCATTTGAAAGAGTGATTGCTTAGTGATTTTTATATCAGTAATTCCCCAGACCTTGGGTGTGTTACCACATTTCTTATGCAGAAATTTGAGGGAAGTATGGCTGGAGATTATTATACTTATAAAATGTCTATCACCAATACGCTCCATTTGCTGAGAGCTGCTATAACTTAAACGTGGTTTTCAGTTCTGTGTAGTTCTTGTAATGATTAAAACAAGGAAAATTTTCATTTCTCAAATAGATGACATACAGAAGACTAATGTTACATAATCCAGTATCTACTTTTAGTTAAAAGACAGTTTCAGGGGCACCAGCTCTTGATTTCAGTTCAGGTCTCACTGTTCCTGAGGTGGAGCCCATGTCGGGCTCCACGATGACAGTGTGGAGCCTGCTTGGGATTATCTCTCTCCCTCTCTCTCTGCCCCTCCCCTACTCATGCACACATGCATGCTTGCTCTCTCTCTCTCTCTCTCTGACACACACACACACACACACACACACACACACACACTCTCAAAATAAATAAATAAACTTTAAGAAAAAACATTTTCAGAAAATGATGGAAAAGGTGTGATGTATATGATAAATTTTCATAGAACCCAAGTAAATAACAAAATTTGTTGCTAAAATAAAATTTAACCTCAAATTTCTCAGAGTAGACACACTGATACATTATTGTCACATAAAAATACTTTGTTTTACTCTGACACTCAGCTATAAGAAAACAAAAATTTAAAAATTATGGGACAGTTAAAAAATTTGAGCACTTGGGGCACCTGGGTGGCTCAGTCGATTGAGCACCGGCTTCGGCTCAGGTCATGATCTTGCAGTTCACAGGTGCAGGCCTTGCGTCGGGCTCTGTGCTGACAGCTCAGAGCCTGGAGCCTGCTTCAGATTCTATGTCTCCCCCTTTCGCTGCCCCTCTTCTCTCTCCCTTTCCCTCTCTCCCTGCCTCTCTCTCTCTCCCTCCCTCTCAAAAATAAACATTAAAAAAATAAAAGAAATGTGAGCACTTAGTAGATATTACAAGAAACTATCATTCATTTGTTCAGGTGTGATTATTGTTAAGTTTTTTTTTTAATTTAAATTTAGCTTTTGGAGATACATTCTGAAACACCTGTGAATGAAATAATATGATGTCTGGGTTTTCTTCACCGGAAGCCACTGGAGTTGGGATGGAGCGGATGGGATCTGGACAAAGCACAATTGACGATGAATTGATCATTGTTGAAGCTGAGTAACCGGTACATAGAAATTGATTATATCATCTTTCTCTGTGTTTGCTTAGGTTTGAAATTTTCCACCATAAAAGTTACAAAAATATTTTACTTCAGATACTCATTAACATGAGTATAACTAGCAGTGGCTGGTCCTCATTTCTTTATTTTTCTGGAACCACAATTTAATGCTTTTCCTGAGTTCTGTCAGTGTCTCTCACACATGTACTGTTTTCCTAAAATTGCCTGAGCTGTTTCATTTTGGAAATTTGTCCTTCCATCAAATTTAAAAGTCAAAATAACAACACCCAGACATATGAATGCATACAATACACACACAATCACATACTTATTATATATGCGTGCACCCCTGCAACAAAGGTGTACTGGACACAACAGAAATGTTAATGATATTCGTGGTTCAAATAGGAATTCATTTTTTTTTATTTTGAGGGCATTTTGCATGAATCCTTTTGGTGTATAGGTTCGGTAAGCAAAAAAATACCTACTGCAAACGGTCCCTACTTGACCTACTTATGTTAAGCCTACTTCTACTGAAAGGGAAAAAAACAAAAACCAAAAATACCTTGTTCGGTAACGTCTCAGGGTTGCTCCCCATTTACTTGCCCCGGCCCTGCCGTCTTCCGTGCCGGTACGTAACTGGTCCACTTTTGTCACAGGCACTCATCCTTCTAACTGGAAATGGTGGTTCAGAGAAAGGCTACTTCACTTATTCAAAGAGAATTCTTTCCAGTTTGAAGATGTAGTCTCAGTGCAACTGTGTCTTTAATGAGGAATAATCCAAGTAACAAGGTGAGCGTGTATTATGGATGATACATAAGCACAGTCTGTGTGCATACATAATTACACCCCACAGAGAAACATCTTACTCATTCACTAATTGTAAATATAATCTTTTTTTTTTAATTGTTTTTAATGTTTATTTGTTTTTGAGAGAGACAGAGACAGAGCTTGAGCAGGGGAGGGACAGAGAGAGAGGGAGACACAGAATCCGAAGCAGGCTCTGGGCTCTGAGCTGTCAGCACAGAGCCCGACATGGGGCTCGAACCCACGGGGGGTGAGATAATGACCTGAGCCGAAGTCGGACACCCAACCGACTGAGCCACCCAGGCGCCCCTGTAAATATAATTTTAAAAGGCCAGAGCCCAAAGCAAGGCCAGTTGTTACTGGACACATTTTGGACTTCATCACCCTTCTAAGGCTTTCCTCTCCCCGTGACCAATGACCAGTTCAAGTCCAATATTTTTGTTCCTAGGGATCACCAGCTTTCACCCCTGAATACGATTCATAGTTATTAACATGGATAGGTCTCCTGCACAAGTAAGCTTTCCATCTTATTCTCTTTTCTTGTTGTTGCAACAGCTCTTTAAACTTTTAGCAGAACTAGCTCACTTTTATTTCTTTCATAAAAACAAACAAACAGAAAAGTCCTCGCCTCTTCCACCACACATTTTTTTTTACCTTAAAGAGTCGTATTTCCTCCCAAGAGTACACAGTTTGGAGTCGCTTGAGTTGCCTTTGCAAATGCAGCTTGTTTGCCACTACGGTGTAATTTCTGATCGCTGTTAGACAGGACTTACGGGATCCTGTGAGGACGCAGCAAACGCACAAAGAGCCCATGCCAGTCGGAAAGCAAAGGGTCCTCAGTTGAGACCATCTCAGTGTCGGATAGAACCCGATAACTTTCTCAATACCAGTTCCTTTTAACGGTCTTTCAACTCAGCCCCTGGGCCTCTGTTCCCTCAGCTGTAAAATGGGAATCATAATACCTACCTCCGAGGGTCATATGAGGATTAAATAATCTAATTATTTAGATTGCTTAGAACAGTGCCTGGTATAAAGTAAACACTCAGTAAGTCTCACTGAGGCCGCTGCTGCTGCTCCTTGATAAACGCCATCTGCATCTGTGTGAGTTCTACTGGTCCCTCCAGCCCAGCTCTTGTCCTTTATCTCCCAAAAGCCCTCCCGGAGCTCCCTGCCTTCACAGGTCACCTGCCTCCATGGCTGCTGCAGAGTTTAGGTCTAACATAAATTAGAACCCTTATCTATCTTCTGGTGGAATTGTTAATTATGGCTTGTTTTGCACGTGAATCTTATCTTTGGAGATGGAATTGTAAACTCCGTGGGAAGGTTTTCTGTATTTCTCAGGGACCTAGCACATTGTTAATTCATCCAGGAAGTATCGGGTACTGAGCAAAAATTTGCTAGCGGATGATAGGCCAGAACTAAGTTTATGATTTAATTTTTAATAAAAATAGCATGGCATGTATTTGATACTGTTATTTTGCATTTAATAGAGATTATTTAAAGCTGAGTTTCCAGTTGCTTTCTCATCATTCATTACTTGTTTACAAAAAGGATAGTTATGGAAATACTTAAAATTTTGACAATATCAATTTGTAATAAAACCTGTTTTCAGAGTAAGCCCCCTTCTTCTGACCTGATCATTTAATTTTAAAATAACAGGTCTACCTCCTATGAGATCTTCCCGCTAACTCACCATCAGTCTAGACAGGCAAAGTTTTATTCTGTTTTTAAAGATCACAGAGAAATATTTCTACAAAACATCTCGTCTCATCCTTTTAAGGTTGCCCATTGTGTGAGTTTTCTACGAGTTCGTGTGACTTTCCATGTCTGTGGCTTAAAACAATGTGAATTTATTATGTCTGTAACATTTACCACAAACTTTTAAGAGCACAGATTGATCATCTTCTAGTTCTGGAGCTCAGAAGCCCAAAATGGGTCCCTTTGAGCCCAATTCACGGTGTCAGCAGGGCCGCATTCCTTGGTGCAGGCCCTAGCGGGGAACGGTCCCCTCGCCCTTCTCAGCTTCTAGACACCATGCACCTTCCTCAGCTCCAGGACCCTTCCTCTATCTTCAAAGCCAGTAACAGCCATCAAATGCTTTCCACACTGCATCAACTCCAACCTCCCCTTCTCCGCCCTCACCTCCGAGGAAGAACCCTTGTCATCACACTGGCCCACTGGATAATCCAGGATAATCTCCCTATTGGAAGGCCAGCTGGTTGGCACACAATTCTGCTGGTCTAGTTCTCTGTTGTCATGTAATAGAACATATGCATAAGTTCCTGGGATTAGGATGTGGACATGGGGGTCGAGGAGGCAGTAATCTGCCTACCACAGCCATCTTTTCTGTAAGGAAGACGTTCTTATTTGTAAGCAATTTTCATCCCTCATGTTTTTTTCCCTAGAGGAAACAGTACAAAGGAAAAGCATATTAAAATTATCTTCGGAAGCCATAAAACCGAACCAGGACCTGAGCTGATTGTAATATTTTTATGAGATAAAATAAGAAAGTGCTTATGCTGACGAGCAAAGCAGGAAGCTAGAAATGTAATTTAACAAAAGAAGATCCTATGAAGTGCGAATTTTATTTTTATTTATTTATTTTTCTAGTATTTATTTTTGTGCGAGACAGAGAGACAGCGTGAGCGGGGGAGGGGCAGAGAGAGAGGGAGACACAGAATCCGAAGCAGGTTCCAGGCTCTGAGCTGTCAGCACAGAGCCCGACACGGGGCCCTCACCCATGAACATCAAGATCATGACCTGAGCCAAAGTCAGATGCTTAAATGACTGAGCCACCCAGATGGGTGGTTAGATATCAACTTGATAATATATTTTAGAGCTTCAAGAAAATTACTACGAATACATCCAAACAAGGGAGGGGAAAAAAAATCTAAACCCAAAGAAACAAAAAGTGGACTGATACCAGATTCTTCTCTACTTCTACTTTTTAAAGTTTTTATTTATTTTCTTAATGTTTATTTGTTTTTGGTTTTTTTTTGAGACAGAGAGAGAGCGTGAGCCAGGGAGGGGCAGAGAGAGAGAGGGAGACACAGCATCCGAAGCAGGCTCCAGGCTCTGAGCGGTCAGCTGCTGACCCAGGGCTCGAACCCAAGAACTGCAAGATCATGACCTGAGCCAAAGTCGGATGCTTAACTGACTGAGCCACCCAGGCACCTCAGGAAGTTTGAATTTTAGAGATTCCCGTCTATAAGTAGATAAGTTTGTTCTTTATTCATAATAAACAAGTGATACATACTTAAGACTCCATTTATGGAACATTCTGTGAAAGACAAACATAGAAATGGAGAACAGATAAGTGATTTCAGGGACGAGGAAAGAGGAGGGAGGGTGTGACTTTAAAAGAACAGCAGGAGTTCCCAGTGGTGGCAGAACACTTCTGTCTTGATTGTGGTGACGGTTATACGGATCTATACATACGTGATGGGGGTCATAGAATCATCCACGAAGACATTGTTAAAAATGAGGACATGCAAGAATTGTGAAATCTGACTAAAGCCTATAGTTAGTGTATTATGCCAATCAGTTTCCTGGTTTGGGGGAAAAAGCTGAGTGACGGGTATAACTAATTTTGCAACTTTTTCTGAGTCTGCAGTTATTTCAAGAATATGTTGATCTTTTTAAAACGTTGTGTTTAAAAAATAAGAGGGAAGTGAGAGTGTGGGCAGATGGTTAAAAGCAAAGATGAGCACATAAACATCTGTCTGCAGTGTTTAAGCTAGAAAAAGTAGGCTTTATTTATGGCTTAACATTTGGTAGAGACATGGACCTGTGCAGTTAATGAAAGCTCCAAAAATGCATTCTAATTGTCAAATTGTTCAAAATCTCTAGTTTTACAGGCACTTTAAATTCAATAAACTAAATAGCTTTATCCTTAACCTGGTAGCTGAAAACAGAAGCAGAAGAAAGAAAGAAACCAAAGAAACGTTCTTTGGTTTCTTGAGAAGCCCCCCAAATTAAGAAATCAGATTGGTCTGAAAAAGGAGAATATGTGGAAAGCTTAAATTTCCACCCCAGTTTCCAAGAAACCAAACTTCTGATGGGGAACTTTAAAAACAGGGCTCTGGGGCACCTGCATGGCTCAGTCGATTGAGTATCTGACTCTTGATTTCAGCTCAGGTCATGATCCCAGAGTCATGGGATTGACCCCCAAATAGGGCTCTGCGCTGGGTGTCGAGCCTGCTTGAGATTCTGTCTCTCCTTCCCTCTGCTCTTCCCTGGTTCGCCTGCATGCGCATGCATACACGCTCTCTCTCTCTTTCTTAAAAACAACAATGACAACAACAACAACAGGGCTCAAATGTTTATTCACTTCAAGATATTGAAGACAATTCCAGAAAGCACCTTTCAAAAAATATGTTGATTTTTAAAAATGTATTTACTCAAAGTTCAAGACACTTTAAAACACTCCTGTAAATGTGCTGGAAAGAAAAGCAATATCAATTACCATCAAACATATGGGGAAAAGAAAATATTGTATATAGACTAATGGCTTTTTTGTCACTTAGTGGGGGGTCTGAAGTCAGAGAAGCAGCAACATCAATTTGAAAAAGTTGAAGGAGAAGGAGAAATTAACGAGAGACAAGGAACTCAAGATGAGAGCTTGTTAAACTGAATCTTGAAGGCTCAGAACCATTCAGAGAGCTGATTCCTGTTTCTTTTTGGTCCAAAACCTAGTAAACTGCTGTTAGATTAATTAAGCTACTGAAGAATAGAACTTCCATTTTTTGATATTCGAACAACTGTACAAATCTTCTTGAGAAGTTGCCTCAAAGTAGTACGTATTCCTGACAAATGGATGTCTGGCAAGTTCAAATCCCTATTTTGTCACTTGCTAACTGTGTGAGTTAGGAAGTCTCTAAAACAGAGTCTAATTTGCATCATTTATAAAGGGGAATTAAAATAATGGCTGACATTTATTGAGGGATGGCTATTTTCCAAGTCCGATCTAAATTCTTTATATGTACAGCCTCATTTAATCTTACTGTAACAATAACACTTGTTGAAATACTACTACTTATCTTACAGGAAATGATTAAATGTGAGGAATAAATGAGCAACAAAGTGTAAAAACACCAGGACCCACGTGTTTGGAACATACTAGGTGCTAAGTAATTGTTGATTTCCTTCCTTCAGTTTCTCTTGTTCAGATATTTTCCTAGCAGTGATTTTGGTTTGAGGATCCACTGGCCGCACTCTTATCAGGGATCTCTATTAGTGAGGTTGAAAGTATGTTACTGAAGTATTTGCACAAACACCTTACAAGGCTGAACTCTTAAAATAAATAATTGCCTCTTTAACTCCCCAGACTCTATAAATTAGTTATAAAAATAGCACCCCCAAATGATGTCTATAAAAAGAACATTTTTCTCGAAAGAGTGGCGCCATATGTATGAAGTATAATTATTGGTCCTGTTGGGTTGGTGTTATTATGATCAACGTTTTTATGGGGTTGATCACGTGAAGACTTACTGATCTTTGTAGACTCAGTTCTGAGCCTGTAAACTAATCCTGAGCTCTGTTCTACCATAGATGCAAACCTGCTCCCAAGGACAGACAGACATTCTTTTACCTACAGCAGTAAGATACTTTAAGCCCAAGCTTCTTCCTCCCTTCCCTCCCCAACAGATCCTGACTTAGAGCAGGGTCTACACTGCTCTAGAAACACTGACTTTCCCCGAGGGATTTGAACCTCATTGTAATCTTTAGCAGTACCCTTTCCAAGTCTTAATTAGATGTTACAGGTTAGACCTTCCATAGAAACCTGCTTTCTCTTGCATATAAACTAAGTTTTCAAAGGAAGTAGAGCCCCTATGGAAGCTCAGTGAAGTCTTTCAGTGCCTACTGAGCCCGTAACTATCCACAATTTTTAAAAATCATATGAATTGAGAATAAAAAAAAAAATTGGAGTCAGTTCAGCCTAAATATCATAAATTGTATCATTCCTGAAAGTCTCCCCCAGTCCTTTGTAAACACCTTGACACTTTATTTGGAGGAGATGATAATTTAGTAGCAGCTCTTTCTAGTTCTTTCCTGCATCCATAGTTGTAACTAGTGGGGGAGGGGAAATCGCTTGTTTCTCCTGCACCATCCAGAGATTTCTAAATCTTTGATAAGCTTAGCAATTCACTTTCTCTTCCTCTTTAGCAGTTTCTGAGATGACTACCCCTCACATCACATGCTCTAAAACCCGGTAAATAAAAAAAGTGAAATGAACATACACAATACATGCAAAATGAGTTCTATTTCATAAGTCACGGGAATTTCAGAGCGGTAGGAGGCCTCAGCCACAAAGTGGTCGGTCCCCTGTCCACCTACATGCTTTTGAGCAGTGTGGAAAAGGCTAGATTCGTAGACTAAAACCCCAGGTTAAAAGCCCATGATTGAGGCCACCTCTCTCATTTTTCTCACCAGACCAGACACCCTATGGGACTCAACCCCTCTAGCATTAGACGTCTGCAAATTAGTGTCAACTCATGCTTCCTGTAGTATATAGAAACTTATTTTCAAAGTGGTCTTCTGAAATCAATCATGTATGCCCATTTACATCTTACTAACTCATAGTTCATAACACATATTCATTTCTCTTTTTTAAAAAATTTTTTAACGTTTATTCACTTTTGAGAGACAGAGAGAGACAGAGCACAAGCGGGGAAGGGGCAGAGAGAGGGAGACAGAATCCGAAGCAGGCTCCGGGCCCCGAGCTGTCAGCACAGAGCCCGACGCCGGGCTCGAACTCACGAACTGCGAGACCATGACCTGAGCCAAAGTCGGGCGCTCAACCAACTGAGCCACCCAGGCGCCCCTCTCTTTTTTTAAGTGTATTTAATTTTTGAGAGTATTTAATTTTTGAGAGCGACAGAGACAGTGCAAGTGGGGGAGGGGTTGGGAGACAGGGAGAGAAAGAGAATCCTAAGCAGGCTTCATGCTGCCAGTGCAGAGCCCGATGCAGGCCTCAGACTGACGAAACACAAGATCATGACCTGAGCAGAAACCGAGAGTGGATACTTAACCAACTGAGCACCCAGGCACCCCAAGACATACTCATTTCTCTTTTTTTTCAAGTTTATTTCTTTATTTTTGATAGAGAAAGAGAGGAGAGAGACAAGAGTGCTGGGGAGGGGCAGAAAGAGAGGGAGAGAGAGAGAATCCCAAGCAGGTTCTGCACTGCCAGTACAGAGCCCGATGTGGGGCTTGAACTCAGGAACCCTGAAATCATGAGCTAAGCCAAGATGAAGAGTTGGTTGCTTAACCGGCTGAGCCACCCTGGTGCCCCAGGACATATTTATTGCTAATTCCTCTGAAAGACTGTTTAATGAATTTTCATCTCAGTGACTATGACTGCCTTCATTTGTTTGTTTGTTTTAATATTTATTTATTTATTGAGAGAGAGAGAGAGAACACACATCCTGGCATGTGTGCACCAGTGGGGGAAAGGCAGAGAGAGACAGAGAGAGAGAATCTCAAGCAGGCTCCCTGCTGTCAGCTTAGAGCCTGATGCAGGGCTCAATCCCATGAATGGTGAGATCATGACCTGAGCAGAAATCAGGAGTCAGACGCTTAATGGACTGAGTCACCCAGGGGCCCCTTTTAAATATGACATTCTATGCCTCATCATAAAAGAACCCCTGGGTCTTCAGATACTAATACATAGAACTGTGAGCATCATATCTTTTATCCCTAAAAAATTTTAGTGTATATTGGTGGCCTTCTCTAGCATAGCATGTCCTTGTAGCAATTAGCAAAAATTAAAATTTGTATCCTAAATAAGCTTGAAATCAACTTTATTTCATAAATCACAGAATTTTAGAGTTTAGGGGACCTAAATTGTGAAATGTTTTTTCACGTTCTTAAACCCTTGGAGAATTTGATGAAAAGCAGTAATACCAACAGTTTTTTTTTTTTTATTCTGATTTAGAACCCCTTTTTAACTTTTCAGAAAAAGCAACTGATACTCCACACGTTAAGACTCAGACAAAGCCATAAAGCAGATTCTAAGGCCCAAGTGTGGACTGAAACTCAGGTACCCTGACACCTGACTGGTGGTGGTTTTTATTAGCAATAAAAGCTGTTCTCTCCTAAGTTTCTGCTAAAAGCCAGGTGATATTCCAACATATTTTATGCATATTAGTTATAAATTTAAAAGCATTCAAACCCAATAAAGGTAGAGATTATTTCCTGTTTGACAGAAACATTCATGTTTGGGAGTTAAGGACCTTGCCCAAGTTCTCCTAGATAATTCAACAACAGAGCCTAGGTTTAAATTCCTCTGTATCCAAATTCCATAGGCGGGGATGGAACTACTACATTCCACAGCTTCTTTCTGGTTCTAGTTCTTAGATAATAAAGTATAAACATTCTAGAAATAGCATTTCATTGCATATAGTTGATCTATCTATGAGAAAATAAACAAATCAAAACTTAAAAATGAATAGTGTTGAATTCATTTCTAACCTTGAGCTATCTAGTAGTAAAGCCCCCAAATTCCCAAGCACTACACATCACATTTCCTTCTGACCCATACCATGGTGAAAATAAAGATATATGCCTGTGTACTATTTCTGGACCAATAATAAACTTCACAGAAAACTCTAAATCTCATTTCCTATACCCATGACCTTTTCTTTACTGCACAGAGGAGTATGTGCTCCCCCTAACATTATGATAATAAATTAAACTCTTCTATCCAACGGTCATAACCACAGGGTCACCATCAGGAAAAACAGAACTCTAATCATCGAGGCCATTTCCTGACTGCTGTCGGGGATTTTGGGGCCTCCTTAGGAAAGCAGATAGATGCAGTAACGAGAAGGTCATTGCTGTGGCTTGCTGACCGAAATGATGCCCATCAATAATTGGTTTGGTGTGGACTTCACACTGAATTTTGAAAGCAAATGTAAAACAACTAGTAGTTTATTTCTCCTTTTTGCAAGATGAAGATCAAAAGGAGGCTTATCGGGACTGGAGACAGTTTATTTCCATCTCAGAACAAAAGACAAAGGATTTTGTGTCTTTTCCTTTCTTTTGAGGTTCCTGTGCCTGTTCCTTTCCACTCCCTTTCCTGATTGGCAGTAATATCCTGACCATTAATCTATGTATTTTAAGCATAAAAATCAATTTCTGGAACTTGTCTCATTTATTTTTATGACAGGAACAATAGAAATAACATCAAGTGGCTGGTGGGGGTCAAAGAGACTTAAAATGCCCTGTTAGATATTCCTGTCTGACACCTGATGTCACGATGGCCTGAAATGCATCTAGGACAAGGTCTGGATACAGACCAGAGATCTGAGAAGAAGAAGTTCATCTGGGAAATCGTGCTGACTCGTCCAAACATTAAAATTGTAGAAAACCCTCTAATATTCAAATTAATAATTTCTTTATAAGCTTTCAAGAAATGCCTTAAGACACATTTTCTTTCTTTTGTCTTAGCCGTGTCCTCATAAAAACAATAAGGCAATAAGCAGGGGAGGGTGAGTAGTGTGGCAGCGTTCTTAGAAATGCTGTCACTGTGGCATAGAGAGACCTTCTCTGAGACAGCTTCTAGCCCAGTCCTCATTTTCAAAATCTTCGTTTTCCTTAGAACACAGACAATGAAGAGAGAATGTAGATTCACTGTTTTTGGGGTTTTTTTAGGAAACAAAATAACATTCTAGACAGACTAAGGAAATGGGCCTTAATGTGTATTGTTAGTCAAAGAGCAAATTTGTTGCTTGAGTGGTCCAAAAATAAGAAGTTTAGTTCTTGCTTTTGTCTCAAATCGTCATGTCATGAAATGACAGATGGAAGGTAGACTGCCCAGTTGGAGATTTTATGGCTAGACTAATAATCCATGCAGGTGATGCCGTTTGCAGGACTGTATGAATCAAATAAACACAGTTTGCGGGGCCGGGGGGGGATGGGGGTTCCTCCTGGAGTTATGTCACTGATCCAATGGCATTTGTTATGAGAAATTCATTTTCATGGCTGCCATGGTGACTTCTCACGTAGTGAGGCTTCCATGAAAAGCTGTGCTCTCCTCAGGAGCTAGACTCTTGATTTCAGGCATCATCAATCAGGCAACAAATAATAGCATCAAGACCCAGTAGATAAAATACCCCACTCTTCCCGCTGGGAAGCCATTCAGTTTTAATCCATAATCCTCAGGAAAATGACTGTAAGAACCTCAGGAAAATCCAAAGGGAGCGATGGTCCCGGTCACACACATAATATGTATAATTCTGTGTAATGAGAGTCGCTTACTAAAGAGTCCCCAAATCCCTAATATACAGATTAAATTCCCTTACAGCCTTTCAGAAAAAGTCTCGACCGATTAGACTTAAGAACGTAGGAAATGTTAAGACAAAGGGAGGCTTAGCAAAGTCTACCTCAGTTAGCTTTTGTACCTTTTACCCCCTTAACTCCCTTTTGTAACCATTTGCCAAATTATCCTCTTGCCCAGTGTTTACCCTAGAATGTACATACATTTCTTCCACTAGAAAAGGTCCTTTGTTCATTTCCTCAAGTTGGGTAGCTCAGCTCACTTGGAGTCTTATTGTTGTTCACGCAGAGTTCAGTCCATTTTTAGGGACTTGTTACCTTTGAATGGAGATGAACTGGGCAAAATTTCTCTAACTTGTTCTTCATTTTCAGTATCTGAAAGTGGCTTCATAGCTCAGGAAGCCTGCCTGCTTCTGTGCCAGCTCTGACAAATAAGCAATTTGCTCCAGGGCCACAGGGCAGCAAATTCTCAGTGGCCTCTGGACTCACCTGTCAGCTGCCACCTGGTTCTCCGCTTCTGTAGCCTCCCTCTCCCATAACCACACTTGGTATGAGATGTGGAGTCTTTGAGGGATTCTTTAAATAGCCAAGGACATAATCAGAGGTGTGTTTGAGAAAAATTGATCCAAGTACGTTGGTGTATTTAATCAGTTTCAATAAGATGGCTTAAAGAGCAGAGAAATGCAGTAGATTTGTTAATGGTCCATAGTCTTGATGAAAAGTGGTGATGGCTTGAATGAGGATAATAGCAAGGGCGCTGGGAGATGCACTGCAGAAGGAGAATTCGTTGGGCTTAATGACCCATTGGCTGTGGGGGAAGAGGATACGTTAAGGAGTAGGGAGTCAAAAAAGATGCCAGGGTTCTGAGCCTGTGTGACTTCGATGATATCGTGCCATTGAGGAAATACTGAAAAGAAAGATGCGGAGTTTAGTGGGGAAAATGTTATTTGGCCATATGCTGTAAGGTGCAGAGATATAGCCCCTGCCCAACACCACGGCCCCCTTCCCACCTCTAAGGAAATTAGCCCTGACTCAGTGGCATAATTAGCGATATAGTATCAGGATGTACCGGTAGGCGATGTAATATCAGTGGGCCTGGATGAAACCCTTTTTCCTCCGTTTACTTTCTAGACTCATGTAGCCATCTGAGGTAAAGCAATAGACCTAAGGAAGCCATTCACCCTATACTAGTCAAGGCCACGTGACTGAGTGGAAGGTGAATCACTGCCACTCGTGTGCGGTCAGCCCATTGCACCAGGGTAGAGGAAGGCACGAAGGAGGCCGATGTTTTAAATGCAGCGTCCACTGCTTTTGCTCTACTCTTCAGGAAAATGTAGCCGAAGGAGCAGCTGTTTAAGTTTCAGGGATCCTGGCCAAATCTTTCTTTCCAGAAGAGCCTTGGCAACCGGAAATCCTGGCCACGTGTCCACCTTCACACTAGACTGGGAACAGTACAGTATCAAGAGGTGCCAAATAGAGACCAGTAGCTGGCTGTGGAAACTCAGTGCTCGGGACTGGGGCACGTTGTGACAAGGTTAGAGTCCCTCTCGAAATACAGAAATACTGCTTCTCAGTCCATGTACCAGCCCCCTGACAGTACATCATGTTAAGACCACTTCACATTCTTTGCCTACTTATTCCCTTTCTAAATTAAGCCACGTATCTTTCTTTCATCTCCCTTTTTTTTTTTAACTTAACACTGATAATCCATTAAGACCAAAGTATGAAGTAGGCTTGCTAGATCTATCAGTAAAATTTGGATTTCAGATGAACAATGAGGTTTTTTTAGTATAAGTAGGTCCCAAATATCACATGGGACACACCTATACTAAACAATCATTAGCTATTTATCTGAAATTCAAATGGCATCAGGCATCCCGCATTGTATCTGGCAACCCAAGTACAAAAAAGAAACCAACAGAACCAATCACAGACCCAGATCTGTATCCATTCTGCAACTTACTTATTCTGATGGTGCTCCCCTTTACAGATTTCCAGGTTTTGCACATGCACATGCTCGCACAAAATACACAAAACCCACCAGAAATGAGAAATCCAGACTCACAGTCTCTGCTGATTTGGATTTAACTTTATAACCATCACAGCTCTCTTTTCACTAATACGGTTTTGCAGGTTATTCCACTGAATCCTCCAGACCAACAAACAAGTTTAGTTAACACGAATCAAAGTTTCTGTGTAGAACGTTTGCAAAGGCTCTGAAGGAGGAGTCCATGAATTAAAACATAATTATGAAAAGAGTTTTCTCCTGATGTTTGTCAGTGTCTACTCTGACTATACCTTCCTAGCTCCAGAGGGGTGAAATCCAAACTAAGTCTCACACTGTGTCCCATACCAATGGTTTCCAGTTAATATTTTCATATAGATAAGATCTGGTTAAAGTCAGTGCCACCGGAAGCCTTCAAAAGGAACACCAGGAGGTGAGATGTGACAGAAAGATGCTAGGAAACCACGGGAAGAGACTGGGTCATATTACCCAGTGACCAGCCCAGCTGGTTTGAATAAATGAATATTGGACCACCACATTGGACCGTGAGAACCATCTTGATCTTGCTAGCGCCTTCTTCCCACACTGGATGGTCTTAGCCACTTTGTTCTAGAAGCAGTAAGCGCCTTTCCTCCTGCTTCCTACTATTTCCGTCCAACACAATGCACCACTACCCATGACTTCCCACCTCACTCCACACACACGGGGGGCACTACCATCCTAAGTAGTCTGGCCACAGCCATCAGGCTGAAAAAATCCCTCAAATAAGATTCGGAGTAACCGCTCCTCCTCCACCTTAATGTCTGCCGACCCTAGAATAAGGAGCTTTCCATCCATTTTCAAAATTATTTCTTGATCCTGGATGCTTTCTCACATGTCTTACAGCCAGTGCTGAGCACTAAATAAATTATGTTCCTCTCCTTTGACTTCTATCAGCTAATCATGCAACTCACCAGTCAATCTAGTACTAACTAAATGCAGGCAAAATGTGCTGTGAAGGTATGAATGAATATTTGTTTGCAATTTTAACTTATATTAAAGAAGTATGGTAATATTATGAGGATGGTCTCCAGCTGACTACCAGCCAGGTAACACAAATTTAGGGTTGAGGCTAAAATCACGGGCTACCTGGCTATCCTCGAGATGGTCATGTACGCATGTTGGGAGTATGCCTGTAATAAAAAGATCTAGTTATTACTTAGGGAGGTTCAAAGTCATATTTAAGGAGGCTGCCTGGTATCAACCTGATACACAAATGCAGACAATGACTTGGGGAGAGATCTGCCGATTTGATAAGTATCCATGAATCCTCAAACCGAGTTGGTTACAACTATAGCTTACCGCCATTTAGTTGCCAAGACAATAATTGCTTTTACTTTGATACGTTTGAGTCTCCAAAATTGTTTTCAGTTCCTCTGCCAGGGCCATACCTTTGTTTATCTTTTCCTGAACTCCTTCTTACAATGTTTCTATTAAGTAGGAAAGCTGTTCCAGTAATAGTAACTACAGTGTTTGTTTTACCAAAATGTCTCCGTGTCTAGGTGGGTACTTTTCAGCAGTGGCTCAGTTCTTTATTAAAAGAAGAGGAAAATTTTTGCAATTCCCCTCAGAATTGTATCTGTACTTTTATTCCCTGTTGATTGGAATATGGTACAAAAAAGCTGCTGTGGATTTGGTACGCTTCCAAATGAATTTGCATTTTATTTATCACCACAGCGTCTACTTGCATTTTGGTAACAGTGTGTATATCTGAATGAAATACTTTGTGCCTTCAGTGTACAAATAATGGTTTTATAAACATCTTCCAAGAAGTGCAAGGCTCCTGCAGTGGGCCCACATTCCATAGGTTCAGCAGCACTGTGTTGTTCAATATGTTCTCTATGTTCTAGATCTCAGAAGGTATACTGGCCAGAGAGTGTTCTCTCTAAGGGAGGTGATACATTTCCAGAAGCAGTGGAAGCACATGAACCAGTCAATCTCATGCCAGGGTGAGAGGGAGGAGGAAGGCTGTAATTTAGGATCAGAATCAGGGGCAGGAATTTTTCTTCGAAAAAGTGCTCACTCACATAGTTATGCTAAAGGATCACCACCACTGGTGAACTCTATGGAAACATTGAAAACTGCTCCTAGGATTTTTAGCTTTGTTATTGTTCCAGCTATTATGCCAGAGTTGTTAATACATGCATTCATCTGGGTTTCAGTTCTGCTTCATGTACATATAGGTGGTATCTTTAGAGTGAAGAAAGAAACTATTAGGTCAGATATGGAATAATCTTGTATAGACACATCTCCCCCACTGCCAACACCCCCAGTCCATCCTGATCACCACCTTCTCCTGCACATCGTATTTCCCAGAAACCTTAAAGGACATTGACAATCATTACCTGCTCCTCTCCCCTCTCTGATAAAAGCCCTCTCTTTCAAAGAGAGCTAGCATGCATTAAGCTTTCTGTGGTTCCAAAGCCAAATCCTTCTAGAAGTTTAACCTATGCCAACTAAGAGAGAGCGGGGGGGAAGGAGAACATTGGGAGACATGCCCAAGGCCCTCATGCTTTGAGTGAGGTGGAACAGAGATGGGTCTGCCTAGCCACCAAATCCAGGAGGGTAGCACCCCCGAAAACCATGTGCAGATGCGAGAACCATGTCAAGCTGGGACAGGTACTGGAATATTCTCTGAGTCAAACAGCACTCGGGCCACTCATCAGAGTCATCCTTTATGACTCAAAGTTATATGGCTTAAGGCTGGTGCTACGTTGCTTGTGGTCCTCCTCCTCCCCTTTTCTTGCTAGGGTTCCACTCCTGCCCTCCACCCCTCCTATCTATTTCTTTGCCATTTGCCCCTTCAGATTCACACAGCAGTTGAAAGAACATTCCAAGGACCGTGCATCGGCCAACCCACCAGGGGCTCCAGGAGGGAGGTAAAACATTGCCCTGGCTGCCGTCTGGGGAGACGGTGGACCTGTGTGGGATCTGTTCTGCAGGACCGGTGCCAGCTCACCCAAGGAAAGTTATTAGACGATGGGAATGGGGCTGTGGGGAGGGGAAAGCCCCTGTCTGGGTTTATAATTGAGATGATACACCTATAGGTTGCACAATAAATAAACAAAAGAAGTGATGTTGAATGAGATGGTGCCTCAAGCAAGGGAGAGGGTTCTAAAGCTTCATGTCGGGGCACAGAGCAAAGAGAACCAACTAAGTCCCTTCTCCACCCATAGAGAGACCTCAAAGCAAGAATGTGCAGCTGTCTCCCAATTCCTTGATAAAGACAGAGCCCTGGAGTCATTCTGAGTGACCCGGTCCTGGGCCCGTGGGTGGCTAACACCACTACCTGACAAGGGGAATAGTACGAAGTGCCCAGCTTCGCTTCCCTTGTTTGAATTTCACTCAGGAACTGTGACCCAGAGCTTTGGGGAGTTGGACGCATGAGAATTTTTCTGCCTCAATCTCGTAGTTTCTTGGGCTCCTGCCACAGTCCTGGTATTTGATTTAGAGGCCTAAGAGGGAAATCAGTCCCACGTGGGTAGATAACAAAACACTCTCCACCTTGGAATCATGAAGTGGAATTTGAATCTGAAGCCAAAAATCCTATCTCTGCCTGCTTCACTAATTACATAAATTTCCTTGATAGATTCTGCAGCTGTTTGTGTGAATATAGCTCTGGTTCCCAGAAATGGCACCTCTCAACACGGGGGTTCAGGGCACTGATGCCTGGTCTGGAGCTCAGACCCCTAAATTCTAGTCCTATTTCTGTTAACTGTGTTGGCTTATCCTGGGTTTAGTTTCGTCTTTGGTAAAAAGAAACTCAACAACCATGCTATGATGCAGAGGCATCAAAGAACAGTGAGAGAGACAGAAAAAGAGAGATGGGGAGGAAGAAGAGAGGTGTGTGTGTGTGTGTGTGTGTGTGTGTGTGTGTGTGTTGGTTGGTTGTGGACAGTAACTAGGAATAAATAATCAGTGCAGAAACTTCCAGATGTCACTACAGAAGGGATCATCAGGCTTGACAGGTATCTGCTAAGATAGTGTTTCACCAGGGGAAGAACAACCAGGCATTTGGGGGTGCATTTTCTCCCTCTCTTATCTGTCCCAGCACCTCATCACCCATGTCTGACAACTTTCACCTTTGTTCTCAGTGAGAGTAAAGGACTTATGGGGAATGTACAGTTGAATAACCACGAATTTCCCCCCAAATGCACAAATTACTTCAACACAACTGTTTCTACATTAAAATGTAGCCTGATTATTCTATGGAGAGCAAGTGCATTGTAAAACCTTGCCGCTCTTGTTCATTACGTGCCTTTTAATGGAAAGATGGACCAGTTTGATTAAATGTGGCTCTCATAAAAAGTACTGTGCTTAACAAAATTTAGACTCACAATTAACCCCTCTTGATAATATGAGGCGATTAGGCAGGGAATCTAGAGACCTACTATGGTTAAAAATACTAAGGACTTTTTATATGACACACAGATGAACCAGTAAAAACGTGACCTCTTGGCACCTATAAAAAACGATATCTTGGGTTTCTTTCAGTGAAATATTTGAAGGCTTTAAAATTTTAAACAAAGTCCAGCTGGTTTGTATGCACAAGTTCCAAACCCTGGAATATTCTCATGATATCTAGTTTCAAAGAATTCAACTACTGTAAACTAGTGAGTAAATTAAACTGGTGAGAGATGTTTTCTCTTTAAAAAATTTATTTTTGTTATCAAGCATTACATATGATAAGTAAAAACTGACAGGAAAAATGTAAACTGATCTGGTAGCAAAGGAAAAGGAATATAATTGTAATCCGTATGTAATAAATATTATAAACGTCAAGTTCCCACTCTGAGTGTGAAAGTATACCCCAAAATCTGTGAGGATTTATATTTAGGTAAAATTTAAATAGATTCACGTAGTTACCCATATAAATTCTAGAGCTCAGGGCACCTGAGTGGCTCAATGGATTGAGCGGCCAACTTTGGCTCAGGTCATGATCTCACAGTTCATGAGTTCGACCTCCGTGTCAAGCTCTGTGCTGACAGCTCAGAGCGTGGAGCCTGCTTCGAATTCTGTGTCGCCCTCTCTCTCTGCCCCTCCCCAGCTCACGCTCTGTCTCTCTTTGTCTCTTAAAACTGAACAAACATTAAAATTTTTTTTAATCAATCAATAAATAAATAAGTTCTGGAGCTCAGAGCAGCATCTTTGAAGAATTCTTCCTTTACATCACTGTTCCAGTAATATATTCATTATTTTTGCGAGGCGACAGACTTCTTACAACCCTTTTTGTTCAGACGGTCTAGATTAAACTCAGGTAGCCTTTGATTTGGAAGCCAGTAAACAGCTATGTGGTGATTACCAATGCTTTGTTATGTTTCAAATGCTACATTACCTTTAATCACTGCCCCCTCTTTTTTTTTTTTTAATTGCCCTACTTCTTCCTACCATTCCTGCCAGCAGTAACTGGTGGCAGGGTCTCTCTTGCCAAAACACACGTGCTTCCTCTCTGTGGTGAATTTTTTTCTCTTCCCACACTCTTCCAGGCTCAGTGTCACTTCCCACTTCTGCTCCTTCTCCAATCCCTTCTCCTCAAATGGCATGCCTAGTGTTGTTGTTGTTGTTGCTGTTTTAATTTTACCGCGAAAGATTTTTAACGTCTGTCTCTGCGTTCTTCATGTCTCAGAGTGTTGCAGTCACTTGATCCTGCCTACCAAAGAGAGGGAAAGTTAGTTGCGTGGGGTGATGGGATTTGATTTGTAGGTGATGGTGTGGACAAGTATCCTGCCTCCTCTGACTAAGGCGGTTGAGTTTGCAAGGTCAGTGCGACATGCATGACAAGTTCCCAAGAACTCTGTGTAAATCAGTCTGAAGGTTCTGTGTGAACACCACTCACACAGTTGTTTATCCTTCCTGTCTAGGAATCAGATTCCAGTCACCGCGGTTAAGCCTGGCCTTTTTAGTCTAACCTTCACACCTGAAAAAAATTAGTCCCTCGCAAGAGCAATTCTTAGAAAGCCGCTATTCTTTCTATCTCTAATGTATTCTCTTAAAATAGACACTGACTTCAGGGAGGTTTTCACTTTCAGAGGGGCAGAGGCGTCAGGTTGCTCCTGAGTACGACTTGTAAGAGTTCTTACCTGCCGCTTCCTACCTAAGAAGGCTCTCAGCCAGCCTTTCGCCTGAACTTGTGAGTTGCAAACATTGCCTTTAGCCAGATCAGATACAGGACCATTTGGACTTTTCATAACCTTTCATTCTAGAATTTATAAATGTAGGAACCCACCCTTTCCTCCTCCTAACAACTATGATTAAGCCCTGAAAGGAAAGGATGGGAAGTATGTGAATACTTAGCCCGCCAATGACTCAAGAGGTAGAATTTCCAAGAGAGAAAATACTCTGAGAGATGGGTTTCTCTAGGCTTCGATGGGAAGGAAGAGAAGAGTTTTCCTGAGGGCGTCTCACATGGCAGAACAATGTAAGGCAAAGTTCGAGCTAATATATAAAAAGCATCTGGGGCATCCAGCACACCCTAACCTCGTAACCTTGTAATCATTTGGCACAGCGGGAAGAAATCCAGAACAAAACAAAACTATGTACTCAATATCCTTTGTGTGACTATAACTTAGATCCTCTGGGATGGCCTTTTGGCCATCATACTGATGGTAGGAGGTTGCTCTAGGACACAGCTTGAGCTAAGGTTGGAACAGTTGGTTAGCAATGAGCTTAATAATATATTAATTGAAACTAACTTCCCGGTGGAAAAGAATAGTACTATATTTCAGACGTTATTCACCTTGAATGCGGTAGCCACATCTTTGCTGGATTGCTGCATTGATTCTCCTTGCTGATTCAGCAAGCAACCAGAAAATAAGTGATCACATTTCCTCAAATGTTAGAAGTCAGGAAAGAAGGGATACCATATTCAGAATAAATCTAGAGAGCACATTACTTTTAAAAAACATCTTAAAAATTAGGAATCAGAATGAAAAATTAAGCCAGATTAGTTTCCATTTCATCTATTTAAAAATGTTTCAATTTTATAAGGCAAAGAAGCTAGTTAGAAATTTCTCATTCCATTTTATTTATAGGCTTTTGGCTTATAGTTAATTTATTCAGATGAAGTTAACACTGACTTATAGCTTTGAGTTCCTTTATTTCTCAGGTGAACTATTAATTAAATAATATCTTTACTGCACTTTCATCAGTAAGTATTTATTAGGAGAAATCAAATTTGGGGGTAATCCTAAATTAGCAAGACATTTAGCGTGATGAGGGCCTTACAATTACAAGTTAATACAGTAAGCAATGTAATTTAAAATATATGGGAACTTACAAAAGAAATATTAGAATATTGAAGTCTTATTTAACTAAAAGCATTTATCTCAATATTTTATTATTGAAGTTTTATTTAACTAAAAGCACGTATCTCAATACTTTATTAGCAGACCTCCTGAGGCATCGAAAATGTCTGATTTTGGTGAACATGCTTTTTCTATATAAGTAGATTAAAAATTTAGACTTAAAAAATTATAAACTAGGACTTTCATTAAAATTACCATATTTAAGATTCTAAGATGAAAAATACTGATGTTTAACCATATGTAGTTTTTCTTTTTGCTGGATTTTTGGAGGAGATAGTTTTGTCCTGTGCTCATGATGCGAAACCTACCCATACCAGATAGTCACTGAAGCAATTGTAGCGGTAAAAACAGGACACATTACAGATGTCCATCATTAGAGGGCTAGTTAAACAATTAGGGTATTGTTTAACCTATATAACAGAGTTCTATACAAAATTTAAAAGCAATTAGGTATGTCGTACCTAATTGTATATTACTTATATTATGTTTTTTTATTTAGAAGAGCAAGCTGTAGCACAGTTTAAATAGAAATTTGCAAACAAAAAAGGATATGTATTTATATACCTATACATACATAGAGAGAATATACTAGTAATTGCATAGAAAATGATTTGCATAGTCAGACTAGCTACTACAATAGATGTGGGAGTTTCACTTTTGAATTCATTCAATTCTATAATATTTGGTATTTTTAGATGTGAGCGATGTGTTATATGTATAAGTTTTTTTTTAATTGGCAAAAAAATAGTGGTTAGTGTAAGAGGTTCTGTTATGTACATAACAAAATAGTAGTACCTATTTCTTGGTGGAAGATAAAGTGGTTTCTCTTTTTCTTTCCGTCCTTGATCCATCTGTATTATCTATTTTTTCTACACTAAATATGTGTGTGTAATAAAGAATAAAATTGAAACATTTTTAAAGCAGAGGCTGGGACCTGCACAGGAGAGAGGAAAATGTACAGAGGCAGCATACTGGGAAGGAGTATGCCTGAAAGTGTAATGGTCAAGATAGTTACCAAAGCTTTATTAAGTCGTAAGCTTAAAATGAGTCCTCTCACCAGCTAATTCCCCAAGGCACAAATGGCAGCAGCCTTTCAGATAATTGATGGAGTCCCCAGTGGTAGCATGTGGCCATGTCTTAAACATAATGGAAATGCAGCATTCATTTCGTGTTAAAGCTTACAATCAGTCAAATTTCTAAAAGTGACTTGGGATAGTTCAACTTATTTCTAATGGTTGCCCCAGTATTCCATGGAAATTAAAATCAGTGCTTCATTTACTGAGAATAATCTGTCACTTCACTAAATAAAGATGCTTTAATCAACACTTATTTGAGATACAGTTGAAACTAATCAAATATATTGCCATTCCTTTTGCATATATATTTATAAACTCGGAATTATTGTGTTTTATTTAAAAATTTACAGTGAAGCCAAAAGAATGATTTGTACTTGTCAAGAAAAGGACACAAATTCATCATCCATTGGTAACAATGACTGACTACTATCTTCTGGGCCATTTCAGAACTTCTTATGGACCAGGATATGTGAACTGCAGAAAATGTGGCATGATGGCCACTTTCTGGAGGCACTAAACTCCAACAAAAGATCAGCCTCTGCTCCACAAAGAACGCCTCAGATTTTACAACAGTCTCTCACTCAAATAAATCAGACACTATATTTAGTAACCTGGAGAGGAAGTTCATACTGTTAAATTAATAAAAACCGGTAAAAAGTGAACCACCTATAATATCACATAGATACAGGACAGCTACATTTTTCTGGGGTAGAGTAAACCCCCAGAGATCTATTCCTTCAGTAATAGTTCTGAATGCCAGTAGCATTTATCCGTAACACACACACACGCACACACACACACACACACACACAAGGTAGGCAGCCCTATCACGTTATTTTCTTTCTCTTTTAAAATACTTAAGTATAACAGACAATAAATGCAAATAGTATAAAATTCAGTGTCTTTCCCCCAACATCTGTCATTCAGTCACCCTGATTTTCTTTGGTTTCCTTTTTAAACTTTTGATACATTTGAAAAATACTTTGGTGTAAAGAGTGGACAATGGTCCAACTTTGTTTCCAGATGGCTCCCTGGGTGTCTCACCCTCAGATATTGAATAATCATCCAATGGCGTACGATCCTACATCTAATAAAATCTAAATTCCTCTGTTTGTGTCAATGTCTAGACTCACAATTCAGTTCCATTGATTTGAAAGTACAGATAATGCTTAAGCTCTGGAGTTTGAATCCTCGGGTTGGAATCTCGGTTCTATGGTTTGCCAGCTGTGTGACCTTAGGCAAATTGCTTAAATTCTTAAATGGGGAAATAAATAATCATAAGATTATTGGGGGATTAAACTGTTTAGGAGACGAAAGCAGTCAGAGAGTGTATAACATAGATAGCACTCAATATATGTTAGCAATCATTGCTCGTACAACATACTGTTGTTGTTGTTGTTGTTGTTGTTGTTGTTGTTTTGATATTTCACTACATTGATGGATTAACTAAGGGAGAAGTGACGGATATAAATATTGAGTCTTCCAACTAAATATCACATGGTTTTTCATGTCTGTGAGTCGTCTTTTGTGTCTACTGTCTTCAGACAACTGCTACAGATCTTTATCCGTGTTTTATAAAGATTCACATTCCCTTTTCTATAATTCATCTTCCCCAGATATTTCTTCATCATATGGTTCCAATCCCTGTAATTCCTACTTACTGCCTCCCAACTGCCCTGCTCCATTTTTAGACATCTCTTATTCAAGACACTTAACTGAGGACCTTGACTACAACCTGTGCCTAATGGAGTATAGCAGATTGCACTTCTTTAAAGCAGTTGAGATTCAATAGTACATATAAAGACTCATGCATTGTTTTTATTTTATCTTGTTTTATTTTTTTTTACATCCAAATTAGCATAGAGTGCAACCATGATTTCAGGAGTAGATTCCTTAGTGCCCCTTACCCATTTAGCCCATCCCCCCTCCCACAACCCCTCCAGTAACCCTCTGTTTTTTTCTCCATATTTATGAGTCTCGTCTGTTTTGCCCCCCGCCCCTGTTTTTATATTATTTTTGTTTCCCTTCCCTTATGTTCATCTGTTTTGTCTCTTAAGACTCATGCGTTTTTAAGGCTGGTATTTTCCCTAATGAACGAGTTTTCTGTTGAAATATTTTTCTGTATGTGAAGTCTGAGTTTGTAGAAAGCATCTTGAGAAATCAGACCCTTCAATAAGATTTTATGCTTGAACCCTTTATCTGAGTTTTTGTTTCATGCACATTAAACTGTTGCTAAAAAGCATGGGTCCTTTAAAGTTCAGGGGGAAAGTGTTTATAAAGATCTAAGACTGAGCTGAAGACAAAGCTATAGCCAGAGGCCTGGTTTCCTGAGAAGGAAGGAGTCCCCCACTAATCTGTCATGCTTCTGTCTAACAGGATATTAAAGCCATCCCAGCTCCTTTCTTTTACAGCCCTCTGTCTGTGCTAGCGCGCCACATGACCAGGGTTCCACACCGTGGCTCCTCCAGAGCTCCTTGTTAAGTGCACTCTATGAGGAATTAGAGTATTGGTGACTAAGAAAAAAAGAGAGACAATGAAGCCCTTATTATTGGTTACCATCCTCCCAATCACTGCCTCATGTAATTAGAAGGAAAAAAATAGACCTTTAAGGGAATAATTGAGCCTGCTGGGCAAGCCATTACAATCCTTACTCTCTGTCAGTTCTCCTTGGTTATGACTCTCTGATTACATTAAAGGTGAGATGAATTTTAAAAGAAAAGACTCATAAATTTTTTTTTCTAATTAAAGAAAAAGGTTGTTAAAAATAGATGCATGCACTAAAAGAGGTCATGGGGCCTCCCCGAACCCAACCCACATAGTCTTGTCTTAACTACACATTCCTCTTCAGCTACCTGAGAGGGTCAGGAGGGATGTATGTTAACAGACACACACACACACACACACACACACACACACACACACACACGTACATGTATACATCCCAGACCACAAATGACATTCAGGTGGTGTTGGTTTTATGGGCAATACTACACCCTTCAGACATGAATAGCTGATTTAATACTGGCCCAGAGCTGACAGATCTTGAAGAATGCCTATTACATCCTTTGGAAGAGTTCTATAAACAAGTGTTGTGGTTACCAGCAGAATGAAATCTCAGTCTGAAACTGAGACTTTGAAAGTAATTCACTTGGACAAGTCTTCCCCAACCAAGTGCAAACAAGAGTCCCAATGACCCTAAAACTATTAATGGAGTCTTTTTTCCCTCACAATCTCCTGTTTTATTGAAGCCCCGGTCAGCGAGGCTTTAAAGTTTGTTTCTACATCATTGCTTCCCATGTACAGATGTTCTTCCAACTGATGGTAAGCCAGGCCAAGTATATAGGATCTCTTTGCCATTCTGAGGGTGGAATAAAAAGTATTAACTCTCAAAGAGAGCTTGATAAATATTAGTGCCGGCACTGCTTGTCTGGGAAGCGTGAAGGAACAGGTCAGCTTCTATAGAGCCAAGAAATAGAACCCAGATCAGACAGAGTGAATGAGGTGAGGAGTAGGTGAATAAAGGAGAAACATTAAGGTCTAATAACAGACTATGAGCAGGACATGCCTCAGTGAAGGACTAGGGACAAGAAAAGAACTCCAGTTTGTCCCTGGAGAAGAAAAAAACTCCCAGAGAGAGTTCTGGGAGTAGGAAATGAGGTCATTAATGCCAAGAATATAATGGGGCATCTTAGTTGTGCTTTTTTGGAATTTGGGGGAAATTAAAGCAGAATAGGCTTCATATATGAACAAAAAGCTAAAAAAAAAAAAAAAGCTTCATCCTGGGGTGGTATTGGAACTAGGAAATGAAAATGGAAAGGCTGTGAAATTCTGCTTCAAGTTAAGCTTTATCAGGAATGAGACTGTGCCCTCTGTGTGTATTTTCTATTGTGATTTCTGATCAGTGAAAACAATTATACAGCCATTACTGACCAGTGGGTGTTTGCTGTCCTGCAAGTGCCTGGAAGAGTGAGGATTGAGAGCATCAAGACTGAAAACTTAAGGTTAGGTCTTTAGGAAAATGTCCCATTTGTGTAGCTCAGGCGTGCGTGCGCACACACACACACGCGCGTGGGATTTCGCTGTTGGGAGTTTCTCCCTGTAGGCCCTGCTTAGCCGTTAGTGGCCTAGAAACCAAATCTGGATGTGCTGACAGCCCACGTTTCGCAATCACAGAAGATACTGGCGAGCACTATTCAAACCTTAGCCTTGTTGCAACAGACCTGCTCCACCATGCATGTCACTTTCAGGTAAGGACTCCTGCCTCTACGTAAGTGTGGAATATCCAGATTCCCTTTTCTGATTTTAAGATTTGAGACTGGTGATGGAGGGGAAAAAAGACCATTTGGATCACAAGGCTATTAGTGCAGACAAGTGCTAGATTCATTTTGAAAATTCGAAGAATGAGAAATCCACACGTAGTGATTTAGGGAAACTGCTGGCCCTACATTTGCCATTCTTCGTCTTGCCCTGGAGATTGATTTAGGCCAGAGTATCTGCTTGGATCTGTCACTTCTCCAGGAGTCTGGGACTATCGGGGACTATTGTTTGGAAGCTCAGTTCTGAGGAGGAGTTCAAATGATAAAACCTGTATGTTCAGTTTCTGTTATAGCCTCATAAGGAAAAAAAAAATTTTTTTGACTAAAGCGTAGCTCCTAGACACTCAGGCAAATGAGGAAAAAGTACATAAATTGTGAGCTGATTAATTCATATTTAATACTTTTTAGAGGATGCCAGTGGAAGCTCTTGCCTTTACCTTGCCTAAAATTAGATAGATCATTGCAGAGAGATTGAAAATGTATGCCGTATTAATCAGTGTTCCCTTCATTCTTTCTAAATTTGATGCAGATTTCAAAGGATTGTTTAGGAGCAGGCCTACTTGAGGACCAGATCAAATCAAAACTCACCAAGAATGTCCTATGACTTCTAGATTAAATTACCTGGTCTGCTTTTCCTCCTAGTTCTCTGTGCTGGGTTACGATCTTGGATTTTATCTCCCCACTTTTAAACATTCTAGTAGAATGAGTAGTATGATACAATTTTTTTAAGCATGGACCTGAAATAAACATGGAAGGCCCGTGTCTTAGATGCGATGTGATAAGAATGAACTTTAACATTGGAAAGGTAGATGTTTCTTTACAGAGTCAAATTACCATTACTACTATGATTATTATTAATATTATTTGGCTTTGATAATGTAAACTAATGCAAATAAGCGAAATAAGTGAGATACAGAGAATTACTTTTTAATAACTTATAAATTTAGATTTAATTATTTTCAGAATCACTGATTCACTAGTTCTGGAACTTTTCAGTGATAACAGTAGGAGGATAGCTAGTACAATAATTAAATGAAAAAGAGTCCTTTTAAGACACAGGTAAGGGGCGCCTGGGTGGCTCAATCGGTTGAGCATCCGACTTCAGCTCAAGTCATGATCTCGCGGTTCGTGAGTTCGAGCCCTGCGTCGGGCTCTGTGCTGACAGCTCAGAGCCTGGAGCCTGCTTCAGATTCTGTGTCCCCCTCTCTCCGCCCCACCCCTGCTTGTGCTCTGTGTCTCTCTGTCTTTCAAAAATGAATAAACATAAAAAAATTTTTTTTAAAAAGACACAGGTAAAATAGCAGTGCAATGCAGTTACAACTACAAATATTACAGTATATTTAAGAGCCTAAACAAATTGAACACACACACATCAAAAATAGATTTTGAGTTAAGGTTTCCTTACTGTTACTTATTAAGTGCATAAATATGTTTTGAGCCCTTTATAAACAATCAGTTTTAATGCTCACAACTACCCAGGGAGGTATTACTATTTCCATATGATGAATGAGGAAAATAAGATTTGAAGTTGAAGTAACTTTTCCAAGATAATGTAGCAAACAGGTGGCAGTAGCAGGATTCAAATCTGGATCTGACTCTACAGTAGATTTTTTTCTTTTTACCAACGTAATAAAATTTCTCCAATGTTACTTCTTTTTTAAAAAAATCTTAATACCGGAGGCGGGGGGGTTGCGGGGGGGCGCGTGGGTGGCTCAGTCGGTTAAGTGTTCGACTTCAGCTCAGGTCATGATCTTGTATTTTGTGAGTTCAAGTGCCGCGTCGGGCTCTGTGTTGACAGCTCAGAGCCTGGAGCCTCCTTTGGATTCTGTGTCTCCTCCTCTGTCTGTCCCTCCCATGCTCATCCTCTGTCTCTCTGTCTTCCAATAATAAATAAACATTAAAAAAATTTTTTTTTAATCTTGATATCAGGGCGCCTGGGTGGCTCATTCGATTGGGCGTCCGACTTCAGCCCAGGTCATGATCTTACGGTTCTTCGGTTTGAGCCCTGCATCAGGCTCTGTGCTGACAGCTCAGAGCCTGGAGCCTGCTTCGGATTCTGTGTCTCCCTCTCTCTCTGCACGCTTCCTGCTTGCGCTCTGTCTCTCTCTCTCTCAAAAATAAACAAACGTTCGAAAAAGAAATTTTTTTAAATCTTATTACCAACAAGAAAATATATGTGAATATCAGTTATAAAACATAATAATACAACAGCTGTTAATCCAAAACCCAGCTGAAGATCTGGAATATTACCTTTCCTGTTAAAGCTACCCAGCTGAGTTCTTCCCCAGCTTGTCTCCCTGCCTTGCTCCAGAGGCAATCACCATCCTGAATGTTGAATCTAGCATTCCCTTCCCATCTTGTGAATTACTTTTACCACATAAGCATTTTATTTTCAGTCCTGGTATTGCATTCAACATTGTTGCGGAGATTTATCCATGTTGTCGCACAAAGCTATAGCTCACTTCTTTTCACTGCCATATGTCATTCACTGTGAAAATATGCCGGTGTAAAAGATCTATTCTCAAGGTACCTGGGTGGCTCAGTTGGTTAAGCATCTGGCTATTGACTTCTGCTCAGGTCATGTTCTCACAGTTTGTGGTTTCAAACCCCACGTTGGGCTCTGTGCTGACAGTGCGGAACCTGCTTGGGATTCTCTCTTTCTCCCTCTCTCTCTGCCCTTCCCCCACTCACCTGCCCTTTCTCTCTGTCTCTCTCAAAATAAATAAACTTTAAAAATTTTTTAAATAAATAAAAGATCTATTCTCCACTTGATGGACGTTGGGATTATTTCCAGTCTTTCCTAATATAATGTTACTGCTAACATTTTTGAGTTATACCAGAGTTTCTCTAGGATACATACCTCAGAGCAGAATTGCTGGATCATAGCGTAGTTAATGTTCACTTTTAAAATAAATGTAAAATTGCTTTTATAAGGAGTTGTGCCAATAGACACGTCCACAGCACCATTCCACATCCTCGGCAACAATTGACATTGCCAGACTTTAAAAAATTTTTTTTGTTGTTTATTCATTTTTGAAAGACAGAGACAGAGCATGAGCAGGAGTGGGGCAGAGAGAGAGGGGGACACAGAATCCGAAGCAGGCTCCAGGCCCTGAGCTGTCAGCACAGGCCCGATGTGGGGCTCGAACCCACGAACCGTGAGATCATGACCTGAGCCGAAGTCGGACACTTAAGCGACTGAGCCACCCAGGCGCCCCAGACATTGCCAGACTTTTTAATTGTAAATCCGGCGTATGTAAAATGTCAGCTAATTATGGTATCAGTTTGCATGTCGATTAGTAATTACTTTAAGCATTTTGCAGTTTGCTTATTCACTGCTGTTTTCCATGCTTGCTCATCCCTTCTAGTTTTATTAATTTCTGCTCTTTTATTTATTAATTCCTTTGTTATGTTTTCTTTGACTTTATTCTTTTGTTATTTTTCTAAGCTGGGCACTCTCATTTGCAGCCTTTCTTCTTTGCTTGTATGAACAATTAAGCTTATACATGTCATCAAATACTGGTTGCTATTATATCCCACAAGTTTTCAATATGCAGTACTTTCATGATCATTCCGTATTTTAAATTTTTCAGTATGATTTCTTCTTGAATCATGTGATACTTCGCACCTTTATAAATTGAGTTAAAACATTTAAAATGCATACTGCCGTTATTTAATTACATTTCAGTCAGAGAATACAACTGTTCTCCGTATAACAAGACCCAAGACAGTAGCATGATACAATGGCAGTTATTTTGCTCATGGATCTAGAAGTCGACAGACTCAAAAAGACGGTTCTTCCTCAGGGTTTCTAGGGCAATTGCAGTCAGATGGTAGTGAGGGTTGGGGTCTCTCAAAGGGTTCCCCATTCACAGGTCTGGTGCCTTGGTTGGGAAACCTCAGACAGCCACGGGCTAAAATGGAGTTCCTCCAACATCGGCCTCTCTCTCTTGCCTTTCCAGTTCTTTCTGCCCATCAGGGACTCAGGATATCCAAACATCTCTCAAGAAAAACTGGCTGAAGCCACATGATCTTTTCTAACCCATTTTGGAAGTAAATCAGAATTACTTGTACCACACTCTCGTCATTGAAGGTCACAGGACCACTTGGGTTCAAGCAGAGGGAACATTGACTCTACTTTTTGAGGAGAAGATTGCAAAAGATTTTCTGCACATGTTTTAAAACCACCACAGTGGTCGGTTTGATAGCACTTTGAAATTTGTTAAGATTTGCTCATTGGCTTAGTTTATGGTCAATGGTTGTTTTGTTTGTGTGGTCTTAGTATTACAGTGTAGAGAATATATGTGTTCTAATCAATGGATTCAGAAATCTACACATGATTATTAAAATGTTTCTATTTTACTTTTTCTTTCTTTTGTCTGCTCAACCTATCCAAAATTATGACAGGTCTCTAGAAATCACCCACCATGATATCTGTCATTTTCTCCAATTCTACCAATTTTTGCTCTGTAGATTTTGAGGTTATTTTATTCAGGGCACACAGCTTCAGAATCATTTTATTTTAGTCATTAAATGAACTTTTTTAGTGTTGGGTAGCAGCTCTCTTCACCACTTATAGTTCTTTTTGAATTGTAGACTTTTATTTCTGTCTATGTAGCTACACTAATTTTCTTTTGCTTAATATTAGCCCTGTGTATCTTTTCATATCCTAGTGGTTTTGACGTAGCTCAAGTTAATACATAGCTGGATTTTTATTTTTATCTTCGTTTATATTTTTATTGGAGACCAACTGATCTCTCAGGTTTGGCTTTTAAGTGGCAACTTGAGACCATTTATATTTATTATTATTACTCATAAATGCTGATCTATTCGGACATTTATGTGTATTTTTAATTTGACCTACTCTCTCCTATATCTTTGTCTTCTGCCTTTCTTACTTCAAAAATTTTAAATCTCTTTGTTTTCTTATTCCACATTTTCCCCCTACTAACTATTTCAGTTCTTTTAAAGATGATTCTTCAGGGGCACCTCGGTGGCTTAGTTGGTTGAGCATCCGACTTTGGCTCAGGTCATGATTTCACAGTTCATGATTTCAAGCCCTACATCGGGCTCTGTGCTGACAGCTCAGAGCCTGGAGCTTGCTTCGGATTCTGTGTCTCCCTCTTTCTCTGCCCCTCCCCTGCTCGTGCTCTGTCTCTCTCTCTCTCTCTCAAAAATAAGTAAACATAAAAAAAATGTAAAGATGATTCTTGAAATCTTGCTATGCATATTCAATAAACAAATACAAGCACCTTAGAATACTTTATTTATTTCTGACTGTTATCCCTATAATTGTCTTTTTTTTTTTAATTTGTTTTCAACGTTTATTTATTTTTGGGACAGAGAGAGACAGAGCATGAACGGGGGAGGGGCAGAGAGAGAGGGAGACACAGAATCGGAAACAGGCTCCAGGCTCTGAGCCATCAGCCCAGAGCCTGACGCGGGGCTCGAACTCCCGGACCGCGAGATCGTGACCTGGCTGAAGTCGGACGCTTAACCGACTGCGCCACCCAGGCGCCCCTATAATTGTCTTTTTTAAGCCCCCCCAATCAGACATTATTATTATTGTTGTTAGTATTATTATTATTTCTATTCTCTGCAGTTTTTTTCAGCTTACCTGCATTTTACCAGTTTCTTTGCTCTCCATTCTCTCTTGACTCTCAACCTTTGAGATCATTTTTCCCTTTAAATACATCCTTCAAGATTTCCATTAGTAAAGTTGTATTGATTAGCGACTCCTTCTATTCTTAGTTATCTGAAACTGGCTTTCACATTCATTCTTCAGACTTCTTACACCCACCTTCTTACAGACTTCCTGGACACCCTCCTCCCCACCCCCAACTTGAAGATATTCCCAAGTTCTCTGGCTTGTGTTTTGCTGTTATAAAGTATGCCATCAATTTAACTGTCATTTTCCTCAGGTAATCTTTTCTCACCAGTGCTTTTAAGATTTCTTTTTTTCTCTCTGAAGTATTCTGTAGGTTCACTAAATGGCGCCTAGGTGTGGGTTTCTTTGTATTTATTCTGCCTGCTATACTCTGCTTCCTGTACTTGTGGATTTATATCTTTCTTTGGTTCTGAAAAATCCTCAGCCACTACGAAAGTCTTTATATTAACTTCTTCTAGAACACCAAACTGTTTACACCTGACCTTATCATTCAATAGTCCATGTTCTGCTAAACCCTCTTTCATATGTATATTTTAATAAGCTTTATATTTTCCAGAAGATATAGATTCACAGCAAAATTGAGAGGGTACAGAGTTTTCTCATTTAACCCCAACCCCTCCAACGTATTTGTTTGTTTGCCTTTTATATCCAAGCTGTTTTATATTCCAGAAAAGGCAAAACTGCATAGACAGTAAAAAGATTAGTGGTTGCCAGGGGTTAGGAGGGAGGGAAGAGTGAATATTAGGTGAAGAACAGAGGACTTAAAAAAATTTTTTTTATGTTTATTTTTGAGAGACAGAGAAAGACAGAGAATGAGAGGGGAAGGGGCAGAGAGAGAGAGAGGGAGACACAGAACCTGAAGCAGGCTCCAGGCTCTGAGCCATCAGCACAGAGCCTGATGCAAGGCCCGAACTTGTCAACCATGAGATCATGACCTGAGCCGAAGTCAGACTGAGCCACCCAGACACCCTGAAGAACAGAGGATTTTTAAGGTGGTGAAACTACTCTGTACAATACTGTCATGGTAAATATGTGTCATGATACATTTGTCCAAACACATAGAATGAATAAGAAGAGTGAAGCCTCATGTAAACTATGGAGACTGAGTGATTATGATGTGTCAGTGTAGGTTCATCCATTGTAGCAAGTGTACCACTCTGGTGGAGGGTGTTGATAATACAAGAGGTTATGCTGGTTGGAGGCGACAGAAGGTGAAAGAAGAACATACAACAAAATATCTTGTTCAATTATTGAGTGTTATGGGAAATAAAATGTTTACCTAAGAGAACTGTGCAAATGTAGAATATTATTACATCCCAGATAGACTACATAATGACTTCGATGGAGTGGGGTGTGGTGCAAGAAAACAAGGCAGCCAGCACGTGTGTTTGTCACTTTTTATTAGTTTTGGTAGTTGTTCCAAAAGTGTGTCCCTGCAAGGAAAGGCTTGGATCCAGAGTGTTCTAAGAGTAATGTGTTGGGACGGTGGCTGAGTATTCTTTTCTAATAATTACGATTGGTTTCTTTGAAGAGCGATTAAGTGCATGAAAGTTGGAAAGCCACTCTTAGTGAAAAGTGTGAAAGAAATCACACAAATGGCGATACCAAGCTTCCATTTTGAAAGTCCGGGGGGGGGGGGGGGATGATTACAATCCAAATATAAATGGCAAATCAGAGCAGTGACACAGGAGAAAAAGAGTTCATTTTTAAGAAAGTCATTTGAGTGAAGGCCCTTGCTGCATGGTCCAAATTTCATAAGCAAGTGTAGACACAACACCACATACCTTTTGAGGCCTCAGTGACAGTAGAGGAGGCTTGTCCAGAAAGGAGAAGAGCTTAACTTACGGATTTCTGAAAAGCGTGGTTCTGGCACGCACTTAGGAAACCCGAGAAACTGGCCCTCGAGGGGAAAGGGTCCTACCCTGTGGCAGGTACAGTCCTGGGATTTGCAATAGCACACTCAATGGACCACAGTTTGCTATTCTGAATTGCTGTGAGTCATGGTAACCTACAGAACAGATGCTTTTTCCTTTCCAACATTTTGTGTTTAATTAGTAGCGTTTTTAAATGCTGGATGTGTTTAGAACCTCATACAAAGAAGTGAAAATGAACATAAAGACAGTGTTACACCGTAGTTCAAGACAAACTAGAACCTAAAGCTGGGGGGACCTGAGAGAACATCTGGTGCAATCCGTTCATTTTACAGTTGAGTAAAGGGGAGACCTGAAATAGTGCTCCCCACTCACATAGTTTGACTTTAAAGCCCTGGTCATAATCGTCATTGCAAAAAGAACCAGATTCAAGTTCTTGCTTCCCTAATTATTAGAAGTATGAAATCAAGCGAGCTATGTAACCTCTCTAAGTTGAATTCCTTATCTGTAATAATAATATTTACCTCCAAATTATATTGTATCTAAAACTTAAAATCCTGAGTTAAATGATCCAGCATCCTTGTTCTGTCATGTAAATTATATCTATTTTTATTTATAAATAATTAATATGTAGTATATTATATATCATATATTTTGTGATATTTTAAAAATAAACTAAGAATAAAGAGATATTATTATGTGAGCAACTCAAGGCCACGGATAGTATCTATGACCAGGTTAGGAACATGATTTATATCAGATCTCTTCCCTAGTCTACACATGCATAGACCTTAGGATCCTCACGGATTCATTTTTTTAAATTTAGATCTGGAGAACTCAGTCCTGAAATTAAGTAGGCTTTTCTGATTTGTTTTTTTTTTTTTTTGCCTTTTATATGTTTTGTCAGCTTACCCCAAAAATGTCAATAATCAGTACAGAAGTAGTTTGTTCAACAATAAAACTCTCCCAACAAGTCTTCAAACATCACTCTTCCCCCGTTCATGAGTCTTATTGCCAGGTCTCCTTTTAAAAATGTATAATTTGTTGCCTTGCAATTCCCCCCAAAATGCATCTTAATTCAACTGAATCCATATCAGATAATTGACTGAATCGGTTATGCATGGAAAGCCAAGCTTGACGACAAACTGCAGCCCCATTCTCCTGTCGGCTATTAAAGTAAGTTAATGATCTGGAGCTGTGTAGGGGTTTCCAGAAATAACACTGTAATGACCAACATGCTGTAGTTAGCAGCTAAGGAAAAGAACCGTTTATTTTTTTCAGGCATTGTTCAAACCAATGCCATAGTATCACTATTGTAGGACCCAGTCTACTGTGAAGAAATAGCAACACATGACAACTCAGATGAACGCAAAGCATCTCCTTAGTGGAAACAAACTCATCAGTGATTTCACTCAACTTTTCAAAACTATGGCTGAGAATCTTCTTTGAGCGCATGCTTTAGAATGACATCTGGATATGAATTTAAAAGTCAAAGTAGGAGGAACCACATAAACGGCTCCTTTACTATTTAAAATTTTAATTTTGAGTATAGTTGATAAAGAATATTACATTGGTTTTAGGTGCACAACATAATGATTCAACTTCTCTCTATCTTACGCTATGCTCACCACAAGCGTAGCTACGACGTGTCACCATACAATGCTAGTACAATATCATATTGACTGTATTCCCTTTTATTCCCATGACTTACTCATTCTGTAACTGGAAGCCTGTGTCTCCCTTTCCCCTTCACCCGTTTTACCCATGCCCCACCCCCTCCCTCTGACAACCATCCGTTTGTTTTCTGTATTTATAGGTCTGCTTGTTTGTTTGTTTTGTTTTTTTAGATTCGACATATGAGTGCAATCATAGGGTATTCTCTTTCTCTAACTTATTTTGCTTAGCATAATGCCCTTTAGGTCCATTCATGGCAAGATCTAATCCTTTTTTTATGGCTGCTCGATATACTATTATATATTTTATACACACACATACACACACATACACACACCTGCCCCGTACCTTCTTTATCCATTCATCTATTGATGGACACTTAGGTTGCTTCCATATCTTGGCTATTATAAATAATGCTGCAGTAAACACTGAGGTGCATATATTGTGTTAAGTTGGTATTTTTTTCTCTTTGGGTAAATACCCAGTAGTGATATTACTGAATTATATGGTATTTCTGGGTTTTTTTTTTCAAAGGAACTTCCATACTGTTTTCCACAGTGGCTGTACCAATTTGCATTCCCAGTAACAATTCGTGACAGTTCTTTTTTCGTCACATCCTCGTCAACACTTGTTATTTCTTGTCTTTTTGATTTTAGCCATTCTGACAGGTGTGAGATGATATCTCATGGTGTTTTTGATTTGCATTTCCCCAATGATTAGTGATGTAGAGCATCTTTTAATGTGTTTGTTGGCCATCTGTATGTCTTCTTTGGAAAAGTGTCTATTCAGATCCTCTGCCCATTTTTTAATCAGATTGTTTGGAGGTGTTTTGGTGTTGAATTGTATAAGTTCTTTATATATTTTGGATATTAGCTCCTTATTAGATATATCGTTTGTAAATACCTTCTTCCATTCAGTAGGTTGTCTCTTTATTTCATTGATGGTTTCCTTCACTGTGCAAAAGCTTTTTATTTTGATGTCGTCCCACTAGCTTATTTTTGCTTTTGTTTCCCTTGCCTTGGTAGGCTCATGTAGAAAACTGTTGCTAACACTAATGTCAGAAATTACTGCCTGTGTTCTAGGATTATGTGTTCAGGTTTCACATTAGGTCTTTCGTCTATTTTGAGCTTATTTTTGTCTATGGTGTTAGAAAGTGGTCCAGTTTCATTATCTGGCATGTAGTTGTCCAACTTTCCCACCACCATTTATTGGAAAGACTGTCTTTTCCTCATTGTGTATTCTTGCTCCTTTGTCATAGATTAATTGACCATCTAAGCGTGGGTTTATTTCTGGGTTCTCTCTTCTATTCCATTGGTCTGTGTTTATTTTTTTGCTGGTCCCATGCTGTTTTGATCACTACATCTTTGTAGTAGATCTTAAAATCTGGGATTGTGATACCTTCAGCTTTGTTCTTCTTTCTCAAGATTGCTTTGGTTTTTCGGGGTCTTTTATGGTTCCACACAAATTTTAGTATTATTTGTTCTAGTTTTGTGAAAGCGCTGCTGGTAGTTTGATAGGGATTGAATTAAATCTGTAGAGTGCTTTGGGTAGTATGGACATTGTAACAATATTAATTCTTCCAATCCATAGCCTGGAATATCTTTCCAATAAATGGTTCCTTTGAACAAGATGGTAGAGATCAATACTAAAAATAGTTTTTTGCCCACAAAGCTAAAAGCTAAAATGACCATACTGATGTTGTACTTAGTTCCAGAAAAGTTCTTGGATGTCCCAAGATTTTTTTATTAGTAGATGCATATGTACACACACACACACACACACACACACACACACACACTGCACTTAGAGAGAAGTTGAAAGTCAAAAAGTTTCTCAACAATTCAATGCCCCTAGGTCTCCATCTGGTACCCTGACCCTGACCCTGACCCTGCTACCTTTTTTGCAGAGGCTTTGATGGAGTCTCACTCTATGCAAGACAGCTCTATGTGATGTTAGGGCAGATAGAAAAATCAAATAAGACAGCTAGAATATTTGAGTAAAATATGAAATCTATAATTAAAAATAAAGCAAAATATCTCAGACATTAAATGACCTTGTTTTGCAAATTGATTTTGTGTCAGCATTTCTGGCTTCAAATTGTATAGAAGACACTACTTAAGTAAACGCCTAGTTAATAATTGAAAAAAAACAAATAAGTAAGACATTTTAATTCTGTTTGAATCTTGTTAATTTTTCTGAGTATCATAAATAAGCTTAAAAGGCAGATGAGAAACTAGTAAAAATATTTTTATAATAAATTACAAATGGTTAATGTTCCTAATATATAAGTAATATTTTTAAATCAGTAACAAAAGACAAAATGCTTCATTGAACAAGAAACAACTATAGGATTAAATAGGCAATTTTAAAAAATATAACTAGTTAATAAATATGAAAATATTCAACCAGTGTAACAAAAGGACCAGAAACAAAAGAATAGATGCTGTATGATTTCACTTGCGCTTTTTTGTTTGTTTTTTGTTTTGTTTTGTTTTGCTTTGTTTTGTTTTTTTGAGAGACCGAGAGAGCAAGCAGGGAAGGGGCAGAGAGACAGGGAGAGAGAGAATCCCAAACAGCCTCCACACTGTCAGCACAGAGCCTGATGTGGGGCTCAAGTTGACCAACTGTGAGATAATGACCTGAGCTGAAACCAAGAGCTAGACGCTTAAACTACTGAGCCACCCAGGTACCCCTGTGTGATTTCACTTACATAAGGTACTTTGAATAGTCCAGTTGCTAGAGACAGCAAGTAGAACCCTGTCCCAAAGGGCTGGGGGTGGGGGAGCAGACCGGGGACTTGTTGTTAAAGAAATACAAAGTTTCAGTTGGGGAAGATGCGAAAATTCTGGAGACGGATAGTGGTGATAGTTACACAACATTAATGGACGTAATGCTGCTAAACTATACATTTAAGAATGGCTACAGTGGTATATTTTACTACAGTAAAGCAAATTCAGCCAGTTTAGTATGCAAAAAAATGTAGACTTAAACAGTAATGAGATAATACCTTTTTGCTCATTAACATAGCAGTAGGAATAGAAATTATAATGCTGGCAATACTTAAGTGGAGAGATATGGGAACATTCAAACACTGGTAAAATGTAAGATAGGCACAAAGTTTCTGGATGACAGTTTAGAAATATGTATCAAATGTCCCAATACCCTGCAGCCTCTTAGTTCAAAGTACATACGTGAATTTTCTTAAAGAAATTATCATTCTTGCTCTTTTGAAATTTCTTATACAAGAATGTGCAGCAAATAAAATGCTGAAACATTTATTTGCTTATTTTATTTTTTATATTATTTTATTTTATTATTTTTTTTTTACATTTATTTATTTTTGGGAGACAGAGAGACAGAGCACAAGTTGGGAGGGGCAGAGAGAGAAGGAGACAGAATCCAAAGCAGGCTCCAGGTTCTGAGCTGTCAGCACAGAGCTCAATGCCAGGCTTGAACCTGCAAACTACAAGATCATGGCCTGAGCTGGAGTCAGACACTTAACTGACTGAGCCACCCAGGTGCCCCTATTTTTTTATTTGAGAGAGATAGAAAGAGAGAGAGCAAGCAGGGGGAGAGGGACGGGGGGGGGGGGGGGGAGAGAGAGAGAGAGAGAGAGAGAGAGAGAGAGAGAGAGAGAATCTTAAGCAGGCTACACGCTCAGTGCAGAGCCAACATAAGGCTCGATCCCACAACCCTGGGATCATGACCTCATGAGTCAGATGCTCAACCAACTGAGCCACCCAGGCACCCCAACATTGATTAATTGATTTATGGAGAAACCCATAAGATAGAATATGAAGCAACTATAAAAAGTCACATTCTTCAGGTATAGTAAATGAAATAAGATAGTACAAAACAATAAAACTATGATCCCAATTTTATACAACAAAATATCTGTACTTAAAAACCTGACTGGGAGGATAGACATAAAAATGGAATACAGATGTCTGCAATTATCTCTGGTAGTGCAATTATGAGGAGGTTAACTTTTTTCTTTATACTTTTCCATGTTTTCTAACCTTTCTAGCAATGGATATTTTATAATCGTAAAATTTAAATAATAAGAAAGCAAAGGATTAAATATTATTATTACTCACAAAATAGTGTCCATCCTGAGCTTTCAATGAATTATTTGCCTCCAGCCCCCAAACACTATTAAATGTCTGAACAAAGAATCAAAGGATGCCATTAAAATTGGCTAATTCAGGGGCGTCAGGGTGGCTCAGTCTGTTAAGCATCCAACTCTTGATTTTGGCTCAGGTCCAAATCTCAGGGTTTCCTGAGTTCGAGCCCCTCTCTGGCTCTCTCAAAATAAATAAACATTAAAAAATTAAAATAAAATTGGCTAATTCGATGGAAAAGTAGCCCAGTTTCTTTCATGGAGGCAATTTCTACTTTTTTTTTTTTAATACTTATTTTTTGAGAGAGAGAGAGAGAGAGAGAGAGAGAGAGAGAGACAGAGTATGAGTTGGGGAGGGGCAGAGAGAGAGGGACACACAGAATCTGAAGCAGGCTCCAGGCTCTGAGCTGTCCACATAGAGCCCCACGTGGGGCTCCAACTCATGAACCGTGAGATCGTGACCTGAGCCCAAGTCAGTTACTTAACCGACTGAGCCACCCAGGCGCCCTGGCAATTTCTATTTTGTATTAGCTTGATCTTTGTGTCTCCAGAGCACACATGAAAGAATCAGAGCAGTCATTGGTGAAGACCAAATGGAAGTTGGGAGGGGCAAGAGCTCTGACTTGGTGCCAGTACCCTCTGGGCTCCCTCCTTCCCTGCATGCTGAGCCCCGAGGCCTTGGGCTAATCGTGTACCTGAGCTGCTAAATGAAATTGTCTTTAAAAGGAAACTCTACTGTAAATATTGTAATTATCCCAGGAAAGAGTGTCCATTGATTTATCAAATCAGGATTGAGATTTCAGTGTATTCAGACCCTCCACTGAACTATTACAGAACTGTATCTGTACCTACTTTGTACCTAAGAGTTTTCTCCTCCAAGCCCTCTCTGCATGTTCTTTTGTTGTTGTTATTTACTGAACAACAACATTTAATGAATGAATGAATTTAATGAACAACAACGATTATGGAGACATAATCGACATATAACATTAATTTCAGAGTTGAAATATTATATATACATATATATTATTACAAATTATTATATATATTATATTATAAGTTATTACATATATTATTCTAAATACATTATTATCGAAATTATGTTATTATTATAATATAAGTTTATATTATTACATATAAATATTATATATACATGTATATATATGTATATATTGCAAAATGATCACCACAGTAAATCTAGTTCAAATTGGTCACCACACATAGTTACAAACTGTTTTTTCTTGTGATGAGAACTTTTCAGATCTACTCTCTTAACAGTTTGCAGATACCTAGTACAGTGGCTTCAGTCGTCATGCTGTATGTCCCCAGGATGTATTGATTCATGTTCATTTTTGCTTCACCAGCACACTGCCTTTTCTGGGGTCTAATAAATAATTGTTGGGTGATGAAAGCAGTATGCCAGGCTGGTTCATATGGGATTTAAGTGATTATCTCAAAGGTAGATTTATCTTACATTTATGCATGAACAAGGGACTCCCCGCTCCTCTAAAAATATCACTGGTAGACTAGGTCACCTTCCCCATATTTTAAACTTTTAAGTTGTTCAGAAGACATAATCGAAAAAGGTCTGACTGAACAAGAGAGCTACTCTAAATAAAATTTAAAGGGGGTGAATCTATTTCACTGACTAGCCCTCTCTTTTCCTCTTCTTTCCCCATCTAATACCTCCAGCATTGGGGTTTTAAACATTTCTTTTTTTTTTTTTTAATTAAAAAAATTTTTTTAATCTTGATTTATCTTTGAGAGAGAAGGAGAGACCGAGCACGAGCAGGGGAGAGGCCGAGAGAGGGAGACACCTGAGAAAGAGAGAGAGAGAGAGAGAGAGAGAGAGAGAGCACGAGAGAGAGACAGAATCTAAAGCAGGCTCCAGGCTCTGAGCTAACCCAGGGCTCAAACTCATGAACTGTGAGATCATGACCTGAACCAAAGTCAGACACTTAACTGACTGAGCCACCGAGTTGCCCCTTACACACTTCTGAAAAGGTTAAATACCAGGGTGGACAGTGGGGGAAGAACCCAGACTTGGCCATGGAAACTTAAACATAAGTGTGTATTTTAAGGACAATCATTAAATTTCAAATTTAATTATTTCTCTTTTTTAAAAAAAATTTATTAGTTTTCTTTATTTTTGAGAGGCAGAGAGAGACAGAGCGCATGTGGGGGAGGGGCAGAGAGAGAGGGAGACACAGAATCAGAAGCAGACTCCAGGCTCTGAGCTGTCAGCACACAGCCCGACGCAGGGCTCGAACTCACGAACCGTGAAATCAAGACCTGAGCCAAAGTCGGTCGCTCAACCAAATGAGCCACCCAGGCGCCCCTTTAGTTATTTCTCTTAATCGAATACTGTTTAAAAATTATTTCAAAAACTTTCTATTATTTGTCATATTTCCTTTGAACATTACAAATAATTTCTTTCCACACTGATTTCACAATGCCCCATTTGAACACAAATTATATTACAACATTTTCCAAACTCAGGCAGCTTTGAGTTCCTGTGGGAGAGAAATACATTTCCAAAGACACTGCTTGCTTCATATCACTAGAGCAGAGGTTTAAACCAGTTGCCCTGGAGCTAAATGAGGCTCAAAGTTGCAATTACTTGGAATTAGTTTAGATTTTTTAAGTAGTTGCCAGCATCTAAAAATTGGGAGGCTTGAAATAAAATTACAGAAAGCTAGGAGGCTCTTGAAAAATCTTTAAACCCAGAACCATGGGGTAGCTGTGTTAACACAGGCCAACAATCAAGTGAGCCTGAGTGATCCTGCCCCCTTGGGGAGAGCTGGGTTCCCCAGGCCTCCCCACCCCACTGTGGCTTGCTTTCCTCACCAGTGTTATCTGCCTGAGTGTCTGTAGACATTTGAGTTTTTTTAAAAAAGATGCATTATAGTGGCAGAAAATGCTAGAGGATGTCCTTGGGCAATATCAATGGTATCTAATCTTAATCATTAATATAGAGTAGGAGCCAGAGTCACTTAGCTTTCTGTCATTTAGGATGTGATTTTTCTTGCCTTGATAACACACAGTGGAATGTGAAAACATCCACACGACAGGATATCCCAGTGAACAGCTTCCATGAACCTGATGACCAAACTCAGAACATGGCAGCAAGTAAGCAGCACAGGCCCTTGTCCTTGTGTCGAATTGTGGCAACAAAACCTGGTGTAATTTGTGATGGTTTTTTCTTGCCATGGGTTGAAGGGGTTTGGGAGGACAATAGACTGCTGGTGGGGAAATGGGCCACTTAATCCCTGCCTCTCAGAGTCCAGTGTTTCAATACCCAATGTCAGTTAACACAACTTAGCCAACAAGCCTGCAACAGAAGAAATGAAACGTGGGGTGATGAGTTGAAGGCTAAATGAAGGGGAAGGAGTCGGCACTATCCCCGGGACCCTCTTTCATCTGGTAAAGCACCGCTGTTTGTTGATACTCTTAATGACTTTTCCATTCCTTCCTTCCCCTAGTTTGTAGAGGTGCCTTAGATTCATCAAGGTTAAAGTCAAGATCTCATTTTGTTTTGTTTTAGTCTTCTCCTGGATGACTATTTAAATAGAAACCTCATGTTTCTGTTTGATGTGTCCCCTTAGTAATAGTAATAATAATGGCTAACATCACCAAGTGCTTATTATGTGCTGAGCACTTAGGTGCATTACCCTATTCAATCCTCATTAAAAACCTCAGAAGATAGGCACTAGTTCAACCTCCTTTTTTTAAAGATGAAGATACTGAAGTTTGAGAGGCAATATAATGTATTCCTCACTTGGCTATTAAGTGGGCCGACCAGAAAAGTCCTGCTTTCAACCACTGTTGTACAGGTGCGGCAGCCTTCAAAATGTAGCACATCCATTTCTATTAAAAGTAAGAATTAAAACGATGAAAAGTGGGATTTGGCTCAGGACACAGGCTGTGGATAAACCAAAGAATGGAAGAAGGTGAAGAGATTCAGTGAAGGCCACATGCAAAACAATACCTCACCAAGGATAATGTTTTTGGAGTTATTAGTATTATTAGATGATGAGAAATCCATGTTACAGGAACCTCTAGAGAAATGTGATGAAATTAGAGAAGATCCAGAGAAGGCATCATCAATAATCAAGGAGAAAGGAATGGAGTTTGAGCAAGAAGGGGTGAAAAGATTAGCATGTTTTATTCTCAGATACTTAGTGGGGGTGGTTGTATAGGGATTGCACAAACTCCTAGAAACCTAATTAAATTGAATGTAACTTCACACAACTACTAGTAAACATTAAGAAATTATTCTGAGAGTTAATATGCTTTGGGGGAGAGGCTTAGAATATCTGTATTTTTAGAGTTTGGATTTTTAATAAATAAGGGAAATTAGTATGTTTAGGAGGTGTATTCCTATTTTCTAAGTTTAAAGTACACACTACTGCCTGAGTGGTCTTTTCAAAATTGCAGATCTGGCCAGGGGATGCCTTCATCCACTAAAATGGCTTCTCACTATCAATAACTGGAAAGGATGAAACAATCCTTAACACAGTCACGCAGGGAATTGAAAAGTTCTTGCCCTTACTTTTCCAGCCTCCCCTGGAATCACACTCCACCTTGCTGGCAACTGTGGGCATTTTGACGGTTCCCCCAGCATCCAAACTTCAGAGGGCAGCTCTTCTTGCCTTCTTGGACTCTACTTTCTGGACATTCACAGCACCTCTTTTTCACATGCCCCCTTGTTGCTTCCCCGCCAGATGTAAACTCTGAGCAGGCAGAGGTGGGCAGACCCTTGCCTACTTTGGTGTCCCCAGCAGTTGTAAGTAGGTAAAAGCCCTAGAAGTATCTGTTGAATAGAAACCCAAACCTGCAAGGCCACTCTCCAGAGCCAGCATTCTGATTTGGGTACATTAGAGAGCCAGTGGTAGAATTAGCATTTTTATTGCTTTTAAAAAACTGGAGTGAAAAAGTGTCTTCTGTATTTTAAACCATAATTAAGACAGACTAGTCTCCCATTTGCATTTAACCCTATTTAAAGAGACCTTCCCACAACTCCTCTCTCCCCTCCCCTCCTTTATGTATCTCCATCCAAGACACTATTAAATATTTCATTTATTTGCTTCATTTATTGTGCATCTTCCCCACTAGGAAGTAAATTTTAGTAGGGAAGAGAAGTTCCTCTTTTTTGCTCACTGCCATAGTTCCAGAGCCTGGAACAATGTTTGGCACATAATAAATGCTCTTGATGTATTTGTTGAATGAATGAGTTTAATAGTTTTCTTTGACCAGAGGTAATAGACAGAAAGCACCAGTTAGCCCCAAAGTAATGCAACCCCAGTCTGAATTTTTAAATATCTTTCAGAGGTTGTATTCACTTGTGATCTTTAAAAATGAGGCTTTCCATTATATCAGGGTTCCCTCATATTACAGTGTATCAGAATCACCGAAGGATTTGTAAAAGTGCAGATTATCACCATCGGAAATTATTCTCTGGTGGGGCTCCTGGGTGGCCCAGTTGGTTGAACGCCAACCTCAGCTCAGGTCACGATCTCACAGTACATGAGTTCGAGCCCTCCGTCAGGCTCCGTGCTGACAGCTCAGAGGCTGGAGCCTGCTTCGGATTCTGTGTCTTCCTCTCTCTGTGTGCCTCCCCAATCATGCTCTGTCTCTCTCTCTCTCTCAAAAATGAATAAATATTTTTTTAAAAATGATTCTCTGGTATATTCGACTGGTCCTACCAGTTAGTTACAGTAGGTGCACTGAGTTGAGGCCCAAGGTCCATAGTTTGGAAAACACTGTGTACACAATAGACTCAACACATGCTGAGTAAAAACCCAATCCCTCTGTAGAGCAGTGATAATTACTTACACTTGTCCTGTACCCCTGCAAGCTTTCGCAATGAATGATGACTGTCCAAGGGACAGGTATTCTTCTTCCCATTCTAGATTCATCCCTACCTCCCTGATTCCCCGCCTTTCTGCAAATTTATGCAGTTCCCGCATAATGTGAGGCAGAATCATAGAGATAATTTTAAGTGTGCAAAGCCAACAAGAAAAAGAGGGAAAGTGCGCGATATCGCAGAGTCCAGCTCACGCTTCCCCCGCAAGTAAATGCCTCGAGGCTACAGCCTTTGCCTTCACCCCGGAGGCCCACAATTGAACAGTTCGGGAAGCTTCCCCCAGCAGACGTGGAGGCCAGAGGAAAACATTCCAGCCCCGGGCCGTGGAGGCGCGGGGGCGGGGCCGAGGGGGCGGGGTCAGGGGACGGCCAGAGGCTGTGGCTGGCTCTGCTGCTGCCTGGAGGAGGTGACGGGCGGAGCAACAAGGGGCGGGGTCTGGGGCGGGGCCTCGGACCTGAGGACCGTCAGAAGCTGCGGCCCACTACTTAGGAGGCGCGGAGGAGGCTAAGCTGCCCAGCCTAGACCCTCCCCTCGGGGGCGGGCCCTGCGGGAGGGCGCGGCCGGAGAGGCGCGCGAGAGGCAGAGCGCTCCAGCAGCTGGAGCGAAGGCGCTTAGCTCCTGACCCGGCCATGGCCGAAGTTCTCCTCGACAGGAGCAACCGCTCCCGTGCTTCTTGCCCCTCTTCCTGAGCTCTCTCTCCCTTTGACCTCTGGAAAACGCCGAGTTCTTTCTGGGGCCGTGGCGAGGGGTGCGGAGCGGCGAGCAAGGATGCGCTAAGAACCGCCAGCGCGCGTGTCTCGGGTGCCGCCGTGGGTGCAGGCGCGGGAGTTGAGCTGCCTCGACTTCCCCACCGCGCTCCCGCAACCCCCCGCCGCTGTTGATGTGCAGGGAGAAGCCGGACATCATGATCCTAACACGTAAGCTAGACTTGTGCCTTGCCGTCGGGCCAGCTGCGGGAGCCAGCTGCGGAGGGGACTCGCCGCGGAGGAAATGTCACCCCGCCTTGTCAAGTCGGTGCCTGTCGTTCTGTGCTTTTAAAAGGCTTTCCGAGGAAGCTCGGGACCGAGTCGCCCAAATTTCTCGGAGTGGAGGAGGTGGAGTGTGGGAAAAACGAGCGTCATGGTTTGGGGAGGGAGGTCTTAATTTCGGGTAATGACTCCTGGCAACTCACTGCTACGGGGTCACGGGACGGCGCGCCCGGTGGGCTCCTGGAAGGGCTGGGGGCCGGGGGCAACCGCGACTAATGAACTGAAGCCCACGCTAACTTCCCGCTGGGGCTGTGGGTGCACACCCGGCGGGGGCACACGGAGGGTCGGCTGCCAGCCCGGCCGCGCCGGCGGCCCTGCTCTAAGTCCCAGGCGAAGGGCTCTGGTTCCCAGAGGCGCTGCGCGACCGCCTTTCCGGGGACGTTCGGGGCTCCGTGACTACAGCCCTTCACTATACAAGTCCGAAATCGGTGTGGACTCCCTGAGAGTTTATTATTTGGGGATGTTCAGGCCGCAGTGACCCTTGAAAATGGTTGTTGTTTTTTTTTAACTGCTTGAAAGTAAATTGAGGAAAAATCATTGTTTTAGTTTCAAACGGTTTTTGCTCAAATATTTTCAATGCTGGAAAGTAATTCAGACTTAGAAAGGGTTTTGGTGGCTGCTGGCCCCTGGAGAGGGTTGCAAGCCCCTTGGCTTACGTGTGAGGGGCGCCTGCTGGGAAGGTTGCCGGGTGCCTTCACGTGCTGGGGCGTTGAATCGGGTTTCCTAAAATGCGGGGTGGAGATGCCCACGCCCTTGTCTCCGGAGGAGGCGCCAGCGCGGGGCGAGTCCCTGGGCCGGCGAGAGGAAGGAAGGAAGCACGCCCGACTTTGTGCGTAGCGAAGTCACGGCCTTTGGGAACCCTGTCCCACGCTGCCTCTGTGTCCCTGTCCCCATCTCCGACGTCACCGGCTGAGACTTTGATCCTTCCGAAGGAGTTTCTCCCCTGGCCACAGCAAATTGGCCCTGCCACGTGTAATTTGCAGATTATGCAAATCCGCTCATTTTTCCAGCGTACATCCCGTGTTGCGTGCGAGGGGAATCAAAACAGACCAGGGTGAGCCTGGCGAAGTAGGAACCCTAGGTCCGCAGCCTGCTCGCTGGGCGCATCTGGGAAGTGTTGAGACCTCTCTGCACCTCCTTCGTCTGCATCTCAGGGGTAATAACTGTATTTACCACGCGAGAAGGTTGTGGGGATCAAATGAGCTAATACAAGCGTTTAGTACCGTGCCTGGTATTGATGGTTCACAAATTCCCAATTTGTGCTGATCACTGTGGAAGGAAACGCCTGCATATAGTTATTAATCTGCACCTCGGCGAAGAAAACCTTGCCTCACCCTAGTGTTGAGTGAGCCTTTTTACACCCAACATAGCAAACGGTTCATTCTCAGGATTCGGAAGCTCTTTCGGGCCCTCGTTGGTGCGGTGGAGCAAAGCAGCCTAGGCACAGCCCTCCACTACAGAAAGATTCCTGAGGGTGGCATGTATGACGCATTTGGGTAGAAAAAAAATCACAGCTCTGGTGAAGGTAGAATACTGAGTCTCAAATTACATTTTTTTTTTTTTTGCAAACTCTGTTTGCCGAAGGGATGAGGGAAAATAATAGCCCGGCAGAACTCTGAATGTAAATCTATCAGCAGCTCCAAGAGGTTGACTAATTCGGCATCCATCTGGACTGCAGGCTGGTCCTCCACAGAGATAATTTGCAGACCATAAGTGTGGAATTAATGGAGGCACCCAGTGCCATCTTGGCTTGCAGACTGTAGCAGATGGCCAGAGGGGTGCCCTGAAAGTCAACAGCCCCCCTAATAGAAGAACTGAAGTCCTGGGGAATGAGTGTCAAATAGCTAGCAGATGTGCGTTCAGAAGTTATTTCAAGACATTTTCTGAGAAAATGTTGGCAATTGCATGTATTAACTTTTTATTGTGGCACGCCAGATTTACAGCGTGGCCCGAGCCCGGCTGCATATTTTTTTCATTAGCACTACTGTTCAGTGTTTAAAATGAAGCACAGCAGACTGACTTTCTCTCCCAGCTGCTCTAAAAGTTTGCTTTTGACCAAAAGAAGAAACATAAAAAAAGAGAGAGAGATTTTATTTTGCTTCAGGCTGAGTGACACCTTACACACCAAGCTGGCCAGAAACTCAAGAACAGGGACTGACTTTGTTTCCTGACTCCACGGGATCAAAATAAGTAGCTTCCCACTTGAATCTTTCCCTAGAGTGGATGAGAAATATGGTTTCAGTGACTTAATCTGTGACTTTAACTTACCAATTTTAGATCTTATGAGAAACACCACTTACTCCTTCAGAGTGAAAAGGTCGAACAGTTAAGCAATTGACTATGGCCAGTTGAAGGCAGGGTTCCAGGTTTTCATCCATTAGGCCAGCCAGAGGATTTTCCTAGAGTTGTGGAGGGAAGGTGAGAGACCAGTTGCCTTTTAACCTAAAGCCTTGTTTTGTTTCTTATTTTGTTATTGTTCAATACTATAGTTCAAAGAACTGAGCAAAATTTAAGGGTGTTTTTCCATTAAAAAGGGATATTTGGTTGCTTTTGGAAAATATACCAGATTAATAGGAAAACATGTTACAATTAAACGAGTTATGACTGTAAAGTGAGGGAAAAAGTGTATGTAGTACTTAAACTCTTAACCAGCGTGGGGCTTAGAGGGGATATGGGAGGCCCCATGAAGATGCCCTCCAGTCAGAGTCTTGGTGGGATTCCAAGAGGTGGTTCGAAATACAAAAATAAGTACTTGACTTTCCCTTGGTGTCCCTGTGGAGATTTTAAGCCATGATGCAATGTTAACATGAGAGTGGTTATTTTTATGACCGAGGCAGGTAAATATGCTATTTGAAAATATTCAGGAAAGGGCGATTTGGTCCAGAAGAATGGGGGCATCCAAAGTACAGTGGGTGAAGTGAATCGTGCATTTTTGAAGAGAGCCTTGTGCTGGACAGGATGGTCCAGTATTGTAAACACGAGTTTCTCATGCTTAACTCTCCTTCCTAGCAACAGGAAGACGGAAATGAGGCCATGCAAAAAAAAAAAAAAAAAAAAAAAAAAAAAAAAGCCCCTGAAGGGCTCCAGACAATACTTGACCCACCCTAGCATTTTCCCTGTACAGCCAGAAGACTTGCAAAAGTAAAAATAACTTCAGATGTTTCCCCTTCCTCTCTGGATATTGCCAGATCACTAAAGACCGAATTCTTAGAGCTTTAGAACAAACACCCTAGTCAAACCTGGCCCCGAAGTGTAATGGACATCAAGGCTCACGTCATGCCAAGCCTGTTCTCAAAATTATAAAGCAGACCTGGGGAGAAAGGTGATCTTGATTTTTTGTTCGCATAGTTCAGTGATTAGAAGTCTAAGAGTTGGGATCCAGTAGAGGAGAGAATTTAATTTCTAAACATGGTGATTCCTGAGTTTCATCGAGTGCTGATTTTAACAGGATTTGTCCTTAAACTCTGGAGTTGTGGGGATACCATGCAAAGGAATGATGTGCATGGCATTTAGGACCTCAAAAGTGTAGGACCTAGCAAGTGGTTCTTTGCTGTGGTTATCAGGGGGAACTAATGCCCAGCCATAAAGCGTTAACATCCAAACACTGTGTCCTCAAAAAGCGCAGTCCCCAGTTCGTCTGGTGAAATTAAGAGGAAAATGCTTTTCTGGAGCGGTGTTCACAATTGTCCTTCTATCAGGAATTCCGAGACTTGTGGGTCATTCCTCTTTTAAGAAAGACAGTGCTGTAAGATTAAAATTTGCTTTATGGGAGTGGGTTGCTGGTAGGAGTGCAATCAGTGGTGTTTTCTTTCAACCTCAAATTAGTCAGAAATCTAATTAATGGAAAGGGGGGAAGATTCCCAGCCGAGAAGGGCTCTTCCTGTCTGTCTGCCCTTTTCCTTGTGGGATCCTGTGTTGTTGTTAAGGATTATCATGATCAATGATAAGGAGTAGGGAGTGGTCCTGCTGGGGATTCTTTAATTAGGCCTACTCTGTCTTAACTTTTTTTTCACTATACCTTCCTTGCTGTGGTGCACGGGAAGAAAGGCTTGTGTGTATATTAGTGTGTATAGTCTTATCGTCTCTCACAAGGAATAGTCACCCTTCTCTAGTATGAACGCTCCTTTTTAATTTTTGTAAAAAACCCACAGACTTTTGACAGGATGGTAATAATATTATAGAAGCTAAAATTTCTCACGTACTTTGCCCTTATTGCACGTTTAACCTTCACCTCGGCGGCTCCAGAAAGACCCATGTGATTATTCCCCTTTTACAGATGAGGAATCCGAGGCTCGGGAGAGTTCCATTCCTTGCGGAAGGTCGCTGGCTGTACGTGGCCGAGCTAGGATTCCAACCAGGTGTGCATGGCTGTCACGTGCAATTGAGGGAGATATGCTTGGCTTGAGTTGATTCAATTTAGGAAACAGTATTTGGTGGCTGTGTAGAGCCTTGCAGTTACTTTGCAGTGTCCTAAGGGACTCACATAGGGCTGTAATCTTAGGGTCCAAAGTTGACAAATTAGTGGTTTCTGTGTTCCCCCCTCTGGGGCGCAGTGAATGGAGACTTGAGCCTTTGTCTTTTAACATTTGGGGAAGGAATCTGGGATTCCATTTTCTAGCTTCCATGGACTATAGTGAATAATGCTCTCTTCAGGGAAAGTATTTTAAAATAATATTTCTAAGGGAAAATTCTCTTCCAGATGTCAGTGAAAACATTTGAGTAGCATCTTGAAAATGACTGCCTTCTCAGAGCCTGGAGCCTGTTTCCGATTCTGTGTCTCCCTCTCTCTCTGCCCCTCCCCCGTTCATGCTCTGTCTCTCTCTGTCCCAAAAATAAATAAACGTTGAAAAAAAAATTAAGAAAAAAAAAGAAAGAAAGAAAATGACTGCCTATTAAGAGATAATGTTGTTGGAAACGTCCTTGCTAGCGTTAAAGTGGGAATTAAGGGAATTGATTTCTCTTAGGCATTCATCCTTGGGTTTTTTTGTTTGTTGGTTGGTTGGTTGGTTGGTTTTTTTTGCTGCTGAACTGAGTTTCATAGTAGAAAGTATACTCCTTTTCCACTCATATAAACCTCGGCTTGGTGGCCTTTTCATGTCTTACCCCCCTCCTGTCCCCAGGAGGAAAATCAAAAACTAACTGAAGGCTGAGGTCAGTGAAGCTGGAGTCCTCAGATGCCTTTGACACCTCCCATCCACATTTTGTTCTCTTCCCGCCCCACCTTTGAGTGTCCCGCAGAGAGGATTGCAGGCTGCTTCCTGAAGCTTGTCAGAAAGGCGCCTTCCTTCTTGCAGGAGTCTCTAGAGGATGTCTGAGGGACAGAAGTTTTCCACACCCTGAGGTTGTAGCATTTCCCAGGCTGCAGCGCTGAGGAAGCCATGGAGGAAGGGACCTCGGAGGTGAGATGGCCTGTGGCCCATGACTGAGCTGCACTACAGCCATGCCTTGCCCTTTGTCACACACAGGTGACAGAGTAGATAGAAGACGCTAAAATTCTGAAATCATCTTCACTCCCGAGTCTGGAGAAACTATAAAGTCACAAGGGGACAATCTCCGTACAACTCCCATTTTCAAAGATAGCACGAAAAACAGATCTTCCGTGATGCATGCACCTTTCTAAAAGTCATTTCATGGGAAATTCCCGAACTTTGCAAAGGCAGCCTGGAAAAACATTGCCTCTTCCCTGGTGAGGGGCAGCCGAGATGCCTGGAAATTCAGTGACTAGTCCAAGGTCATATGTGCTTCAGACCTCTTCCTGCCTGCGTGTGTGAACAAAATGGGTTATAGCAACAAAATGAGGATCTTAATGTGTTTGTAGGAAAATGTATCCATATAAAACCAGAAGCCTTCCTAAACTAAAGAGATGTATCGGAACCAGCTTTGACCATTAGATTGTGTGTGTCTGGGGGACTGGTTGTCACCAGCATTTTTAATGAAAATAATTCTTTAGCTGACCTAGAAGACAGTAGTCCTAATTTTTTCTTATACTTTGTGGCACAAAACCGAGAATATCAAATCCAATAGTGTTTTCTGTTTGAGGTTAGACATAGGAATGCCTAACAGCCGCTCTATTTACCAGTTGCTTCCATGTTTTTTATTTTCATTGGTCTTTGTGTAGGACAACTTGATGCTTCATTATATTCTTGCTTTTCTTTTTTCTTGCTGTCAGAATGGACTAAAACCTGAGTGGACAGTTTCTTTAGAATTCCTTACTGTTCCCTCTATTTCTAATTTGCTGCCATTTGCACAGTATTTCTATTTTCTGCCCTATGGCACTATAGAACTTGGGACAAAACCAAAGATTGGGGTTGGAGGTTACTTAGTAGAATAAGCTTTGCTAACATGTAATGAAAGAATTGATGTGCCTGCGAACCTTTCATCATGGAGATGGGGGGTTGGCTACTTTAGGTTTATAACCAGGTATTTTGCCTTGAATCATAAGTTACAAAGGAAGTGGATTATATAATCTTAAAACATCTGCTTCGTTTTATGAAAAAATGAGACTCAGAAAAATAAGATCCCTTAAAAGTATGTTATTTAGATTGTTTCCTTCCTTGAAATTGGCTTCTTAATCTATGCAATTATTATCTTTAAAGGGTTTAGTATTTTAAGAGCTATTTCAAATCATTTTTCTTAGCAATGCATGGTTGCAAATGCATAAGTATTTGATACAGAATACTAGAAATGTGGGTGCATGCTTGTATGTAAACCAAAGGGTTTTTAATCCCACCCCACATAGAAAGGAAATAGAAAAATGTGGTGATGCTGTATCCATTTCCTTAATAGTTTATTTTCATTTGTGCTGGGTAGTAAGTGCCAGTTTTTGATTAGCTGAAAGATATTTTCTGTTCCTGGAAATAACTGGCTCAGTTTAAGTCTGGATACCTGAGAGAGCCATGTCAACCATGGGCTCAAATTAATGCAGAGCTGTTTGCCTTTGGGAGGGATGAGCACATATTTTTTGATGTGATAAAACAGTATTTTGTAAACACTTGAACTAAATGATCCCCAAAGGGGATGTCAATTGATTTAATTTCTGCATTGCTGGAGTGTCTCTTCATGTGCATAATACCAGGTATAGGCTTGCAGGGTGCGTCTCTCATGGTTTCCTTTTTTTAAGGCAAAACCTTATATTAAGTTGTCATCACATCACTGGGGGAAAAATGGGTCCTTTTTCCCTGTTTACATTATTTCTAGGAATGTTCTTTATTAGAAAGCAACAGATCTGCCACCAGACCTCAAGCAGGAGAGAGAGAGAGAGAGAGAGAGAGAGAGAGAGAGAGAGAGAGAGAGAAAGAAGAAAGAAGGAAGGAAAGAAAGAAAGAAAGAAAGAAAGAAAGAAAGAAAGAAAGAAAGAAAGAAAGAAAGGAGGGAGGGAGGGAGGGAGGGAGGGAGGGAGGGAGGGAGGGAGGAAGGAAGGAAGGAAGGAAGGAAGGAAGGAAGGAAGGAAAAACTTAAAAAGGAAACTTTCCAAAACTTGCAGTTTTTGCTTGTACTGAAAAACAGTCTGATGATTTAAAAGTGAGAGTAATCTTTGCAGGCAGTCAAAGTATGCAGAAGGTGCACTAGCCTGGGAGAGCAGGGCAGTTCTGGAACCTCCAGCAAATTACCTAAACTCTGAACCAGCTTCCTCACTGGTGAAGAGAAAAGATGAGAGAAGCTCCAAGAAGCATTTCAGCACCCAACTCACTGATTCTGTAGAAGTCAGGATGCTACTGTTGGCAAAGCATGAACATAAAAGCTCAGTAAACAGAGTAAAACTCAAGGTTTTCTATGGGTTTTCTAAGCATGTTCCTCCTATAAAGATGAATTTTTTTAGTTTGAGGGCTGTAGACACACAAATAAGCAAAAATATCTAGGGTTTTGGGTTCCCTATAATATGAACACAGGCATCACGAGGCAAATCAAGGAACTGATCCGTTAGGAACCAAATTACAAATTTTAGCAATAAGCTTCAGTAAATCTGCAAAATTGGGGAATTTACAGCAGTTACTAATGATCCAGTTTTTTGAGGGAAGAAAAATGCCTCCGTGTAATTGGTGATAAATCTGAAAGCTTAACAGTAGCGATGGAACCTATTCTAAAGGTTGTCTTAGAGAGCAGGGGAAATTGGCATAAAAAAGATCTGAGAGTCAGAAGCCTGGGGAGTTTACAAAGCCTATGGCAATGCCAGGTTTTACAGATGAGGAAACTGGTCCAGACAGATTATTTTCTCAAGGCTACTTAACAAAGCAATGCATTCTTTCCTGAACCTGTTTTCCTGACCTGTTGCAGGTAATACTTTGCCATCTTGGTGTGATGGATTATTAGAAAGTTTTACATTTTCTAAAACAAAACTGTTTTACATCTGAAGAAATAATGTTCGCTGCTCTTTGGGTAACCAGGCTAAGGAGATGCCTGTATGTGCTCTGTGGGAGAACCTGCTTTCCACTTCATGCCTCCCTTCCTTTGTCAGTGTTACGGTACATGGGACCGATTAGCATCCTTTCACAAACTCCTGTGCTTCACCACCCCTCCACCTTTACTCGGAATCTTCTCTCCCCCATCCACTCTTACATAGGAGATTATGTTAGCCTCCTTGAAGGCTGAGCATAGACCATGTGCCCAAGCAGCCCCCTCCCACCTCTGAATTCATACATGTCTTTCCTGTGCCTCATCACATTCTCCTCTGTACTACATGTTAGTTCTTAGTTTACTCTTCCTTCCTTCCTTCTTCCTCTTTTCTTTTCTTTTCTTTTCTTTTCTTTTCCTCTCTCTCCCCCTTCCTTCCTTCTTTCCTTTTCCTTTCTCTCTGTCTCTTTTCCTTCCTTCCTTCCTTCCTTCCTTCCTTCCTTCCTTCCTTCCCTCCCTCCTTCCTTCCTCCCTTCCTTCCTTTGTAAGAAAAAACTATGGTGTGAGAATAATACATTTCAAACTGGTGGCTTTGGTGAGTAACATAACTACTTTTTTAAATGGAATTGAAAAATGTAAGACTGCATAACTAATTTTAAGTGTTATTTGGTGAAACTTGTTTCAGTTCTGCCTATGCTGGTATAGACACGTGTGTTTGTATACGTGAATGTGTGTGTGTGTGCACATGTATACATACATTTGTGTTCCAGGTTATAATGTAAAATGTATTTCTTATGGATCCTGGTCAGAAAAAATAGGAAAACCACTTCCCTAGAACAAAAGTCATATCGTGGCTGTGTAATATTTATTGAGCAACTACCTTGTGCCCCATGCTGCTGTAGGTGCTTAGGATGTATCAGAGAGCAAAGTAGACAAAGAAACTCACCCTTTTGGAGCTTACAGAGGGGAAAGTAAACATAATACATATTTTGGAAGGAGACAAAATAAAGCAGGAAAAGGGGTATGGGGTGGGTGGGAAGAGGCCAGTATAGCTGGATCAGTTAGCTCGAGGGAGATTGGGTGACAGATGGGGTATATGAAGAAGTTAGGGCATGTGGGCTGTAGGTAGTTTCACCTGTGAAATGAGTACTCACTGGTGTTCTGTAGCAGGTCACTTGGGCCTTAACAAACCCAAAGACCTTAGAATAGCCCTTAGGAAACCAGTTCTTTCCCTAGTAGAGGATCATCGGACACTATGTACTCAACTGTGAATTACCTTTCCATTTGGCTTCCTGCTTCTGGGCAGGAACCTCTGTCTGATTGTCCCTGAGCACAGCTGGAGCATACTTCGGAGATGTTCAGTAAATAATTTCTGAGTGAAGGGGGGAAATGAAGGATGATTGGCTTCACTTACATGTATGACTATACCAGACTTAGAAACTGTTAGGCCAAACAGACTTAGAAACTGAATTAGTATCGACTGGCCTTCCAGAAGCTTCCTAACTGGTTTCTTTCAGAATATGCACAACAGATGTTTAGAATGCTTTTAGGCACCTGAGGGTAGGAATGTAGTTGCTAGTCAAAATCTTGGCTGTGATTAGATAACATTAAAGTGTAATAAATATTACTGTATACATTCTGCAATCTGACTTAGGCCATCTAGAAATTCATTTTACGGAGGTAAATCCTGATAACCAGTCTTTGGCAGTTGTGTAGGTTTAACATTTATTTTTATTATTAATTGCAAAGAGAAGGGGTTTTGCATTATAGCTCTCAGTCTGTTTCTGAAGGGAAGAAAATATTAATGGATTCTTTTTTTTTTTTTTCCTTCAAACAAATCTATTTGTACTTCCAATATGGAAGAAGTACTCTTTCAGGACATAAATGAATTAAGAAGCTTTGGGTAGGTGCACCTCACCCAGCGTGGGAAAGGTAGGAGAGAAAAGTTGACAGAGTGGAGAAGGGACAATTTAGGAGTAAGGGGGAGAACAGATTAAGAGCTTGCAGTGTGAGAGAGCATGATGCATCCTGGGAACCTCAAGGAATTCAGTAAGATGAGCAAAGCTTGCATTTGGAGGCCTTCCAGGAGACAAATGCATAAGGCAGAGGCCAAATTAAGAAGGTTGTGGGTCTGCCGAGGAGTTTGGACTGTATCTGAAAGGTGGTGGAGAGTCAGTGAAGAATTATAGGCAGGAGAGTAACATCATGAATTATGTATTTCATGAAAGCGAATCCAGGGGCTCGGGGACTCTTGGACTAGAATAGATTTGTTGTGGGCAGGGAGGGGCAAAGCTTATCACAGAATTCAGTTGGGAGATCTTAGGATAATCCAGGGAGAAAGAGTCCAGGCACCGGAATACAGAGAAATGTTGTGTGGCTCAGTGGTTCTCAATCCAGGCCAGCCTTAAATTTACCTAAAGAGCTTTTTTTAAAAGATCCTCCCTAGACTGAGAAAATCCAAATACCTGGGAGTAGGTGGTGGTTCACGGTTTTAGAAAGTTCCTTAAGCTGATGCCTACTGCATCCAGGGCTGACAGCCATTGAGATCAAATTTTTGAGGCCATGGTTTGCTTCTCCAGTGGGCTGCCCCATGAAGCCTGTGCAACAGTCCTGTAAAATTGGCCACCTCAATGGTAGCTGGAAAATGGGTAAAAAGAATCTTCTTCCATTGGAAGAATCTATGTGACCAGGGTGGGGAAATGAATTTTGTTTTGGATCAGAAAATACCACCTGCCTTCACACAGCTAATATGTTTCTCTGTGGCTGTAAAAGCATCAACATTTCCATTGATCTTTGCCCACAGGTCTGTCATATTTGGGGGAATCCAAGGAATCTGGAAAGTGCTTGAATTTTCTTGCATTCTTCCAATTCCTTAGACTTTTATTTAAGAGATACATTCCATGTAGTTGTGGCATTTGCCTTGAGTCCTGATTTTGGTAGCCTGTTGTCAAAGAAGGCAGGGAGCCTGACAGTTCCTACTGTGAAGATAGGGCACACAGAAGATGGAAGTAATCACATCTCAACCCAGTTACTGTTGCTCAACTGGTTAAGATCAGTGAGTTCAACAGAATGATGACGGGGTTGGGAATTTCTGTTTAACTCACTGTTGAGGGTAAGGGGAAGACAGGGTCATCCCTTCATGCCGGGAAATGTGCAAATATGGACTAATGGTTCCCAGCCTTACACAAAAGGGTCTCCTGGACCTCATTCATCTTATACAACTAACCACTAAAGCTGTTTCCAATAAATATTTCCTGTTTCCTCAACACATTTGTCTGTTGTTTGCTCAGAGAAAACCCAGGCGTTAAAGCAGCATTGTATTTCCATTGTGCTTTTGGTTTCTGATGGCATTTTTGCCCAGTAGAGAATGTTTTTAAAAAATCATCTTCAGGCGCGCCTGGGTGGCTCAGTCGGTTAAGCGTCCGACTTCAGCTCAGGTCATGATCTCAAGGTTCATGAGTTCAAGCCCCGCGTCAGGCTCTGTGGTGACAGCTCAGAGCCTGGAGCCTGTTTCAGATTCTGTGTCTCCCTCTCTCTCTCTGACCCTCCCCCATTCATGCTCCGTCTCTGTCTCAAAAATAAATAAACGTTAAAAAAATTTTTTTTAAAAATCATCTTCAGGGTGCCTGGGTGGTTCAGTTGGTTAAGCATCCAACTCTTGATTTTGGCTCAAGTCTTGACCTCACAGTTCATGGGATCGAGGCCCGCAGCAGCTTCCACTCTGAGCATGGAGCCTACTTGGGATTCTCTCTCTCCCTCTCTCTATGCCCCTGTCCCCCCCCCCAATCTCTCTCTCTCTGTCTCAAAATAAATAAAAAACATTTAAAAAAAATCATCCTCATAGTTGCATATATTGAAGGAAAAGTCATACCTTTAGAGCCAGTTAGAGACCTCTAAAAATGGGCATGAGAATTTAGTGACTGAAGTAATGCAATGTATACGTGGTTTTAATATTTTATTTATTTTTCTTTAATTTCTTTAACATTTAGTTATTTTTGAGAGAGAGAGGCAGAGCATGAGCAGGGGAGGGGGAGAGAGAGAGATACAGAATCTGAAGCAGGCTCCAGGCTCTGAGCTGTTTGTTAGCACAGAGCCCGATGCGGGGCTTGAACTCATGAACGGCAAGACCATGACCTGAACTGAAGTCGGATGCTCAACTGACTGAGCCACCCAGGCACCCCAATGGTTTTAATATTTTAAATGTTGCTCAGTGTTACATATATATTTTTAAGGGAAGAACCTGTCTTGCTCATTTCTGTGAGTCCTAGTTCTGTCTCCACTGTGGCATTTGAATGTAAAGAAAACTCATTTTAAGAACTTATTTCTCTGCTTGTTTCCTCGCCTGTATAGAGATTTTAGTAATCCATGTTTTAGGATCAATGTGAAAAGTAAATGAATTAATGTGCCTTTTAATGCTTAGACAGGGTCGTGCACATATGAAGCACTCAATAAAAGTTAGCCATTGAGGGGCGCCTGGGTGGCTCAGTTCGTTGAGCAACCAACTTCAGCTCAGGTCATGATCTCACAGTTTGTGAGTTCGAGTCCCACATCGGACTCTGTGCTGACAGCTCAGAGCCTGGAGCCTGCTTCACATTCTGTGTCTCCCTCTCTTTCTGCCCCTCCCCTGCTCATGCTCTGTCTCTGTCTCTCTCTTTAAAAAATAAAAATAAAAAAGTTAGCCATTGACAGAATTGTCGGGAGGGAGGCATCTGGGAGGCAGCATTTGGGATAGACCTTGAAGGATGCATGAAATTTGACACTGAGAACAAGGAAGATCATTTCATGCCGGGAAGTCACAGTGGTGTATGGGGAGATGAGCACTGAGTTTGCTTTCGCTGGGAGATAGAGTGAATAGAGAGAGCTGAAAAATCAGGCTGCATGCCTCCCGGAGAGCTGGGGAAACCATGCAGAGGTGTTCAGACTTGATTTTCCAAGCAGCGGAGTTCTAGTGAAGTTAGAGAGAGACAAGATCAACACTATAGATTGGGAAGTGTGATGAGCCAGGATTCTCTCCTCTGAGAGAGGACAGAATTGGAGACGTGGCGCTTTAGTTGGGAGACAAGAGGGAAAGTTATGGACTGGATCGGGGGCGAAACCAGAAAGGGTGTTCTCTACTCGACTTGGATGTAGATATGTATTCACTTCACGTTAAATAAAATGAAAATACTGATTTTTTTTTTCCCAAATCAGCATTACATCAGACTGTTACCATTTTCTCTCAGTAATTGGAAAGGGGTGGGAGTGAAGTCCGTAACTATTTCATTTATTAAAAAACCAGTGACAACTTTTTACAGTTTTTACAGTGTTCTAATTCTGATGCCTAGAGGAGCAGTGAGTTTTCAGTTGTTCTTCACCCAAGGGTTCACGAGTGGACATTCTTAAGTGGAAGCTAGATATGATACAGACTTTTCCTGTTTCCCATGGTTTCACACCTGAAAGAAAGACACATTTTCGTCTAGTTTAGGGTAAGGAAAAGGAAGGTAAAGTACCCGGATCTCTGCAGTTCTTGAAAATACTGCTTTTTAGCCATTGTAAGCCTTTAACTAGATTATCTGCTGAAGAAGCAGAGCTTTGCCTGTTCACACCATTCCTTTCTAACCAAGTGGCCCTGAGAAGTGTGGCTATTTGGACACAGCTTTTTAGATGAATCTGTGGTCACGTGGGGGCTTTTCATTTCCTTGGTGGTAGGGAGTGAGTTAAGAGAATGACAAGATAGCAATAAGTATTTTAGGTTTCTGAAATCACTGGGGGCCTTAAATGAGCAATATGTTTGAGAACATCTGGTAATTTGTAAAGTATTATATAAATAAATATGAAGGCTTTTTAGAAAAATGCCTTGTATCTTACATGCCTCTTGGCAGGAAGCCATTGTAATAAGAAAATCAGAAACATGCTCTAAATAGGTAGCAATATTGGCCGGTGAAGTGTGTCTAATTCAGGCTTTTGTGCGTGTGCTGACCCAGTGTCATGTCTCAATGTAAGTCAGAAAAGAATGGATGTTGAGAATTTCTGGTTACTCACCACTTGTTGAGTAAAATATTAAGAGAGCAAGCACATTTACTTTTTAACAATCTGTTGTTCAGAGTCTAACAATCTGTTCAATGGAAATACCTCTAAATAGTCAGGAAAAGCGAGTTATTTTTTTTTTATTTTTTTTAAACAAACACTTAGCTTTTTTTCTTTCCTTGTCTGCCTTTGAACAGGGGTCACAGAGATAGAGGAAAAAAAGTTTCCTTCTTCTTTTAAATAAAACGTCGAGCTTTTATGTTTTTCCAGCAATACAGTTGTCTAGAAAGTGTTTATTTTATGATTTTATGTAAAGCTTCTTTAATCCCTTTCTGAGACAAGGTGTGGATATGAATACATGAAAAAAATGTTAACTGCAGGTAATTCAAACTGGACAATTCTATATATTCTTCTATTCTGAGCAAACATTGAGGTTCTTACATATGTATGTCACTTTTCCCTCCTGTCCTGAATTCACTCCTGAATCTCATGTTTAATAATGCTGCTTTCATCACTACGCTGAAGAGATTCATGAAAGTAAACTTGGCCATGTCATTTTTTTCCACTCGAGTGCCTTAATTGATTTAGTTTAGGTATTTATTGACTAACTCATCAGGGGATAGCAGGTTGTTTTTTGCTTTGGCGTGCTCTATAAGGACATCCCTACTTGCTTTAAAGAATTTGAGTGTTCTAAATTACCTTTCTTTAAAGGCCAAGGAATTCGTGAAATGATAGGAGAAAAACTGCTGTGAAACCGTAAAGTTACTAGACAAAAGTAAGATATGTATGCTTCTCCTAATATGGATTATCCGCCTCCCTCTGGCTCAGAGGAGAGATGCTTAATGAAGATTTGAATCTGGAATAAATTAATCAATGTTGAGGCATTTATAAATGAGTGAATCGCCTTACATAACTGAGTACTCTCATGGCCTGTGGAAGGTGGGAAGAAGAGTTGAAAGAATATTCTTTGTGCAAGCAGAGAAACTAATGAGTGTGCCCCAGACCTGCTCTGTGAGTCAGTTTTAACTGGATTGTAAGTACCGCTTGAGTGAGTTTGAACACAGTGTGTCAGGTGCTCTTGGGCTTTCTGTTTATCAATACTATCTACAAGATGTTAACCACAGGGAAGCAGAGCTTTATTAGGCATTTTGGCCTGCCAAGATTGTGGGATTTATGGACTTAATGCCCTCTGGGTCACCTGACAGCCTGGGTCTCTACTGCTGGATGCACCTAAAGGCACATTGCCTCAGCACCTGGACCTTCTTTGCACATCCCATTGTGGGGCAGAAGGTCTGTTCCATTGGGCAGGTTAGTTCTCTTCCAGGGTGTCACGTGTATTTGGTGGCCTTTTGTTGATGTGAAGAGCAAACCAGGTTAGACCATCTGGGCTTAAAATTATTTAATCCCTCTTAAAACTGCTCATTGTGCCCTATTTTCCTACTGATTTGTAACCAGAACACAGGAGCAGCACAGAATAGTAACCTACTGTTAAGACCCCATTTTTATTTTTTAAGGAAAGTCAGGTTGTTTGCATTTTCTAAAGTCTGAAGAGATGCACAATAATTTAAATCATTTGAATTATGTGGCTTTTATGTATGTGTATATGTTTATTTTGCTTATCCGTTGTCAATAGGCCTATTTTGCTTCTATAACAAAATCAGAGTTTGTTAAGGAAGAAAGCATGCTGAGGTCCACATGACTCACACTGCTGTCTTTCTTCTGTTCTATTACAGAAATTGAAGCCAAGGAAGCTTGTGATTGGCTACGGGCAACAGGTTTCCCCCAGTACGCACAGCTTTATGAAGGTGAGCGGGCAATGCCACTTTTTTTTAATTGGCGCAATCATATCCTTGGTTCATGATATTATTGATCTATGATTTAGTTTCAGACATTTTAGTGTTCATTAAAGTAGTTCATTAAGAAAACAGTGTAGCAAGTCATAAGACCCTCATCACTCAAAACAAAAGCTAGGAACATGATGGTAATACAACTAACATCTTCTCCCATTCGGTCCCTCTACTCCCCTTACCCAAAATAACGGTCATCCTGAAACTTCTATTTGTCATTTTCCTTTTGCACTTTCCTAATACATTTTTATAAAGTTGCTTTTACCCTTATAAAAAGGATATTATGCTCTATGTAATCTTGTAGGATTTAATTTTTTTCACTTACTAGTATATTGTTAAGATTCTTCTATACTGTGGGTCCCTCTAGGTCACTTGCTTTGACTGCTCTGTAAATAGCCCGTTGTGTGGGTAGACTGCAGTTTATTCACATTCACTCTCCGATTGGTGGGCATTTCAGCCTTTTCTGTTTTACTTTTATAAACTGTAGTCTTAGGAACATTCTTGTACATTGTAGTACTCTTGTGGTACATCTGCAGTAATCTGTCTTGTCTGTAATACGCAGAAGCAGAATTATTAGGTGATGGAGAATACGTATGTTCAGTTTTACAGTGCAGATTTTTCAAATGTGCTTATACTGATTTTCACCCCTACCAGTAACTCTATAAAGATTCTGTCTGTTCACATGCTCTCAGCACTTGATCTTGTCAGACTTTAATTTTTGCCAATCACGTGGATGTATTTTGACTTCAGTTTCCCTGAGCGTGAATGGTAATGTTCGTTTCTTCATGTCATCTGGCCATATGCACTTGCTCTTCTGTGAAATGTCTGTTCCCCATTTTTCTCGTGAGTTGATAGCACTTTTCATAATGATTTGTAAGAGCTCTTCATTCATTCTAGCAAGATTGGTCATGTGTTGCAGATATATTCCCCCAGGTTGTAATTAGGCTTTTTACTGTCGTTTAAGACTGTCATTTGATGAATATTATCTTTTCTGTGGCATTCACATTTTTAATTAAGAAAAATGGACCTTTGAAAAAAAAGAAGATGATGATCTAGGCTGGATTTTTACTCTTTCATTTTGTCACCAGTGCCCTTGGCGGTTACTGGGATGCTGCATCCCAGGATGAAGGGCTCCTCAGGTGTGGCTCATCCTGAGCTTCCGGTACCAGGTGTGGGTGGAGCATACGTGCAGGTGGCAAAAGGAATAGGCTGTTCATTTACATGGGATTCTTATCATACTGTACATGTTATCATTCAAAAAGAATTACAGGGGCACCTGGGTGGCTCGGTCGGTTGAGCGTCCGACTTCGGCTCAGGTCATGATCTCGAGGCCTGTGAGTTCGGGCCCCGCGTCGGGCTCTGCGCTGACAGCTCGGAGCCTGGAGCCTGCTTTGGATTCTGTGTCTCTCTCTCTCTCTGCCCCTCCCCCACTCATGCTCTGTCTCTCTCTCTCTCTCTCTCTCAAAAAATAAACATTAAAAAAATTTAAAAAATAATAATAAAAATAAAAAGAATTACAGGCGCGCCTGGGTGGCTCAGTGGGCTAAGCGTCAGACTCTTGATTTCGGCTCAGGTCATGATCTCACATTCGTGAGACTAAGCCCCACATCGGGCTGAGCGTGGAGCCTGCTTAAGATTCTCCCTCTCCCTCTGCCCCTCCCCCACTGGTGCATGCGCACACACTCTCTCACTCTCTCTTAAAAAAATAATAGGGGGGTGCCTGGGTAGCTCAGTCGGTTAAGCGTCCCACTTTGGCTCAGGTCATCATGATCTCCCGGTTCGTGAGTTCGAGCCCCGCATCAGGCTCCATGCTGACAGTGCAGAGCCAGGAGCCTGCTTCAGATTCTGTATTTCCCTCTCTCTCTCTCTTCCCCTCTCCCGCTCATACTCTGTCTCTCTCTCAAAAATAAACATTTAAAATAAATAAATAAATGATAAAAAATTACAGTTGTGAACCAGTGAACTCCATCTATATAGGTAATTTGCAAGCAAATGTTGGGTGAATAGTGAAGTGATTCCTAAATTGAGAATAAATTAAATGACCAACAGGACTTCTTCCACCTGAAGCATCTTTGTTTCCTCAACTCTGCTGAGATGATGACACTAAATATCTCTCATTTATTCATCCATCATCCATTCAGCTAATCAACAAACCACTATTAATTCTACACCAACAGGGATGGCCAGCACTGTGGTAAATGCTACATATTCTATAAAAATAAAAGCGTCATTCAGACGTCAAAGAGGACTTTTAAGGGATTGCCAGAATCTCAAAAAGCAAACGTAATTTTGGTTCATTTACATTTAGAAAATACGTCTTTTTCATCACCTAAGAAGGAAGGGGATGCCGTCATGTGACAAAATTTCTAAAAGAGTCAATTGAAATGAAATATTTTCACCAAGGATGTCTGGCTCTTCTCACAAGAAATAGTGAGTGTAAAACATGTCTTTTCCTCTAGGGTAATAGGAATCAGACTTCTTACTGGAAAGTGGCATTGGGCTCTCAGGCGGAGCGAGTGGTCACTGGCAACCTTCTTTAACACATGAGCAAAGCCCGTGAGCCCATGCTAAGAGTAGGTATAGTTCGTAAGCTCAGAAGTGCTAGACATGATCAGCAGGTTGCCTTGAAGAGGGATATGGAGTGGGTGGGTGAGAACTCCCCAGAAGGAAATCAGGCAGAGACCATAGAGATCATCTTTATTTCCCTAGCTCACTCAGCTAAAATAATTCATTACCTAATTTACACTACCTGCTCTTGTTCATTGTGGCCCAGGCTCAATGTGTGGTATTTTCCCATGAAGCTGAATTCAGAATTATTTTATTGCTAGACTGTGTAAAATATCTTATTATTCCTCCATTGTAGAGATTTCGCATTCCTTCTCCTTTTTTCTTGTTTCTTTCTTTTTTGAAAGGTACTTGGTTAACATGCATGCTTATTATGGTGGAGTTGCCTATCTGTCCCTTAGAGAGAATTTCTGACCTATTAACACTTAGAGTATCTCTGTCTTTCGTAAGGGCTTGGAGGTAGGGAGGGCTGGGGAGGGACCTCCCTTGTATCGCATTCAATTCACAGCTCCACTGGAGACAGGGAAAGATAATTGCATTAGCAGTGGCAGTAAGGTGGCCGTCCTTTTGTTCTTCTGTTTAGAAATTAAATTTCCTCCAATTATGTTCATTTTTGGTGTTGATTTGCTGCCAAGCAGCACTTTGTGAAGTGTGTGTTTGCTAAGACTCGGTCCCAGCCTCTGTCTTCCTTCTTAACGCATCCTAAAATTCAGACTGCATTTTCATGGAATATGTTTGGGATCTCTTCACATTTAGAAGTCTTTTGAAGCCTAAGCCTGCTTTCGAGATAGACTGTGCATTGTTCTGGGCTATAATTCCTGCACTACATCCTGCCACTCTGTGCAGCAACCCACACATTCCTTGTCTTCCTGTTTTGCTTTATTTTGGTCTTCGGCGATTTATACTTCCTGCCCATAAAGCCAAGCTAGACGATTAAATCCTAACATGAAGAACTAACAGCTTCTTCTGTACATTGGTAAATCATATCTTTTAAAAAACAGTCCTTTCAGAAGAGTCTAGGCAAATAAGAGAAAATCATTTATTTAATTATTTCACTTGTCTTACGTCTAGTCCCTATGTACTCGAGAATTTTTTTTTTAACAGAATCTTCAAGTTAATTTGCATCGGAAAAAAATCTAAAATACAGTTCTGGGTACAATAAGTTAGAATTGCTAAAATAACACAGTCGTGATCTCCTATACACTTAACAGACATGGGAGCTTTTAATTTACATTTATAGATCTGATGTTCCGCTGTGAAAGTATTAAAAATACATTCTTTAATGTCAGCTCTGTCATTTAATACTTGACGCTCTGGGTGTCTTCAAAGTGATATAAAACGCCACAACCTCCAAATAGCTTCATAGTCTACTGTGCTTGTATTTACAATAGTTTACATTCACTATGAGCCTATAGTGTTGGTCTATAAGTTAATGAAGAGATAAATTCCTGCAATACTCAATTTCATATATTTCTTCATAAATCTTGGGCTGCTTCATTGGTCTGCCTGCATTATTCAGGGAATAGTATCAATAATCTAACTCTCACTTTCAGAAAAACGAAGAATAGACTATCACTCATTATGTTAGTTTCCAACGTTAAAAAAAATATATATATACTCTTTATCATTATCTCTAGCCAACAGATTGTTAAGAATACAGAGCTCCATTCTATAAAACCAGCGACTGGAAGTTGGAAACCATAAAAATGTAACAGTCAGCTGAAGATCTAGGACATTCATTACCAATCACCTGTATCCCCAGAACTCCTGAGAGCGGGTCTATCCCAGTATTGCAGCATTAGCCATTTTAGAGGCCATGGGGTTGGTTTTTGTTTTTTGTGGTTTCTCTCTCTCTCTCTCTCTCTCACTCTCTCTCTCTCTCTCTCTCTCGGTTATGGTAATCATGGTTTCCTGCCTTTCTGACTTATTTCACCTATTCCTGGCCCACAGAGGTGCACAGAAGAACTCATACTTAGCATATCATATAAGCATTCTACGGGGAAGACTGAATATACCTAATAGCTGCAACTCCAAAGAGGATAACTCATTTTTATGTAGTGGCAATTCCAGAACTGTTGTAAATTTCCACAGTGATGCTCCCAGTCATCCTCCCCTCTCCTTGAATGTATTTATCAACAAGGGATAAAAAAGGGAATTCTTCTACTGAGTTGACTTTTTCCCCCCTTTTGCCTTTTCAGTTCTTCTGTAACTCCCAGTAGTCTGAGTACTGAACTCTCCTACAGATTAAGGGATTTGGAATTCTATTGTTCTACACAGCTTGTAGCTGGCCTTTTGTTTTAGGGGGAGTTATATAAACTCCTGAAAAGCCATATGGAAGTGCTAATATTTGTTTAAAAATAGCATATCCTGAATTCTCTTTAGCTTTTGATGTCATGCAAATGGTTAGATTCCATTTACTACCACTTGCCATTGTTCTCTAGACCTTTCCTTGGCCCAGTTTTCCATGACCTCTTCCCCTGATCAAATGTGAGCACACACACATGGAAAAAAAAAAAAAAAATACAACCACATTAAAAAGGAATATCCTTCTGGTATTGATTCTGGCTTACATAATAATTTATAGCAGGGGTCTGTTGCCTGCTGATTTGTTTAAAGGTGGAACAGTGTTTTGAACCACTTATCTTTTGACAAGAACGGATCTTTGAGTCCACAGACCACTTTACATCTAAGCTCCTTTAGGACACTGATGGAATTGTCTTAAGTTGCTTTCTTCTCCCATAGCACTTGATAGGAAATGAGGTGTCCTGCACACAGTAGGTGTTCAACAAATTACTTTTTTTTCCTCTGCTAAACTGGGCTAGATTGGCAAGAATTCAGGTGTTCACCAAGTGTCCATCGATGGATAAATGGATAAAGAAGATGATGGAGTATTAACTCAGCAATCAAAAAGAATGCAGTCTTGCCATTTGCAACTACATGGTTGGAACTAGAGGGTATTATGCTAAGCAAAATTAGTCAGAGAGAGACAAATATATGACTTCACTCATATGAGGACTTTAAGATACAGAACAGATAAACACAAGGGAAGGGAAGCAAAAATGATATGAAAACAGGGAGGGAGACAAAACATAAGAGACTCTTAAATATAGAGAACAAACAGAGGGTGGCTGGAGGGGTTGTGGGAGGGGGATGGGCTAAATGGGTAAGGGGCATTAAGGAATCTATTCCTGAAATCATTGTTGCACTATATGCTAACTGACTTGGATGTAAATTTAAAAAATTAAATTAATAAAAAAAACAATTACAAACAAACAAAAGAGAATTTAGGTGCCCAATAAACATATGTGTTTTTATTTTTCTTATAGATCTTCTGTTCCCCATTGATATTTCCTTGGTCAAGAAAGAGCATGATTTTTTGGACAGAGATGCCATTGAGGCTTTATGCAGGTAAATGGAAAATGGAAATGTTTTGAGTGTTTTTCTTTCTTTCTTTCTTTCTTTCTTTCTTTCTTTCTTTTTTTTTTTTTTTTTTTTTGGTCTGTTTTAAGAATGCAGTATTATCAACATGGTTTTTCCTCACCTTTGTTGTACTAATCATGTCAGGTGTTTGATTAGTGAATGTTTATATTAATTTACTTCACTATAAATCATAGGCCTTTCAATTAAAATAAGTAAAATCTTACTGTTTAATATTGCCATGAAATGGTACTATCCTAGGAGGTACTCAAAGAGACCATTCTGTATTCAATACCATATGATTGCTGAAACATATAACATTCAGATGGTTTGGAAACTTGGAACAGTGTTTTTTAAAAGGCAATGTAATTGACTGTAAGGCCCCAGCCAGATACTCTAACAGAATCAAAGCTGTAGTTAAACTGAATGGAAATAACACATTCAGAGGAGTAAAGGAGGGGGTGGGTTACAGCATTGCTAGAGTTAAGAGAACCATTGTTTGAATTCCAGAGAAGCTTCTCTGAACTGTCTTCAGCTTCCCCAGGTACCAAACAGTAACAATAGGATTAAATAAGGTTGTAAAATAACTTGGCACAGCCTTTAACCTAGAGTGGACAGGCAGTAAATGAGCACTGATGTGACATGAGAATAAACCTGTCAGAAATCCTTGATCGTTGTGCTGGTAGATCTTTAGGCTGACGGGCAGCTGGTAGGTTTTAGAAAAGTGGAAGTAATAAAACATGTAACAGACAATGATGGGGCACTGATAATCCTTTCAAACTCCTGATTTTCTATTCATTTTTAAGTTAATTCACCCTTTGCAATTTTCTTCAAAACCTACAAGCTATAAAAGCTGCATTCTGGGGGGAAATTATACGTAGAAAAAATTCACGTATTCATTTTACGTTTAAAATTGAAATAACTTTTCTATTACTCAGTATTTATTTTAACTTGTAAAAGCATCTTTAAGGTAGAATGACACTCAGTATTTAATTTCCCCTTTGCAGGCAAAGAAAGCAGTACCTCAGTGAAAGTACTGTGTTTTGCCTTTCTTATGTAATGTGGTGTTTCCTTTTTTTTTTTTTTAAGTTTATTTATTTATTTTGAGAGAGAGAGAGCAGGAGAGGGGCAGAAAGAGAGAATCCCAAAGCAGGCTCCACAGAGTCAGTGCAGAGGCAGACAAGAGGCTCGATCTCACAAACCATGAGATCATGACCGGAGCTGAAGTCAAGAGGTGGACCCTCAACCGACTGAACCACCCAGGCACCCCTGTAATGCAGTGTTTTCTGAAACCCCTAATTCAAACAGTGGTTTTAAGGAAAGATGGGCAGGATGTTTAGAATGGTGTATGAAATAGACTAGTACTCGTGGTTTAGGAAAGAGAAATGCTATATTAACCACAGAAACACTGTCGCTTTTCAAATCCAATTAAACGGCTGCTTAGAAATGTCCAGGGTATGCACACATTTTCTGAAAGCGGCCGAACCCCAAGTCCTGCACTGTAGTATGTAATACCATAGCTATGTCATCGGCAATGAAAAAATGTCACTAATGCAGTTTGGGAGGGAAGAAGTCAACATCTGGAATATAAACTACTCCAGACATTTTTAAAATGTTTTAATGCTTAGCTATGGGGTAGAATTAATTTATTTTTCAATTCATCACTGGTGATAACGCATATAAATGAGGTCACTCCTAAGATGAATCCTAGGAAATATTTACACACTGAGTCAGATTACCCATTTCACACATTTTACGCCACTTAGTAAGTGGGCTCTCTAAGCAGCAGCGACAGCTTAGGAATTTCTGGGTCATAAAAATTTCACTGCAACATTGCAGCCCAAAGGGGTCATGATTATATTCTTGAATACTTTTTTTTTTTTTAATATCAGTTTGAAATGTAATTGCCCAGCTCTGAGGGGAAGGTCGTCCTCTGCACTTTGTGATTTCCACTGGCTCGCTCTGTTCTGTTGGAGAAGCCACCACCCTTTGAAGGGAATAAATCTGTGTTGCTGAATCTTTTGTGAAAAAAGCCTCGAAACAGCTGGACCAGCTAGACCTTGATCTGTATTTGGACTCTGCAGTGTATTCTGATTGGTTTCCACTTTCTTAGATGCAGAGAATATTGTCTCAAAGGTTAAGTGTGAGGAGGCAGTGAGGTAATGAGTGTGAACATGCTTTAAAAAATACTAGGCCCAAATCAGAGGCCCACATTTGAGTATGTGGAAGAAGTCTTGAGGTTGAGTTTTCTTTCAAAACAAATGCTTCAGAATTCACATAACCGTCATCACCTTGTTTTAATGGAAAACCCAAGGGCTCTTGTCCACATGTTCACATAGGCTCCTCAAGGCAAATGATTCTCTTTCAGGAGGCCTAAACAAGTGTTCTGAAGAAAACGATGGGGGCATCTTCTTTTGAAGTGCACAACAGGTTGTGAGTTGTCAGCAAAGTAGTTGGGGGTACCTGTTTTACTAAATATGTGACATTTGTCTCATTAACGAGACTAGCCTCTTCCACATAGTTTCTCAGCCCATGGAATTCAAGGGCCAGTGAATCACGAAGCTGTTGCATAGTTTGGAAGTTTGCCTTGTGATTTGCCAAGTTCTCTCCAGACTGACAGACTTCTTATTGTAGACTTCCATCTTTTGCCTTGTTGAAATATTTTTGAGAAGTTGATTTTAAATACATATGGTAGGGGCGTCTGGGTGGGTTAGTCAACTGAGTGTCCGACTTTGGCTTAGGTCATGATCTCACTGTTCCTGAGTTCGAGCCTTGCATCAGGCTCTGCTGACAGCTCAGAGCCTGGAGCCTGCTTCGGATTCTGTGTCTCCCTCTCTCTCCCTCCCCTGCTCGTGCGCTCTCTCTTTCTCTCTTTCAAAAATAAAAATAAAATATATATTTAATGTTTTATTTATATATATATAAATATATATATGGTAATATGGTTACAGAAACTCAGTTGAAAAGTTTTACTTCATAAAATATTAAATGTTTTAACATTTTTATCTTAAATAAAACCTTTTTAAAAATGTTTGAGAGAAAGAGAGAGCATGCAAGAGGAGGAGGGGCAGAGAGAGGAGAGAGACAATGTCCCTGCTGACAGGGCAGAGCCCCACGATGTGGGGCTCGATCTCATGAACCTCAAGATCATGACCTGAGCCGAAATCAAGAGTCACATGCGCAACTGACTGAGCCACCCAGCACCCCTTAAATAAAACCTTTTAAAGTTTGTTTTAAATAAAATAATCCTTACATGGTTTCTCATTCCTACCACCACCCCAAACACACACACAATACACACACACACACACACACACACACACACACACACACGGATGTTACAACTGCTCCCAGGTACACACTGGTGTTCTGCTTTAAGATTTATTATAAACATTCTTATACCTGTAACATTGCTGATCTCTTAGCAGAGTCTACTTAAGAGTAGAAGACTTGTACGTTTAATGTTTTCCTGAAAATCATGATAATACTATCTTAATATAAAGTCTGGTAGTGACCAAAAGTTACAATTCAGGAACTACCATGTTTTTTGGATTTGGGTTGCTGACCAACATTCTTGCACTTACATTTGCAAGGGATTTTTGTATTTGTTTCCTTGGAGAGATTGGCTTTTGCCCCAGTCCTGCTAGTTTTGCTGTATAATCCAGTCTCAATGATAAGGCCAAGATCGTGGGAGAGTCACATTCAATATTAATACTGGGGGAGTGGTTTGCTTGCCTTGAAGCATATATAGATAATAATGCAAACTGTGACCTACCATTAGCATACCTCTTCTGACAGGAGTTTTGTCTCCCTAGCATCTGAAAAATATCCCATATCACTATTTTCCTTTGGAGTTAACGACTGACTCCTCCTGTAAACACAGCAAAGAATTATGTAAATAAGGTGATAATCGTATAATGATAAGTACATACCCACACCATCATCTTCAGTGTGCACTTTGTTGTAAAACAGCCCTGGAAATGCCTGCACTGGGTAAAGCAGCCTGCCGCATAACAGATTTCAACTCTGTTACTGTTTCTGTTCTATTAAAAGGGAAGCACGTAAATTTTTAAAGCAATTGCACTGATTCCCAGAAAGTGTCTTTAAGAATCACAACAGTTTTTATTTGTCACGTCTTATTTGGAAAACTGTTCCTTTTTCTTTCCTCACATGTATCTTCTCTTGTACTCTTCCCTGTTTTCGTTTTGAATACGAGGCCCCAATGCCCGCCTGCTACGCTTTTATCAGGGTGCTTGCGGCTGGCTCCCTGCAGCAAAACTCGTGAAGCTTTGATGGCCCACCTTGTCCCCCCTCCCCCTTCAGAGCAGGGAACAAGTTGCCCAGCAGATAAGACCAACACGTTCCTGTGGAGCTGGGCCCTGTGAGGGCCCTGGGGGGCTGCAGCCACCACGCCTTCTGGACAGATGGTGTGTGATACCAATGTGCTGCCATTCATTTGAGGAATCATGCTTAGGGCATAAGCTGCTCCTGGATATTAGCATCATTAAGACTAATTTTAGAAAAGAATGCAGGAGATACTGTTTTTTGAACGTTAGAACCACCATGTTTTATCCTTGTGGCCTTGAACAAGATTCGTGACCTCTCTAAACCCCCTTTCCTTAACTGTAAAAGGAAGGAAAATAGTAATGTAATATATATATATATTATATATATATATATATATATATATATATTATATATATATATAATATATATATATTACATATATATATACACCGTAAAGTTGTATAGTAATATATATATATGTAATATATATATATTACATATATATATACACCATAAAGTTGTATAGTAATATATATATATATATATATATATATATATATATGTATATATACACATACACCATAAAGTTGTTGTGGAGACCAAAATGAAATAACACATATGAGGTGCCAGGCATGGAGCCTGACCCAGAGCGAGCCCCAATTCATCTCGCTACGACCTTTTCATGTCAATATTGTCTGAGTAGCTACAGTCTCACCAGTGGGCATTCTTTGGAGGTCCTGGGAACAGATGAATTTTACAGAAACCTCAAGGAATAACTTCCAGGCTTCAAAATTGAAATGCCATTAGCTTGGTGCTACCAACATAAAAAAGATAATGTTGACCTTTATAAAAGTTGCCTCCTGGGTCTTTTTTGTTGGACTCAAATCTAGAGTTTGTGAACTAGGCCCCTCCCCACTGCCACAGGCTTCCATGCCTAGTAAACCTGGTTATAAACACCACTCAACCATTAAAGCCCAAATGAACTCAAGTGGGTATTTGATTACAGGTTTGATTAATGAAACCCAGACCTAAGACTAAGTGTAACCATTCCGGATTCTTTAAATCTTGAAAACATTTAAGAACTAAAACACACTGTGGGCATCAGTCACGTAAGTAAGGCTGGCCCCTTGGGGAGGGACCTTATAGCTACTCATTTTAAAGTTTGGGCTTTTTCTTAGTTATTTGTTTTCTTTCCCTCCCCATCGACAGAGAGAATTTTTCTGAACATAGGCAACATAGGCGTCCTGAGTTATCTTTGTTTATTCTATAAACAGGCTACCACGTAATCTATGAAATCAAAGGCGGTCTTATCAGCAGGCAAAAATACTTTCTATCCTCCTGCATCAAGTTGTTAGACAAGTTGCAAGAACAGAATCGGGGAGATAAAGCCTTGAAGCAATCTTATGGTCAGTTTGAATTTGTGTGAATTAAATGCTCTTTTCCTATGAAAACAGAAGAATTGCAATTGTAGGAAAAAACAGGTAGCTGACCGTGGAAGACAGATTCGTTAAAGGCTTATTTGAGGAAGACCAAGTGATGGTCATCTGGAAGCTGTCAGAGAGGGCTGTCATTCACACTTTCACATACCACGTATTCCTGCATATGTAAAGGGTTTCTTTTCTCAGCTATTTCATTATTTCCCGATGAGGAACTTTGTTTTGGGGGACTTTGTGGGGGGGAGGGGTTGTTTGGTTGTTTTGTTTTGTTTTAGTATTTGGTTTTCAGGAAACCTGAATTATTTCCCTAATTATAAATTGACATGTTACTCCTTGACAGTGGTAAAAAAAAAAAGTACCCAAAGTAAAAATATGACCCTTGTTCCAAACAAGAATCTGATCAAGTTCTTATTCTTGCTTGAACTCTAAAGACTTTGACCCTCGAGGCTGCTGTATAAAAATTTTTTCAGTAATTGCACTATTGCCACGACTGTACCCAACATTATCCTGTCCTATACCGGACGTTGTAAAAAGAATTGGGTCTTCGAGAGGCACCAATTTCCTTTCTGTCCAAGAACTCATTACATTTTTGAACAGAGTGTCTAAGATTATTATTTATTGCAGATAACTAAAAATTGGTTTATTTCCGTCTTTGGATTTTTATTTGAGATAGAATATACCATTTATTTTACCAAGAACTCTGCTTGGTTCCTTGCTGCTGTTACCATTTCTAAGGAGACTTCAGTGGCTCTTATTTCTTGGCACTGTGTGGAGCTACCTAATGGCCCAACCTAGGTGCTCTAGGAAGAATAAAATCCCTCATTGAGAGTTGTTTGTTCCATGAAGAATAAGAAATACCGGATAGTGCCATAGCAATGTGTCACTTTACTGTAAAATAGCAATAATCAATTTAAATGAAGAAAGGTAGGGGCGCCTGGGTGGCTCAGTTGGTTAAGCGTCCGACTTCAGCTCAAGACATGATCTCACAGCTCGTGGGTTCAAGTCCCACATCGGGTTCTGTGCTGACAGGTCAGAGCCTGGAGCCTGCTTCAGATTCTGCGTCTCCCTTTCTCTTTGTCCCGCACCAGCTTGCACTCTGTCTCTCTCTCTTAAAAAACAAATAAACATTAAAAAAAGTTTAAAAAAAAATAAATGAAGAAAGGTGTAAAGGTATTTTTAAACTGTTCACTTCTTAAAGAAGTTCCTAATACTCTTCTAAATTATAATTTTTTATAGAATAAAGAAGCTCATTAAGCATGTCACCTGTTTGGAAAAAATATTTATCTACCCATCATTGGTTTCCTATCTTTACTAATATTATTTCTTTGCTCTGTAGGCGTCTAAATACTTTAAACAAATGTGCGGTGATGAAGCTGGAAATTAGTCCTCATCGGAAGAGAGTGAGTATATACGATATATAATAGGATGGGAGGAAAGGGGGCAGACCAAAAACTGTGTGTTTTGTAAGAGGTTTTATCTCTCAAACTCTTATTACTTCCTTATTCCAAAAACATCTGCATTTTTTTAAATTTTTTTTTAACGTTTATTTATTTTTGAGACAGAGAGACAGAGCATGAACGGGGGAGGGTCAGAGAGAGAGGAAGACACAGAATCCGAAGCAGGCTCCAGGCTCTGAGCCGTCAGCACAGAGCCCGACGCGGGGCTCGAACTCACGGACCGCGAGATCATGACCTGAGCCGAAGTCGGATGCTTAACCAACTGAGCCACCCAGGCGCCCCAAACATCTGCATTTTTAACATAATAATCCCTTCAGGTTTACCAAAGACCAAGTAGCCTTATGTAACTGAAACCAATAGTTGCAGCGAGGCAATGAATTGCGGTTTTCCTACTGTTTGTTTTTTTTTTTTTAATTGAGATAAAACTGGCATATAACATAATACTAGTTTCAGGTGTATGACACAGTGGCTCAATATTTGCATATATTACAAAGTGATCATGGCAAGAAGCCTCGTAAACATCCATCACCACACATACTTATATATTTTTTTCTTGTGATGAAAAGATCTACTTTCTCAGCAGTTTTCAAATATACCATACGGTATTATTAACTATAGTCACCATGCTGTACGTCACATCCCTGAACCTTATTTATTTTATAACTGGATATTTGTACCTTTTGACCCCTGCCTCTGACAACCACCAGTCTGTTCTCTGTATCTGTGAGGTGTTTTTTTTTTTGATTGTTTTTTATCGGAACAAATCATCTATTATTTTGCCTTTTTAACTCATTGCCTACCCCAGATTAAAGGAATAAGACTTAGGGAACCCCAGTGAACCCTCCATTATTCCCTTCAGAAATTAAAGCTAAAGTTCTTTGGGAACTCTGTCTCTTCCCATGTAACAGTAACAGTGTTTCAGAGCTGCAGGGATGGAGGTAGCCTGTGGGGTGCTGAAGAATAATAAAAGATAGGAGGGAGGAAAAGAGGCGGGGGAGTTGGAGGGAAGGGCAGGAAATCCCACACATTCTAGTGGAATGGTGGCACATAACTTCTGTGGATGAAATGTGAGAACCTTTTATGAGATCGTAGAAGAAGTGGGTGTAGTCCTGGGAGTGAGTGTCACAAATTAGAGTAAACAGGAATAAGTTTGGTCAAAGAACATATTTCTGACTGTTCAGAGTACAGATTTTAATTATCCTACGGTCCCTGTCTTGCAACAAGCCGCCTTCTCGGGGGAGTTAAACCTTTTAAACAAATGAACTGGAACCTCAGCACCCACTGGGCTGTGGAGAGGAGTCCACAAGTCAGCGTTTCGTGCTCTCTACTCATTGTCCTGTGAAACGTGGGTCATGTGATACTTTCCACACCAGTGGGAAAGACATGCATCACACTGAGCTGGGCCTTTTGATATCCCGCCTAAAAGGCTCAGATGCGGTAGTTTGTGACACAGCATAACCCTGAGTCCTGCCCATAAATCAAGCATAATCAGCAAAGATGTAACATCGTGTTTGTGAGTGTTCCATGCTGTCAGGACTGGGTATTTGTGAGGCCTTGTTAAATTGCCTGGAGCATGTCTGAGGTTGAAACTTCACAGGACATGTGTGGCATTAGCTCTAGACCCTGTGTCTGGTGGGGGAAGGGATGAAAAAGAACAGGTAAGAAGCTGAAAAGTATCCGCCTTAAGAGATGTGGTGACCTACCTTGCTTGGTGTCTCCACCGGTCTGGTAGGAGATCTTGTATGCTTTTAGGGTGGCCACAGACTTCAGTGTCCATTCTTCTTAGTGTTTGAAAACTACCTTTTTAATTGTGAAAGAGAATATAAACACATGCTATCAACAGACAGCAAAATTGGAGGCAGACCAGAGGGAGTCCTACCCGTTGCTGACTCCAGCTCAAAATATTTTGCATGCCTGGAATTTTCACAGATCTTAGAGTTTTCCTCTGTGAGCACTTAAAGAGCAGCCTACAGATCCAACAGTTTCTACAAAATAATTCTTATTTAGCTTGAAACACTTGGTCAGGCTTTTTCCTGTCAAAGTCCTGACGTCCAACATACATCTTTGTCATTTAAAAAAAGAATAATAAAGTAATAATCATGATAATAAGTAATAAAATAAAGATACAAAGGGGGAATTGACACTGATGGCCTATCATGAGCCGGGTCCTAGGCGTCCGGCCCCCAGCACACGTCCCCGCTCCCTGCTGTCTGCCGGTCCCAGCGATGAATGCCTCCATTCTGTCTTTGCAGAGTGAGGATTCGGACGAGGACGAGCCCTGTGCAATAAGCGGCAAATGGACTTTCCAGAGGGACAGCAAGAGGTGGTCCCGGCTGGAAGAGTTTGACGTCTTTTCTTCAAAGCAGGACGCAGCCCCCGGGGCCCCCGACGATGCCCACCTGAAGAACGCGGCGAGCCATGAAAGCATGCTGACGGACCTCAGCGAGCGCCAGGAGGTGGCCTCGGTCCGCAGCCTCAGCAGCACCGGCAGCCTCCCGGTGCACGCGCCTCACACCGGGGACGCGGCGACGCCCCGCACGAACTCCGTCATCAGCGTGTGCTCCTCCGGCAACTTCGTGGGCAATGACGACTCTTTCTGCAGCCTGCCCTCCCCCAAGGAACTGTCCAGCTTCAGCTTCAGCATGAAAGGCCACGAGAAGAACGCCAAGTCCAAGACGCGCAGCCTGCTGAAACGCATGGAGAGCCTGAAGCTCAAGGGCTCGCACCACGGCAAGCACAAGGCGCCTTCCAAGCTGGGGCTGATCATCAGCGGGCCCATCCTGCAGGAGGGGATGGACGAGGAGAAGCTGAAGCAGCTGAACTGCGTGGAGATCTCTGCGCTCAACGGCAACCACATCAACGTGCCCGCGGTTCGCAAGCGGAGCGTTTCCAACTCCACGCAGACCAGCAGCAGCAGCAGCCAGTCGGAGACCAGCAGCGCCGTGAGCACGCCCAGCCCGGTCACCAGGACCCGGAGCCTCAGCGCCTGCAACAAGCGGGTGGGCATGTACCTGGAGGGCTTCGATCCGTTCAATCAGTCCACGTTCAACAACGTTATGGAACAGAACTTCAAGAACCGCGAGACCTATCCAGAGGACGCGGTGTTCTACATCCCGGAAGATCACAAGCCCGGCACCTTCCCCAAGGCGCTCTCCAACGGCAGTTTCTCTCCGTCAGGGAAGAACAGCTCCGTCAACTGGAGGACTGGAAGCTTCCACGGCCCGGGCCACATCAGCCTGCGGAGGGACAACGGCAGCGACGGCCCCAAGGAGCTTAAGCGACGCAATTCGTCCAGCTCCATGAGCAGCCGCCTGAGTATCTATGACAACGTGCCTGGCTCCATCCTGTACTCCAGTTCGGGTGACCTGGCCGACCTGGAGAATGAGGACATCTTCCCCGAGCTGGATGACATCCTCTACCACGTGAAGGGGATGCAGAGGATAGTCAACCAGTGGTCGGAGAAGTTTTCAGACGAGGGAGACTCCGACTCAGCCCTGGACTCGGTCTCTCCGTGCCCGTCGTCTCCCAAACAGATACACCTGGATGTGGACAACGACCGAGCCACACCCAGTGACCTGGACAGTACCGGCAACTCACTGAACGAGCCGGAAGAGCCCTCCGACATCCCGGAAAGGAGGGATTCTGGGGTTGGGGCCTCTCTGACAAGGTCCAATAGGTGAGAGCTTGGCTGCCCTCTGGAGGTGGGGGAGGTAGGAAAGGGATTGCTGCCACTCTCATGTGGGGGACATGGGGTTAGGGCATTCCTGGCCCTGTGAGCTCCTAAGGAAAGAGATCAGGAGGCCCTAACATCCAAAAAGGGTGCATGTTGTTTCATAGGTGCGGAGTTTCAGCTTGAGAAGAGGAAGGAAGTCTTGTGGATGCATGGTGGCGATGGTTGTACAAGGGCGTGAAGAGATTTTATGCCCCTGAGCTGTCACTTAGTGGTTAAGATGGCCGTTTATGTAATGTGTATTTTATCGTGGGGGGGGAGGGGAAGAAAAGAATGGAGTAGAAGTCAGTTCTCTCGGTTCCTAAGATAAGAGGCCAGCAGGCAGCCCACCGCTGATTTTGTGTGTACCTGTTAAAAAGCCGTTGTACTCGCCCCTCCCCTTGCTCCTCTCCCTCGTGCTCACCCCTCCCCTGCTTCTCTCTCTTATACTCACCCCTCCCCTTGCTCCTCTCCCATAGGCACAGACTGCGATGGCACAGTTTCCAGAGCTCCCATCGGCCAAGCTTAAACTCTGTATCGCTGCAGATTAACTGCCAGTCTGTGGCCCAGATGAACCTGCTGCAGAAGTACTCGCTCCTAAAGTTAACTGCCCTGCTAGAGAAGTACACGCCTTCGAATAAGCATGGTTTTAGCTGGTAAGAGTTTACTGTGCTCAGTCAACTAATTGGAAATGTTTTGGGGCAGCTCCCTGAAGCTGAAGGTATCCATCCTCTATGAATGCCTTTCGACTATCATCCAAATGTAATCCCTGCATTCTTGAGGCCACATCTGATACTGCTCAAGCCAGTGTAACTTTGGGGACTAAGCAGCGGGATTGGTGGAGGGAGATTCAGTGCCCGGAGTGATAAATGGCCAGTTGATGGAGTGAGAATGCGTTGCTGTTCCATCACACTGTACAGGCACCTTCCTGTGTTAGAAAGAGCCCCCCGTGGGTAAATAGATGTACTGATCAGATCATGTTATGGAAGGAAGGAAAGAAAAATGTTCAGGTCATAGGATGTTGAGACCAACTGTGAAATGCTTACTGTACAGTTCAGGCCTCCTGACCTTCTCCAGGTATGTTTTTAGAAATCATTTTTGATGGAAATATTTGAAGCATCACTCAAAAATCTCCCTGTGCTAAAAAATTCAGGTTATGTTTCTTTCTAACAAAGACACTTCAACAGTGAATAATAAACGTAAGGAATTCACTGCTCTAAAATACTACAGACTAAATACACACGAAGGTAAATGAACTGTTCATGATTACTTTTAAAACTGCGGCCCTCCGTGTGTATCACGTGAGATGGGCATCATTAGGCTGGATGGGCCACGGATGTGACCCACTGTGTGTGTATCTTAATTTTTCTGCTAGCAGTGCAAAGCAGAGAACTATCTCTAGATTGACATCCAAGTGCATTTCACAGTGTCAGCTGGATATCCTTAAGCCTTTTCCCTAATCTGAGTGTTTATCATCTGGATTCACTGCTTTGTATAAAAACAGAGAAGCAGCCCATGTCCTCAGTAGCGCTCTGGAGCAAACCAGAGGGGCCGAGGTACGTCAGCAAAGCAGCAGAACTGTTGTTTCTCTCTCCAGCCCCCCATCTCCTCAGGACTCGTAGTGAGTTTAGCTTCAGCATCAAAGCACCTCCCGTTCAAAGGCTGTTATTATGTGAGCCTTGCTAAATACAGAAGTTGTTTGTTCTGAATGACAGAAATAAGTATTGACCGGTTTATCCCTGCATGCTTCAGATTCTCGGTGGAGATCGTAATGTGTTCTTTGCACATTCCGCCACTGGCTTTTTTCCCCCAACAAAGCAAGTATTATGCACACTTATGGCCATGATACCATAAACTTACTGTATGGAAATACAAATTTGGCTCTATGCTTTAGTTTTACCTTTCGTAGGGCTATAAACAGTAACGTGCCGTGGCTGTTGGCGAGCGCTCAGAAGTCAAAGCAGTCTGTCTTCTGCAGTGTTCCTCTGTGCGTAGAGTCATATTTTCCCTGCTGGCTATTTAAAAGTGCATATTTTACATTCTCGGTTCTGAGTTGCCCACCCCCCCTTCCCACCAAACCCTCAAGAATCTGAAAGTCCGTAATACTTCTTGAGTTCTGGTCAGTTTTTCCAGTGAGTCAAAACCAAATGTAAAAGCCTCGCATTGTGGGATCCATGGAATAGGGAGAAATTCTACACAAAGTTCTTTTCCTGTTCGGCCTTGCCCTCTCTTGTCCCGTTTAGAGAGGTCACTTGTAGAGCTGAAATTTCTGCTTGACAGCATTAAATGCATGACATCGGTTTCCTGTTGCTCCATATACTTCTGGGGCTGGACCTGGTTTCAGGACTCCAGGGAGCCTGGGGTAGGCTCACAAAACCTTCATTGTTCTTTTCCATCTTCCTTTAGAAACCTAAAGATGTTATATTCTCCAGGGTCATCTGCAGGAGAATTTATTTTGACTTCGGGTCATTAGCTTGGCCCCCACTGTTGAGCTCTGGAATTGGTTCTCATTATGTTGGACCAACATCACGTATTTGCTATTTTCTCCTCCGGCATTACATGATCCTTTTTATACCCTAAATACTTTGTATCTCATCAAGAACTTAGAAATGATTCTTGCCCATTTACAGGACAAATGGGAATGTGTTTTTCAAATTCTGTCATGAAGCTCCTAAATTAGGGCCTTGAATGTTCCTTTCTGTTCATGTGCCTTCCTCTGCCGCCATTTTGTAAGGAAGCCCATCAGCTCCCTTAAGGATATAAACCCAGTTCTCAGAGTTAATAGTGGGAGAAGAATCCCCAGTGGAGAAAATGTTACTGGGCCTCAGAGCCCCAACTCTTAGAAGATCCAGAATAGCACTGTCCCGTGAAACTGTCTGTGATGGTGGAAATGTGCTGTATTTGCTCAGACGGCAGCTACTGGTTACAGATGGCTAGTGAGCACTTGAACTGCGGCTAATACAACTGAGGAACTAAATTTGTCATTTTATTTAATTTAAATAGCCACCTTAGTAGCACGGATACAAAGCTCACAGGGTTTACCTGCAAAAGATGGATTAAGGGTCTACAGACAAATAAACATAACCTCCCCCCACCTGCTCTTTAAATAGGGCTGTGCCCAAGTTCATGAAAAGGATCAAGGTTCCAGACTATAAGGACCGGAATGTGTTCGGGGTCCCTCTGACGGTCAATGTGCAGCGCACAGGACAGCCCCTGCCCCAGAGCATTCAGCAGGCCATGCGCTACCTCCGCAACCACTGTTTGGATCAGGTGAGAACTGCCTCGTGCAGGCCCCGCTGAATCATGGGACCTCAGATGCATGCTTCTTTTTCATAGTTTTGTAGTGAAAATGCTGCTTCTGTCTTGCCACTTAATGTTTTTCTTCCAACAGGTGGGGCTCTTCAGAAAGTCGGGTGTCAAGTCCCGGATTCAGGCTCTGCGCCAGATGAATGAAAGCGCCATAGATTGTGTCAGCTATGAGGGACAGTCTGCTTATGATGTAGCAGACATGTTGAAGCAGTATTTTCGAGACCTTCCTGAGCCACTAATGACGAACAAACTCTCGGAAACCTTTCTACAGATCTACCAGTGTAAGTGTTCTTTGATCTTAACGCCGTTGGCCTTGGGGAAAAGTGGGACCACCTGAAACCTTGGCTTCCTTTGATGCCATTCTTTTACAGCCACATGATGACCTTCCTGGAAACACATGTCATCAACTTTTTTCTTCCTTTTCTCCTTGTTTGTGGAATAGGTTTTTGTGTACCTGTTGAATAATGCAGAAATAAATTTCCCTTATCATCATTCTCTAATTACTGAAGCAATTACACATTTTTACATTGTGATCCGGGAGCTCATTCCTTCATTCGTTTCTAGAACAGTCTTCCCTTAGATGCTTAAAAGAGCAGGTACCAAGATATTTCAGTTGACTCTCATCTCTCCAGCAGGGCCTGCTGTGTTTAAAACGTCACAGGTGTCTGTGTGGTTTATCTTGCTGGAAAGTGAATAAATAATCTTTTTCTGTTATTCATCTCCACTTCTGCCAGAAATACTTGGGAAAACAATACCCATGCCCTTCTCACTTTTAAGTAAAGCTTAAAGCAAACAGTTGTCTAAATTAATGGTCAAGATCAGGATTATGGCTTTTACGGCCCCATGTTTTTCTTGGCTCCGTGTGGTGTTACAGCCATGTAATATAGAAGCAGCTTCTCTCCGTGCTCAAATTGTCTCCAGCCTGGCGCGCTGGACCTCATCTTATGAGAAATGGAGCTGGTCTGGATTATTTCATTATTTGTTTCATCCTTTCAGATTTTCTGAAAACACAGGTCACATTTTCCCCACCAAGGTATTTGTTATGTGTTGTAACCATGGAGCCGTTAATCGGTTTGTCCTACGGAGCTGCACTTGACTGACTTGATTTTTCCACCACATGCCTCTTAAAAAAGGCAGATTTGCCGAGTAAAGGAGACCTGAAGGTTGAGCCCCGCATTTTCTACATGTATGTCATTTTCCTGGTTTTATTTCTTAAGCATATATTTTTGTAATAGCCCCTCAGTATGCTTTCTAAAACTTAAAAACATTACTAGTAAAAATATCTGTTTCAGCTGACTCTTTTAGCAGCTTGCTTTCTCCATTTTACGAATGAGCCGATCAGTTCTAGTTATGGAAGGTCCCCAAAGATACTGGACCCTTTGTATAAAGGCCAAGAAAGATTTTATCCCCTTGTACATGTCTTCAATAAGGTTTTTCACTGAAACTACACAAAAGTATAACTGTGTGTTGTGTTTTCAGTAATTGAGAATGGTAAACTGGGGAGTTCCAAAAAAAAAATACTTAGAAAAGAAAAGCTATTCCAAAAACCAAAACAACAGGCATCATATCTGGAGCTGAACTCTGAGGTGGATTTAGGATATTGGCATTGTGGGTGTTGAAACTTTTTAACTCCTCCACAGGCAGGAAATACTTGAGGGCAGTGACGCTGGTGGCCGTCCCTAATTTCTTCCATATTAACCTCAAGTACACTTTCTGCAAGCGCTTGTTCAGGACTGGGCCGAGGTCGTTGGTGCTGGTGTTTGCTTTGGGACGTTTCCTTGCAATGCGCGTGGAAAAGCACCGAGCTGATGGGGGAAATGCCTGTGTTATACAGGTGTGCCCAAGGACCAGCGCCTCCAGGCGATCAAGGCCGCCATTATGCTCCTGCCTGATGAGAACCGGGAGGTTCTACAGACGCTCCTTTATTTCTTGAGCGATGTCACGGCCGCCGTCAAAGAAAACCAGATGACCCCCACCAACCTGGCTGTGTGCCTAGCGCCCTCCCTTTTCCACCTCAACACCCTGAAGAGAGAGAATTCTTCTCCAAGGTACGGGTCAGACGAGATATGCACGCACATGCTCTGTTCTTCCAACAAACGCAACCTACCTTTCCTTCTCAGTTGTCCCTGGGTTTTCATTGGTTTCACACTGGAGTCAAGCACAAAGGAGTTTGGCCTCCATCCTTCACGGTCCCCTTACTTCCCTCCTTTCTTCTCAGCCCCGGGGGCGTAACTTTCCAGACAGTCTAGTGACAACCAGGTTTTGACAGCAATTTGGATGTGTGCTTCACTATGGCAAGTGTTTTCCCTGAACCCCCCCCCGCCCCGTGCCCTCTGTGACGTTGCCATCAAACTTTCTGCCAGCAAAGGATCATGAGGATTTGCTGACCTAAAAAACTGGATGGGGATAAGGCCCTTGCTGCCTTGACTTCTGCAGAGTCAACAAAGCCAAGCCCCCAGCCTGTGCTGCGAGTTGTAAGGTAGTCAGCTGGATCTATCAGAACTAAGGATAGCGTTGAGCCTCAAAGCTAGACCTGGCCCAGGCCAATTGTGTGCAAAGTTTCTCGTTAGATGTATACAAGCTGGGAGTGGCCATAGAAGAAGTCAGAGAATCTGGAAAATAACTAACAAAGGCTGATATTTGCTCAGCACTTACTCTGACCCAACCACAGGACTACACCCTTAACATTCATTCTTTCATTTAATCCTTGTAAGGATCCTAAGAGGTGAAGATACTGGCATGGCCTATTTTAACATGAGGACAGTGAGATTGCAGGGAGGGTCAGTTTAATAGTTTAATAGGTAACTTACCCAAATCTGAAGGGGAAATGGCATAGCCAGTTGAAGCTTCTTACTGGTGTGAGTATTTCACGTACGGGCCTCACAGCAGAGTAGGTGAGAAAGGAGTCCCCGACTGGACACAATCCCAAATGTGAAACCCATCCAGCTGACCCTTCTCCTCAGCTCTAAAGGTGCTTGACACATATTCCTTAGCTACAGGTATGGCCTGGTTCTACTAGTTGAAGTGAGCTTTGCTTCTGAAAGCCATATAGTACAGTATCTTTTTATCTGGTTCTCACGTGGACTGATGCATTCCATCTTCAATAGGATAGGGAACTAGAGATGAGCAGGAGAGAGAGATCAGATAAGATTAAGACAAAATCTCTAGGAAACAATAGATTGTCCCCTTACCTTCAGGAGAGGATTTTATTTATTTAAACCGTAAAGAATGGTGACACCATTTACTGCAACATCCAGTGCCTCCCATCTATGCACCCCTGCAAGCTGCCTTTCTTCTCCCCACCACCACCTAGAGACCTTCTGGGCTGTCCTATTTAAACGGGAACCTGTTTAACGTGATGGTTTTAAATAGCCTGGATCTCACTGAAAACCGCCCCTTTCATGTTTTTGTTTTGTTTTGTTTCGTTTTTTGTTTTTGTGTGTGTGTGTGTGTGTGTGTGTGTGCTCCACTGATAAAACTGAGGAATTTTTGTGACCAAAGTGAAGCTCTCCCGAACCTCTTAAGAACAGATAGGCTCCAGTAAAATAGTTTTTTTCTCTCCTCTGGGTTTCCTGGAATAACATATTAATTAAAAACATATAAATATTTGAGTCTTCCCCCTCCCTTCTTTCTTCTGCCTAGGGTGATGCAAAGGAAACAAAGCTTGGGTAAACCAGATCAGAAGGATTTGAATGAAAACCTCGCTGCCACGCAGGGGCTGGCCCATATGATTGCCGAGTGCAAGAAGCTCTTCCAGGTGAGGCGTCAGGGGGTTTGGCGCTCGGTTGAGGAGAACTCCGATAGTTAGGACCAGGTCGTGGGCACCATGCTTGCTCACATCTTTACATAGCTGGAGAGTATATACGTGGCTGGAGAAGGTCTTTTTTGTTTCTTTTATAAAAAAATCTTATTTTATAACATATAAGCTCATTAGAGCTAATATGTTTAATGAAATTCGCCTATCTCCATACCCCTTTACTTAAGAAGCAAAAGCAACACATTTTTGAATTAAGTTCTGTATCTGAGAGGCAAGCCCTAGGTTAGTCATTTACCCTCTACTGTGACTTCCCAAAGCGCAAGAATACCTCACGTGAGAATAGGCTTTTTGGACACCTTCAGGAAGGTGATCTGTTCGTATCCTCACTACTCACGATAGCACGTGAGTCGGCAGGGCCACCGTCCGTCTGCTGGAAAGTGAGTAGTGGGGGTGCCTGCACCTCCCTGAGAACCCAGTCCGCGGCTCCTGCACTGCCGCTTCCTCTGCTGGGCAACAGGAACAGTACAGGCAGACTCACCTCCTTTTTGTCCCTTGCACCCCCCACAGGTTCCCGAGGAAATGAGTCGATGTCGGAATTCCTACACAGAACAGGAGCTGAAGCCCCTCACTCTAGAAGCACTGGGACGCCTGCGTAACGACGAGTCGGCTGACTACCAGCACTTCCTCCAGGACTGTGTGGATAGCCTGTTTAAAGAAGTCAAGGAGAAGTTTAAAGGCTGGGTCAGCTACTCCACATCGGAGCAGGCTGAACTGTCCTATAAGAAAGTAAGTCTTGTCCCCACTGTCAGCCACTTGGGTTCCAGTGGTCAGGATTCAGGTTCATCAGAGATGAGACCCCGTGGCCGTGTTAACACGGCTGTCTGTGGGAATCTGTCACCCACTCCCTCCCTTGTAGATCTGGGCAGCCAGGTGATTCAGTTCCCCAGGTAAGAGTGGAAGAGTCCAGCAAGGAATAATAAATACACTTGTCAGAGGAATCCGACCATCTAATGAAATCTTCTGGGGCCACAGAATCACACTAGAGTCCCCTGGAATGTTTTACTAGTGGTATTGGGCTTTAAGGTGTTTTATGACATGATCAGATTTTTCCATAATTTGCTCAGAATCCCCTTGCACTGTCCTCTGTTCTCAGCCACTTTTCTCTTGGCCCTTTAATGAGTGGAGAGTACTTGGGGGAGAAATTAACTTGTTAGGACTAAAAGCCCCTTGAAGACAGAGGCATCTTGTATGGTTCAGCATGACAGGCCCGTGATAGTATTTCTTGGTCCTGTCTCTACCACCTTGCGAAGAAATAAACAGTGGGAGTGTGTGGATGGCCATGGAGGCTTTAGAATGGGTATATAAATCATCTGATTTTATTGCACTGACCCTAATATAGGCCCCAAGAGAACAGATGTTAATAATTTTGACTGGAAAATTAGTCTAAGGCCAGGCTTTCTGGCCTGCTCTTGAATATACTTGGGAACACCAGCATATAGATAGTAATTAGCCCCTAAACACATGACCATAAATAGAGCTGGCAGTTTGCCTTCAAAGTGTAGGTGTGTGTGAATTGTAGCACTGAAAAATGCATCCTCTTTTCAGGTGAGCGAAGGACCGCCTCTGAGGCTTTGGAGGTCAACCATCGAAATCCCTGCTATGCCTGAAGAGATCTTAAAGCGCCTACTTAAAGAGCAGCACCTCTGGGATGTAGACCTGTTGGATTCAAAAGTGATTGAAATCCTAGACAGCCAAACTGAAATTTACCAGTATGTCCAAAACAGTATGGCGCCCCACCCTGCCCGGGACTACGTTGTTTTGAGGTGAGAGTTTCCAAAATGATTACTGTGGCAAGGATGAGCCTGGTGTCACTGAATATGATAAGATGGTACAATTATGTAAAACGGAAGGTGTGGAACCATTGCAAATATGGGAAATGTATCTGTATGTATCCCAACAGTGTGTTCATCGCTGAAAATGGTTGGAACACTTTTGGAGCTGAACTCAGAATTAGAGGCACATTCAGTTGAATATGCTCATTGGTAGCAGATTCTTGCCCCTTTAAGGATGGATTTTCTCACTAGAAACAGCAAGTGAATGCATAAGCCAGGAAATAACATTTAAGTCCCAAGTACACTGTGGTTAAAGCTGAATTATATGTAATTCATAAATTCTCTGGAGACATGATTGAAAGAGGAATTCCAGAAATCTTTGAGGAAAGGTCCCGTCATTAGTCCAGAGCTTTCCAGTAGAGCAACCCTGATCTGGATGTCCATGTACAAATCCATTTGTGAAATGTAAAAATGGCTTTCATTCACACTTCAAATTGGTTCTCTTTCAAAGAACGGACATGTGAATACATACTCACTGTAGTGACGCTGCACAGAGTTACTCATTCAAGAGCCCTCGCACAATAGTTCAAAGGATACCGTCTCCAGGACTGGGTCACACAGCGTAGCCACTGACGCTGCCCCTTAGCTTCTGAGAGTGGGGCCCCATTTTAAACTTGGCTTCCAGAAAATTCCATCTTTTTTACTCTGATTTTGTTTCTGCAGAACATGGAGGACTAATTTACCTAAGGGGGCATGTGCCCTTTTACTCACCTCTGTGGATCACGACCGGGCACCTGTGGTGGGGGTGAGAGTCAATGTGCTCCTGTCCAGGTATCTGATCGAACCCTGCGGGTCAGGGAAATCCAAACTCACCTACATGTGCAGAGCCGACTTAAGGTACGTTCTGATTCTAATTTCTGACACGGTGAGGGTCATGAAGGAGATGAGACTTTTTGTCTGACACAGAGAATGGCTTAAACGAACACGTCATTGTGTCTTGTCTGTTCCCTAAAGAGCAGTTTTTGTAAAGTAACACCTTCGTGTTTCTTGGTGTTTGGGGCATGGCTTCCTGATTTCAATCCCTTAGAGAATGTGGTACTAAAGCAACACGAATACTCTGGTTCTGACATGAATTTAAAGCCACAGGAAATGAGAGTTTGAAGTAGCAGGCAGGTGATTCTCATTTTACATTCAAAGATATTTGAATATATGACATACCCTTTTAGTAATTAATTAGGCCTGTACTCTGTGCCATTGGTGAATGTGTGTTCCTATTAGAAAATTTGTGAAATTCAGCAATACAGACAAAAACATGAACCTCTAAAAAACTTTCCAAAGTGGTTAAATTCTCATTTGACGTCTTTACATCTCAGTACTTTTTCAGCTGTCTGTGTGACTGTAATCTGTTTTTGTTCTATATGCTAAAACTTTTCCCAAACAATGCCACTCAATATCTGTACTCAGTATGTTGTTCCTTGAGAAACTTCTGGTTCCAGAGGTGTAACAGTCGTGCCAGGAGATTATCTTGGAATACGATCTTTACTTACAAGGTTTCTGGATCAAGAAATGGAAACGTATTCCGAATTCCCTCCAGCTTATTTCAGTGTTTTCCAGTTTGAAGACTCCATGTGCTTTTCCTTCCCATTATAGGGGCCACATGCCAGAGTGGTACACAAAATCTTTCGGACATTTGTGTGCAGCTGAAGTTGTGAAGATCCGAGACTCTTTCAATAATCAGAACACTGAAACCAAAGACCCCAAATCTAGGTGATTCCTGAAGCCAAGCGACTGCGTCCGCCGTCTGGATAGTTGTTTCTAGAATTCTTGCCAGTCCTTGGAAGAATGCGTTCTGAGTCTAATCTGAAACAAAGCAAACGACAAGTTGGAGTGTAGGAATTGACTTTTCGTGATTTAAGACATTTTCAAAGCTGCTTCCTGTTTGTTTAAGGTCTAGAGTACAGACCTTGACTGGAATATGTAAGACTGTGCAAAAAAAAAAAAAAAAGTATTCTTATCCAAACTGCTTCTGAGAAGCAAAACTATAAATACATCACGAAAAATAATGAAGATACTTCATTCTCTTGTGATTCTGGCGTATGTGTACCTATGTCATTTTATTCGCGGCGTGCTGAGGGACTGGCGTATCCACTGGAATAGTTGGTACTCTTTGACATGTTTCTCACTGAGATGAGCAGAGAAAGGTTTGCACAGAGGAGTGTGTGTATGTGTGTTTGTTGCTGGTCGAATGGCACAGATGTATACGTTGGGGCACAGTGTCTGGCACACTGAGATGCCTCCCCGGAGGATACCGATGCGTCAGGTTCAGTTCAGCCTGGAATATCTGACTGCCCGTGGATCCATCCCGAAAGGGAACCCCGAAACCCTCGCCCACTTGTTTTTTTTTCCAAGTCATTAAGCACATTCCTTTTTTTACCAACCTCCTCTTTCCTTAAAGTAATTGTAGTAGCTTGATTCCGCTGTCCCGTCTCAAACACAGTACGTCTTTAGATCTGATTGCAAATAGTGATACGCTTTTTACCCAGGATAGATCAGGTCAGGGAAGAAACTCCGCCCCCCCACCCCCTTCCCCACCCTTACTAGCTCCAGAGCACAGTTTTATTGTGTGTTTTTGTTTTTTAAGTCGAGATGTAACGACTGAACACTCTAACATCTCCTCAGTCGAGCCCCAGAACTTTTTACCTGCTGGAATTTTTTGCATTTTCATGTTTCGAACCCAAACTCTTGAAGACATACTGAAAACATAGGAAACTACGTCTGTCCCAAGGAAATCCCTGTAAATTTAAACCAAGGTATTAAAATTTAACAACAGGCGTGGATTCTGGTTATTCATAGCGCTTCTGAAAGCTGCACATACTTAGTAATTGGATCTGTCCTTTTCAGCAAATAGGTTTTCTGGTTTTGTGACTTTTTTTTTTCCCCTCGGCTTTGTTTTCCCTACGTTTCTTTTTCTTCTCCTTTATAATGATGCCCCTGGAATGTATGTTAGTGGTAAATGAAAATAGCTATCATAGAAAGAAAACCCAAAAAAAGTGCCAGCACCGTTTTTTGGAAGGGTGGTCTTTATACAGGTTTTACCGTAACCATGAAGATTGACTCATGAGACAGTATTAGTGACTTTATTTTGTATGGATCAAAAGTGAATAATGTATGAATGAGAGTTGTAAGAAGGAGTTTTATTTTGTTATAACATATTATAGTTACCATTGTCAGTGTTATTTCAAAGGTTCTTTGAAGAATTTGCAGCGAGGGAAGATTAGAGTTTTAAAATTTGAGTATTTTGGATATCAGTGTTCCTCATGAAGATATACTTGTATATGCAATTTTAATAGCTTTCAGATTTGTAAGATTGTATGTTGTATATACCATTCTATTAAGATAAAGAAACATGTCCACATGTCCACTGTGCTTTCAAACCTAGATAAAGCATGACAAAAATTATTATTTAAAATATACTTGTATTTATACCTCAGATATTCTTTTGGGTTTTGTACCTCAATGCTTTTTTTTTTCCTAATGTAAATACACTTTACATGAATACAGTCTAAGTAAAAAAAAAAATAAAAGAAGAGGTTTATAACTTGCTCTATATCTGTACAGAACATAATCCGTAAGTGCACTATTAAATGTTTCAAGTAAGGGAAAGGTCTGGCCTGCTTTCCTTCGTATCGCATCTCACTCCTACCCTTAGAACCACAGATGGCAAAGCATATCATCCTGGCATCAGCCAAAATGAAAAGCAGATTTGCTGAAGGAAAAATGAGACTGCAAATAATTTCAAGGCCAAACTGCAACTGAGCCACTCACTAACAAACAGGAAACTCTAGTGAAGGTTCAGGAAGCATGGAGATGCTGTCCTAACAAAGGTCGTTAGGAAAGGATGCTGAGAAAGTTATAAGAATAAGGAACCAGGAAGAGTAAGATGCTCATATAAGCAAAGCCAAGGTCACCGTTTAATTCCACAAAAGGTCTCTTTCCCACTGTTCAGCTTTCCTGTGGAAAGGATTCCTTAACATATTTGACAACAGGAGAATTCAGAGGATGTGAATGTTCCAAGAACTCTGTGTAAGTCACCTAAAGTGATACTGCCACAACTTACTAATTGTGACTCATCACCTAGATTGTAAGCTCTTTGAGGGCAGGGCTCTCCTCCACATCTTTATAACCCCCTACAGCAGCTTTCAGCGTTTTGTACTTGTAGGCACCTAATAAATTTATTATTTGCTAAATGGAACTGGTTGAATTAGCTTCTGTCATTTGAAAAGGAAGAGAATCTAGGATGCCGTCTAAGCCCTCGCTTTGGTTCATCACTGCCCATTTTGAGATTGTACAGAGTGGACATTCTGGGATCCACCTAATGGGATCTTAAAGTATAAACTGGTGAAGACGTGCGGAGACCCTATGTCGGGGCTGTGGACGCTGATGGTAAATTGAAGAGTTCTTTGTGATGCAATTTTAATCAATCTTATTTCTTGGAAACTGATATCCCTTTTAGAAGAGGTTTTATTTGGACAAACACTCACTCTGGGCATAGTAAAGGGAAAAAACCAAACCTCGTAATTTTTAAAAAGACACAAAGCCTTTTTTTTTTTTTTTTAATGTGTGTCCCTGCCTCCAGACCTGGTTTCCTCAGAACTGAATAAAATAAAGATCAAAACATAACATATTAAGCCTGAAATACCTACTACTTTGTTTGACAGGCTGCAGAAGGTTACCAGGATGGAGGAGACATCCTTACAGACCCCATTACAGATTCAGTTGAGTCAATTATTCAGCCCCTACTGTTTACCTCACACTGTGCTCAGTCCTGAAGATACAGCCGTGAGCACCTCACCCTGCCCTCCCAGAACTGAAATCTCACAGACACTAACGTAGAAATGATACACCATGTCCTGACTGACTGAGGACAGGTTCCTGTGTACCCAGGGGGGCAGCTTAAGGTCTTAATTGAACAAAACTCAAGATAACTATATGCAAAGCATCTTGCTTACCAATTTGTAGATAGAATAATTTGGAAAATTCTAACAAATAGTTCTTTAAGAGATTTCTTTTTAAGAGCTGATTGAGACAAGTGAGATTTTTTGGAAAGTAAGTAAAATCTAAAGAAAAATAAAGGAAAATGATCCAGATCAGTACTTTTTTTTTTTTTTAACATTTGTTCATTTTTGAGAGGCAGAGACAGAGCACAAGCAGGGGAGGGATAGAGAGAGAGGGAAACATAGAATCTGAAGCAGGCTCCAGGCTCAGAGCTGTCAGCACAGAGCCCGACGTGGGGCTCGAACTCACAAACCGTGAGATCATGACCTGAGCCAAAGTCGGACACTTAACCGACTGAGCCACCCAGATGCCCCCAAATCAGTACTTTCTAACATCACTAGTTAGGGTGTGTGTATGTGTGTGTGTGTGTGTGTGTGTGTGTGTGTGTGTGTACAGGCAAGGACAAAGGCTATAATGGTGTGTAGAATTCTGTAGCACCATTCATGGGTCTTTATTCTACTTCTGTGCACTTTACACACTTAATTTAAGCTTCACACATACCCCATGAAGCGTATTATTCTAAAATAAGGATATACCTTAGGTAGTGACAAATTAAGGTCCCCAGAGCCAGAAGAAGGAGCCAAGACTCCAGCCCAGGTCCACTACCCGTCCATCTCCCCTTTGTTGACCTTACCTAATTAGGAGATAAATGTCTCATCGTAACAGCCAATCCATATGACCCCAGCATCAAAATTGAGAAGAACTCTAGGAAAACTGGAGGTTCAGAGCAAAATAATCACATTAATCCACATCTCTAATTCAATTGTCCCTATTCCTGAGATGCTTAAGGTGAAATTACATAGGTAAAAATAAATATGAGGCAAAGTTTTGTTTCAAGTTAAGGCTTGAAAGACCTTACAGTTGTGTTCGCAAATTGAATATATGGTTTGAAATGTACAAAGACCACTTAGGCCTCCCTGTGAAACAGGAGAGATTCTCCCCCACCTGCCAGGACAGAATAGGCTTGTGCTCTGACTGCAACCTGCCCAACCCCTCTGATCTTGCATTGCTTCAGGGTTACAAAGGGAACATCTCCCTACAGGCTTCTTAACTTGGATCCCAGGACCAGAACCCCGGTCCTGTGACTTTCTGCAATACCTCATTATGCCGGGATTCCCACCACACAAGCATGCCACGAAATACAACTGAGATCTTTGTGAAGGTGCTTTGAAAAGCAAGGGCTATTGAAAGGTAAAGGAGCTTTCATGAAAGCAAAGTGGGATTTGGCCCAAATGCTTTACCTCACCGGCCTGTTGAAGCATACATTAATGATTATAAAGCAGAAATCCTAAACAATGAGATCATGGCATGCATGCCATCTTGGTGTTCCATCAGGATGAAATTTGCCTAAGGAATTTAAATTCCATTTGCCTAAGGAATGCAAATTACAAAAGACCTCAAAGAGCCTGTGGCAGGGGGGAACTCAGGTGGGTCTGTGCAGTTGCAATGAATTTGGGCCCCTTCTCCAGGGGATGATCAGTCCTTTGCAGGCAGGGAGTTTGCTAAATCATGTTGGCAGCGGCAGCCCAAAGTAATTACCCTTGCTGTGTATACACAGTTCCCATTAGGGCCGCGGTTTGGCTGTCTGGGCCCAAGGCTGTGTTGACACCTATCGCATAAACACCTCCTTGCAGAGATTTTTCATCTCATTGACTTAAAAAAAAAAAAAATTAGTTCAGGGCTAGAAACATGGCACCTCATGGGGAATTTTCATTTCTCTCTCTCTCTCTCTCTCTCTCCTATCAAGATGCAAAGCATTTTGGAAAGCAAAAGCCTCGCTCTCCTTGTGACTCTGAGAATGGCTCTCATCAACCATGGTGAAAGACTTGATGCTCTAAAAATGGTCTAATTCCCAAGGAAATTGTTTCAAAAAGCTTTGTAGGTTACAGGTACTTTTCAAGTACAAGTGTGTTTGGCTCAAGTCTGAATGGACTTGTTAAGCTACCGCATATTAAGCATTATAATGTGTGAGGTACTGGGATGTGTGTATTACATACAGTAAATGTCACATGTAAATTTCATAGCAGTCCTTTGAAGGAGGCCTCATTAGACTCATTTTATAAATGAAAAAGCTCAAAAAGGTCGGGAGGCTTAAAGAAATAAAGTAGCTATCTAATATTTGCAAAGGGACTCAAATATTTGGGACTCTAATATTTGCAAAGGGGCTCAAGACATTCTAGAGCGGCCTGTACAATAGAACATTCTGCCGTCATGGAAATATTGCCTCTCTGTGCTACTAGAGTAGGTACTAACACATGTGGCTGTTGAACACTGGAAATGTGGCCAATGCAACCAAGATGCTGAACGCTTGCTTTCATTTCTTTTTTGTTAGCTTTGGGGCTCCAGGGTGGCTCAGTCAGTTAAGCATCCCATTGTGGCTCGGGTCATGATCTCACGGTCAATGAGCTCGAGCCCCGTGTTGGGCTCAGTGCTGACGGCTCAGAGCCTGGAGCCTGCTTCAAATTCTAGGTCTCCTTCTCTCTCTCTGCCCCTCCCCCACTCATGCTCTGTCTCTCAAAAATAAACATTTCAAATTTTTTTAATTTTTTACTAGTTTAAATTTAAATAGCCACATGTAGCTAGTGGCTACTGTATTGGTGCAAGTTCTATTTCAAAAATCAAAGAATATTTCCAAGGAATCCAATTCCCATCTCTCTTCCACCTATAACAAAATTCTTAAAGAAGAAGGAAGGAAGGAAGGAAGGAAGGAAGGAAGGAAGGAGAGAAAGAAGAGAAATAAAGAGAAAGAGAAAAGAAAGGAAAGAAAGAAAGAAGAGAGGAGGAGAGGGAAGGGGATGGGGGGGGGGAGAAGAGTGGAAGAGAGGAAAGGAAAGAAAGAAGAAAATATGGTAAATTTTTATTAAAATCTCCCTGGCCACATTTCAGCTCAGGTAACTCCACATTCCACCAGCCATGAGACTGTGTCTCCTCTAACCTATGACCAGCTTCTTGTGTTTCTCAAGCTTGAACTGGATGACCTCTTTCCTTTGCTGCTGGAGCATGTGTACTTTTCCAAACCAGAGATAAAGATGTAGCTGATCTGAAAGAATGTTTAATAATTCCGAATATTCTGTTCTGTTGGCTGCAAGCAAAGGAAGCCTCACAGATGTTGCTGCTCTGGACAGAAACAGTTGTCCCTGTGTGGTCTGAGCCTGTCCCCACCCTTTATCTCATCACTGGTGCCCAAGCTTCCTTTCATGTTGGTGACGCCACTTGGCCTCAGCTGTCCGCACCCAGGGTATCCTCCAATGTAGGGACTCCTGATCTAGGTTTGATAACAATGGGACGTCTGAACGCTGAAGTCGGAGGTAGCAGTTCCAAGGCAAGAATATATCTTCCACAAGCATTCCTAGCTTGCTGCCTCAAAGGGATATTTCTTTACCTGCTTTATCCTTTTTCAAAGTTGTCAAAGATCTGTCATATTAAACAGGATAATTTACTAAAGTAACCTATTTCTTTTCTTATTTTCAGTACTAATGCATATTACTTACAACAGCTCACCAAAGCTAGAAAGAAGCCTCTTAGGAAGAAGTGTGAAAGAACTTTCGTGATACATGATCTGAGAGTGCTCTCAGCGAAAAGCAGTTTACGAAGGTTTTTGAAGCTAAAGACCATCCAAGGCTGCCCACTCCTCCCGTGGAAGCTTAGTGAAGGTTCCTCGCCCTGCTCAAGCAAGCACTTAGTGCAGAAGATAATTAATCAAAGAAATGGGGGATTTAATGTCACGCTCCAGAGATGTTAGTTGTCCTGACTTCCAGGGCTGGCTGATAGGATGTATGTTTTCCAATAACAAAGATAAGCCAAGCTCTATTTTTGAAGTTCACACAGTCTGTAAAGATGATTAAAGCAAAAAGAAATTTGAACCCTCGGGACCACGCACAAGGTTGCAATATCTCAAAGAGATAGAGGATATTTTATCCCAAGACCCAGAAGGCTGAAAATGGAATGTACTCTCCTGTAACTTTGTGGAAAGAAAAGAAGATGCCAAATTTCCAGAAGCAAAGCGACCTGCCTGGGAAGGCAGGATCAAGGTGTAGCTGTTGGCTCGTTGGTTTGTTTTTAACCAACCTAATGCCACCAACACTCTCATGTCAGACTGATCTCGGCCTCCAGTGCCACCAGTGGGCATCTCCAGTGGGGCCTTCTACCCTGAGTCATCCAACAGGACTATTCATGACTTCAGCAGGTGGTTCAGCCTGACATCAAAGGGGCCAGCGGCCATTTAAACTTCACGATTGCGTTTTCCGTGATTTTTGCCTCTTCGTGACCCAGCAGACCTAACAGAATAAGAAGACTCACTCTGTTTATTTGCTTTCATCCACGTTCTAGTTTTCTCTGATCCTAACTCCGTTGAATCCCAAGAAGAGTACAAATGGAGATACATCAAGGAATATAAGGGACAGTGCCTCCAAAAAAAAATGAGGGACAAAACCCTCATTTAAGCCACAAAAGAAGAAAGAAGCAGTATGAGAAGGAAGTAAACAAAAGAAGGACTAATGCAGGGTGTCCAGTCACTAAAATACACTCACTAAAATCCTGAAGTCAGGGGTCACCCCTCCTGCATATGCGTCTGGTTTTGGAGACGCCCAAAGAGCCAGACTCTTCTGTTGCCTGATGAAATGCCATTTCTTACTTCACTTGTCACCCTAACTTCTTGGCCTCTTCCTTTTCTTGTCCTCTTGACATGTGGATCTGCTCCCCTCTGGCCATATCTCTTCCTTGTCTCTCCTGTGACTTTTCTCTCTCAATCCTACAAACCAGCCTTACACCCAGGGCCCTCTCCTGGCCTCTAAAGTTGGCTGTTCCCTCTTTCCTCATTCCTTTCCTTCTTCGTTTCTGTCACCTCTCACACCTGCATGTGCCTCCCCTCCCCACCCCACATCCCTGAAAAAAAAAAAAAAACCACTTTAAAAACAAAAGAATTTTTAGTTTTCTTAGGATCCCTTTAATTTACAAAGCAGAAAGGTCACTTTGTGTTTCTCTTGCTTCTATTAACATATAGATATTCAGCCTATCTCTGCTAGACAGGCTTCAGGATCTTTATCATTTGCCTGCTTTGGGCAAGGAGAGCTATCTAAAGTTGTTATAGAGGGAATAGAAAAGGAGGTCGTAAGGCATTGGGGACAGAGCTAATAGTCACTCAGTAAGCTGGGCAGGTAAAGGAGACAGCCGCCGTAGGGTGGTGGTCAGAGAAAGTACATTTGGGGAAATTTTTCCTTTTTTATTTTTTTATAATTTTTTGTTTTTTTTATTTTTTTTTAATTTTTTTTAACGTTTATTTATTTTTGAGACAGAGAGAGACAGAGCATGAATGGGGGAGGGGCAGAGGGAGAGGGAGACACAGAATCCGAAACAGGCTCCAGGCTCTGAGCTGTCAGCACAGAGCCCGACGCGGGGCTCAAACCCACGGACCGCGAGATCGTGACCTGAGCCGAAGTCGGCCACTCAACCAACTGAGCCACCCAGGCGCCCCATGTTTTTTTTTATTTTTGAGAGAGACTAGAGACAGGGAGAGTGGGGGAAGGGCAGAGAGGGAGGAGAGAGAGAAAATCCCAAGCTTGAACTTGGAATGTGGGGCTCGAACTCACAAACCATGAGATCAGGACTTGAGCCGAAACCAAGAGTGGGTCACTTAACCAACTGAGGTCCCCCAGGCACCCCGGGGGGGGGATGTTCTTAAGTTCAGGGGCAGGTACACATGGGTGGAAGTAACTAAGGGGGCATGAATTTATAGGTTTGAAGACAAAGGAAGTGCACCAATGGAGAGGGGAGGGATACACAGGGCTTCCAAGTCCCTCTGCGGGAGGGAAACCATGGGCTCACAGGAGGAAAGGTGGCTTTGAAAGACACGCCTTCCTCTGGGAAGGCAAGGAAGGACAGGCTAATAAAGTATCCTGGTGAGTCAGAGCCTAGGGGGCGCCGTGGAGTCAGAGAATGTTGAACTGGACGGGACTTCTGAGATGGCCGAACCCAAAGTCTAATATCCCTGAAGCAAAAGCAGAGCTAGGGAGGCTGCGACCACCCACAGGTTTTCAGCCACAGCAACAAATGGGCCAGGACCCACATCCGGGGAAGAGTCACCCCCGAGGAGGTAAGTTTTTTCTCCCCAGTAAAACAGCAGATGCCCGATTTTCAGTGTCAGCCCTTTCTCTGTGTTTACCTCCAGCGAGGTGCCCTGGTGTGACCCTCACTCACACCTCTGACTCTCCTGGGACCGGGCCCTCTCACTACCGGCCAAGCTGTCGTTTCTACTCTCCCATCGTTACTCCTGAGAGCCGTGAGGAGCCCTGGGGTTGCGTGATTACCGGTTCCGTTCAGTGGCAGGGCTGCCCGACTCTGGTTTTTCCACGTCCGATCCTATTTAATCCTCGCTGTAAACCTTTGAGGTTGGGAGGCACTATTATCCCATTTTGCAGAGGAGGAAAACAAAGCGCAGCTGGTTCAGTGGTCGGGGTTCCCCCAGAGAAATCACATAAAGCATTTGGAACAGAACCTGCTTGTGGCACACGGTAAGCCCTCAGGGTCCGTTAGCTGCTGTTCTGTCCATTATCATTCTGGAGCTCTTGTTATGTCGTCGGTACGAGCACAGACTCTGGACAGATTCTCAGAGGTCAAACCACAACTTAGACCGACTGTGTGATCTCGGGGAAATGGTTGCTTAGGCTCAGTTTTCATGTCTGCAAAGTGAAGACAATCATAATAAAGACATTAGAACCGTGCCCAACGTATCAGAGGCACCATGTAAATATTACTTCTGAATGTCTGTTTCCTATTATTTCCCAGTTTAAACACAAGCTGAAATAAACAATACCTATTCGTAAGATTAATATTAAGACTAATGCTTAAATGATTGCTTAATATTAATTAAGATTGATACTGTCCAAGCTTGGGTGGCCAGGCCCCCTGGTGAAGGCCTGACAGCTTCATATCCCTATGATGTCTCTAGATTCCCGCACCAGTGGCCTAGATTTTTACGTGGTTAATCAGTCACAAACATGTGTTGAGAACAGAGGAAAGGCACAGAAGAGTGCCGCCTCTCTTGACTTGGAGGTGCGTGTCATTTTTTTCAAGGAGACAGACAAGTAATTCCAGTAAAATGTGCTCCAGTGGATTCTCCACCCAGAGGCCCAGAGCAGGAGATGACACGTGAGCTGGGTGCTGAAGGATGACAGCGGGGAAGGGGAAGGCATTCTGGGCGGGCAGCCCGGAGGAGTGTGGCTCCTGGATGGAGAACGAGCTTGCATACCATTCTAAGGAATTTGTAGGTCACCCTACTGGCGACAGGACGCTTTGGAAAGCCTTGAAGGAGAGGGGCAATACAACTGGATCTCACTATTTAAAAGAGAAGTCTGCAGGTGCCGTGGAGGGTAGGTTCAGCCGGAAGGCATCGGGAGAACAGCAAAGGAGTCCCTTGCAGTAATACCCACAGGAGACCGTGAGCGACAGGGCCAAGAGGGTAGCTTGGGGGTGAAGCAGGAGGAGCCGCTGAACCCGGTTAATCAGGAGGCAGCACGGGCAGGATTTGGTGACAGTCTTTTTAGAGTGAGAGGGCGACTGACCATGAGGCCCGCACTCCAGGAAAGCCCAGCCCCGCAGCCAGGACCGAAGGTGATGCGTGCGGCCTTCTGAGCTAAGCGGTTCAGGCGGGAGCAGAAACAGATCTGAGAAGCGGATGGGAAAGTCTGGCGACGTAAATTGTGGGTGGATTGCGGATTCTGCAGGTGACCTAAGTGCAGCTGTCCCATGGGTGATGGAAATCTGGGAGGAGAGTTCCAGAGAGAAGCCTGGGCTAAGGCGCGCATTTGGAAGAGTATAAAGGAGGCAGCTGAAACCGTGGGTGATGGGAGGTGGCCTGGCTTCAGGAAGAACAGAGCGGCCCCGCCCGTGCCCTGGAGTGCTGACCACGTGCCTACAGGTCACCTCATAAAAGATTCCAGGGCCAGGTAAGGAGATGGGCTCCTTGATAATTATCAGGAACCCACGGATTTGTTTTATTTTTTTTCTTAGCTTGATGTTTTAGGTCCTCGAATACCCTAGCTTATTGAAGACAATGACTTCTGTTCATGAATCCCTTCCGTGATGAGCTGGAAGCTTCACGGTGAAGTAGAATGGGAAAAAGAGTGACTTACGTCAACCAAAAAACTTAATGAAATAAGTGAGCACATTCGCAAAAAAAAAAAAAAAAGTCAGAAATTGCCCTAGACTCTCTGATATTCCAACACAGTCTCTGATTCACAAGGCTAGTGTTTACCAGAATAAAGAACTGGTTACTACTTTAATATCTTTAAAAAACAAAAAACAAGGGGCACCTGGGTGGCTCAATCGGGAAAGCGTCTGACTCTTGTTTTCGGCTCAGGTCGTGATCTCGGTTCGTGGTATCGAGCCCCACATCGGGCCCCGTGCTGACAGTACAGAGCCTGCTTGGGATTCTCCCTCTCCGTGCCCACCCCCACCCCCGCCACCTCTCCCCCACTCATGCTGTCTCTCAAAATAAATAAAGTTAAAAAAATAAAATGATGCAAATCACATCTTAGCACAATAAATCTGTACAAATTGGTTAAAACACTTTGCTGATTTATAGGGAATTTCATCCTCCCCAGATGGTGTTCCTTGCTATCCTGTGATAATCAGAAGCTTCAATTGAAGGTAATATAACATGTGGTTTTGATAAATTATAATTAGAAAAACTAATTAGTTAGTTTGGCTTCATGCACTTTCATTGCCAGACATCAGGTTTCAAAATGTGAAGTCCCTGACGATTACGAAATAAAACAAAATGGAGCCGGTATCCTGGCTGACGAAGAGGTTGGAAACCCACGGCCAATCTTCCTCCCCTACTCACGTCCAGGTTATTCAGTTGGCCGCTGATCAGCCAAGCCACAGGCTGTCCTCCAGGTGACTCAAAGGTCCTGCCTGCTCACATGTCCAAACACTTCTGCGAAACAGCTGAGTGGAAACTTTTAACCCTGCCTAGCTCACTCTAATCCACGCATCAAGAGACTCTAAGAAGGCCCCCAGGGCTGGGTGAAGTGTCTTTCCTCCGGGCTCTGTTTTGCCACACGATTTTGTCATCGTCTGGATTTGTGCTTTGTTTTGATTTGTTTGGGTTTTGGCCTGGTGCTGCCCCTACCAGACAGTCACCTCTTCAGGGGCAAACATTACTTCCTTCTCTGTCCGCAACACCTAACCCAGTACCTGTCATATGCCCAGAGCTCCAAAAAAGTGTGAAACAGATCAGAGACAAACGGCTTTACAGCAAGACTTGCCTTCGAAGACAGAGGATGAAGGATATGTAGTTTCTACCAGGAAAAGCTCAGGTTCAGTTCCAGGCTCTGACAAGTGGAGGGAAAGGAGGACTCCCTCCTGGTCTGCACGTGCTGGAGGAGGAACTTTTTGCTCCAGACCATGCCTACAGCTTCCAGCAAACATTGCCAAACACCTACTATAAGCAAGGGTCCAGGGGACACAGTCAACAGCAGATGTGGCTCTTTGCTGACTCGGAGCCTCCACCTAACTGGGGAAACCGAAATCTAACAATTTGTAAGAGAGTATCTGGAGGGTTCTGTGAACAGCCCCTTAATGAGAGATGCAGAGGACACTGGACTGTGGGTATGTATCTTTCTTGTCCCCGTTATCAGTCTGGACTCTGCAACACAATCAATCTAAATAAGCATCTATCCTCAGAGTGAGGGCTAATGGAGCCTGGAAGAAATCTCAATTAGGGTAAGGATGGACAAACACATTGACATTGGATGCTGGGTCTTTTTTTGATTTCTTTCCAGAAAATGGCAAGAGTGAGACTCAACGCCAGATGCTCACAAGGTATGTTTCTCCTCTTTGTATTAAGCTCTCAGTGAGCTAGGGCTTTACCACAGCTGTTTGCAATTGCATTCCATCTCTCAGCTTCAAATGACACTGATGATTTTCCTTGGGATTCTGTTTTACATGCATCCTGGCAGGGGTGATTGTACCTTAGCTAACTTTTCGACTCATTTACCTACTCACCTACCCTTCAAAAAAAAAGCACCTCTCCTTTAAAAAATAACAAGCAAAAAAAAAAAAAAATTAAAAAAAAAAAAAAAAAGGGGCGCCTGGGTGGCGCAGTCGGTTGAGTGTCTGACTTCAGCCAGGTCACGATCTCGCGGTCCGTGAGTTCAAGCCCCGCGTCAGGCTCTGGGCTGATGGCTCAGAGCCTGGAGCCTGTTTCTGATTCTGTGTCTCCCTCTCTCTCTGCCCCTCCCCTGTTCATGCTCTGTCTCTCTCTGTCCCAAAAATAAATAAACGTTGAAAAAAAAAATTTTTAATAAAAAAAAAATAAAAAATAACAAGCAATCAAATCTGAAGATATTTATTTCACTCAGCACTAATAGTCCACAAATAGAAATCTAACCTTTAAGAAGCAAAATCTTTGAACTGTCAGACATTAGTCTGTAAGGGACAGGAAACGTATGATATGTAATTGAATCACCACCCTCTGTTTTCAATCCTACGTTTCTCATCCCAGATAAAGGGCCTCTTCTCACACTCCCTTATCCTTGCCTCAAGCCTCACCTCTGGGATTCACTGCTGGGAGCAACGGAGTTCGTTTGGTTGCAGCAATCTGGGAAGAAAAATAAAAAGACATAAGTGAGGTTGAAGGGCTGAGGTTTCATGTTCAGGCTCTGAGTTGAGACTCGTAACTTTTTAACGCTTCCCGAGAGAGCTGCATCCTGGTTCAAAGACTCGATTTCGGAAGGGGATTCTCCACCCCAGTACAAGGAGAGTCTGGATTCCACCAGGCCGGGAGAAGACCTCTGCGCTTGACAAATCCCTTCAAATTAATCCTCGACATGAAAGGGCTTATGGTCTACTCGTCTGATCATATTTTTAGCATTATCTTTAGCACCTGCTTGGTCTCAGGTGTGCGGAGCGGCTTAGAAACCTGTAGAGACTTCTTGCAGAGGGTAGGGGTTGGACAGGGAGAGGGAGGAGTGAATTTCAATACATGGATTCAAGGACTCGCTGTGTGATCCCGCTCTAGTGAACTCCCCTCCGTAAAAATCTAATGCTCAGGTCGATGGTGAGGTCTTTGGGCAGCTAGGATGAACTCTGACCCCCGTGAGGACTGGCCAGCCCACACTGCGAGGCTTGGGAATGACATCGGTTTGTGTCCAGGCTGAGATGACAGTGCTGTGGTGAGTGTGCTCCTGGGGTGTAGGTGACTTCTGCTGAAGTGAAGGTGAAGTAACACAGCCTGTTACTTCATATTCCACACGGGGCTCCACTATGACATCACTGAGCATGTGTAGCTGGGAGTAATAGCACGTGACTGATGGAAAATTTCAACGGGATCAGAATTCTGGGACTCCAGTCCTTAATCTGTCTGAGCCTCTGTTTCCATGTCAAGAAACAGGAAGAAGAAATATGTCACCTAGACTAAGGGTCAGGGTAAGCATAAAGGGACTTCACGTATACTGGTCTCCATGAGGGTCTTAGGAGAAACATGCTTTTTTTTTTTTTTTTTTTTTTTGGCCATGCAAATGTAAGCATTGCTGGAATTTTTTCATGGGGTGGTGGCCTTTGAAAATCTTCCAGGATGAAATCACCTCTAGCCCTCCCTGGAGAATAAAGCTGTGGCTTGTTCAAGGCTAGGGTGGACCCCTAAGTGTTTCCTGAGAAAAGTTCCTGGCTTTGCCTGCTGGCCCTTCACACTCCACAGCCGTCTAAAATTTCTAGTCTATACGGACTGCACTTCAGTTAACAACAAACTATGGTCTCTCTCGGCGCTGACCTGATGCCTTCCAACCCTTAGCCAGAGGCTGGACGAGAATGTCCCCCGTGAAGGGCTATTTCAAAATTACTCCGTGTATCACGCTTCTTGGTACTTTAGGTGTTTTCTTTGGGTACAGCCAGACATGAGAAAAGTAAATACTCAGACATTTAACGTTTAGGTTCCAAAGAAAATACAGAGTTGCATTTTCATGGGGGTAGGAAGCCGTTAAGCATTTGGTTTGGATCTGCTTGGGTTTGTGGAGCTGGGCCCCTGCCCCTCCTGGTCTTTCTCTGAGAAACCTCACATCAGGAAACCGGTCTAGTCCTGAGGACTAGCAGAAAGCCCCTGTCCGCGGAGTTTGCTCTCAGAACTGACTTTTATCTCCCCGAACCGGAGTTTTTTGAGCTGGGAACCTCAGAATCCAACTTGAAACTCACGGTAACAATCCCTGGCCTCTAGGGACTGCCTGCTTGTATCGAATCACTTCTCAGACCCCCGTCACCTACCCACCCGCTCTTCTCGCTCCAGCTGACGTGCTTCGGTTGAGAGCTGTCTCAGATCTTTTCTGCGACCAGAACGCCATACAAGCAAACAAAGTGTTTCACATAATCTGTTGCAGAAGCTGATTATCCAAGTACATAAACAGTCTATTATAAACTGGCCAGGCTTTGTGTCAAGTCCTGTCTCCTCTCCCACCCTTTACTGCTTCCGTCCTCAACACGCTGACCAAGGAAGGGGGTTACTAACTAGACTCGACTCTCAGTACAGACCCATGCAAATGAGAGGTACTGGAAAAAACCGGTCTGTTGAATGAAAACCAGAAGATCTGAGGCAAGAAGAAACTGAAGCTTTACTCTACGGTTTCAGTTACGTGAACTCCCAGTTGCCTGACCTCGTGAATGATTTCATTTTGCTCTTCCTATGAGTGCTCTCTAGTTTGGATACCACTAGGGTGTCCCTTTGTTGTCCTGTTTCACTCTCTTTGGGGGAAAGGCTGAGAAAACACTGTAGAGCAGGGGCTGGCAAACTTTTTCATGAAGGGCCATCCAGTAAAATTGTGTATAGTCCACACGGTTCTCTGCTGTGAAAAGAGTGGATCTTCGTTATAATTGGATTCCATAGTTAGGAATTTGCCCCCTCACTAAGTTTATTTACTTATTTTGAGAGAGAGAGAGAGAGAGCAGGCACTTTAGGGTGGGGCAGAGAGAGAGAGAGAGAGAGAGAAGGGGAGAGAGAATCCCAAGGAGGCTCTGCACTATCAGCTCAGAGCCCAATGAGGGGCTTGAACTCACGAACCGTGAGATCATGATCTGAACCGAAATCAAGAGTCGGTTGCTTAACCGACTGAGCTACCCGGCGCCCCACTGAAATTTATTTATAATCCCCAAAGCAATACTGGTGGTGCCTTTGTAGTTAGTTATTCAGGGACATGTGCAGAGCAGTGAAAAACGTGACTCACCAGACACTTATGTTCCCAGCTGTGACGGTGAACAAGGCAACATACTGTCTTCTCATTTCGGCTTTCTTACTGCACACAAATGTCCTTTCGGTGGTCTATTTAGCGTCATGGTTTTTGTGTGTGTTTTGTGAGTGATCGCCATGTTTAAAATGGCGCCCAAGCATAGTGCTGAAGGGCTGTCAATGCTCTACGGGCAAGAAGGCTGTGATGGGCCTTAAGAGGGGAAAACTGTGTAGGCCAGCCAAGTTTTGTCCCAGCACAAGTTGGCCACGTGTGCAATGTCCATGAATAAATAATACAGGAAAATGAAATTTCTTTTAACATAAATACACACAAAATAAGGTTATATATTCATCTGTTGACAAAAATGTTGTGACCAAGGCTTGCAGACCCCTCACCCTGTATTTCCCTCAGGAGCAATGGTTCAGTGTTTGCTAATTCAGTATTCCTGGTAACTTTATAGAACATGATTATGGTGAATAGCGGTAAACAATTTTATTCAACGCAGAGTTAGTAACGTGAAAGCAGCCATACACGCTATGAGCATGGATAGGTTCTAACAAAAGTTTATTTGTGGCTATGGAAACTTGAATTTCATAAATTTTTATGTCACAAAATATTCCTTAAAAAAAGCTTTTCTGCCAACCACTAAAAAATATGAAAACCAGTCTTAACTTGCTGGCCTTTTATGGGCTAGGTTTGGCCCACGGGCCACCTTTTGCCAATTCTTATTGTGTGACTTTGTTTTCAATGAATCCCCCCCCCCTTTTTTTTTAGTGATTTATTTGTTTTATTGTAGAGAGAGAGAGTGAGAGGGGGAGAGGGGCAGATTGAGAGACAGAGAAAGAGAAAGGAAGAGAGAGAAAACCCAAAGCAGGCACCACACTCGGCACGGATCCCAACTCAGGGCTTAATCCCATAACCCTGGGATCAAGGCCTGTGCTGAAATCAAGGATCAGATGGTCAATTGACTGAGAAACCAGGCGCCCCAATTCCGCTGCTTTGGAGCCGGGTCACTGGAGATTAGAGAGACCCACACTCTCATTCCCCTGGAAGTCTGCCATCCTAGGACTCACTCTGATGGGGCCTGAGACCATTCGTGTTCTTTGACATAGGAGACAGTCTGAAGCTGGAGTTCAAATAGTTGGGTTTGAAAGTCAGTTCTGCGATTTCCCAGCGGTTCCACTTGAGGCAACTTTTCTGGGCTTTTCTAAGGCAGAGAGAGTCATCTCCTCACACTGCAGTACAGGTTAAAATGCACAGTCAAGGGGCGCCTCGGTGGCTCAGTCGGTTGAGCGGCCGACTTCAGCTCAGGGCATGATCTCACGGTCCGTGAGTTCGAGCCCTGTGTCGGGCTCTGTGCTGACCGCTCAGAGCCTGGAGCCTGTTTCAGATTCTGTGTCTCTCTCTCTCTGACCCTCCCTCGTTCATGCTCTCTGTCTCAAAAATAAATAAACGTTAAAAAATTTTTTTTATTTTTTTAAAAAGCACAGTCAATAGAGGCTCTGCAGATGGGACTCATATGCACCCTCACGACTCCCACCCCAGACCAGTTACACAGCTGGACTGCTCCCCTTGGGGTTCTTTGGACACTATCCAAGCCTCACCAAGGAAGCAAGCAGCTGCAGAGAAATCTTATTCCTTTCTACCCTCCTCGCCATTTTCAGGGGTCAGGGAGATCATAAAATGAGCCCGAAGATATTCCCCTAAAAAACTAGGCCCCCATTTCTGTGACCTCACTACATTCTATTTAAAGCACAAGGGAGGTCCCCCTAGATTGCCCCCTGCCCCTTGTTTAGGCTAATGTCAGTCAGATAATTTTCAGGCATAAGCAAAAACCTGCTGGTGAGAAACCTCTCAAATGTCACTGCTTACAAAAGAGGGAAGAAAACAGAAAACTCTGTTTATTTTCCTGACCTAAAAGATAACATCGCTTTGCCCTTTACCTTTGTTTAAGGTCAGATCTGGAGCATTCTTTGAAAGTGGCTCCAGAAGAAGGAGTTTCATATATGTAAATTCTTTAGCAATTTACCTTTTTAGTAATAATGATTATTACTATAAAAAAAAAACAACGTTAATTTCCTCATCGGCAAAAATGGAAGTAATGATTTGTATCCCAGCCTACCATTTAAAGTGACTGGTAAACTATACAGGGACGATGTGACAGTCACTGCATCTAAGTCAGCACTGATTCTAAAGTGGCATTTTAGTGGATTTCATAAGCAATGGGTGGCAAACTTAAGTCACCACGGTTATCCCAAGGAACTCGCGGCGCTTCGCAGACAGGGGCACAGAAAAGCGACATTCAGGACAACACAGCCTCAGACCTGAGAGCTGTAAGGGCCCCGGGATGGCGCCAGCCCCTAGCGTAAGAACGAGGAAGCAGGGCTCGGAGCGCGGCGGTGAGCCTGCGCGCCCTGGGTGGAGAAAGGAGACGGAATTCCGCACCTGGCTGCGAGCGCGTCTGCTCCCGGAGCTTCCCCGACCCGGGCGCGTGGAGGGCGTGGGAGGCCGGAGGGGAGGCCCCGCCCCGCCTCGCCTAGGAGACCCCGCCCCCCGGGACGCCCGGCGGCCAAGCGCGCGGACAGGGGCGCCGGCGGGGCGGCGAGGGGCGCGGCGAGCGAGCAGTCACGTAGCAGCCCGAGGATCCGTTCGCTCTGCGCCACGTAGCGCGCGACTCCCGAAGGTGAGCGCTTTAAGATGTAAGCGTGTTACAGAACAGGGAGGATCCTCCTCTCCTCCCTTGAATTGCACCGTTCTAGAAACTGACAGAAAACGGGAAGCTGGCACATTTGAACACGTTAGACTTTTTTGAAAACCAGCGCCACGACATGAGAGACAGCAGGGGGCTCAGAGAGCACGACTTTCTCTTGCTTGGCACAGAAGGAACCAGATTCGGGCAAACCCGACAGGCTGGGATGCCTCTCTTCACTTTACCTGCGCCCCTCCCTGGGCCTCGCTTCCCACGACTCACCCGCCCCCCTCCGCCCGTGCCTCGAACAGCCCTGCTGTTCCACTGTTTTCATCTGGTGGTTGAAGACTTTAAACAATAGTTCAAAGTCCGAGTCCGAGTCCGGGGAGCTAACCCCGCCTCTGCCGCTGGGTGAGGATGTATGTTTGGTGCGTTGCTTCATCCCCTGGGAAGCAGAGATTGAAACAGGAGCTAATGACAGGTGTGCCACGGGGAAGCGTGACTCATCAGGAGGGGCCGCACTGCGGCAGTGCCGTCCTTTGCGGGGCCTTGGTAAGGTTTGAGCCCTCGCCGAAGCCCAAGGCCCCTTTCTATTCCACGTTGCTACTGAAGCTGATCCAGAAAACCTGCACGTTTTTGCAGGTGGCCCTCAGGGCCTTGCCCGCCCTCCTGTGTGGTGATCCCCTCTCCTTGCGCCTGGCGCTTCTCTAAGGCCACGGCTTCCATGGCCAACACGGCTGGTTTTCAGAATTCTGGCCGTGGCGTACAGCCTCCGAAGGAAGGACGAATCAGAAGCACAATGTGTTTGAAAAGGGAGTGGGAAGGTGGAGGCTAGAACCCACCTCACCATCCCGCCCGCCCTCTGCCATCAAGCAGCCTGGCAGGTGGGAAGCCCTTGGGCTCCCCAGGGCACGGTTCAAAAATCACCCTCTTGCAGGTTGAAGCTGTGGATCTTTCAGGGCGTTTTGGTGGCTGAGTCCATTAAGCGTGGGACTCTTGGTTTCAGCTCAGGTCGTGATCTCAGGGTTTGTGAGTTGGAGCCCCGCACTGTCAGTGCAGAGCCTGCTTGGGATTCTCTCCCCGCCCCCCCCCCCAATAAACTGAATTTTTTTAAAGGCTCTTTAGCGTGCTCTCCCTAAAACCTTTTGCCATCCGGCCTCACCATTGCCCACCTCCACTCCCATCCCACGGTCCAGACACACATGGATGTGAAATCCCTTTCACCTGTCCACGTCCCCCGCTCCTGGAGTCTCTACTCAAATGTGGCTCGTTTTTCCTGCCTTCCGGGGCACTTTCCCTGGCACTTTGTGCACACCTCACTGTAGTCCACGGTGACAATTCCAGTACCCGTTTCTCAGGCCTTGCTTGACTTCTTTGCTGCCTTTGAGAGAGAGAGAGAGAGAGGCCACCCCCTCTTTTGAAACTCTTCCTTTAACTTTTAGAACTCCATGACACTGGAGTTTTCATCGTCTGCTCACCCTTTGAGGGTTTTCTCTCAGCCGAGGCTTTCCCATCAGCCTGTTGTTTTGTTTTATTTAATTTAATTTATTTTAATTTAATTTAATTTAATTTAGAGACAGAGCACAAGCAGGGCAGGGTGGGGGCGGGGAGAGAGAGAGAATCTTAAGAAGGCTCCATGTTCAGTGAGGAACCCGGTGTAAGGCTCGATCACATGACCCTGGGATCGTGACCTGAGCCAAAATCAAGAGTCGGATGCTCAACCAGCTGTCGAGACTGCTTTTTTTCTTAAGAGACATATTCTTCCTGTGTGACCTCATCCAGATATTCCCCTAATACGTGAACAGTATTGGTTCTGTTGGCAAAAACGAAGGAGTATCTGGCCCAGGCATTCCTCTCTGTTTCCAGCTACTTCCGTTCCCCTACGTTACCTTCTCTGAGGTCACTCCAAATATCTCCCATATTTAAAAATTTTCAGCTATGCATTCACCCATGCTTAGATATAGTGTGTTAAATTAACTATTGTTGAGAAACAGATCACCCCAAAACTTTTTAGTGGCTTACAAAAACAGTCATCACTTATTACGTCTCTTGGTTCTGGCTTAGGCTCCTTCATGAGACCTCAGTTAAGGTGTTGGCCGGAGCTGTCTCCCCCTGGGTTGAAGGATCCATGTCTCAGGTGCCTTATTCATGTGGTTGGTAAGTTAGCACTGACTCTTGGTGGGAGGCCTCAGTTCCTCTCCATGTGTGTTGCTTGAATATCCTCATAGCCTAGGAACCAGCTTCCTCCAGGACAAGTAATCCAAGAGGGCAAAGTAAAAGCTGCAGTGCTTTCTGTAATCTAGCCTCGGAGTTCAGACAGTGTTATCTCTACCATTCTCTCTTGGTGACTCAGAACAGCCCCAATCCTGTGGGAGAGATTGGCTACACAAGGCTGTGAATACCAAGAGGTAGGGATCGTTGGGGGCCATCTTGGATTGGGCTACCCCATTTAGTTACCCACTTTCTTAAGTGTAACTTAACTCTGACTCCTGTCAAAACTCAGCTCACTGACATATGGCCACTTCCTTTAAGAAGCCTTCCCCGTTGGTGAATTTCCTCTTCTCCCATTAGACCTGAGGCATAGCTCCATTCCCTTCTGCACTAAGCTGCACTGAAATGTTGATTTACTTGCTTCTCTCTTCCCTAGTCTTTGGGTTTCCGGAGGGATAAGAGAGTATCTAAGACAATTCGAAATCAGCGTCCAGAACAATGGTGCATAGCAGAATCTTAGTATAATTTATATAAAGAATAAAGGAATAGGTAAAGAATAAAGAATAGGTAAAGAATATGTAAAGAATAAAGGAACAGGTAAAGAATAAAGAATAAGAAATAGGTAAATAACATTTCCTTTCTCCAACTAGAAGTATTTTGCATAGCTCTTAATTTTTATCACACCTCACTTCAGTTCTCTGCTGATTGGTTTTCATATTTCAGCTTTTGTATTACATTTCCCACCTGCTTCACCCCTGACAAGCTCTGTTCTCCTTTGATCTTATTCTTATTCTTATCTTAATCTTATTCTTAGGAAATAATTATACATTTGGCAGAGATGTAGCTATAGTGACATCCATTGCAACTTGCTTATGATGTTTAGCTCTATAGAAAACCGAATGTCCAAAAACAGATTTGACTAAGTAAGTGATACAAAAACAAAAACAAAAACAGACCGTGGTGTAGCAACTAAAATAATAATATAAAAAATGTTTATTGATATGAAAAGACGTTCACTTGGTGTTCTTAAATGAAGTAAAACAAAATTATAAACATTTTAATGTGGAATTTTTAATTGCAGTAAAATACCTGTAACATAAAAGGTATCATTTTAGCCAGTTTTTAAGCGTCTAGTTCAGTAGCGTTGAATACATTCACCTTGTTGTACCGCCAATGTCCAGAATTCCTCATCTTGCAAAAGTGAAAGCCCATACCAACGCACCTGGGTGGCGTTAAGCATCCGACTCTTGATTTCAATTCAGATCTTGATCTTGCAGATCATGGGATTGAGCCTCGCATCTAGCTCTGCACTGACAGCCAGGAGCCTGCTTGGGATTCTCTCTCTTCCTCTCTCTCTGCCCCTCCCCCACTCTCTCTCTCTCACCAAGTAAATAAATAAATAATAAATAATTTTTAAAAACTCTGTACCAGCAAAGCAACATTCCTTCCTCCCCATTTTCTTTCCTTTCCTCAGCCCCTGGCCACAACCATTCTATTTTCTATCTTGATGAATGTGACTGCCCTGGTACTTTTTATAAGTGAAATCAGACAGTATTTCTATTTTTGTACCTGCTTGTTTCACTCTGCACGATACCCTCAAGGTTCGTCCGTGTTACGGCATGTGTCAGAATTCCACTCCTTTTCAAGGCTGAACAATATTTCATCGTATGTATATGTCACATTTTGTTTATCCACTCATCTGTTGGTAGGATGGGCTGCTTTTAACCTTTTGGCTGTTGTGAAGAATATTGTGATGACCACAGGAGTACCAGTATCTGTTCAAGGCCCTGCGTTCAGTTCTTTTAGATATATACCCAGAAATAGAATTGCCAGGTAATATAGTAATTCTGTTTGTAATTTTTTGAGAAACTGCAATACTGTTTTCTGTAGAGGCTGCGCCATTTTCCATCCCACCAACAGTGCGCAAGAATTCCAATTTCTACACATCCTTGCTGACGCTTATTGTTTTCTATACGCGTGTGTCCTTTTTTTTTTTTTCCCCCATAGTAGCCATTCTGGTGGATGGGGTGGTATCTCAGGGTGGTTTTGATTTACATGTTCCCTAATGATCAGTGATGTTCAACATAGTAGGAGATCTTTATATATTCTGGATGTTAACCTTCTATACATACATGATTTGCAAATGTTTTCTCCCATTCTGTGGTTGCCATTTCACTCTGTTGGTTGTGTGGAAAACATTTTTTAAAGAGAAATGTCTAGGCAGCCATACATGCACTCAGGAAAAAACTGAAAAAACATTCTAGAAACTTAGGGGTATGGATTATGCAATTAAGAGTGATTTTAATTTTCTTATATTATTAACAATTCTTTGGCATAAACATATTACTTTCACAGAAAATTTTTAAGTAAATAACATCTCGATTCTAATAAAGCATAGGTCATAGGTCTGTCCTTTGAAAGTCTAATCAAAAAGGTCTGAAATCAAGAGAATATTCAGATTGTCAGCATCCTCCCAAAGGGGTACTGATTCAAGGAGTGACAGGTTGTTTTACTTTCCTGAGTTTCACTTTCCTCTTGCTTAAAATGCAAGATTTTCCCGGTATTGGAATTCTTTGTTCCGAAGAATTGCTATACACACCATATACATAACTGATTGTCCTTAGGTAACTTTTCCCCGTACCCTTTCTGCTTCAAAAGGCATTTGTTCCTATTTCTATCAGATAAGTCACCCCACAGAATGCCTGGTCCCATGTCTAGGTTGGGGTGTCCTCAGAATCCAGGGCTCACCCCTCTTTGCAACAGCCATAAGCACGGTGCTTGGCATAGTTGCTGAGCGACGTTGCCAAAGCCAGAGGCGCATTTCTGTTATCAGCTTCCAGGAGCATTTGATGCAGGAGGATGACTGCCTCTTTCTGTTGCACTCATCTCCTGTCGGCCCTTCTGTGACACCACACTATCTTGGTTCTCCTCCTTGGTTTCTGGCTACTTTTTTCCAGTCTCCTTTGCAAAGTCCTCTTTATTCTCCAGCTAAACTCTAATGTTTTTTTTTTAAATTGATTAATTTAGAGAGAGAAAGAGAGCGAGAGCAAGCATAGCAGGGGAGGGGCACAGAGAGAGGGGGACAGAGGATCCGAAGCCAGCTCTGCACTGAGAGGCTGACAGCAGACTGATTTGGGGCTCGAACTCACGAACCGCAAGATCATGGCCTGAGCTACAGTTGGATGCTCAACCGACTGAGCCACCCGGGTGCCCCAGCTAAGCGATAATAGCAGAGTTCTTCACTGCTCCTCATTTGCTCTCCTTCCACGATGCTCTCCTTCCATCTATTGCCAAAACTTTAATTCCTGCCTATTTGCCCACTCTTTCTAACCAGCTCACGCGTCTCTGTAGAGCTCCAACTTGTGTATCCAGCTGCCTTGCGGTGTGTGTATGCTGTTTGTCCTTCCAGACCCACTCTGTACTCTTGATGACCCTCCTCTCTGCCCTAGCAGTTTGACTTTTGTGAACGACATCAGAAGGCTCTCTGACTTCCAGCTGGGCTTAGCCAATAGAAGTTTCCAGCAGAAGATTGAAAGGTAGGAGGGTGAGGTCAATAAGTCGATTAGCGCAGCTCCCTCTTTGTGGTTCACCTCAGACCGGCTGTGTCTCTCCACTGAAGGCCGCAGACACTTTCAGAAGGTCCTCTCCATCCACCTCTAGTGCCCCAGCCTCCTCTCCCAACCAGTCACTACCCCTTTCCCTTGCTTCTTCAGGCCCAGGCATGGGAACTCCTCCCCTCTGTCACCAGCTTCAGGGCGCCGCACTGCCTCTTTGCTTTCCCTAAACTCTGCCCACACCTTTGTAAAGAGCCTTTTGATGAAGCTCTCTTCCCCTGGCCCTGGTTTCCTGCCAGGACCCTGACATGCACACGCCTACCCTACATCTCCCCTTGGAATTCTCACGGTCGTCACAAACAGGACCTGTCCACAACGTAGCTTTTGATTTTCCTCCCCATCTCTCCTTCTCCCCGCCGTCTGCCTTCTCTGTGAACGTCAGCACCAGCAGGCCAGGCGCGCGGGGCAGACGCCATGGGGGTGGCACGCGGTCCCCGCAGCTCCTCAGCCGCGCTGTTGTCCATCTTAACTGTCACTACTTCCGTGAAATCAGCTCCCCACGGCCGGCTGCTCCCGACTCTTCAGTTCTCAGCCTGGACGTTATCTTCTGAAAAAAATCTTCCTCGGCACAACCAGTTAAGGGTCTCCCATCCCTTTATTGTCTCTCTCTGTGCCGGTTTGTTTGCTTCTTAGGAAATAATATCACTTCCTAATATCCCTCAGGGAGTGATTATGTATTTCATTTGAGAGCTATAGCTCTTTGGTAGAAAAGGATGAGCCTGAGATATAAATGGTAATGACTATGGCTCTTAAGGTCACCCGATTTGAGGCTAGTGTTTTTTGAGCTTGATCCAACACAGCACGATAAATTTTTTAAGTTCCAGACCTATATCCCTGTTAACCTCTTTACAGTTCAGTATCCCCTCAAAGCCTCATGGAATACAAACCATTGGCTTTATGCATCTATTCTACATTGGCAGAAATAAACTACATGACGTCCAGGGTTTCATCAGAGCCCAGTTCTACTGGCTCCAAGTCCAAGGACTTATCCTTGACTGTACATTTGTTTCAAATAAACTCCACATATAAAAACAACTGTCAAGAGATGTAATCTAGATGCCTAAAATGCCAGATTCATGAGTTAGTGACTTGGCTCAGTCAGTGAGCTGCAAATTCAGAAAACAAAACAAACAAACAAAAATCTAAATGAAAGAACGCATTTCTAAAGCAAATTGCCTTCCTCATGTCAAAATCCTCATACACATGGAGTCAGACAGAAAACAGAAATAGGTCTATGTGTTATCTGAACTGAACTAAAGTATTTGCTTTTTTTCCTCCTTGTGGAACATTGCCTGAACGAAACGCCCATCCTATTTGATATATGGATTCAGAGCTGAGGCACCACGATGGTGTTTAGGGTCTCCAGTGTATTGGTTTTATCTGCTTGAAACCTTGGGGTTGAATCGAGCAAAAGGAATCATGACCCTGGATGCTGCCTCTGGGCAGGGGTTCAGGAAAATAGAGATGGAGAAAGGATAAAATGAGAGGATAACTGGTCCATTCCATGATTATTATTATTATTATTATTATTATTGAGAGAGAGCAAGCAAGGGAGGGGCAGAGAGAGAAGGGGAGCGAGAAGGGGAGAGAGAACCCCAAGCAGGCTCCATGCTCAGCACAGAGCCCAACATGGGGCTCAATCCCAGCACCCTGAGATCATGCCCTGAGCCAAAGTCAAGAGTCGGACTTCAACCAACTGAGCCCCCCAGGCGCTCCTATTCCTTGAACATTACTGAGTGTTATGGACAAGGCACTGCTTTAGGGTTGTGTGTTGACTGTGGTTTGACTCTCATTCCTCCTCATGGACTCTTTTCCAGTGTCCAGTGACACTGGACATTATTTCCTTCCTCGGCTGGTTAAAAGGAAAAAACAACAAAGAGACCAGGAGTCAAGGATGGATCTCGGGCCTATTTTTCTAGAAGCTTCTCTGTGAGCCCCCAGTAACTTCAGAAGCATTTCCTTCACCCGTGCATTCTAAATTCTTAAGCAGCCTATTCACTGTTAGAGGAGGAGCCCTTTTCTTCTGGAGAACTGGTGATTTGGACCCCCTAAGCAGCTTGAGTCCTGCCCCTGGGTGTGGTGAGGCCTGAGAAAAACAGGACACCAAGAAGACAGCTCATGGGATTATAGAACTTTGTTCCGTAGCCCCCACCATCTGCGGTTTGCTTTTCACAGTTCCAGTTACGTGCCATCAACCATGATCCAGAAGCAGTGACCCTCCTGCTGACATGTCGTCAGAAGGTCAGTAGTAGCCCAACATTAGTTACAGTGCCTACGTCATTCACCGCACTTCCTCTCATCACATAGGTATTTTATCATCTCACATCATCACAAAAAGAAGGGTGAGTGCTGGACAATAGGCTATTCTGAGAGAGATACCAGATTCACATAACTTTCATTACAGTGTATTATTATAATTGTTCTATTTTATCGTCTATTAGTTATCATTGTTAATCCTTATTGCACGGAATTTCTAAATTAAATTTTATCATAGGTATGTATGTATAGTATATGTAGGGTTTGGTTCTATCTGTGGTTTCCAGCATCCACTAGGGGGTCTTAGTATCACCTGAGGATAAGGGGGGAACCACCGTATAGGATTTATTCTATTGCTGCCAATACTGGGGGCAGCCACAATGGTGAGGGAAGGTGTTATCATCTCATTTAAAGCTGTTCAATTTGTGTGAAGGGACCAGAGGTCACACCTTGTCTACATTCTCAAGACACGTTTGTAACCTTGGCCTAGCAGAATTGGAGGAAGGAAGTCCAACCCCTATATCATTCAGCTGAAGAAGTAGTGGCTCAGGAGCATGTTTTGTCTGGGACTGCATATCAAATCAGATCATTTCGTTGAGCACTTACTATGTGCAGATGGTTAATTTTATGAGTCATCTTTGCTAGAGTGTGGGGTCCAGTTTGGCCAAATATCAGTCTGTATTTGCCCAGAAAGGTATCTTTTTAGATATGGTTAACATTTAAATTAGCAGACTCTGAGTAAAGCAGATATGTGCCACAATGTGGATGGGCCTCATCGATGGGTTGAGTTGAAGGCCTTAAGAGGAAAGAGTGAGGTCCCCCGACGGGGAGGGAATTATGCTTCCAGCCTGCAGCATCAGGTCTTGTTGGCCTTTCCAGCCTGCCAGCCTGCCCTACAGATTCTGAACTGGCCACCTCCCCCAAATTGTGTGAGCAGATCCCTAAAAATAAATCCCTTTCTCTAGATACATCTTCTTGGCTCCACTTGTCTGCAGAACCCTGACTAAATACATACGAAATGGGAAAGGTGGGGGAGGGCCAGGTGATGAACACCTGGCTTCCAGGCACCTGGGCTCTGCTTCGGAGGACACCTAACCAGACAAGAAACCAGAGTGGGTGTTCAGTTCATGGCCATGTAATCCATGACATTTTGGGGGAACAAGCACTTGTCTTCTTCACACATTCAGCTTCCAGAGTGACAATTTTATTTTATTTTATTTTATTTTATTTTATTTTATTTTATTTTATTTTATTTTATTTTATTTTATTTTATTTTATTTTATTTTATTTTTGAAAAATGTTTTACTTTTGAGAGAGAAAGAGACAGCATGAGTGGGGGAGGGGCAGAGAGAGAGGGACACAGAGAATCCAAAACAGGCTCCAGGCTGTCCACAAAATGCCCAGTGCAGGGCTCGAACTCACAAACCGCAAGATCACGACCTGAGCCAAAGTACGGGACGCTTAGCCAACTGAGCCACTCGGGTGCCCCTGGAGTAGCAATCTTAAAGCACCATAAGCCAAAACCAAAATTAAATCCACCAAGATGCCTGTGAAGGCACAGTGTTCCTCTTACGGAGGAAATGGCCTCACCAAACCCGGGCCGTGTATTGCTGAAGTCAAACGTCTGCTCTCGGCGCGGTGGCAGGGCCCTGTGTTTCTCAAGTACACACGCCGTGTTCCTGCCACATGCTCGAACTCTACATTCTGGGAATTAAGCTGAGGACAATTTCCTCTTCCCTGACAGCAACCGCCAGAGCCTGCTTGCTTTCGTACAGGGTATAAACGCAAAGTGGGTGTTTGCAGGAAAGCTGTCTGAATTCTTTGCCCTTTGGCTGTGCAGAGCCAAACAAAAATAAGCAAAATGTGAAATCTCAGCTTTTAACGAACGTTATCAATGCCTACTACCTTCCGTGGGGGCCTTAGGTGGGAGGTGACAAAGCGGGCTACATTTCCATCTAAAAATAAATGAGCTGGCATTCCACAATGGAAATTACATTCGTTACGACTTCGGCTCCCTTTATTTCTGCTCTCCGTGAGCTTAGTTATACCGAAAAGTAGAACTTGGAGGAAGATATTTGAACAGTTAAGATTTGGAGCACAAAGACAGCTTGCGCTGTGCCCCGGAGTTTCTTTCTGGTGGCGGTCTTCTCCCATGCCTGGTGCTGCTACCGGGTCAGCCACTGGTGATGGAGTCAGTGGTTCAACAGGTTCCCAGAGGATAAAAGGAGACGCTCAAAGCAAGGGTCGATCGGACTTAATGAGACAGAAGAACATTTCAACAAGCTAAGAGGTGGCTCAGAGGCTTGCAGAAACCAAAGATCTGGAAGTAAGGAGAGAAGCTGGCTATAAAGCTGAGAATCTGGGATGGGCAGGGATCAAGTGGCCAGTTAGAATGCGCCCCGGTCTTCCTGCCTCACCCTGCAGTGTATAAATTTACCGTAAAGCACGAGGCTGTCGGGAAAACCGGACAGCTCTTCCTCCGCTTTCCTGTCTTCTCTAGGATTTCCTGCTAGTTGGGCCGCCACCCACCCCGACAGCTACCACGTACCCCCATCCTAGTACGGTCAATAGGCACACAAGGCAAATTACTCATGCGTCACTTAGAGAGCGTGCTGGTGGCCTAGAACTGGGGTGGGCAGCTGTGAAAGCCTACTGGTTCCCTGTGACTGACTCCCCCTTTCCTTATTAAAACGTGTTGTTCCCCCTCCAGGGTTCCCCAGGGCCCCAAGGGAAGGCTCACTGTGATTCGTGTGACTTTAAAATGGGAAAAATGGTCCTGTGGTGGAAATGCAGGACCCACTCGCTAAAGTTCATATGGGGGTCTATTTTCAGGAGTTCAAAGGCAGAACAACAATGATGAAGACGTGGTCGTCAGAACATGGCAGCCGGGAAACCTATGTATCTCATTCTTTTTTTTTTTTTTAATTTCTTTTTAATGTTTACTGTTTTGAGAGACAGAATGAGAGTGGGTGAGGGGCAGAGAGCGAGGGAGACACGTAATCCGGAGCAGGCTCCAGGCTCTGAGCTGTCCGCACAGAGACCAACTGGGGCTCGAACTCATGAACTGCGAGATCATGACCTGAGCTGAAGTTGGACGCTTACTGACTGAGCCATTCAGGTGCCCCTGTATCTCATTCTTAAGACCCTTGTGAGAAGACGCTGCAGAGTTGCTAAATGTGGCATATGTATTTGGCTTTAAACACCTCAGAGCCAACCCCAAAGGGACCGTGTCATAAGTTATGTGGTTGCGGGAGGGTGGGCGCCATGGAAGTACTGTTGCTCTCAGAGTAGAGATTAGAGAAACCCTCGTGGTCCCACTACACGCATGCCCACCCCACCCCCGCCCCCAGCTGCCTCTGAGGAGTAGAGGGAACCACCTTTTCTAACACCCTTACAATCAAAGTGTCAACAGTCTGTAAAGGCTGTGGTTATAGGGGTATGGTGACAGACAATAGTCCCTGCCCTCCAGAATTTTACGCTTTACTAAGAAGGGGGAATCTGCTCTGATTTAATGAGTAGAGGAGATTGAATGGATGGCCTTGGATGGGCACTTTGAGAGGAGAGACATTTGTCACATTGTAAGTCGACTTTACACTGTATTTACACAGTACTCTGCACCGAGACCTGCGACCTGTCCGGTATGTCCCTTCTGAAAACCATGAAGTGGTTGGAAAAAAGGACACATGGAAGAGGTAAATTATACCTGTTTTGGGGTTACAGTAATTCATACTTAGAGGAAAAGGTGAAACTCAGGAAACAAAATCGCGGCTCTCCTGTGCAGCGTGGGGGAAGGGGCACTGACCCAGAGGAGCGGGCTCACAGGGAAGAGAAGGGAAAGGTGGAGCTCCAGGAGAGAAGAGACGCCTCCCCTGGACTAATGAGAGGAGCTTCAGCAGAAGAAGACACCGGAAACGTGCCCTGGAGAGGCAGAGGACACATTCCTTCAGTAGGAACAGCGGGGACACCTTTCTAGGGGAAAGGGGAGAGGAAAACAGGGCAAGAACTGATTCTTGCCATCTTGTAGAACTGATTCTACAGAGCTCTTTCAAGTGAGTGGCATAGAATTTCCTCCATCGCAAGGTGCTTCTTGCAACAGGACCTACAAGCCCTTCTTTTGAGTTTTGTGGGATTTCTTTGTTTTTATTTTCATTCGTTTGGTTTTGCCCCCAGATAGCTGGCTTGGGTGAATACTGACACGAAAATTGTTAGTGTGCTCTAGTCGTGGATTTAGAATACCCTGAATCAGAAGTGACAGCCATGGGTGCCTGGGTGACTCGGTTAAGCATCCACTCTTGATTTCCGTTCAGGTCGTGATCTCATGGTTCATGGGTTCAAGCCCTGCCTCAGGCTCTGTGCTGACAGTACGGAGTCTCTTGGGATTCTTTCTCTCTCCCTCTCTCTCTGTTCCTCCCCGCCTCGTGCTTGCTCTCTCTCAAAATAAATAAATAAACAACCACAACAAAAAGAGGTGAGAGCTCTGGGCTGGGTATCCCAACCAGGACAACCAAAATTTCATGTTACAGATAAATCCAGTTCCCTCCTTGGCCCCTTCTCCCACCAGCCTCTAGAAGGAACAAGCAGCAACCAGTAACCTCAGCAATCCTGTACCAGTCGCTGCCTGGCTATTTCCCCCAGAAGGCTGGTGAGGTACCGTCCTCCCCAGAAAGGATAACATGGCACTCCTTCAAACACAAAGGACCATGCCTTCTTCCCTCTTCCCTGTCCGAGCTTTCCAGGGGAATTCCAGTTTTACCCCAGCGAGTCTACTGGAAACTTCACCCGTCCTCATTTCTTCTCATGAATTACCGTTATTCACACCAGAGCACACACTTGACACCCCTCATTTTGGAGCCATCTCACTACAAGCTCGCCTTTGGTCACGTCAGTCTATTTTTAATCATTATGGGGCTTATGTCTCATGCATTCATTTATTTACAAGTTTATTGTCTATCTTAGAATATAAGGGCCATGAGAGCAATGACTTACTTGTCCTGTTGACTACTGTGTTTTTCATGTTTAGAATAGCGTTTGACATGCAATAGATATGCCAAATCATTTATTATTGCTAAAAATAGAGGGTAGAATCAATTACAAAGCAAGAACTTGGGGAACAAAAATATTGTAATATTAATATGAAAATAGTTTTTACCTCACAGACTCAGAGATACCCGCAATCTACTAAGTGCTGCAATAGAATTTGGAGTAGCCAGAGGTCACTGGGGTTGGAGAGCTGAGGAGAGAGGAACACTAAGGGGTGTCTCTGAGACCCTTTCAGAGAGTCTGTAAGGTAAAAACTATTTTCATAGTAATATTAAGATGTTGGCTTTTTCACTGTGGTGACCCTTCTGATGATGCAAAAGCAATAGAGGGCAAAATGGCCACCTTCTTGGCACATGGCACCAACTGTCACCACATACACACAGGAAAACAGATTCCAGTTTCATTTAAGAATGTCCTGGAAGGTTAGTATTCAAAATCTGTAAAGAACTTACCAGACTCAACACCCGAAAGACAAATAACCCACTTAAGAAATGGGCAGAAGACGTGAATAGACACTTTTCCAAAGACATCCAGATGGCTAACAGACGTATGAAAAGATGCTCAACATGACTCATCATCAGGGAAATACAAATCAAAACCATGATGAGACTCCACCTCATACCTGTCAGAATGGCTAAAATTAACAGCACAAGAAACAACAAATGTTGGTGAGGATGCGGAGAAAGTGAAGCCCTCTTGCTCTTTTGGTGGGAATGCAAAGTGGTGCAGCCACTCTGGAGAACAGGATGGAGGTTTTTCAAAAGACTAAAAATAGAACTACCCTACAATCCAGCAATTTCACTGCTAGGTATTCACCCAAAGGATACAAAAATACAGATTCAAAGGGGTACCTGCACCCCAATGTTTATAGCAGCATTATCAATGATAGCCAAACTATAGAGAGAGCCCAAATGTCCATCGACTGATGAATGGGTAAAGAAGATGTGGTATACACACACACACACAATGGTGTATTACTCAGCCGTCAAAATGAACGAAATCTTGCCGTTTGCAATGACGTGGATGGAACTAGAATGTATTATGCTAAGCGAAATAAGTCAATCAGAGAAAGACAAATACTGTATGATTTCACGCATAGGTGGAATTTAAGAAACAAAACAGATGAACATAGGGGAAGGGGAGGGGGAAGAAGAGAGGGGAACAAACCACAGGAGACTCTTAATGATAGAGAACAAACTGAGTATTGCTGGAGGGAGGGGGGGGGGGATGGGCTAGATGGGCGATGGGCATTAAGGAGGGCACTTGTTGGGATGAGCAGTGGGTGTTATAAAGAAATGAATTACTGAATTCTACTCCTGAAACCAATATTGCACTGTAGGTTAACTAAAATTTAAATGAAAAAAGAAAAAAAAAGAATGTCCTTAAGGCGCTCCTCCTGGCTCATTTGGTGGAGCATGTGACTCTTCATCTCATGGTTGTAGGTCTAGCCCCCTATTGGGTGTAGAGATTACTTGAAAATAAAATCTTTTTTTAAAAAAAGAATGTCCTTGGGGTGCCTAGGTGGCTCGGTCGGTTGAGTGTCCGACTTCGGTTCAGGTCATGATCTCACGGTCTATGAGTTCCAGCCCTGCGTCGGGCTCTGTGCTGACAGCTCGGAGCCTGGAGCCTGTTTTGGATTCTGTGTCTCCCTCTCTGCCCCTCCCCCACTCATGCTCTGTCTCTCTCTCTCTCCCTCTCTCTCTCTCTCTCTGTCAAAAATAAATAGACATTAAAAAAATTTTTTTTAAGAATGTCCTTGATAAATCAGTAAAAATTATTAATTTTGTTAAATCTTGACCTCTGAGTACATGTGCATTTAATATTCTCTGTGATAAAATGGAAAACACACATAAGGCATTTCTGCTGAATAATGAAGGGTGTTGGTTTTCTTGAGGAAAAACGCTTGGCAATTGAATAGTGTGCCAAACTAGCCTTTCATTCCCCATGGAACATCATTATTCTTTGACACTCTAAAGAATGGAAGACAAACTATAGTTATTTAGAGTTGGATATCTGACAGGTATTTTCTCAAAATGAACAAAGTGAGCTTGTCCCCTCTAGTAAAACAACTGACAATGTCAGTTGCCAATGATAAAATTTTAACTTTCAAGAAAGAATTAGGATTATAGAAAGCCCATGTCCATCACAGTGAGCTTGACAGCTTCCTTACAGAAATTATTCTGATGAGATTGGTGGCAGTATATTAATAATGTGGTTTTTTTGCATGTGTAATAAACTGTGTTGAAATTTGGAAGATCTACGTAACTCAGTGAGTCAGTATTTTCCAAATGTTACAAAAGCATGCGTGCGTAAAAGAACCACTGAAAGTGCAAAATAGATGAATGGACTTCATGTAAGAGCATTTAAAAAGTTCATTGAAAACGTTCCAGATTCCACATTAAAATTAACTTAAAGAAATTAGCCCTTAGTGAGTTTGGGTGTACTACCAAAGAATGTGCGCACCTATCTTTAAAAACTATTAAAATACCCCTCCCTCATACAGAGGCTGATTTTTCTTCATAGGCTTCTACCAAAACAAGACATTACAAGAGACAATGTAGGAGCAGAGTAGATAGGAGAATCCAGCTGTTTTCTATCAAGACAGACATTAAGGAGATTTGTAAAATGTAAATGACATCACTCTCATTAAATATTTTCTGTTTTGGAAAATAGTTATTTGTCGTAATTTACATTAATATGTAATACATTATTATTGTCACTCAAATATTTTTAAAATTTCTCGGTGTTACTTTATAATATGGTAAATACTGATAGCCCACCTTTTATTTTTTTTAAGAAAAATTCAGAATCCTCAATTTGTAAGGGGGTCAGTGGGTTTTGAGACCAAAATGTTCAGAGAGCCACTGGCCTGGATAAAACTTGAGAGAATTCAGCAGTGGCTCCAAAGAAAATGAGACGTTTTTCTTCTCTTTGCTGAAGGCCAGGTTCACAGTGTAAGTGACGAAGGGAATTCGAAAATTAAACTGAAGGAAAGAGGCTGATATTTAGGGAGGCTCCTCTGTGCCATAGGACATCTTCTCTCATGCCCTCCTCAGAACTGTCCTGTGAGGTAACAGTGATTCGGTCCCGTGTTGACAGAAGGAGGCTCAGAAGGGTTGGTTAGGGAACAGCTACTCTAAGTGGGGGGCGGAGCCACAGACCTGCCAGCACTTCCCATCACACCAATACATCCGACAATCACCGGAGACGTTTAGGTCCAAAATACCTTCAGCTAAAATATCAGCACAACTGAGGTAAAACATGGCTTTGATGCATCTGAATTATCCCAGTGACCGCCTTGGTGTGCCACCTCCCCGGGGTTGGCGAAGACAATGGCATCACAGAATAGTCACCAGATTTCCTGCAAAACGCTGTAAACCAGATGGTCCTCTCTTGAAACTTCTTGGAGTCGTTCTTCTTCCCAAGGAAAAAGGTTGGGAGTATGTTTTTTGTTGTTTTTGGGGATTTTTTTTTTTTTTTTTTTTTTTTTTTTTTTGCCTTCGGTTTTTGTTCTGGCATTCTTTTGTGAGCCTGGAACTGATTACTAAATAGGGTCAAACAGCTTGAGTTGGGGCTTCCTGTGTGAATGTGAACAGTGCTGATTTCCAGCTTTTCGTTTGATATGTTATCTGTGTTGGCCGCGGCCGCCGCTGAAGTTTCAGATGGCTTCCTTCAATTTCCTGTATTGTGAGGACGGTGGATGTGCGCACATGTGCATGCAGGGAGGTGGCGGGAGGGCGCTTCTGCGTGGATTTCCTTGGATTTTGTGAAAGGTTTTCAGTGAGCCGTTAAGAGGGCCACGCATTTTAGTGGAAAGAGTACTGGGTCGAACAAACTCAGGTCTGGTGCCTGTCTGCCATTCATAATCTGTGTGGTTTCCAGCAAGTTCTTTCTCAGGCCCAGTCCTGCTTCCTTACAAGGCTCCTTCCAGCCTTGAAATTTTGTTAACTCTGAGCTCCACTCCAAGCCACACTGCCTGACTCTCCACACTTTGTTGGTGTGAAAGCTTTTGTTTTTCTTCTTTCTTATAGACGTTCCACGTGTTGTCATCTTTCATTTCCCCGTCTTATCCCTGCATTATAGCCTCTTATATTTAAGTTCTTCTAGAAATGGCCCTCCATCACCAGCTCTCATTATTCAGCTCCCATGGTCTCTGAAATACTATGACAATGGTTGGCCTTTTCTTAGAAGATCCAGAATGTGTTTGCTTCCTGTTTCTGTTACTGGGGATGTCTAGAGCTTAGAGATTGCATTCTGTCAGGATCTTCCCTCGGCCTGAAATACAGGCCAGAGATGCTGGGCTGGCAGCCGCTTCTCCAGCTCTGCTCTATTTTTATCAAATCCAATTAGATTTAAGTATGCGGGATAATGGCAAATTTAATTCATCTGCTTTCATGTCTGGGTATGAACATTTAAAATGGAACCAGGACGTTAAACTCCTCTCTTCAACCAGCTTCCACCTCCCGCGCACGCCATGGCTTCCCCGGAGTGGGTGTAGCGCCATCTAGTGGTGCGATGGGCAAGGCTTTGCTGCCCAGTTCCTGCAATGCTTGAAGAAAACCTGTTGAGTGAAAGGCACGCAAGCAGGGATTGAAACAAAATACTGGGAAAGCTTGCAGCAGATCACTTAGGACGCCGAAAGTTCAGATTTGCTATTCACCATGCAAATGTACATTAAGTTACAAGAATCCCTGGAACCGTGCAAAGCGGAGATTTGGGGGTGTGTTCACTTCAGATAGGAGTCCTGTTCGGTTTTTAACTTCTTAGTGAGGTTTTTGCGCTCTTCGTGTGGGATCCAAATACTGAGTGTTGGTAATTTATGCTCCTGTGAAAAACATGGGCAAATTGCTTCATTTTTTCTCAGCCTCCATTTCTCTTTTTGTCATCCGTAAAAGAGAATTTCTAAGAACCTTTACAATCCTTTAAAAAATGTCAACCAGCTACAAATACTACGGTTCCGTGACTTACTCTAGTGACTGCACATGCTTAAGATCCATGACTTTTTCCATCTTCTAAGAGTGTGATGTTAACAGGAAGTGTGGAAATAATACCAATAGCTGGCATTTAGTGAGTACTGCTACATCTCTGGCATTGTTTTCAGCACTTTACACACATTCACTTTTTTATTTGATCATTCCAAAATTCTGGCTGGCAAAATTCTGCAAGATAAATATGATTCTGCTTGCTTTACAGATAAGGCATCTAAGGCTACCACACCCTGCTCACCATGTTCACAGACTAGTAAAGAAGATGAAAGAGAAGTGAAAAATATGGTACTCTCATTGCAATTCCTCACACCAGTACTCGTGGCATAGAGCACAGTGCAATTTGCTGTGTTCCGACAATCCCAAATGTACTCAGGCCATGTAAGAGGAGCTATTTCTCTGTCTTTCACATACTCATGAAGCTGCTGTCATAAGACGATTGTTAGAGAAGTAGTTAAGATGTATATTCCAAGGATTCAGGAGAAACTCACATTTGTTAAGCTCTAATATGGTGCCCAGACCTCTTCCCTGTGGGGCAAGCAGTGAGGAGAGGTGGAGAATCCGGTCCTCTAAGGATGGCAGGTGGCAGAGGCCCATCAGGACCGATGCAGGGAGGCCACCGGGGCGGGGGCGGGGGCAGACATGATGCAATAATAGCATTCTGTTGCTTTCATTGATGCACTTGAGTATTCCCTTTGAAAGCTCAAGAGCCTTTCCCACCGAGTATTGCGTAGGGTGCTAATACACTTGATGTGGAAAACAGAGCTTCTGGGTCAAATACGACGGCAACCACTGGCCTAAATAAAGTTAAATGGGTTTTAGGCTCTCGAGGAGGACTTCTTGAAGCGTTTTGTATGTCCGTGTGTACTTTTTATGTAATTTATACGTTAAATGTATTTTAATATGTGCAATCAAATAACCTCCAATGGCTAGGGATTTAAGGCAGAAAATAATTCTTGTCTCTATACCAGGAACCCTGTTGCCTAACTGCTGTTAATTTCTGTGTGTGTAAATTTCTGTGTGTGCTACGTGGTAGTAGCATCATTTTGCAACCCTGGGCTGCAGTCCCACAGAGCAACCGGAAGCCCAGCAGCTGCTGCCCCCTGGAGGTGGGGTTGCGCTGCCCATCTTGCAAGCTCCTCCCAGCATCCTGCCCTTAGGTGTTTCCTTTCAATGGTTTTGATTAAGGATCAACTCCACCCTGGTCTGCTATCCCGATGGACTTTCCTATGTTATAGAAATAGTCATGAAATATTAGGACATAAATTGTATGTTTAAGAAGTCTGTTAGGGGCCCCTGGGTGGCTCATTTGGTTGAGCATCAAACTCTTGATTTCAGCTCAGGTCATGATCCCAGGGTCATGGGATCCAGCCCCACATGGGTTCTGCACTGGGCACGGAGCCCGCTTAAGATTTCTTCTCTCTCCCTCTACCTCTTTCCCCTGTTCACACGCTCTCTCTCCCTCAAAAAATATTAATTAAGTAATTAAAAATAAAAGTCTGTTAAGGGGGTGCCTGGCTGGCTCGGTCGGTTGGAGCATGCAACTCTTTATCTCAGGGTTGTGGGTTCGAGCCCCACATTGGGTGTGCAGATTGCTAGAAGAAGAAGAAGAAGAAGAAGAAGAAGAAGAAGAAGAAGACGACGACAACGAAGAAGAAGTAGTAGTAGTAGTAGTAGTAGTCTGGGAGCACCTGGGTAGCTCAGTTGGTTAAGTATCTGACTCTTGATTTCAGCTCAGGTCATGATCTCACGGTTTGTGAGTTTGAGCCCCGTGTCAGGCTCTGCACTGGCAGGGTGAAGCTTGCTTGGGAATTCTCTCTCCCTCTATCTCTGCCCCTCCCCCACTAGTGCACACACACACACACACACACACACACACACACTCTCTCCCAAAATAAATAAATAAACTTTAAAAAATTAAAAAAAAAAAAGAAGTCTGTTAGGAATAACTAGGGTGCTGAACACTTTTTTGGAAATCCTATATCCTGACTCATGAAATCTTACCATTTTAATAATATCTTTTCTGTGTGCTGGGCACTTTACATATGCTAATTTGACTAACCTTTCTAGCAGCCCTATAACAGAAGGTGTATGCAACATGTATGATTTATAGAAGAGGAATTGAACTGAAGATTGATTAAGCACCTTTTGTCCCCAGACCACAACTTCCAGAATCTCTTAGCACCTCCTTGCTGTCTCCTTGCATTGGTCTCTGACACCCTGCAGGACCTCTGCTTCTGGGAACTTCAGCTGATCATGACACAGCATTGTTGAGCATTTACTGGCCCACGACTTCCCTCTTTCCACCAGCTCTCCCCTCCCTCCCCCTGCTCACTGCTCTGAGCGTGACACATGAACAAGCTTCTGTGTCAGACTTTGTAAGATGTTTCTGTATCAAGATAACAAGTGGAAGAAACAAAAAGCAGACTTTTATGTACACTCTGACTTCAATGTGGGAAAAGTGCATAGAAAAGAAGTCTCGAAGGAAAGATGGTGATTAAATTAGAGCTGCAGGGTAATGGAGGACCTTTTCCTTTTGTGTTGGTTTTCGGAAATATGGTTATATGCATTATTAAATGAGAGAATGACCCTTTTCATACATTTATAAGCATCTCTTCAAAAACTGAAAGACATCTATCAGCTCAGATGGTTACCATAGAATATCATGAAATGTGAAATAATCTTTACAGTAGTTACTATTTATGAATTGATTAATACTTGCTATTTACCTTACAAATACAAGGTTGAATTCCCATAAAAAACTTATCAACGAATGGGGCACTTGAGTGGCTCAGTCGGTTGAGCATCTGACTCTTGACTTTGGTTCAGATCATGATCCCAGGGGCATGGGAGTCAACCCCAGGTTGGGCTCTGTGCTGAGTGTGGAGCCTGCTTAAGATTCTCTCTCTCTCTCTCTCTCTCTCTCTCTCTCTCTCTCTCTCTCTCTCTCCCTCTCTCCCCCTCTCCCTCTCCCTCTCCCTCTCCCTCTCCCTCTCCCTCTCCCTCTCCCTCTCCCTCTCCCTCTCCCTCTCCCCCTGTGTCCCTCTCACCTGTTCACGCATGCATTCTCTCTCTCTAAAAACAAAAACAAAAAAAACCTCATCAAAGAAGCTATTGTGGTTTTTTTTAAAGCTTATTTCTTTATTTGGGGTGGGTAGGGGCAGAGAGAGAGGGAGAGAGACTCCCAAGCAGGCCCCACACTGTCAGCGCAGAGCCCGACATGGGGCTCAAACTCATGAACTGTGAGATCATGACCTGAGCCAAAATCAAGAGGAGGATGCTTAACTGACTCAGCCACCCAGGTGCCCCTATTATTGTGCTTTTTATGAGGTTGAGGAAACCGAGGTATAAAGAAATCCAGTGATTTTTCCAAGCCCACATTGCTGGAAGTAGAATTTACAATTGCCAGGCTCACAAAACTTCAGAGTGCCCTCTCAGATAGACATATGCCTGCAATGTCTGAACTTCTATAGGCTGTTTTCACACACAAACTCTCTTGGTCATTTTGCCAGTATATCATCATCATTCATCTGGTTGACATGGTTATTACCTAAGATCCTTATTTTCATGGTACCCAGAAATTTTGCTACTGTATAAAGATCATATGAAGAGTGGCAAAAACAGACCAGAGTCTTCAGCTTCTGACAGTGAGCCTAAGTCCAGCCTCTGACATTAATTCATTAGCAGGTGGGTTGGCCTGTCTCCAAGATGGCCCCCAGTGAGACCTGCCTCCTGGATTCATGCTCTTGTGTAGTCCCCTCCCATGTCATATTAGAGTTTTCCTGTGAGACCAAATGAACACAGCAGAGGTGATGGGCTGTCACTTCTGAGATTGGGTCATAAAAAACATCATGGCTTCCATCTTGCTCACTCTTGGATCACTTACTGTGGGAGAAGCTAAGTTCTGTGACAATAGGACATTTAAACAGTCTATGGAGAGATCTACATGGTGAGAAGCTGAGGCCTCCAGCCAACAACTACGTCACTCAGTGATCTTAGGAGCAGTTCCTCCAGCCTCCTCGAGCCTCCAGATGATTCAGACCCAGCTGATACTTTGACTGAAACCTCATGAAAGAAACTGACTCAGAACCACCCAGCAAAACGATTTCTGAATTGCTGACCCACCAAAACTGAGATGATAAATTTTCATTGCTTTAAACCAGTAAGTTTTGGAATAACTTTCTACATAGTGATGAATAACTAATGGATATTTTGAGGTGTTGGGAGAGATGAGAGTGTTTTGCATATGGGAGGAATATGATGGTTCAAATTATGTCCACAAATATTTAATATTCCTTCAAAAAGGTGGAGCCTCATTCCCCTGTACTTGAGTGTAGGCTGGACTTAGTGACTCACTTCTAATAAACAGACAAATGCAGAAGTGACTTTAAAGGCCAGATCTTTTTTTTAAATTTTTTTTTATGTTTATTTTTGACAGAGAGAGAGACAGAGCTTGAGCGGGGGAGGGGCAGAGAGAGAGAGGGAAACACAGAATCCAAAGCAGGCTCCAGGCTCTGAGCTGTCAGCACAGAGCCCCATGCGGGGCTCAAACTCACGGACTGCAAGATTGTGACCTGAGCTGAAGTCGGACGCTCAATCGACTGAGCCACCCAGGTGCCCCATAAAGGCCAGATCTTAAAAGTCACTGTGCTCTTCCTCTTGGATGGCCTACTCTGGAAAAGGCATGAGCAGTTTTATAGAGAGGCCCACATGACACCGAGACCTGCCAACAACGATTTGTGCGAACCTTATGGGAAGTGGCCCCTCCAGCCCCAGTCAGACCTTCAGATGACAGCATCCCCAGCCAGCATCCTGACTGCAACCTCTTGAGAGACCCAGAACCACTCAGCTAAGTCATTCTCAGAAACTAACGCTCAGAAACTGAATAAGAAAATAAATGTTGCCTTAAGTTACCAAGTTTGCAGGTAATTTGTTCACAATAGATCATCAATATATCACTGATAAAAAAAAATTACCTGATGATATTTTCATATTTAGATTAGAAAGTTTTGGATAAATCTAACCAAATTTTCTTCATTCTCAGGTCATAGAAACTTGAAATGCTCTGCAATTATTCTTGCTCCTGTCCTTCCAATATATGCTCAAAAATTCCTTTTGTCCCTATTATCTAATTTTTACAGATTTTCTATGTCTTTGGTAGCTCTCGCAGAATTAGAGACAGAAAGAGAAACCTGATAAACATTGGAGAGATGGAAGCAATATTACACAAAGGTAGCCCAGCTGGTATGCATATATACTATATTTCATTACATACATATGCAGTTGAGGTCAAGTACAAGTAATCAATCTCTAAGAATATACAGAAGATACAAAATAGTCTTTAACTTTAGGTTCATATTAAATATTGCATCCTTGAAATTCACCCTGGCTGTCTGGATTTGAAAGTGGCTCCTGTAATGTATTCAATTCCATTGTGCTCAGCTTCTCCAGGGAGAAGGGCATGGGGGAGGGCCGAGTTGGAGCCCAGGAAGCCTGGGCAGGGGACTGTTTCTTTTCCTGATGGTGGAAGACCTCTCCTCTCTGCCCTATTCTCTCTTCCAACCCCTGGCCCTTCCTTCCCTTCTCTCTTTTTCCCACCCTTCTTGCCTCTGACTCAGATATTCGGCCCATTAGTTCTATTCCTTGATGCTTTGTGTGCGAGTCTATGGTGTGTGTGTGTGTGTGTGTGTGTGTGTGTGTGTGCACGTGCACGCGCATGCCCAGGAAGGAGGCAGGCAAGGTAGTGGCAAGGGTGATATCTGCTGCCCAAATAAATAATTGCAATCTTCTGTGATGAGTGTATTGCCTGTCGACTGTCTAAAAGGCCACCAGAAAAACTTGCTGATTCAACAAAGCCAAGTTTGTTAGATCTCCTGTGAGGAGACGTCACCCTGATTGCCTTAGTCATGTCTCAAAAAAGGAAATCAGAGAAAGGTGTTCCTATGGCTCCAGGGTGTGGGCTGGGTGATTTTAAGGTGAGTCTTGCAAGGTGGAATCTATTGGGATTGGGCAGAATCCTGCCTTCATAGCTTTCTCTGGATGGGTGGGCACGGAGAAGTAAGGGGTTTGAGGCCACTCTTCCTGCACAAGCCGTGCGTTTTGTAAGTAAACTCTTCAGTTGGTTCACAGCCTTTTCTTCTGGGAACTTGTATTTCATGAAGCAAGCAGCGAGGTGGTTTTTGTTTGATCCTAATACTGTGTAATGCAGGCGCAAGGAATTATTGGTTTCAGCTCTTGGGTGCTATGAAAGTGGTAGCGTGAGGGAGGGAGGGATTCCTTCCTTCCGGGAGAGGGCTGGGCGCAAAGAGGGTGAGGTTGGGAAAGTCTTGGTGGAAGAGGCGCTCCCTGAGCTAAGGATCTAGGGATCCAAGCATGAGTGTGGATTCCCCAGGGGTGCAAGCCAGGAAAGAATCTAGAGTGTTTTGCAAACTTGAACATTTGTACAAGTCAGCTGGGATCTTGCTGAAACGTGCATTCTGCTTCTGTGGCTCTGGGTTCCCAGGTGAGGCTGACGCTGTCCATCTGCGGACACACTTTGAGGAGTTCGGTCCTAGACCCACAGAAGGACGTACAGAACCCTGAGGGCATGAAATGCTGAGGTGCCTTCAGGGAACACCAGCGCTGGGGCATTGGCGTGGGTGTGGGGAGAGTGTGGTGAGGGCTGAGGTGGGAGAGAGCACCCCACAGGGGGCTTTGTGTGCTGGAAAAGGAGTCGGGGGCTTTACAAGCCAGGCTTCAACCCCCCTGCACACTAGCCGGGCCCGTGTTAGTGGTTCTGGGTGGGTCTTGTTCACTAGCGTGTTCATTGTTCACTAGTGTGTTCAAAAAGCTACACAGATGTTTCTCACCTGCAACCAGGCTGGGAAACACTTGTGTAAGCAAAGGAGAACCCTGGGAAGGTCTTTTTTTTTTTTTTTTGAAAGAGAGAGAGAGACAGAGCATGAGCAGGGGAGGAGCAGAGAGAGGGGGAGACACAGAATCTGAATCAGGCTCCAGGCTCGGAGCTGTCAGTGCAGAGCCCGATGCAGGGCTCGAACCCACGAACTTTGAGATCATGACCTGAGCCTGAGTCAGAGGCTTAACCAACTGAGCCACCCAGGTGCCCCCGGGAAGGTCCTTAAAGCCGGTTTGCATCTAAGGTGGCTGATAGCTGTGTGGAGCTGCAGCCGGTGAAACAGCCCAGGAGACCTGAGTTCAACCACAGGGGGGCTTTGGGGATCCCCAAGGACTGTTGAGTCCACGTGGACTGAGAGGCTGTGCCTGGGGAAGCGAGATTGCCTGGTTTGGTGAGGTGAGGGGCCAGTTCTGGAAATTTGCCACCGTGGGCTTGACATGTCTCCCAGGAAGTTGGTCTACAGCCCAGTCCCAGTCTCCAGGCTTGTAGGAACACACAGGACGCAGAGGAACTACGGTGGGCACGGCGTGGGGGCGGGGGTGAGGGGAGCATGATGAAAATCGGAGACAGCTTCCAGGTTTACCTAAGCCTGGCCCTGACCTGGCCCTGACCTGGCCCTGACCATCTGGCAGTTAGTTCCTCGTTGGATGTGTTAGCAGAAAAATGCCTTTGTCCAAATTAGAAATTTGGAACTTGACCTGTTGGTGGTATAAGTGCCTGCTTCCTATCTGTTTCTTTCAACCTTAAGTTTTTTTCCTAACCAATAGAGGACTATGTGTTCCATTTTATAGTTAGAAAGAGAAAGGACAAATGTAATTTCATTACTTGACAGTCTTGTGGTCCTATCTGTCCCTCAAAACAATTTCTGTGTCACACATTTGGTCAACGTATTACATTTTGTCCTGCGTAAGTGGCCTTCTTTGATAGCTGTTTCCTTTCCTGACACTTTGAAACTCAGACTCCGTTTATGTCTTATTTGATTTGCCAGGACTGTTATCGTTAACCTGATTTTACAGCTGAAGAAACTGTACAGATGAGAAAATGGATGCTCAGGAGGGGTCAAGCAACTTGATCAAGTCAGTCAGCCTTTTTTTTTTTTAATGTTTATTTTTGAGAGAGAGAGAGAGATGGAGCGTGAGTGGGGGAGGGGCAGAGAGAGAGAGAGAGAGAGAGAGAGAGAGACAGAATCCGAAGCAGGCTCCAGGCTCCGAGCTGTCAGCACTGAGCCCGACACAGGCCTCGAACGCACGAACCGTGAGATCGTGACCTGAGCCGAAGTCAAATGCTTGACTGACTGAGCCACCCAGGCCAGTCAGTCTTAACAGCAGCAAGAGAGCTCCCAGGAGAGGGGAGTAACACGAAAGAAAGGAAGCCATTTGCTTCCATTATCTCTTCCTGGTCCAGGCTCACCATGCTGTCTATAGGGGTTCACTTGGTCCCTGAGGACTTTCTCTCCAGGCAGAAAGCCATGGGGAACCACACTCACCTTTGGAGAAAGAGGTCCCTTCAAAACCTAAAATCCAAGGTGGTCAGGTCTTGGTTTTTCAACTCCAAAAACTCCTGTCTAGGTAAAAGGCCAAGTTTTTTTTTTTCTCATCCCCACGCTAGACTCCCCAGTCTGGGAGGAAAGGCATAGTCCATTAAAGGCTGCAGAGATTCCCCTGGGCCTCGCCCCCCCCCCCCCCCCAGTCAACTCAAGGCTGACCACATTGCCCTGTGCGGGAGACACTGGATACTGCGAATCCAAGAACCAACAGTAACCCATCACGTATTTATTGAGTGTTTGCCTTATGCCCAGCACTGTCCTTGGCGTGAGAGACGGAGCAGTGGAGAAAAATGACAGACAAAATGCCTGTTCTCTTGGAGCTCTACATCTTGGGGATAAGGGGAGCCGATAACCTATACAAGTAAAATGTCATATTTAAAGATGATAAGGGCCATGGAGAAAAATGAAACATGCAAGGGGAACAGAGAATGTGGGGGGGTGGGGGTTTGTGGGGGAGGAATGTGGTGTGCAATTTCCGATAGGTTCATCAAAGGAGGCCACTTTGATAACATGACATCTGAGCCAAGGCTGGGAGAAAGTGAGGGAACATTGTTTATACTTCAGGGAAGAGCGCTTGCAGTAGAAGGAACAGTAAGTGCACAGTATCTGAGGTACCTGAATCCTGAAATGTTGGACGAACAGGACAGAAGGAGTAAATCTAGAGCTGAGGGAACAAGGCAAGCTAAGTAAGGGAGAAGATGAGAAGGTAATGGGGCCAGTGCTGTAGGTCCTGGAGGGCCATTATCAATTTTATTTTTTATTTATTTTGAGAGAGAGAGGGAGGGAGAAAACGAATGGGGGAGGGGCAGAGAGAGAGGGAGAGAGAATCCCAAACAGGCTCCGAACTGTCAGTGTGGAGCCTGATGTGGGGCTCAAGCTCACAAACCCTGAGCATGTGGACAGCCACATTTAATGGCCCAGGCCAGGCATATGCCATGGGTGGATGTGGAGGTTGGGGGGGGGGGGCGCTGGGTGGGGAGGTAGACCCCTCGCTGCGTCGTGGGGCATAGGCTGCGAGAAAAGCCCTGGAGCCCTCCCACTGAGTAAGTCCCACCCATTCAGTCCTGTTTTCTTCTCCTCAGGTTGGTCATCTTTGCCAACTTCCACATGTAACAGTTTTGAGTTGTCTGAACCCTGCGCATCTCAACAGTTGGTAGTCTGAAGTATTCCAGGGTAGCTTCAGCAGCTGAAGATCCACCATGAGTTCAGTCCTTTAATTCTTCTAAACATATTTAGCATTCCCCGAAGAATTCTGCCTTCTCTTTTCCTCCACAAATAAATATCATCTACTTTCAGGCAAGTACAATTCTCTTCTGTTGTCCCTAAACTGCTTCTAAGTCTGGGATAGTATGTGTTGGAAGATGTAACAGTTTGCTTTGACAGCCTTTTGTTTCCGCACAGGCAGATGTGTTGAGGTCCACTCGCCGGTTCACAGCGTGTTAGTTAGCAGGTGTTTGTTTGAAAGACCCGCTAGTGTCCACTGGGCGGCCTCAGCGGGTTCTGCTGACGGCACAGTTCGGCAGCCGGCTCTCTTTTCCAGAAGAGGGCGCCCGAGAGCCACTCTGACTGTGGAGGCCCCCGAAGCGCCGTCCTCCGCCGGCCTGGCGGGGTCTGTTTAACCAGGAGGAAACCTAGGAGCCATTTTTTCCTTACCTTCAAGCAGCTCTCTAATCAGATTCTAGTTCATTCTACCTTAGGTCTGCATATCTTCCTCTCATTTCTAAACCTGCTGTCCCAGCTCCTCGCTGTGTCTCAGCTCCCTGCCACAGATCCCAGGCCCCCCTCCCCACCCACACCTCCGCCGGTTTCCAGAGTAATCTTTCGGGAGCGCCTGCTCACAAATCTTGAAAGGCTCTGTAGCATTATAGGTTAAAGTTTAAAACCCTTTTCAAGGGCATTCAGGCCCTTAAAGGGTCTGCAACCTGCTTCTCCAGGCTTCTCTGCCCTTTACCTCCTCTCACAAAAGCCACCTTCCCATGTAGGGAGTATACCAAGGGGGTTTGCACAGACAACCCGAGCTGAGAGCCTTTGCCCCCCAGCTCTGTGACTGACAGGAGCCAGACCTCCTTGGTAATTCCTTCCCCTCAGGCTGTTAGGCACTGTAGGCTTCTGCCCTGAGAGGGGCAGACCACATCCTGGCCCTTGTGATATGTGTACTCTGGTAGACAAAGGAAATGCTAAGGAAATAAGTAGGTATGATGAATTCAAAAGAAAGACTACACAAGGCTCTGAGACCATAACTTCTATCTGGTCTGGGTTAGGGCAGGGGCACCAAAGGCCCACTTGAGCAGTATACATTTCAGCTGAGGTGGAACCATGATTAAATCGGACCAAATGGAGAGTGGAAGAATATTCCAGAAAGAGAGAACTGTGCACATTGGTCCTGCTTATTTTTAATTTCACAGGACCAGGAACTGTATCTTATTCTCATAAGATCTCTAACAATATCTAGAATTCCCCTTGCCCAGAGAAATTGTTCAGAAGTTGTTTAACACAAACCACAGAGAAATGAAGAGATTTTGAATCACTATCTTTATTTTTTTAATTAATTAAGTAAGAGAGAATCTTAAGCAGACTCCAGGCCCAGAGTGGAGCCTGACATAGGGCTTGATCTGAGCTAAAATCAAGAGTCAAACACTTAACTGGCTGAGTCACCTAGGTGACCCTAAATCACCATTTTTTAAATGATGGAAAAACAAGAGCTTTCTGTTCCCACGTTTTTAGTACCTTTCTTGGGTGAACAAAGTAGTGAAAAAAGACAAGTTATCCATATATCACCCGGTTTTGAGGACTGAGGCCTCCCAAGATGGCTTGGGTGAGTTTCTTTGGGATGGCTGTGTATCAACCCCCCCCCTCCCCCCGCCACGGAAGCCAGAGCTCTGCAGGTGCGGGAATGTGCAAGTCACTTCAGCTCCCCACCCCTCCCCCCCGTAATAAAACAGAGGAGTGTGGGATTCGATTAGGATGCCCTAACAATCAGCTTCACACGGAGTCTTCTTATTTCGTCGAAATTTGGGGATCCAACTGCATTTCTTTTGATGAGAATCTTTCGGTTGCCTCTGATGCTGATGACCACCCGCAGCTCACCACCCTCCCTGCGCCCAGGATGGGCACACGGGTCTCACATACCTCGCGGGAACCAGGCCTATGGAAGAGGCCTGGGCATAGGAATCTTTGCCAAGGTTCCCAAACGTGGGGCTAGTGCTCTGGCTTGTGGTACATAGGGGGCCATCCCCTATCATGTCGGGGGCCCAGCTCACTGCCCCATCTGGCTCCCTGGGAGTGGGGCCGCTCCAGCCTCCTCTCGATACAGCATCCCCATTGATAAACCCTTGGGGGCTCTGCCCTCTCAAAGGCATGGACGGGCTTGACTTCATGGTCTTGTTCTCCTCCGGAGCGAGCGAACTCTGAACACAGAAGGGATTTCCCTCTGAACCTCAAAACATCACACCCTTCATTGTACACTTAACCAAATCCACTGGCCCCTTTCTTTTCAAGGGAAAGAAAAAGGTAGGAACTGATGGCTAAATATTGGTCACAGGTGATTTCATTTTAGCCCTTGATCAGTTAACGCTGAGGACCAAGCACACATCATCGATTTCACCTGTACTCAGACACAGCCATCCCCTTATCCGAGGTTTGGCTTTCTGCAGCTTCATTACCACGGTCAACCTCGGGCCAGAGCGGGCGCTCCTGCTTCCTACCCTCATGCTGTGTCGCAAAACTTACGTCAGGAACCTCACTTCATCTCACCGTGTTGGCAGTTTTTCATCTCCTGTCGCCACGGGAAGGGTGAGTGCTGGATTTTGATAAATTTTGGGGAGACCACTTTCACATAACTTTGATAAAAATATATTGTTAGAGTTCTATTTTCTATTAGCTATTGTTAATCTTTTAATGTGTTTAATGTATGAATTAAACTTTACCCTAGGTGCATATGTGTAGGAGAAAGCATAGTATACGGAGGGTTCGGTACTATCCGTGGTTTCAGGCATCCACTGGGCGTCTCAGAAAATATTCCTTTCAGATAAGGGGGGAACGTAGTTACAATCTCTCGAGTAAATGAACACCTACTCTTCACACCTGGGAGTCTTAGAGGATGATGAGAGCAGGGACTTAGACCTGCAGGATCTAAAAGGAGAGCTTCTCTTGGTGGAAGACAAAGTGAAGTTGAGACATGGCCCTCCACAGCCAGCTGATCTCCGGAACTGAATTCCGTCAGCCAGAGCCAGACCCAGATCCTTCCTCCCCAGAAGGCAGGCCGGGGGTCAGCGGTGGGTGGGAGAGCTCCTTTATACCCGTTTGCAGCAGGCCCTTTAAAATGGCAAATGCGAGGGGCGCCTGCGTAGCTCAGTGGGTTGGGCGTCTGACTTCGGCTCAGGTCATGTTCTTGTAGTTTGTGGTTCGTGGTTTGAGCTCCGCGTCGGGCTCTGTGCTGACAGCTCGGAGCCTGGGTCCTGCTTCTGATTCTGTGTCTCCCTCTCTCCCCTTCCCCCGCTCAGTCTCACTCTCTCTCTCTCAAAAAACATTAAAAAAAATGTTTTTAATGGCAAATGCAGGGGGCTCCTGAGTGACTCAGGCCTCCAGCTCTTGATTTCAGCTCAGGGCAAGAAATCGTGGTCGTGAGATTGAGCCCAACGTTGGGCTCTGTGCTGCGTGTGGATCCTGCTTGGCATTTTCTTGCTCCTTCTGCCCTCCCCCACTCGTTCTCCCTCCCTCCCTCTTTCTTTCTCTCTCTCCCTTTGCTCTTCCCCCACTCGTTCTCTCTCACTCTTTCTCTCTCTGTCTCAAAAAACAATGTGAATGCAAGTTTGTTCCTAGAGGTTGGGGCTGGGGCTGACATGGAGAACAAAGATACCAGCCAGAAAAGTGACTGGAGTTGGAAAGGTCTTGGTCAACTCCCCGGGGCCCCACCCCCCCCCCCCTTTTTAATTGGAAAAACATAAGGGAAAAATTGTGGGTGATTCAAGACGGTGTGGGGGCACCTGGGTGGCTCAGTTGGTTAAGCATCCAACTTCGGCTCAGGTCATGATCTCACGGTTCGTGGGTTCAAGTTCCGTGTCGAGCTGTATGCTGACAGCTCAGGGACTGGCACCTGCTTTGGATTCTTTGTCTCCCTCTCTCTCTGCCCCTCCCCTGCTTGTGCTCTGTCTCTCTCAAAAATAAACATTAAGAAAATAAATAAAAAGAAGGTTTTTAATTGCTAAAGGTAAATATGATATGTAATGCTGTAAAATACCCTATGTGGAAAGGGCTATAGGATGGTGAGCAAGAAAATCAACACAGGGCAGTGATTCAGGGAGTGCTTCTAAAAGATCTGTGGGGACGCAGAGGACCACAAGCAATGCAAACAGTGTGGCGTGGTGGGGGACATGCAGGTCTGGGTCCTGGCTTGGGCAAATCCCTCCTTGGAGTCGGTGGCAACTAAGGTCCCTGGTGGTTCAAACATCTGGCAATTTTCCACTGGCTGAGGCTGCTCAGGGGTGCAGCTTCGTAGGGACTGTTCTCCGTGCCCTGTCCCTAGGGACTGAGTAGGGAGTGATGTGTACAGTAAAAACCAGGTAGTAATCTTTATTTCCTTCAGATCTAACCATGGAAAAAACTAAAATCTGACAAATCTGTTAAGGAGATAGCTCTTCATCTGAATTTATGCTTAAATATTTTTTAAAAATGGAAGATGAGCACAAAGATGGACAAAGTGATGGTTTGTAAGGACAATAACTAGCAATTTTTTTGAGGGGCAGGGGGAAGAGAGAGAGAGGGAGACACAGAATCTGGAGCAGGCTCCAGTCTCTGAGCTGTCAGCACAGAACCCGACACAGGGCTCGAACTCATGAACCCGTGAGATCATGACCTGAGCTGAAGTCGGACGCTTAATCGACTGAGCCACCCAGGTGCCCCATTAGCAATGTTTTAAAATGGAGATATTTCTGCCAAAGAGTGCAAGACACATGCCCGAGGTTCCACAGATTCTTGCCAAAAGTTTGGCAGAGTGTATTTTGTTCTCAGGACTTTATAGATTTGCCTCTGAGCAGCCACCATGAGGGGCAAACTAATGCTCAGGGAAATGTAGCTTCTTCCATCCTGTCCCAGAGAATGGGAAGAATGGGAGGTGGTCAGGCTTGCACCCCCCCCCCCCAGCCCAGCCAGGGCACCATATGCTGCTAGAACGCACCCCCGCCAAGCTGCGTTAGGGCCACAGCAGTGGCGGGCACAGAGCCCTGTTACTTCACACCTGACTCCGAGAAGGAGCTGACAGCCTGCAGGTGGCGTGGGGCAGTGAAGGTGCCGGCCTTCCGAGAAGGTAAAAAATCAAGTTATTTCGATATCGATACCATGTTTCCACACACGCTTTGGGATAGTCTAACACACTTTTATTCATCTTAAAAGATGTTTTTTTAGTCAATGATATTCTTTTACTGACCCTTCCAAGACCATCTCTTATTAAATGGTTCGTGTCGCTTCCTTTGGACAATAGAATTCAAATACGAATCTGCCCGATTCTTTTGAAGTATAAGGAGAGGTGGCTGGCTGAGTTGACGGGGGACAAGGCCTGTCCAGTCACACTCAGAGTGGAGATAAAAGGCAAAATTTTGGTCATCTAGTCACAGTTTTTAAAAGTACCCTTACACATAATTTAATGCCTAATATATGTCATAGGCATACAAATTACACCGTTTGAAATAATATTGATTTCAAAAAAAATTCTAAACATCATTGGTTAATGCAAATAAAAGATCTTCAGATTATTACAACAGTCAAGATATTTTACATCAGTTTGTGCTTGTAAAACTATTGCTAGCTGCTTCTGGGAAAACCTACATTTTAACTGTAGGAAAAAAAGTTTTTGCGCTTTTGATACAAATAGACATGCCAACATCAGAAGAAGCGCAGCAATATTTAACAATTATTTTTCAATTTCCCTGAAACAAAAGAAGTCCATTAATGAAATGCATTTCTACGGTAATTGATAATTTAATGTTTGAACAAGTACGAGGACTACTTTTTCTTGGTCACTATTGACAACTAACACTAAATATGTATACACATACACTTACAGAACACATACTTAGAAGAACATCTAAAGAAAATGGGTCAGTTTTCACATGTGTAGTTTCTCAGAACCTCCACTAGAGTGACGCTAGTGAGCCTTCAGAATGGAGTGAGTCCTTCCCTAATGGAGTCCCTCTACCAACGTTACTAGAAAATCTGATGGAAGTGGTATGGTTAGCTCATTACAGAGCTATTCAACCAAATTCCTTGCAGGGTGAGTGTAAATATAAATATAAATGTCACTTCTTCAGTGACCCTGGAGAGAGGTTAACCGTGGTAACCCACCGTCTTTTCTATGTGGGGGTAGTATCCACAGAAAAGCAAATGTTTCGCGTGGAGAAAATAGATTGTTTCATATGGATTAATTACGAATTAATTGGGTTGAGGTAAGCTTTATTTTTCCCAGCTGCAGTGGAAGAAGAGACAAAATATGTATTCATTTGCCAAATGAGGGATCCAGTTTGACAATCGGTTCTCACAAGTGACCCATCAGATTGGGCATATGGATGGCATGTTAGCCCTAATCCCACCCAGATAGGCCATCAAGGTGCTTAGTCACCTGAGGAAGACTTGCGTCCAGAGGGGGACAGAATATGAAAGGATTGACGTTTTTACTAATGCATCCCATATTGGGGGATCCAATTTTTGGGGAATCAAAAATAGGACAAATCACAGTTAGTATTTTCTCTTTGATCAGCTCTCTTAGGTTTCTGTGTGTGTGTGTTTCCATGCCATGCCTGAGTGCTTTCTATCGGCATTGTAATTTCCGTTCTTGGTTGGTGAGAGGTCTTTTCAAATGTCCCTGCTCCAGTTCTGTGGACAGTTGATAGGGAGTGTGTACAGTGAAACCGGTAATCATAGTTTTGAGTCAAGGCTGGGAAAAGAGGCGGGGAACATTCTGGTTTGGGGTCTGAGGAAGCTGTTGTAATGCCTTTCTGCTCCCATGGTTTTTCCATCTGCTGGATGGGTGTGTGATAACACTTACCTCATATGCCCTTTGAATCGGTGGAGTGAGGCCCATGCCACGCATTTTTCTTTGGAGAAGGATTACAATGATGGCATGTGAAATCCAAGTTTATATCTAGGGGATGCGTTAATTACTTGTCGTCATATAATTTCTAATAAAGAGGTTGTTTAAAGCAGCAGACTGCAGAACAGAAAAAAGTGGGTGCGACCGCAGGAGATCAGGCTGAAAAATAGTTGGCAGTTTACAAAGAGTCTGCATCTGATACCATCCGAAGGAGTCTGCATTTTTTTTCTGTCGGACACATTATTTTCTTAAATATGCTTCTCAGAATGCTTGTGTTGGAGGATGTTCATGTGCCAAGGGCAAGCTCCGTTAAGTCCACGATTACTTTAGGGTAGGCTTTACATATGCTAATACGCGTGGTGATTCTTTAAGAGGGGGTTTCATAAATTAGTTCAACTAAACAGTACAACGTGGTCGTAGGTATACAACAAACACAAACCTGTTCCAGCCTGGCACTTTCAGGTCACTTAATTTGAATGCCCCGCGTATACTCAACACACCTACCTGACCTGCATTGCCTTATATCCCGTGTATCTGGCACAGAGCAGGGTGCAGTCAACAAATAAAAGGAGCCTCCCTGAATAGCCTCCCTTTTCTGACCTATAAATGGAAAAACAGTAATACAGTGATTGAACGGTGGGAAGAGTTGGAGAGACGTGATCACAGAGCATTTTGTGACCAAAGACTTTTTTGTTTTAATTAAAATCAAATTGAAACAGACTCACAAATGAAAAAAATAGGTGTAAAGGAGGGGGAACTATGTAAGGGATTGCTGTAGAATTATTGTGTAACTGTGAAATCATTGCTTAACTCTGCTGAAGTTCATTTGTAAAGAGGTTAATCCCATTTACCTTGAAAGGCTCTTATAATCTGCGTTGACTATGACTGGGCGTATATGGTGTTGTGCTTGCAAGCTCAGGCTGGGAGCCAGCCTACCCGCTTTTGAATCTCAACCCTGCCGCTTACTAGATGTATGATACTAACTACGCATGTGATATTAGGCAATTAATTTCTTTATGCTTCAGTTTTCCTTATCTGCAAGATGGAAACCATAAGTATATTTATCTCAGAGGGCTGTGGTGAGGATTACAGATAAAATAATTGTTAGATTTTAGGAAAAGTTAGCTGCTCTTATAGTTATCATTTCATATTTTCTACACGATAGCAGAGAAAAGCTCAGGCCTGCCCTGATTTGTATTTCCTAGGATGCGTCTGCTTAGCCAGTAGTTAGACTGGCCATCCATCCCTTCCAAACTAAGTGCTCACAGCTCCCGACCAAGTTCAACAACTCAATTAGTCCCTCTGTCCTCCTCCAAACCCATTTATTTTTATTTTGAAAAAAAAAATCAGTGCTTATTTTTTTGTGTGGCCATTAATAGGCAATGACATTAATGTTCCTGGATGATTTGCATGTGAATTGTTTTCTCTCTGGATTACCTCCAAGTTTTGCCCATTCAATTGATGGTCAGTTAAAATACAGAGGAATTCTTGACTGACCTCTAGAATTTGGAAGAAACAGAAGGGAAAACTAGACATAAGAATCATACACCATCCTGCACAGAACAGTGTGATAGGTAAGGAAGACCAGACCAATAAGATAATCTGAGATAGTCGTCGCACGGTTTGGTAGTGACATGACACTCTAGTGACAATTTAAAAAATAATTTACATAGGTCACACGCATGATTCCCACGATAATGATATTTTGATTGCATTCTTTCCCTCATGTTAATGCAGTTTACCCCAAATCATTTGCCTGTTTGCATGTAATCCTTAAATAGGTCAGCGAGGCATCAGTAAGCCAGCAGAGGTGTTTAAGGAAGAACCTTCCAGTAATCTCCCAGACATTTCCGGTTACTTCAGATAGTGGGACTCTGTAGGGCCATCAGTGAACAGGAAAGAAACTGATACAGTATTAATGGCATCCAAGTTTTCATATTACTTCAGATAGAGCAGCGAAATTTATAATTAAGCAAGTTAAGGCAGACTGAACACTCGTAAGTAAACTGTGTATGCTTACACTCGCTTATGACTTGTATTTCCTTTGGAGGACAATCCTTAATGAAGAGCAAGATTTTTAAATGATTATGATATTGATATTAGCTTGGCTCTTCAACAACATATATGTATATATCTCCAAAGGCAGAAGTTAGAGTTAAGAGTGCTTTTCACATGAATATACCAAAGAGAGGTTATCAGCCACAGAGTTCAGTATTTGCATAAAAAATAATGTCTGGATGCATAGAATTCTTGTGCTCAGCAGATGAAGAACGAAAGATTGCTATTATTAAGTGGCTTCTTATTTACATTCCTGTCAAAATTATGTGAAACTCTTTCTCAAGAACCATTCTAGAGAATCCTCTTACGTAAAGAAGGGTGTATGCGTAGGTGGTCGCTCACACAGGTTAGCGCAAAGCTTTTTTGGTGCACTCTGATAAACCGAGTTCTGTATAAGTGGCACGCTACCACCAGAAAGAGAGGACTTCAAGCAGATTTCTAGCAGAGGCCTGGGATTAAAGACGCATGTGACAACAAGCTTCAGGGAGAGGAAAAATCCACTCATAATAAAAAGGCCATCAAGCCTTCGTTGTAAGAACTTCTCCAACTCTGAGAAGATTTTCTTTCTACCAAGAAAACCGCTTATACTCATGTTTAATGTCCTAATTTAATGGAAGACACTAAATTAATTTATATCCCACTTCTAGGTCTGTTTTCATTGTCCCTCCAATGCAGACTATGCACTGAACAATACAAATCCCACGTGTCATTTCTACCAGACAACCTCACCAACCCAAAAGGTGATGATGTGGTCTTATTTTAGAGCCAAAAGAGAGTTCTATACATCAGTCATTTTCAGATAAACATTAAAAATAATCCCTTACGCTTCTTTGAAAGTGGTATCGTTATTGCAAGATGGAGCACAATCAGTGCAGGAAGAAGAACCCAAGACAGATGAAATGTTATACAAAACAAGAATTGGATTTTTGTCCAGGATTACAGAGGCCCATAAATTAAAAAGGCTTCTGTCAAATGTCGACTCCTGATTATATCTGTCTCCTGATCCCCCATGGACTTAAACAGACCCAAGGTTAAATCTGAACAGGCGTAGTGACCATACAACATCTAATCTGTTTGTCTACAGAGTGTCAGAAACGCAGCCTTTCATTCGTGGGACTTAATTCTGCCTAAATCCCTAATATGGCTAATAAAATGTGGCTTGCAGTAAGATAAGTGCCCAGATTTTTAAAAATCCAACAACAGATCCTCTGTCAAGGACAAAAACTTGCCCCTTAACCATCTATTTATATTGAGAGCCAAAATAAAACAGCGCTTCAACCAGATTCTCATTTCCTAAATATTCCTTCAGTTCATAAGAAAAGCATCATTCTAGGTGAAAACTCCTTAGTCAATCTTGGTCTTATCCTAAGTAGACATTCCTGCTTCGAATAAGGTCAGAAAGATACCACTGGGGTACTTGCAACAACTTCTGATACCTACACATAGCACTCCCTACCTGCTGACGGTGCCTTTAAAAACCTTCTGAGCAACACTGAAAGCCTTGTCATTTACATATTTGGAAGCAAGTTTGCTTACCATTTAGAAAAGTCCTCATAACAACTTGTCTCTCTCTACCGTCTCTGGCTTTTCTGAAGTATGAGGAAGGCCTTGGCAACAAAATAATTTATCACCTCATTCAATTTACATGCATGCCACGGAAAAGGTTTACCTGTTATCTTGCAGACAAATCTAAAGTATAACCAGAGAAGCAGAAATTACCCCCCTTCATTATAAAAATGCTGTTCTAAAAAGGTATACTTAAGAAGAGAATCTTGTACAGAATTGTCAAATCACTATGTTGTACACCTGAAACTAATATGTCGTAAGTTGACTCTACTTCAATAGTAATTAAAAAAAAAAAGACAACAACCAGAATCTGTTAGAATCTGCGTGTAATACTGAAAAATGATACACATGTATCTTTATCATAACTTCGCCTTTCAGGGAAAAGAAAATCCTCACCATATTGAAGTTCATTTTATACTGCTGCTTCTTTTATATTAATAATTTATGAATACCCTTTGTCAAATGCTTTACATGCCAGGCTCTGTGTTCATCCAAAGATTTAAAAGATGATCAAGTCATCATCTCTACAAAGCAAAGTAAAAATGCATTAAAAATAATAAAGTTGGATGCAAATTCAGGTAACCATACCAAACCCTGTGAAAAGACCATGGTCCATCTTTTTGGAGGAACTGTCTAACATGATCTGGTCAATCGCAGTTGTCCTTTTTCTCGGCAATGATACACCAGTTGCCGTGATCGTTCCCGGAGCTCAGAACATGCAGCTCCGACACGTTCTCCTTCAGCAGGCCGTAGAGCTCGCCCTCTCGAAACACATGGTAATAGCGCATCAAGGCTCTGGAATCCAAAACGTCGGGCTGTTGTTCTTCGACAGAAATTGTGGCATCTGGGTTGGAATCTGTGGAGTCAACTGCAGAACTCCTTCTCAGTATTTTACTAGAAGGGTCGCCTTCTTCTACATCACCTGCATTCACACGATTCGCATTGGTGTTGGTGCTTTCCAGAAAATTCCCATCTCCATTTCTCCTAACTTCTCTTTGCTGGCCTCCACGCAGATGTTTCTTTGTGGCTGGTGCTCTCAGCCACTCCAACTGTTTTTGCGAAGTCTCCACAAACACATCTTCATCTGAAGTTTGCTCTCTTGTTGACAATGGCTCTTGGCGATCTAAGTCTAAACTGGAGTGTCTGGAAGGCTGGATCGATATGGTGCTATTGGCCCAAGCCTCTGTAGTCTTCAGGGGCCTCACTCTCTCAACTTGCTTCCTCAGAGTTGACTCATCCAAAGACCTAGAGAAAAACCAGGAACGAAAAGATTTTCCGAATGTGTTATAGAATGCATTTTCTTCCTCTCCTTCCTCAGAGATATTTGCACAACAGGCTCTGGCCATCATTGGTTCATAGTCCATGCTGTGGGACCGTTTGGAATGACCTTGCTCTTTAAAACAAACAGAGCAGCTACAGACAGAACAAGGAGGATGGTAGGGATGGCTTCTTTCCGGATGTCCACACTGCTGTTTTCTCCCAGGCTGGCTGGAGTCTGAGAAGAGCTGGGAGCATAAGGCCCTGTTCCACGGGACAAGCACATCTTGCTTCTCAAAGTGCCGGTTCTTTTGTTCCATGGCCCAAACATAAATCATCAGCTGGCCTCCAGGAACTAAGACCCTGGCCATTTCTTTTATTGCTCTGATTCTTCTCTGTTTTGTAGAAAAATGATGGATGACTGAAAAAGAAGAAACGAGACTTCAATGTGTATACACATACATAAACTCTCAAATCAATATGCTAGTATTTTACATATAATGCAATTTCATACAATGCAATTTCAACACACAATAAAACCTCTTTATTTCCTACAGGGCAGGGCACATGGTGGGTATAGCAAAGCCTTGTTTAAGGGGAGATATAATTCTTATCTTTGGCTCCTATACTTTCTACACAATCTTAGGTAATTATGTAACGTATATGGATTTCAAGTTTGTTCATCTATAATACACTTAAATAATGTGGGGGCGCCTCTGTGGCTCAGTTGGTTAAGCATCCAGCTTCAGCTCAGGTCATGATCTCATGGTTCGTGGGTTCAAGCCTGGCGTCCGACTCTGTGCTGACAGCTCAGAGCCCAGACAGAGCCTACTTCAGATTCTGTGTCTCCCTCTCTCTCTCTCTGCCCCTCCCCTGCTTGTGCTCTGCTCTTTCTCTCTCTCTCTCAAAAATAAATAAACATTAAAAAAATTTGTCTAAATACATAGATAAATTGTAAGTTCCAAATCCTTCCAGTTCCTGAATCCTATGAATTTAAGTAGAAGGATGACCAATGTGAATTAATGAAATTTTCATGGGAGCACTGTTAGGTAAGTGTTCCCGGTGGAAGACTATGAGATAATTCTTTACTTTAACAAATGATTGGTACTTCTTATGCACCAAAAGATTAACACCACTAATCAATGTTAATAAAATACAGCAAATAGAAGTGGAGAAAAATGCTAAAGATTGTCTTCTTACTTAGATAATGCAAAGATAAGCCAGCCTAGCAAAAGTCCAAATGATTGCTTATTATTTTTTTAAATATTAATATAAAGTGACTGTGGGTGTGTTTTTAAAAATCAACATATAGAGGTCATTGTTTTTCTTCCAATCCCTGCAAAGTTAAAGTGGAATTCAAGTAAGACTGTCTTTATCCAATCTAATGATGAAAATATTAGGCGTGTTTTCATCAGTGTGTGGAAAGTGCCAGTCTGAGTTCTGAGAGGAGTCCAATCCCAGTACTATGTCAAAAGAAAAAATCAGATTGTTTTTCCACATGGAGGGGTAAGGCCTACCCCATGTCTCAGGAGGGAAGTTAGTCCCAAGGGAAGTCTGGACACTATGCTCAGGTATGAGTAGTAAGATGCGAGATAGAGGATAGGAGGGTTCCTGAAACCCTCACCATAGTCCAGCGGGCAGCGGTGGTGTTAGGCAAATAAATCTCTAGTTTACCTGCCACAGAGAGATGGTAAATATCTGAAATGAGATTCTTGTATAGAGAAAGCTGTCAAAGGAAGATCAGTCAACAGGCACACGCGGTCTTGTTACCAATCAGGTTTTCGTCCCCACAGTCTCACACAGCACACATGCCCTGGCATCTGCTGTCCTGCCACGCAGAGGCGTGAGAAGCCAGACGTGCGATGACGCGAAAGTGGGTTGGACGAACAGGACGCCAGTGTATTTTATCCTAGATCTGACAGCAACTCACCTTGTGATCTTTGACCAATCACTTGACTTCGCTAGGCCTCAGACTGTTCCTCACTCCAATTCCCAAAGAGCCCCCACTTTTTTTTACTGTTTGTTTATTATTGACAGAGAGAGAGAACACGAGTAGGGTAGGGGCAGAGAGAGAGCCACAGAATCCAAAGCAGGCTATAGGTTCTGAGTTGTCAGCACAGAGCCCAACGCAGGGCTTGAACTCAGGAACCGTGAAATCATGACTTGAGTCCAAGTTGGAAGCCTGTCTGACTGAGCCACCCAGACGCCCCCAGCAGAGAGCCCTTTTCCATGGTTAATTTGAAAGCTTACATTTCTAGAGGCAGAGTCTTGGTCACTGAGCTAAAAGGAGGTACAGAGGTCAGGACAGAGGTAGGATGATCCTAATGTTCATATCTATGACTATTCATGGCCGTGAATATCTCCCATGACTTGCATCTAATCCACTCCAGAATGTCTATGGGTGTATTTTCTACATATGGTCATCCCTTGTTATCTGCAAATTTTTTTTTTATATTTGCAAATTTTGCTACTTGACAAAATGTATTTGTAGCCCCCAAAACAGCACTCTCAGTGTTTTCCTGGTCATTTCTTGACATGATTGTGGTGGCACAGAGCTCCCAATGTGCGTGTTTCCATCTAAGGTTGAGCAAGGTGACCTCTCCTTGCCTGTTTTGGCTTTCTCCCTGTCAACAAGTGTCCTTTGGTGGCCTGTTTAGTGCCACGGTCTTTGCATTTGGTGTTTTGTTGGTGATTTCGCTGTTTAAAATGATCCCTGAGCATAGTGCTTAAATGCTGTGTGGGGTTCCTGAGTGTGAGAAGGCTAGGGTACGTCTTGTTAGATGAGCTTCGTTCGGGCTGTTGCCAGGAGTTCAAAATTGAATAAATTGCCTTTAAACGGAAATACATGTAAAATAAGGTTGTGTACAAATCAGTTGACAAAAAATGCAGCGACAAGAGGCTCAGCGACGAGAGTCCTTTATTTCCCCTGGGAGCAATGGCTCCGTATTCGCTAATTAAGTGTTCGAGGAGACTTCATAGAATATAATTACTGTGAATAATGACAGTTGACTGCGTTCCTTTTGGGGGCCAAAAAAGGAAAAAAAATCATTAAAATAGGACCACTTTAATATAGTAATCTCTTTTTAGCAGATTCCTATGTCTTCAACATTTTAGAATTCCGGGCTTCAAAAGAAGTCTTTTTTTAAAGGAAGAAAGTCTTTATACATAATAGTTCCTTAAACATCTGTTATGTGATGATTCACTTTAATAGCATAATATCACCCAGGAAATACCTGAATCTTTTATATTGTTTAATATTTATATTTAACATGTAATACTAAGTAACTTTTAGGTTAATTTTTTTTTGAAAAACTTTACAAATGAAGATTTCTTCATTATATAAAAATGTATTATATAGGCATCTGTATATTCTATGTAAAAACATTATAAATGTAACTGAAATGGCATGTGAAGATGCATTTTTATGAATTATAAATGTCAGGAAACTATATTGAGTTTTTTTTCTTTTTTTTAAATTTTTTTTAAATTTACATCCAAATTAGCATATAGTGCAACAATGATTTCAGGAGCAGATTCCTTAGTGCCCCTTACCCATTTAGCCCATCCCCCCTCCCACAACCCCTCCAGTAACCCTCAGTTAGTTCTCTGTATTTAAGTCTCTTATGTTTTGTCCCCCTCCCTGTTTTTATACTATTTTTGCTTCCCTTCCTTTATGTTCATCTGTTTTGTCTCTTAAAGTCCTCATATGATTGAAGTCATATGACGTTTGTCTTTCTCTGACAAATTTCACTTAGCATAATCCCTCCAGTTCCATCCACATAGTTTCAAATGGCAAGATTTCATTCTTTTTGATTGCTGAGTAATACTCCATTGTGTGTATGTGTGTGTATACACACACACACACACACACACACACACACACACACACACACCACATCTTCTTTATCCATTCATCCATCAACGGACATTTCCATACTTTGGTTGGACTCTTTGGACTCTTTGGACTCTTTCCATACTTTGGTTATTGTTGATAGTGCTGCTATAAACATGGGGTTGCATGTGTCCCTTTGAAACAGCACACCTTTATCCCTTGGATAAATACCTAGTAGTGGAATTGCTGGGTGGTAGGGTGGTTCTATTTTTAGTTTTTTGAGGAACCTCCCTACTGTTTTCCAGAATGGCTGCACCAGCTTGCATTCCCAGAGACTATATTGAGTTTTTAAAGGCTAAAAAAAAGAATCCCCTTTTGTTTAAAAAGCATAATCACAACTTAAAGGCAAAAACAGTATGCAATAGGGGCACCTGGGTGGCTCAGTCGGTTAAGTGTCTGACTCTTAATCTCGGCTCAGGTCATGATCTCACAGTTCGTGAGTTCAGGCTTTGTGCTGTGTGCTGACAGCACAGAGACTGTTTAGGATTCTGTCTCTCCTTCTCTGTGCCCCTTCCCTGCTTGCTCTCTCTCTTCCCCTCTCTCTCTCTCTCTCTCTCTCTCTCTCTCTCTCTCTCTCTCTCTCTCAAAATAAATAAATAAACAAACAAACTTAAAAAAAATACTGGTCAATTTATGTATACTAGAGCCACATGTTCCTGCTGAGACCCCAGAAAATAGGTAGGTTGAATTCAAGTACTGGATTCTAGAATTCGAAGGGAAGTTACAGAAGATCATCTTTAAAGTCTTGTTAATTCTTGATATTTTATGATGTGCTGTCATTTGACTTTTCCAATGTGCAGGTCTCCTTTAACTGAAAGCATAAAGCAGAGTTTGGCAACCTCAACACTACTGACATTGTGGGCTAGATAATTCTTTGTTGCAGGGGGCCAGCCACTAGATGACAGGAGGTTGTACACACATCCAGTTGAGCCAGCGAAAAATGTCTCCAGACATTGACAAGTGTCCCCCAAGGGTGAAAGGGGCACCATAACCCCATGCCGAGAATGACTGGCATAAAATAAGTAGTCGATTGGCACTGTTGTAATATATTGCTAAATTTTGTTAGAATTGTCAAGCTATTCTCAAACTAAGTGGAAAGAGTGCTTCTTTCAAGCTATTCTCAAACTAAGTGGAAAGAGTGTTTCTTTCTCCAAGCTGTCAGAAAAACATGTGGAATGTATAATTAGATACGGTGTTGACCTCTCAAATTATTATTAGGAGTCATGGAAAAAGCATGTCTCTTTATATATATATTTATTCATGCTAAGATTAGCAAAAGTGCCAGCATAAAATTCTAAATAGGGAAGTAAATATGTACGGACATAAGAGACAATCAAAATTTTTCATAATATAGTTCGAAATGTGAAACCTCGCTGAAAATGACCACGTCACATTAATACAGTTACAGTTCCGAAAAATACATGGTGTGTTTCCACCTAAGGAAGCATTTTTCTTCAGAAGACAGCAACCAGGTATGTTGCATTTCTTCCGCGGACAAAGCAGGAGACCTAAGCTGGAAGCAGAGAAGGACCTAACCACGTACACATGGAGCATTTGCCAGAAGTCGGACAGCCGGGCACTATCCCCGTGCCCGCCACAGTGGCTCATGGCACATCCTTGAAACTCATGTAAACGAACATTTAGCCTCTGAAACTAATGTAAAGGAACACAAAGAACAAAGAACACACTTCTCTGACCTCTCCCCGATTTCTCATTCTTTAGGTGGAATGTCCAACCCAAAAGCTTTCTTTCCACTAAAGATTCAAAACATTTTAATGAGTTTCTTGGTGTAACAAGACTCCCTCCTCATAATGTTTATGCCCAAAATGGACTTGACCATTTCATCTGCAACTAAGTAGGGCTGGCCTACGGTAGGTTTCCATGGCAACCACCTCCTGCCAGTCCTGACTAGTTTCAAGGCTGTGGCCTCCAGGCCTGCATACCCTCACTGTGCAAAGTTATAGTCCCCATCTATTGTTGAATAGATGAAGTCCTCATTTCCTTCAGGAGAGAGCAGTCTCCTCGTGAATTTTTATCTCCCAGTTTTTATCTAGTCAGTCAGCTTTATATAGGATCACCTTGCTTTGTGTGTAATCTATAGTCAAATAGATTAATTTTAAGTGTATTGGAGCAAATCCTTTGCTTTGCAAAAGATTTTCCTCTTTGCAAAAGAACTTGGTGCAAGGTTCCCTAGCACGTTTCAATGGGACTAAAAGTCTAAGTTTCAGGATTACATGTATTGAGTAAAACGAGCCATATCTGTGTATATTTCAGGCACAGGTCTTTGTTGTTTCTTTTCATTTGTGGACTGTGTGTTTTTATGGGGCACACTTGTTGGGAAAATATGAGGAACATATTCCCTAGAGTATGAACAATCTCTGGCAGTAAGAGAGCCGAGTGATGTAAAACTAATGTAGTCCGGGACCGGGTGGGGCCATCTTCCCCGGTGCCCTCATGCACCAGTGAGTAGCAGATTGGATGACACATCCTGCCAGGTGACATTCAGTGCATGAGTTTTACAGTGTTCTGCTAATAAAGGACACAGTCATGACCTAAAGTAGGTAATAAGACTTCTAAAGTTCTACTTCGCATTGGGAGAGCCTGGCTCCATTTCAGTATAACAGAGTATGAAATATTTCGATGACTAAAATTCCTCTAATACTTTCTTATAAGTAAAAGAAATTGGAATGAGTCATGAGAACACAGTACCAGTTTGAAGGTTTAGTGAAAACAATCCTATGTAGCACCTTATGTACATTTGGGATTAGTCAAATGATCCAGTTGAAATGTTTTTAAAAATTAGATGAAATGAATCACACTGACGTTTCTACAAAGAATGAATGTTGGGTTGTGAGAATGGCCTCCACCATTCATGTAATGTCATTGTCCTGGTGAAGAGAGAACGTGTGACCAGGCTGCCTTACCTCCTATGGAGATGATGGCATCGAAGCCCTGATCCCTAAAGGGGAGATGAAGGTTGTCACATACCATGACTTCACATCCTCTACTCCGGGCAATCTCTACCAATGGCCTGCAGTAGTCACAGCCCAGGGTGTACACCTGGCTGTTCACTTTAAGATACTTTCCAGTCCCACAACCTGTAAGAGACAAACCTGTGTTACATACTGTCCTCCCGGAAAGTGGAACACGGTCAGTTTGTCTTACGACAAGGAATAGAAACAACTTTGTATTAACTAACCGAGACAGACTACAACGTGGTTTGAAAATATTCACAAAAGCCAAAGAAAGATCTTCAGAGGGCACTTACATATGTTCATCCATAACAGAAGATGGAAAAGGATAGGGAAAAAGAAATAACATTTATTGAACATTTAATGAGGTAACGTCCATAGGGATTGGCCCACTAGCACAACCAAAAACTGTTAGCTGGCTCATGACAGTGGCTGAGTTTCCTAGTACCCTAGGAATGGTGCCCAGGCCTTTACAAAACTACCTTCACATACATATTTCATTATGCAGAAGTCCGTACATGATGGCATTTATTCTCATGTTATCTCTCCAGAGATTCTTAACACTTACTGGCTGCATAAAACAAACTACTGCCAACCATTTTCACTGGATATAAACAAAACAATCTATACCATAACACACGTTTTTCAAAAATTTGGAATTTGAATGAAAAGGGAATTTCGAGAAATTTTTGTCCAATCTATTGTCAGTTCTTGGTTTTGAATGATCTCTGTTGACTCAGCATACAAGCTTTAGAGCTATTTTTTTCTTCTTAAACAGACCACTTATGACATTCATTTGGCAGAGACCCAAGTAATTCAATATTTACGCAACCCAAAGATCTAGATCAATCAGATCTGATACTACGATGAAGAAGGAAGTAACAGGAGTGGGTAACCATCTTGAAACAAGACCTTCTGGGGTCTGATACCTAGTATTATATTGTAACACGGACATAGCAGTGAATTCCTTTTTCAGAAATATTTAAAGATATCATGGGAGCTGATATCCCTGAAAAAATATCTACCACTCTTCAAGCATGATTAGTTTGCTGCTTCCAAAATGGCAGGCCATTCAAAATTATATGAGACACCAAAAGTATAATTAAAGTTCATCGATGATGCCATCTGAGACAGTGGCAAGTACGTGAATAAAAACAAGATTTCCAATGTCGTCATTTTAATGTGATTGGGGTCTTAGAAATATTTTAGATGTCATAGCCACTGTTCCTAAGAATACTTATGAGGAAAAGTAACCAATATTTGAGGGGAGTTATGAGGAAAATAGGATTCACAAAGTACTTTAAAATTGCAATCCTGAATATTTCAAAGATGATGGTCCTGGTTGAAGGAAAATAATCTGGCAAATGTGTTTGCTTTCTTATTTTTAATTGGCTCAGAGGATACATTTAGAAAAATGAAAGAGAAAATTACCTTCGACTAATAAGGACAGGTTCATGACAAACTGGTGGTTATCAGATGGGATGGGTGAAACAGGTGAAGGGGATTAAGAGTAACACTTATCGTCACGAACGCTGAGTAACGTATAGAACTGTTGAATCAATGTGTTGTTTTTGTTTTGGGGGTTATTTGGGGGTTATTTTTATTTGTTGAATCACGACATTGTACACATGAAACTAATATAACATTGTACATTAATTCAGGAATTAAAAAGTAAAAACAGAAAGAACAGGTTCATGGACCATTAGAGCTAGAGGGAGGTGTTCGGAGGGCGTCTGGCAATACTGAGGCAACCCAGTCCTTGTCAAATCTCAGCATCATTGTCTAGGGCCCATGGCACCCTCGATTTATCCCATTTTCATTTCTGATGGCATTCATTTTGAAGCATAGTGGTGGATCTCGCAGACATGATGCAATTATTTATTTTCCAACTGCATACACTGAGACGATAGAGAGGGGAAGATTTTATCCTAATGAGGAAATCAGAACTCCTGCCAAGCCTAGGGACCCCATTATCTTAAATGTGCAAGAAGTAGATCAAACATTTTTGATACGGCAGCAAGCTCCAGTACACAAGTCATGCTGCTTTACAAAATCTCATTAAATGATAACCTTTCACAGTATTGAAGAGAGCTAACAGAGTGCGTGCTTACATTCCTCTCTATTTTCTATTCTGTACCACACTCAAAGAAGAAAACATAATTGCCTCAATTCAACGAAATGTTTTGGTGCATGGTGGGCGAGTGTTTGCTAGAAATAACTAATTTGAATGTTTCCTCTTGAGTTTGCAGGAACAACTACATTTTTTAAATTAAGAGTTTTTGCTAAGACCTTTATCTGAAGCAGAATTCTCTTTTCCCGTAGGAAAGACAAGAGTAAAGCCTACTTATTTCCCATTTTATACACATTTCTTGAAAGCAGAGATGAAGGGATACGTTTTATTCTGTAGGCATGGTGCTTGCCACGGAGCAAGAGTTGAGTTCTAAATTTTTATTGACTCCATGAAGGAATGGTAAATAGGGAATGACTTAGTAAATTAAATCTTACTACAGAGATTGGGAATAAATACATAGAGTTAAGAGGCAAAGGGAATCTTAATTATTGAAAAGGAAATTTTTGTTATGTACACAAAAATACCATTTTTAATACTATTAGGACAGACGGTTGTCTCTGATGTCAGGTAAAAAGGTAACCTTGCTCAAAAAGAATCTGGCTCTGGTCTTCTTCCTGTTTTCTAAACTAATCTAAACAAAGATCTCAAACCCCAGAACACCCTCCATGAACCATCTAATGTCCTTAAGCGACTAGCCCATTTGAGGTAGCCATATTGTCATGATTGAAGAGAGCATAGTATTTCCTGAGAGTACTTTGGATTTCTGCTGTCTTTGAATCTTCGAAGTTCTTTTCACTTAGGCTGTAATTTCTGCTCACTTGATTCCTGTTACTGGCCCAGACGACTTAGTTTTTCCATCAGGGACTCTTGGTGACGGAATGATGGGGAACGGGGTGATGTGGTGAATAAAATCTAAGTCGACTAAAAGTTGCACCACTTAAATAGTGAAAACAGCCTAGAAGATTGTAGGCAACTGGAACCTGATTATGGCCAGATGTTGATTATTTATGCAAAGTTTTACTAGTAATTAACTATGGATTGCTAATCTAGTAACCAGTCAAGTTAACCAATATAACAAACCATTGATTTTAGCCAAGTGGAAAACCTGGAAAGAAAAAAAAAATGTCCTTTTGGAGATCGTCGTGTTAGCTTACTTTCTTCTCTTCTACTCTCCTTGGGCTTTTGTCTTTCTTTTTCATTTACTTCTTCACTCTTATTTTAAAACCTATCCCCTTGTGTAATCAAAACAATACCATTGATTTACTGAATAGTAAAAATGTAAAAGCACAAAACTTGAAAGATACAAATGGGTAAACAAATATTTACTGGATATGATTATGAATTTGCACAGGGGCACCCAAGGAATATTATTTGTACCATAATTTGTAGTAGCAAAATATGGCAAACACCATATATCTGTCAGTACGGTGCTATTTATCAGAGAATGGTGTGCAGCTTTAATACTGGGCAGCTCTGTAAGCACAAACATGGAATGATCTCCACCAGATATTAAAGGAAACGCAAGTTAGGTGTCTAACAGTTTGTAGAACATACCACTATTTGCATAATCAAAGAAGGAAACTCACCCATATATACACCGGTATGCACAAATATGCTTATACCTAAGTGAACTCTCTCGAGATTATACAAGAAGCCAACTGCTTCTGGCATGGGTTACTTGGTGCCACAGGACTGGGACGGGATGCTCTTTTCACTGTACGCCCCTTTGTACCTTTGTTACGGAGCCATGTAAGTGGGTTACCTATCAAAAAAATTTTCAGCAATTGGGATTCCTCCTTTTTTTCATCATTTGTTCATATCATTTCCTCACTATTTCTTTTGAATTGTTCACCATATTCTTTTGTATTGACTTTGAAGAATGCTCTGTAGGTGAAGCAAATGATCCAGTATTTTTATTAGATAAGTTACAGATATTTTTACTCAGTTGTCTGTTTTTTTTTTTTAACTTCAGTTATATATTTGTCTAGATTTTTGCCTTGTAGAACTTTTAAATTTTTATATGGTCAAAGATATCGATGCAGTCCATTTTCATTATTCACAGGTTCTGTATTTGCATGTTCACCTGCTGGGTAAAATTTGTTACCCCCAAATCAATACTCAAGCACCTGCACGGTGGTTACCAACAAGCCAGTGTATAGAACAGCAGAAATTTTGGAAAAATTTGAGTTGTCTAAGGGGCCCATTACCCATGTCTTATTTTGGTTCTCACCCTACCAACAAGGGTCCTTTATGTGGTCTATTTAGTGGCACTTTTTTTTTTTTTTTTTTTTTTTGCATTTTTGTGCTTTGCGCAATGATTTCATTGTTTAAAATGACCTCTGAGGGGCGCCTGGGTGGCGCAGTCGGTTAAGCGTCCGACTTCAGCCAGGTCACAATCTCGCGGTGCGGGAGTTCGAGCCCCGCGTCGGGCTCTGGGCTGATGGCTCGGAGCCTGGAGCCTATTTCCGATTCTGTGTCTCCCTTTCTCTCTGCCCCTCCCCCGTTCATGCTCTGTCTCTCTCTGTCCCAAAATAAATAAACATCGAAAAAAAAATTAAAAAAATAATAATAATAAATAAATAAAAAAAATGGCCTCTGAGCATACGGCTCAAGTGGTGTGTAGGGTTCCTCAGCCCAAGAAGGCTATCATGAGCCTTATGGACAAGATATACATGTTAAATAAACTTTGTTCAGGCTTGAGTTATAGTGTGTTGGCCTTGAGTTCAATGTTAATGAATCTATACTATATAGTAAATAATGTGTCTTCAAATAGACATACACATGAAACAAGGTTAGGTATTGATCAGTTGACAAAAATGTGACCAGAGGCTCACAGGAACCCTAATCCTACATTTCTTTTAGGGACCATAATTCAGTATTCACGAATTCAGTGTTCATGGCAATTTTATAAACTTGACATAGGGACTGTGAATAATAACAACTGTATTTTCTATTATGATTTCTGACTTGGTGTTACAGAGGGGCCTTTGTCCTAGGTGGATATTAAAAAAAAATCTAATTGTCAGTCATCTAGTCCTTTAATGATTTCATTTTCTTATACCCAAATCTTTGTTTGGAATTTTTGGTGTAAGATATGAGAATGTAGCATGTGATGATACTGTTATCCCAAAGTCACTTATTAAATGGTTCCTTTTCTCCTATTTTAATATTCTGGCATTTTGCTAACACTGTGGTTAGTAAGAGTTCCAAACTCGAGGTATCTTCTGAAACCACATTTAATTACAAAAAAAAAATGACATGCTAGATTTTTCAGAGACTCTCCATTTCTACGTGATATGCACCCCTTCCCCAAATTCCACACTGCTCATACCATCCTTAACATGCTAAAAGTCCTGGGCACTGGGACTAATACTAATATCTCTTGCTAATATTTAGAATAAATATTTACAGTAAATGGCAAATCAGATGGAATTTACAACTACAAAAATTTATGACTTCTGGGCACAGTCTGCATGCAGTTGCTGGAAACAGTTTTAGATGGACATGCCTCAAATAGAAACCCTACCGTGTCTTAAACTTAGTCTTAGATCTACTGGGTTGTGGTTTACCACTGATTCAGAAAGACACTGAGCCAAAGTCTTCCAGGCAAATCAGTGATTATGAAGGTATGACCTAATTAAAGATATGCTCCAATAATGAAAGACCTACAGAATAGTTAAGGGAAAGGATCTATGAGATTAATAAGAGGTTATAGGACTTCTTTTGTAATCCCACAATTCTGGCTCTTCTGTAGAAGGCATGAGAGCCGCTCAAGGTGACCCACCAAAACATTATTTACAAATGTGAGTCGCTCTACATTTCAAATGGTCAGTTTCACCCGCAGTCATTTGTCATGATTTATTCATTCAATGTCAGGTCGATTTAGCGGGAGGATGTATGCAGAGGTTCTTGAAAAGGTCACCATTGTATAAATGTAGATTCAGGAAGTTTCCTAACTTTCTGACTTGATGAATTTCTGCTATAAAGTGAATACTCTAGGTCCTGGCAGGCCAAGGACACAATTTTCGACTTCTGGGTAGAACAAAAATGTAAAATGAATCTGAAAAGGAAAGGCACAATAGAATATATTTCAGACTATGTGGCACAACCCCGGGGTTACCTATGTCAGCGATGAGGCTGCCCGGCTTCTGCTCCTGGAGGAACTGACGGACGCGAGGCCAGGCTTTGCTCTGCAGGTCATTGAAGTAAGGTGCGGTGCCCTCATACACATCATGTACGTGCTGCTTTTCCAGCTGGGCAGCTTCATGATCCATCCTGGGAATGGGGCCACCCCCAAGAAATGCCGGTCAGAGTACACAGCAGAAGGAGCTGAGGAGGATGCAGATTTTCTAAGATTAGGAACCTACAACTGCCAAGGTCATACTGTCCTTTACTTTTTTTTTTAACTGAAAATAACAAAATCTGCACTGTAACCCCACCATAATTGTCCAAAGACTAGCAAATGCATAGTTTTTACCTGCATATCTTCAGAAAATAATGGTTTGGAAATGAGCCAGTCAGTGTAAGTTCCTGTACAAGATCAATTCTTAATTCTGGAAGCATATACAAAAGGTTCACCAAATGGTTCACCCTGGATAAAATTATTCTATTTAATGCTACAGAAGTTTTAAAATTTTAAAACAGGTAGCTCATCACTCCAATCCAATCACAAAGCCCTATTGATTCGACCTTTTTAACGTCTTTGGATGCTAGCCATTTCTCAATCTCCCTACTGATCCAGCTTTAGAAAAGGTGCTCGCCTCTTGTCTGAATTACTTTCATAGCCGTAAACAGATTTTGGGGGGACGGATTTTGGTTGCCCCTCAATCCCTTTCCTTCACTTATGGAAGGAACTATCCACAACTGTTTTCCTAAAACAGAAATCTAATAATGTTGTTTCCCATCTTAGATTTCTTCAAAGGCATTTTATAGCTTGTCCACTCAAGTTCAGGTGTCTTAGTAGGGCATACAAGGCTCTTTCTGATCTGGCCTCAACTTATCTCTTAAAGCTATTTCTCACCGCCCTTCCCTAGCATCAGATGAGGCTGTATTGCTCAGTGCCCCATGGTTTCTCAGACGCGACACACTCTCTCTCATCCAGGGGCCTGAACGGATACTTATGCTTTGCCTGGCTAACTTCCGTTCATTCTTGACATGAGCATCACCTCTTGCAGAAAGCCTTCTCTGACCTCTCATGCAGGATCAGGAAATCAGAAAGGAGTGAGAAAATGAAAGAGCAGTCTTAGAGGCCCCTGCTGGGTTAGGTTTAATCTTTGAATTATTCTCTTGTGGCATGTGAGTGAAGAGTATCCCAGGGAAGTGGCCAGGGGCTCAGCTTGTAGCTTTTTACCAATCAATATGAAAGTATTTTCAATCATTTAAGAACCCATTTGGCCCCACTGGTGCGTATCAGCTAGTTTGCTCCTGCCCCTTTTACTCCCGTGCATCCCGTGCACACTGCCACCGACACAAAGGGCTATAATCATTGATTGGATATTTTGCCTGTAGCACTGGCTGGAAGATGCTAGAGTTCAAGGACTCGCCTTATTTAATGCCGAATCTGCGAGAGTTTGCACACGGCAGATGCTCAATAACGAACAAACACAAGCAGAACTGACTAATCCTGAGTCCAGAGGGTGGCACTGGGTTTGGTAGAAAAGGGAGTGACCCTGGGGGGTGTGGGAAGAGATACACTCACAAACTTGAAGATGAAAGAGTGACAAGAGAGGGGTACAGTCTCTAGACAGCAGACAGCCTGTGTGTCCCGCTCCCCACCCTCCGTCCCCCTCACCAGTCCCACCCTGGAAAGTAGAAAGCGCTTGAGCAAGATGGTATCTGATTAGTTATTGCAAAGTACCTCCCTTCTTACCCTCCTTTGCATTTAAGAAATCTCTTGTGGAGAGGGGTGCCTGGGTGGCTCAGTCGGTTAAGCATCCGACTCTTGATTTCAGCTCAGGTAATTGATCTCACAGTTCGTGAGTTTGAGCCCCGCATAGGGCTCTGCACCGAGATAGCAGAGACTGCTTGGGATTCTCTCTCTGCCCCTCCCTACTTGTCTCTCTCTCTTTCTCAAAATAAACATTAAAAAAAGAAAGAAAGAAATATCTTGTGGAGAGATACTTTGAGACAACATAAATATCCTGTTTCTCATACTCTCATCCACCAGTTGTAGCATCCTATCCATTGGTGATGCTTGCCCCAAACAGTTATTACTATAATTATCACCAAATGATGCTATTTCAATTCCCTCATCCATTCTATGGCAAGGAAGAGCTTTTCAGGATTGACTCTTAAGAAAACAAATGAGCAGTAGACTATCCTTAATTACTACGGGCTGCCCACAGCCCCTGCAGAAAAATCTGGCAAACTCCTAACAGAGTACAAATCTCATTTGTGAGGTCTGACAAAACTTCCACCCAAACTGAAACAGCTTATATTGCACCCTCAACTGGAATTTACAAAGTAAACATATGGCCGGCTATAACTGCCTACACACTAGAAAAACCCAAACACTGAGCGCTTTTCTTTTTAATCAACATCTCAGTAGACTTACGTCTGCTTAAATTTTTTTTTTCCCTCAAGGAATCAGATCCGGCAATACAATTTGGAGGAACCCTAAAACAAATAAATTTTACTTTCTTTTACTTGCACATGGTAATTGGCAGTCAACATAAACACAATTATCTTCAATCTGGCTCTACCTGCAAGATCAGAATTTGTAGTATCTGAACAGTACCCCTTGGAGACCTTTCACTACGTCCTCTCCCAAACTGCCTGGCCTCTACCGTAAACAAGGAGCTCTTTTAAAGTGTGTGAACAATGTAAGTCCACTTTGTTTTTATTGTATTTTACAGTTAAGAGTATATACTGCAGAATGATTAGCTGTGAAACTGATTTGTGGAGCTGGGGCTATCCAAGGTGACATTTTTAACACTGGATTTAAATTTCCTGCAATATTTTCCACATGAATTTTATGCATATAAGCAAATTCCTTGTGGATTAGATCATGTGATTAAGCTAGTGAGGTTGGTACTATAAAATAGAGTGGGGTTCAGGGTGAAGCTAGGGAGATAGGGTTAGGTTTAGCCAGGCTTTTTAACCTGTGGGCTGTCAAATTCTAGGCCCTTGTAGCTAGCTGATGCCTTGTTGGTGAGTCATGAGACAAGGGAAAATAATTTGAAAGGTAAGGGGAAGTCAGATGTAGTAATACACTGAAAATTCAAAGCACTAATTTGGATTTTATTTTAAGTGCAATAGAAAGTAGAAAATAGTTTTAAGTTGGTAGATGGGTTGGGGGAGGTAGGTAACATGATTGGATTTACAATTTTTAAAATTTTTATTTTTTAATTTTTTTTTTCTAGAGAGTGCACACATGTAAGGGAGGGGTAGAGGGAGGGAGGGAGGGAGAGAAAGAAAGAAAGAATCTTAAGCAGGCTCCATGCCCAGTACAGAGACTGACTCTGGGCATCCTCCAATGACGGTGAGATCATGACCTTAGCCAAAATCAAGAGTCCAAGGCTTAACCAACTGAGCCACCCCGGCACCCCTGGTTTTATAATTTTAAAAGATCCCTCTAGGCATATCTTTTAGAGTAGCTATTATTTTATTTGTCACAACCCCCTTTCTTCCGATAATTTGTATCTTGTCCTTCCTGGATGAGCAGGGGACCCAGGCCTGGCCAAACATGGTTATCTCTATCCCGGGACACAATCGTTGGTTCAAGGCGATGCAAGGTGAGCCAATCAGAGTCCTTCCTTGAGATAGCTCCGTGTGGAGCTAAAGAACAAGTGGCCCCACCTCTGGCATTACAGAGCTGTAAAGATGTGAAGGTCGGGCTGCCAGTGGCTAACTTTCCCCACATAGCAAAGATCTGTCTTTAGGTAGAAGAGAATGAAGTGAGGCAAAGTGAATAGACGAGAGACCAATGCGGTGGGAAAAAGAATCATGGCAAGCATAAAATCCTGGTTCTGTTCCCGGAAACTTTGGTTCCTGCAGTCCTGGGGGCTACTCCTCCTACCCAACTCAGGGTCAGTCTGTTCCGTTTGTGCTTACTCTTGTTGGGTTTCTGACCTGGCCAGCACAAGAGTCCTCTCTAGTTCAGCATTACTTCTACCAAGAGCTTTCTTTTTCTGTTCTACTTCTAGTTTGTAGTCCTTAGAAAATGGAAGAGAGGAGAGAAAGTGATAGGAAACTAACAAAAGAGGTCAGTGCCTTGATGTATTTCCCATGGACAGAGGTACAAAGAGAAGGACATCAGCAATTCTTCTAGCCACTGGGTCATCATTAAGAAGTCACACATGTTTAGATGTCCTGTTCTGGGCATGTGATCAGGATAGCACTTCCCCAGTCAACTTCATTCAGGCAAAGCTATGTGTCTTGTTTTGACCATTAAATATCAGAAAAGATGTGGATTACACCTGGGGAGAAGCTTTATGAGCTGGCCTATAGCTCCAGTACCCTTTTCCATGTCTCTGCAAAATTATGGAAATAGTGATGTAGGACACACCCCCCCCCCCCCCCCACCGAGCGATTTCTCTTGATGGACAGACATGATGTGTGTTTTAAGCCAAAAAAGGGGGGAATAAACAGGCCATCATAAATGCCGAATAAGTAATGATAAAACAAAGACTATCAATCCTATGCTATTAAAAAGGACCTTGTGACTATGTGAGTCTATCCTACTTTTTTCTTCATAAACATTAACATTTTCCTCTTTACTATAGATGTAACAAAATTGGGAGAAAACAGGATATAGTACTATATCCCACTTTTTAAAACTTAATTTAATATTGTGAGCCAAGAAGTGACTTTTGCCTGTGGTTTTCTCCAAACTTCTCAAATAAATGTAATTTCCTTCATCCCTAAATCGATGTGTTTCATAGTCTACCAAGTATTATAATGACTTAAGTAACTCTACCAGATTCTGAACTACTAAAGAAACAACGTTAAATATACATCTTTGCTTAGCACTAGATTTAAATATAACAGGTCTAACCACATTTAATGAGTAAATGGAAAATGAAACTCCAGCCAAATAAACTATATATTTTTTTATTTTTTTTTATTTTATTTTTAACAGTTTAGGTACAACTGACATATGACTAACTGCACATATTAAAGTGTGCAATTGGGTAAGTTTTAGATGTACATACCTTGAGCACCATGAGACAATTATGATAATGAACATAGCCATCACCCACACAGTTTCCTTGCGCCTCTCTGTAAGCCATCCCTCCCACCTTTTAGTTTTTCTTAATGCCATGTTTCTGGGTAAAGAAACCGGGATGTATGGGTGCACACTGAGACATATGTCCAATACCCACAATTCCAAACGCAACCTTGAGATTTGATGTGAGCACCAAAAGATGAAATACTTCTAGCGATTGTTGTCAAACTATACACGTACCACACAAATGTATAAACAGTAAAAATATTCAGAGGAGTTGAAAAGGCTTCACGAGAAAAGATTTTCCTAGCATCTCATCAAGGAGATGAGACATTGCACTTGACCTACAGAGAACACAGGGAATGCTGAGAGACCTTGTTTTATCCCCAGGAGTGGCTCCTTGTCCCTAGGGAGGAGTCATATGGCTGCGTATTGTCAGAACAGTGTCTATAGTAACCATTCCTAGAAAGTCAGCTCAGAGACTGAGGTAACAGCCTCTAAACTCATGGCCCAATCACCAGAAGGGATTTGTCTTTTGTTTGTGACGGGAACTTCTGTTACATTTTATCCTGAGTTTCTTTCTGCACCGTTATTTTCTCTGCAGTCAGTGTTCCATGTTTTGGCTCAATGGAAAACACACTTGGTTTTTTTTTTTTCTTATTTAATTCCATCTCACAATACCTACTGAGTATATTTCTGAATTAAAGCCTCTTGCTATGAGGTAAAACAATATAGCTTTTAGAAGAAGAGAGAGAACATCTATAGAATCTTGAGGTAGGTTAAGATTTCTTGAACAGGTCCTTGAAAGCACTAACCATAAAAGGGAAAATAAATAAGTTAGACTATATTAAAACTAAGACATTAGTAGGAGAGTGAAAATTCAACCCACAGGATGTGAGAAGATAGTCACAGTACGTACATCTGACGAAGGACTTGTATCCAGAATACAAAGAATTCTTCCACATCATTAATCAAGAGACCGATAACTCAATATAAACATGGGCAACCCTCCCCCCCCCCCCAGAACTTCACAGTGGGCAGGAGATGGGCAGGAAACACATGAAAAGGTTCTCATCTTCATTCATAACAGGCAGTTGCAGAATAAAACCACAGTGTGACACTTACATGAGAGAATGGCTAATATGAAGAAAAATGAGAATATGAAGTGTTGGTGAGAACATGGGGCTGCCAGAATTAGAATGTGCTGCTAGTAAAAGTGTAAACCGTGTCAGCCTGTTTGGAAGATTACTTGGCAAGTGACAACCAAAGCCAAACCTATGCATATCCTATGGCTCAGAGATTCTACTCTTTATGTATGTGTATACATATCCAAAAGAAATGCACACACATGTTCACCAAGAGACAGAATTTCCACATAGCACTCTTCAAAACAGCGCAAACATGGAAAATATCTGTATGCCTAATATGAATAGAATGATCAAATAAATTGTAATGGATTCATGAAATGAAATATTGTAGAGCAACAAGAATGAAAAGTCTGTGACTGTATGCAATGAGATGGATCAATCTCATAAATGTAATGTTAAAAGAGAAAGACACAAGGAGTATCAAGTGTAGGATTCCATTTATGGAAAGTACAAAACCAGGTAAAACAAATCTTTGCCATTAGAAGTGGGATAATGGTTACCAGGAGGTGTAGTAATTGCAAAGGAGCATGGGAGAACTGTCCTGGGGTGCGGATAATATTCTATTTCTTGATCTGGGTTCTGGTTACACAAGTGTGCTTATTTTGTGTACACTTACATGTACTTTTCTCTATATTTCAATTTAAGAAAACCCTTTCACTTTCAGACAGTTGTCTTATTATGTACTTTAAAGCATTTTAAAACTCAAAGCTGAGCAGAGTATTCTTTCTCAGCTGTGTCCTGCCACTCCCAGGATGAATGAATGCCATTCATTTAGTGCCTTCTTGGGGACGCCTAGAAACTGGAGATCACTAGGTTCAAAGATGAGTGGGGATTTTATTTCAAGGCAGTATCCCCATGAAATTAGATTATGTAATAGTATGTACAAAAAACTGCGGAGCGCATTTTTAGCTCAGAAGAAATTTAACTGAGGATTTCTTTTCTCTTTTTTCTTGGAATAAAATTATAAAACTTTATTGAAGAACATAAAAAAGACCTAAAGAAACACAGATAAACCCAGTGCTTGCGATGTGAACCCAAGCACTATGACCTCAACAACCCACACAATAATTCTGGTTCACAAACACCTTGCTGGCAACCTTTATGGAGACGGTATAGGGAAATTAACTGAGGATTTCTTAATAATTTAAGATGATGTCTGATGTCAGATTATCCAGTAACCAGTGAAAAAAAAGTATATTTGCTCTTAGAAAAGATGTGATATTACGGCAGCAGGTCAGTGACCCCATTGGTCCACTCAAGAAAAGAAACTCATTTTACCAACATTAGATTCGTGTGTTTACTAGATACTGAATAGCTTTCTCTAAACATTCGATGTGAAATTAAGGATGAATTATGTTAGCTACAGCCTCCAAGTCACAACTAATTGATATATGAGGATTAGAGATATCAATAAATGGATGGGAACAGAAATTATGTAAAGAATCCAGGAAGGATGCTGCCTTATCCTCAGCTTATAACAGTGTGTGGGTCCTATTCTTACTTACCATCATTCTCTAATTACCTCGTTCTGTTGTGACTGTCAGTCATTAGCATACTTCTCAGCTACTTCAGTACTTTGTTAGAAATGTTTGGACAAACTGAAATTCCCTGATTTATTACTCCTATGTCGATCAGCTGGAATGTTTAGCCAGTTGTTTATGTGGCTGTCTGTGAGTACACTTATTGGAAAAACCTGCTGAGCTTATTGGAGAATAAAATCTTTCTGAATGATTTCACAATATTTATAAGCCTTGGAACCAAGGAAACGGCAATTTGGAGCCTGATACTTGGACAGTTAATCTCCTGAACAACGCATACGTAACAGAAGAAACAGGGTTCTCCCCAAAAACAAAGAAAGGAGCCAGAAATATGTGCCAATACAGTTTTTCTTTTTAAAGGAGAAACACGGAATGACAAGGAAAAGGAGAAAGGCACTAGGGGAAGAGAAAAAGAGAAGAAAAAGGAAGACAAATATATATCAAATGATGACCGTGTGCTTCCTATAGGTTAATACAAAAGAATCAAGACATGGAAAGGAGGAAAAGTAGACAAAGATCTAAGAGTTCCAATTTTATAGGGATAAAAATAAAGAAGAGGGGTGCCTGGGTGACTCAGTCAGTTAAGTGTCTGACTTTGGCTCAGGTCACGATCTCTCAGTTGGTGAGTTCGAGCCCCGCATTGGGCTTTGTGCTGACAGCTCAGAGCCTGGAGCCTGCTTCGGATTCTGTGTCTCCTTCTCTCTGCCCCTTTCCTGCTCATGCTCTGTCTCTCTCTGTCTCTCAGAAAATGAATAAACGTTAAAAAAATTTAAAAACAAAAATAGGAAAGAAGAGATAGAATATGGAATTGTATGTTTTTATTAATTTTATATCTATTTCAATTAGGGCTCAGAACCAAGTTAATACATTCTAATATTTATTGTTCATAGAATGTATTACCATTAATCATAGAAGTTAGACTCTGACAACTTGTTACTGAGATTTGCTTAGACCCTTGTTTTAAAAAATTAACGTTCAAAATAATGCCAAAGAAGCTTAAAAACCCTTGCTCTAGAAGTCTGGAATTGTATTACGTTGGCGTTTAATATATTATGTTCATTTCCAGTGTAACTGGAAATTGTTAAAAAGGAAATCGTGAGCCCTGCTTGTATGTAAAGTAACACTTCCCCAAATGAGTGCACTAGAAGTGGGGATCGCCACCCTAGAACTCAGTTAAAGTGCACTTACAAGAAGCATCAATTGAAAGATCACCCAAAGCTGGGCATGGCACTATTTTTCTTAAGGCCCTGTTTCTAATACCACTAGGGCATAAAAATCAAATCGCTTCAGGCCACTTGATGTGTTTGAAGAATGGACTGCTACCAAAGGAAAAAAAAGGAGAGTGGGAGGGAGAAAGGACACTAATGTGTGGACCCTAAAGCATGAAGGGATTGCTGGAGGTAATTTTCTAGTTAATACTTGTTTATTTGTCTGTCTGTTTTTTAATAGTAAAACTTTAGTTTGGAAGAGCTGAGGGTCTGCCAGAGGTAGTTGTGGAAAAATAATATTGGGAATCTGAGATTCTGCAAAAGAGCTGATTTCTCCCCAAGCCTGAAGCCATGAACTTATGACCATTATTTGAAATCCCAGAACTTTTAAAAGGTTAAATACTTTTTTTTTTAATGTTTCATTTATTTTTGAGAGACAGAGTAGTAGCAGGGGAGGGACAGAGAGAGAGGGAGACACAGAATCTGAAGCAGGCTCCAGGCTCTGAGCTGTCAGCACAGAGCCCCACACAGGGCTCGAACCCACGAACTGTGAGATCATGACCTGAGCCGAAGTCAGATGCTCAACTGACTGAGCCACCCAGGCGCCCCTAGAGGTTAAATACTTTTAAAAACTTCTGCTTATCCTTTCTTCCTTTGAGAAACTGCCCCTCTCTCAGATTCCAAGTGATGCTGGGGTCCGCTGGTCACATACACCAGGGGTGGACATGTGATGCGATCTAGGACAGTCATTCTCTCTCCCCTGGGAAACTGATAAGAGGTAGTCGGAGCCCAATCACTTAGGGCACAAGCCTAAAGGAAAGATCCTCAGGGTTTCTTCCAAGGGCTGCCTTTCCTGAGGTTTGGTTTGCAGCTCTTTCTTCTATCAGCTACTCAGTACACTCCCAACAAATCCGTCCTTCGTGCCTGAGGGAGAGTTTGTTTTGACATTTGCTGCCAACGGACTTCGTTACGGACTTGAACGTGTCTTTGCGACCACAACATGCACCTCGGGGTGCCACAGTGGAGGAGATGCACCGTGGTCACCGGTGTTCCGACAGGACTTGCCACAAACAGATGCAGAGACCCTTGTCAGAGCCCTGGGACACTGGGGACACTGGGATGGCAGCGTCCTGTGGGAACCATGCTAGCCTAAGAGAAGATCCCGGGTGCAGTAGTCCAGCCATCTTTGCTATCTCCTGCCCTTCTGTTTTGTTCTGCCACAACCTAGTATATGAGTTGCTGTTACAACCTTCCGGTCTCTCTGTCCCCCTTGCCTCCCCCTCCCCCTCATCTCAGGTGTCCATAACACTGGGAGTTGCACCCCTCCTCCTCATTAACTTGCTGGCGACACTTTGTGCTCTTGTAGTAAGAGGTGACTTCAGGGACCACCCAGCATATGTGTTACTCCTGGCTTCATGGCTGCAGCTTGTCGTTTTCCCTCCATGAACCCAAGAAAAGCAGTTTAGAATCTCTGTTTCCTGCCAACGCTGGATAATTTTCTAATAATGGCCATTTAATAATATCCCCTCCCTGTTGAAAACTTTTCAGGGGCCTCTGCTCTCTGTAGGAAAAATCTTGCACTCCTTAGTCTGGCATTCAAAGCCCTCCATGACCAGGTCCCAGTCTGTGTTCCCAGATCTTATATCTTGGTGCTACCATATCTCAAATTCTCGGATTCTACCCAAAGACCTCTACTCGCCCTTCCCTGAGTGGGTCTTAAAAGAGCTCCTCGTTCAGGTCTTTGCTAAAGCCAACAGACTGTTCTCTGTCATCTGAAATGCTCTATCACCTTCCGCTTCCAAAATCTTACCTGGCCTTCAATGTCTAGCAAGCTTTTTCCGCCTCCATAAAGACTTCATGGAGAGCCATAGGTATAAACCAGCTCCCCCACTCTTTCTGTGTTCTGCATATTTATTATCTCTGTCACTCTTAGGACATTTCTCCTGATACCATCTTGAATTCTCAGCTTTGTATATGTGCCCAACTAGATTAGAAGCTCTTGGAGGGCAGGAACTAGAACATGACCTCTTGTGTATATCACAGAGTGCTTGGGATAATGCTCAGCACAGAGCAGACACTCAATATTAACCGTAGAATCAATGTATCATTAAGCTCTTTCCTTCGCTCCTTCTGCAAGACAACAATACTTTACTCCAGACAAACAGGTGCTCGAGTCTTTGATCGAAAATCATAAATGCCCTGCAGGGGGCAACAGGCACTGGGAGGAAACAGGGCTAAGACCGAGCTTTCCCAGTTGTGTTTTGTATTTCAGGATTTCCTGTCCTGGTAGACCCTTGTTTTACAGACCTACCGTAGGCATGCAGAAGTCACATTTTTGTAACTAAAAGCAAGCGTAAGCATTTAAATTGTTCTCCTATTTCTAAATCCCACAGAAGACACAATATTAAAAAAGAGAACACAATGCTGCTTTAAATTTCAAAGACCTACTCAAACTGCAATTCTCTCTTTTTTTTTTTTAATATTTATTTTTGAGACAGAGACAGAGCATGAACGGGGGAGGGTCAGAGAGAGGGAGACACAGAATCTGAAACAGGCTCCAGGCTCTGAGCTGTCAGCACAGAGCCCGACGCGGGGCTCGAACTCACGGACCGCGAGACCATGACCTGAGCCGAAGTCGGCCGCATAACCGAATGAGCCACCCAGGCGCCCCTCAAACTGCAATTCTAACACAACAACACAAGTTGGTCAGGACAGTTCAAAGACTTGATTATAAAAAAATACATGAGTGTTTGTGGTTTGTTTTTTTTAACCTTTTAATCCACAATCCTTAAAACTTAACATCTACAGGGGCGCCTGGGTGGCGCAGTCGGTTAAGCGTCCGACTTCAGCCAGGTCACGATCTCGCGGTCCGTGAGTTCGAGCCCCGCGTCGGGCTCTGGGCTGACAGCTCAGAGCCTGGAGCCTGTTTCTGATTCTGTGTCTCCCTCTCTCTCTGCCCCTCCCCCGTTCATGCTCTGTCTCTCTCTGTCCCAAAAATAAATAAACGTTGAAAAAAAAATATTAAAAAAAAAAAAAAACTTAACATCTACATATTACCTCCAAGTACAGCTTGCAAACTTTTCTATGATAAAAATGATCATTTAATAACACTCTTTATGAGAAAAGCATTTTCCTCTCTAAAAAAATACTAAATATATTCTTGCAATTTTAACTTACCCTGTACAACTATTTTCAAACTGGTTTTTATTGCCTAGTGCAAAAATAAACTCCAGCTTCCTTTATATCACATCATCATAAATTTAAAAGTAGAGACACGGGGCCTAATTAGGTTTGCATAGTGCCCTACACCCTCATGTTATTTGAATTGCAATAACAAAAGCTACTAACCTGAGTCATCTTGTGATGACAGGAAACTTACTTCTTGTCTTTGTGAATCATGGTAGTTTCTACCCTCAGAGAGTGACAATTTTTGCTCATGACTTTCTCGGTGTGTGATGTAAAGGAAAAGTAGTAGGAGGGAAATCAAACAGCGAGGTCCTTCACGCGATGAAGCAATTCTGCATGAGTCGTTCAAGTGAACACAAGCCCTATTAGGAAAAACACAAATACTGAATGTCATTTTACGTAACAAAAATATTGAACCAGCTACAGCCCAGGGTGACCTCTTGACCTCCACATAAACTACCCAGGGAAGATGGGATTAGAAAGAACTGTTCATACATGGAGTATGCCAGAACTATAAGAGCAGTTTCTGAATTAATTCCTAAGCTCTCTATAAAATATACAGTACTGTCTCCCCAAATTACATTGAATGATTTCATCTGGTTCCTAGAAAAATTACCAGCCTGGAGAGTCAACTCTGAATCCCATGGCTTAATGAAATGGATACTATTTCAGACAGTATTACTAAACTGCATTAAATCATTCCAGTACTGTTTGCTCAGTATTTGTTCAGAATACCAGCTACTTCCGCATCACTTTAAGAATTACTCCTATTCTTCGTTGTTCCCATTTATTTTTCTTTTTTCATAGTACGTAGTACAGTAGGTCTGTCATGAAACCCATCAGAAGACTTAGTTACTTAAAAAAAAAAAAAAAAGGACCTTGTATGCCAAAAAGCATTTTGCAATGTATAAGTCTTGGGGTATAAAATAAGGTCTGGAGAGATGCCTGGTGTGGCAGAAAAGCCAATTCTGTAATACCTCGGGCCGGATTCCTTATCTGTAAATGAAGCAAATGGACCTTAATGTAGTTCACAGTTCTCCACCATTTTCCCTAGTCTTCGTATTCTTTGTGTGAATACCTCACTACCACACGCTGCACCTCTTATATACACAGTGATTCTCAGGATGGTGGGGGGTGGGGCATGCATGTGGCTTCCCCCAACCTCCCCCTGCTCTTCACTCCACCCCAATCTTGGTCCGGATCTAATTATCACTGATCGGGATGTGCTCTGGAAAGCTTCTGGGTCTTCAGAATATGCCTATACATTTAAGCCACAGTCATCTCTCAGTCATATCAGGTATATGCTCTGTGCCACCGAGAACCACAAAGCCTGACTTTTAGAAGAACATTTAAGAAGGGTCTTGAAAGAGCTATTAATCAAAGGATCTCATCTTTCCTCATGCGGTTTTAAAGCCTACCTTTATCCTAAAGGAGATGACGTTTGTTTACCGAGCCCTCATGCCAGTCCCCAAAATAAATGCTCTCTGCTAGGATTCACCCTTCCATGTCCTGACCTAAGCACTCCATTGTCATCAGCCAACTTGGCTGGCTATGCCTTTCCTTCAGGCATTAGTGCCTAAATGAATTAACCCTCTCAGATACACCACTGAAGATGGGTCAGTAAAAGTAGCTAACGAAAGGAATTGCAGACAGTGCAGAAGGCATCTGTTAACTACTTGGGTGGGAGCAGGGGTGGGGAAGATTTCTCTATGCCCAAATCATCCTTCCAACACCTATACATATAACTGACTTTCCTCACGTTTACTAAATTATGATCCAAATCTGCTTCTGTTGAAAATGTGTGAATCGTTTTATCTTCTCCAAGAAGTTGCTGGGCAAAGACAAAAGAGGTTAGTATATTCCGTTTAAAATGTTGAATTCAGATGAGTCCTTTAACTATATTAGCCATCTATCTCTAGAGTAGTTAGTATTAAAAAATGTATTATCTTCTCCTTTTTTCCTGAATAAATAGGAAACTATCTTCTAGGGCAAAGGTTTATAACTCAAACCTTCTGAAATTTTGCAGTTAGCCATGTGTGCTCTTCCCTGGGGAAATGGCTCAGCACCTCAAAATTATGGCTTAAGGGCCAAGTCAGTTTTGAGATACATAAAAATTCATTCTTTTACACATTCACTCAGGAATTATTAAGTTTCTTGTACATATAAGGCACTAGGGATAGAGATAAAACAATCTGTCCATTCAGGAACCCAAAATTTAATATGAGAAACAATACAAAGAAATAGAAAACTAAAATATGGTAGAAACTTGACTTTGGGAATGGATATATCCTGAGAGCTTCTGAATCCCCAAACGTATACTGTACCTTATTTAATCCTAATAGTCTTATGATATATATAATTAACCCCACTACAAATTACTAAACATCATAGCCCTTTAGGTCACTTAAAATTCTTCAAAACCACAAATGCCTTGGTCCCATATCTGGTGTAATGAATATTATGATCCAGGTACTATAGGAGCACATAGGACAGGTAACTCGTCCAGCCTGGAGCAGGGGCAGACAGTGAGGGTTCCCTTGAAAGGCTGGCATCAGAGCAGGAGTTCAGAAGAGAGAGGGTAAGTCAGATAAAGGGGGAGTGGGTGATTCTCGGCATAGAAAACAGCATATGCAAAAAAGAAACAAGACCTATTACACTCTCTTTGATGAACTTCAAGTAAATTAATAGCAAGACACGCACACACACACGCATTCATAATTTACTATCATCCAGGCTGTTTTAAGCATATAACCTATGTTAACTTTTAGAATCTACCCAATAAGGAAGATGGCAGCGTAGGAGGACGCTGGGCTCACCACGTCCTGCTGGTCACTTAGACTCCACCTACACCTGCCTAAATAACCCAGAAAACCGCTAGAAGACTAGCAGAACAGAGTCTCCGGAGCCAGGCGCAGACGAGAGGCCCACAGAAGAGACTAGGAAGGACAGAGAGGCGGTGCGCGCTCCACGGACTGGTGGGAGGGAGCCGGGGCAGAGGGGTGGCCCACCAGCCAAGCAGAGCCCCCGAGTCCAGCTGGCAAAAGTGGCGGGGCCAGACGGAATGTGTTTGGACAGCAAGCGGGACTTAACACCTGGAAGGTTGTAAGCGAACAGCTCTGCTCGGAGAGAGGGAAGGCTGGAAGACGATGGGAGGGAGAGTTGTTGAGCCCCGGACGACAGAGCTCGGCTTGGCGGGGAACAAAGGCGCTCACCAGCGCCATCTCCCTCGCCTATCCCCCAGCCCAAATCCCAAAGGGAACCAGTTCCTGCCAGGGAACTTGCTCGCACCGTGCAAACACCCAACGCTGTGCTTCTGTGAAGCCACCCCTCCGGCGGCGGGTCTGACTCCCTCCCGCCGCCACCGGGCCTCTCCTGAAGTGGATCACCTAAGGAGAAGCGAGCTAAGCCTGCCCCCCCCCCCCCACCGTGCCCCTTGCCTACCCACCCCAGCTAGTACGCCAGATCCCCAGCACCACAAGCCTGGCAGTGTGCAAGTAGCCCAGACGGGCCACGCCACCCCACAGTGAATCCTGCCCCTAGGAGAGGAGAAGAGAACGTACACACCAGTCTGACTGTGGCCCCAGTGGTGGGCAGGGGGCAGACATCAGGTCTGACTGCGGCCCCGCCCACCAACGCAAGTTACTCAAGACAGCGCAGGGGAAGTGCCCCGCAGTCCCACACCACTCCAGGGACTATCCAAAATGACCAAACGGAAGAATTCCCCTCAAAAGAATCTCCAGAAAATAACAACAGCTAATGAACTGATCAAAAAGGATTTAAACAGTATAACAGAAAATGAATTTAGAATAATAGTCATAAAATTAATCACTGGGCTTGAAAACAGTATAGAGGACAGCACAGAATCTATTGCTACAGAGATCAAGGGACTAAGGAATAGTCAGGAGGAGCTAAAAAATGCTATAAACGAGCTGCAAAATAAAATGGAAACGACCACAGCTCGGATTGAAGAGACAGAGGAGAGAATAGGTGAACTAGAACATAAAATTATGGAGAAAGAGGAAGCTGAGAAAAAGAGAGAGAAAAAAATCCAGGAGTATGAGGGAAAAATCAGAGAACTAAGAGATGCACTAAAGAGAAATAATCTACGCATAATTGGTATTCCAGAGGAGGAAGAGAGAGGGAAAGATGCTGAAGGTGTACTTGAAGAAATCATAGCTGAGAACTTCCCTGAATTGGGGAAGGAAAAAGGCATTGAAATCCAAGAGGCACAGAGAACTCCCTTCAGAAGTAACTTGAATCGATCTTCTGCACGACATACCATAGTGAAACTGGCAAAATACAAGGACAAAGAGAAAATTCTGAAAGCAGCGAGGGATAAACGTGCCCTAACATATAAAGGGAGACCTATAAGACTCGTGACTGATCTTTCTTCTGAAACTTGGCAGGCCAGAAAGGAATGGCAGGAGATCTTCCATATGATGAACAGAAAAAATACGCAGCTGAGAATCCTTTATCCAGCAAGTCTGTCATTTAGAATAGAAGGAGAGATAAAGGTCTTCCCAAACAAACAAAAACTGAAGGAATTCATCACCACTAAACCAGCCCTACAAGAGATCCTAAGGGGGACCCTGTGAGACAAAGTACCAGAGACATCGCTACAAGCATAAAACATACAGACATCACAATGACTCTAAACCCGTATCTTTGAATAATAATATTGAATGTAAATGGACTAAATGCGCCAACCAAAAGACATAGGGTATCAGAATGGATAAAAGAAAACAAGACCCATCTATTTGCTGTCTACAAGAGACTCATTTTAGACCTGAGGACACCTTCAGGTTGAGAGTGAGGGGATGGAGAACTATTTATCATGCCACTGGAAGTCAAAAGAAAGCTGGAGTAGCCATACTTATATCAGACAAACTAGACTTTAAATTAAAGGCTGTAACAAGAGATGAAGAAGGTCATTATATACTAATTACAGGTCTATCCATCAGGAAGAGCTAACAATTATAAATGTCTATGCGCTGAATACGGGAGCCCCCAAATATATAAAACAATTACTCATAAACATAAGCAACCTTATTGATAAGAATGTGGTAATTGCAGGGGACTTTAACACTCCACTTACAATAATGTATAGATCATCTAGACACAAGGTCAATAAAGAAACAAGGGCCCTGAATGACACATTGGATCAGATGGACTTGACAGATATATTTAGAACTCTGCATCCCAAAGCAACAGAATATACTTTCTTCTCGAGTGCACATGGGACATTCTCCAAGATAGATCACATACTGGGTCACAAAACAGCCCTTCATAAGTTTACAAGAATTGAAATCATACCATGCATACTTTCAGACCACAATGCTATGAAGCTTGAAATCAACCACAGGAAAAAGTCTGGAAAACCTCCAAAAGCATGGAGGTTAAAGAGCACCCTACTAAAGAATGAGTGGGAAAACCAGGCAATTAGAGAAGAAATTAAAAAATAAATGGAAACAAACAAAAATGAAAATACAACAATCCAAATGCTTTGGGATGCAGCAAAGGCAGTCCTGAGAGGAAAATACATTGCAATCCAGGCCTATCTCAAGAAACAAGAAAAATCCCAAATACAAAATCTAACAGCACACCTAACAGAAATAGAAGCAGAACAGCAAAGACAGCCTAAACCCAGCAGAAGAAGAGAAATAATAAAGATCAGAGCATAAATAAGCAATATAGAATCTAAAAAAACTGTAGAGCAGATCAACAAAATCAAGAGTTGGTTTTTTGAAAAAATAAACAAAATTGATAAACCTCTAGCCAGGCTTCTCAAAAAGAAAAGGGAGATGACCCAAATAGATAAAATCATGAATGAAAATGGAATTATGACAACCAATCCCTCAGAGATACAAACAATTATCAGGGAATACTATGAAAAATTATATGCCAACAAACTGGACAACCTGGAAGAAATGGACAAATTCCTAAACACCCACACTCTTCCAAAACTCAATCAGGAGGAAATAGAAAGCTTGAACAGACCCATAACCAGCGAAGAAATTGAATCGGTTATCAAAAATCTCCCAACAAATAAGAGTCCAGGACCAGATGGCTTCCCAGGGGAGTTCTACCAGACGTTTAAAGCAGAGATAATACCTATCCTTCTCAAGCTATTCCAAGAAATAGAAAGGGAAGGAAAACTTCCAGACTCATTCTATGAAGCCAATATTTGATTCCTAAACCAGACAGAGACCCAGTGAAAAAAGAACTACAGGCCAATATCCCTGATGAATATGGGTGCAAAAATTCTCAACAAGATACTAGCAAATCAAATTCAACAGCATATAAAAAGAATTATTCGCCATGATCAAGTGGGATTCATTCCTGGGATGCAGGGCTGGTTCAACATTCGCAAATCAATCAACGTGATACATCACATTAATAAAAGAGAAGAACCATATGATCCTGTCAATCGATGCAGAAAAGCCATTTGACAAAATCCAGCACCCTTTCTTAATAAAAACCCTTGAGAAAGTTGGGATAGAAGGAACATACTTAAACATCATAAAAGCCATTTATGAAAAGTCCACAGCTAACATCATCCTCAATGGGGAAAAACTGAGAGCTTTCCCCCGAGGTCATGAACACGATAGGGATGTCCACTCTCACCGCTGTTGTTTAACATAGTGTTGGAAGTGCTAGCATCAGCAATCAGATAACAAAAGGAAATCAAAGGCATCAAAATTAGCAAAGATGAAGTTAAGCTTTCACTTTTTGCAGATGACATGATACTATAGATGGAAAATCCAATAGACTCCACCAAAAGTCTGCTAGAACTGATACATGAATTCATCAAAGTTGCAGGATACAAAATCAATGTACAGAAATCAGTTGCATTCTTATACACTATAATGAAGCAACAGAAAGACAAAGGAACTGATCCCATTCACAATTGCACCAAGAAGCATAAAATACCTAGGGATAAATCTAACCAAAGATGTAACATCTGTATGCTGAAAACTATAGAAAGCTTATGAAGGAAATTGAAGAAGATATATAAAGAAATGGAAAAACATTCCGTTCTCATGGATTGGAAGAATGAATATTGTCAAAATGTCAATACTACCCAAAGCTATCTACACATTCAATGCAATCCCAATCAAAATTGCACCAGCATTCTTCTCGAAACTAGAACAAGCAATCCTAAAATTCATATGGAACCACAAAAGGCCCCGAATAGCCAAAGTAATTTTGAAGAAGACCAAAGCAGCAGGCATCACAGTCCCAGACTTTAGCCTCTACTACAAAGCTGTAATCATCAAGACAGCATGGTATTTGTACAAAAACAGACATATAGACCAATGGAATAGAATAGAAACCCCAGAACTAGACCCACAAATGTATGGCCAACTCATCTTTGACAAAGCAGGAAAGAATATCCAATGGAAAAAAGACAGTCTCTTTAACAAATGGTGCTGGGAGAACTGGACAGCAACATGTAGAAGATTGAAACTAGACCACTTTCTCACACCATTCACAAAAATAAACTCAAAATGGATAAAAGACCTGAATGTAAGACAGGAAACCATCAAAACCCTAGAGGAGAAAGCAGGAAAAGACCACTCTGACCTCAGCCGTAGCAATCTCTTACTTGACATATCCCCAAAGGCAAGGGAATTAAAAGCAAAAATGAACTACTGGGACCTTATGAAGATAAAAAGCTTCTGCACAGCAAAGGAAACAACCAACAAAACTAAAAGGCAACCAACGGAATGGGAAAAGATATTTGCAAATGACATATCGGACAAAGGGCTAGTATCCAAAATCTATAAAGAGCTCACCAAACTCCACACCCGAAAAACAAATAACCCAGTGAAGAAATGGGCAGAAAACATGAATAGACACTTCTCTAAGGAAGACATCCGGATGGCCAACAGGCGCATGAAAAGATGCTCAACGACGCTCCTCATCAGGGAAATACAAATCAAAACCACATTCAGATATCACCTCACGCCAGTCAGAGTGGCCAAAATGAACAAATCCGGAGACTATAGATGCCGGAGAGGATGTGGAGAAACAGGAAGCCTCTTGCACTGTTGGTGGGAATGCAAATTGGTGCAGCCACTCTGGAAAACAGTGTGGAGGTTCCTCAAAAAATGAAAAATAGACCTACCCTATGACCCAGCAATAGCACTGCTAGGAATTTACCCAAGGGATACAGGAGTACTGATGCATAGGGGCACTTGGACCCCAATGTTTATAGCAGCACTCTCAACAATAGCCAAATTATGGAAAAAGCCTAGATGTTCGTCAACTGATGAATGGCTAAAGAAATTGTGGTTTATATACACAATGGAGTACTACGTGGCAATGAGAAAGAATGAAATATGGCCCTTTGTAGCAACGTGGATGGAACTGGAGAGTGTGATGCTAAGTGAAATAAGCCATACAGAGAAAGACAGATACCATATGGTTTCACTCTTATGTGGATCCTGAGAAACTTAACAGAAACCCATGGGGGAGGGGAAGGAAAAAAAAAAGAGGTTAGAGTGGGAGAGAGCCAAAGCATAAGAGACTCTTGAAAACTGAGAACAAACTGAGGGTTGATGGGGTGGGAGGGAGGGGAGGGTGGTTAATGGGTATTGAGGAGGGCACCTTTTGGGATGATCACTGGGTGTTGTATGGAAAACAATTTGACAATAAATTTCATATATTAAAAAAAATAAAAATAAAAAAATTGTAAAGGGGCACCTGGGTGCCTTAGTCAGTTAAAAAAAAAAAAGAATCTACCCAATAACTATATGAAACAGGAAATAGTATGTTCCCCATTTTACAGTAAGAAAACCAAGGCACAGAGAATATTAGTGACTTTGCAAAGTTACGGTGCCAGTAAGTGGCAGAGCCAGGATCTCAACCTAGAAAGTTAGATTCCAGAGTTCACACTCTTAACTCTCCATCTTGGGGAAAGGAGAAAGGACAGGAGGGGCTGGAAGAGTAGGTAGCAGATCTCATAGGTCTTAGTTTAGCATTCTAGGGAGTCTGGATTTTGTCCTGAACATAATGAGGAACCATTTAAGTATTTCAACAAGAGAAACGACAAAATTTGATTGGAATTTGAAAGTCTCCTTCGGAAATCTAAAGTAATGATCAGAAAGGTACTCAGTGGACTTGAGAAAAGAGTGGAAGACATTGGTGAGACCCTTCACACAGAGATTAAGAATAACACAGCAGAGAACGGGTTCAATAAACAAAACAAGAAACAGGCTTGATGGAATGAATGGCAGGCTGGAAGAAGAAGAGGAACAAATTAATGATCTGGAAGACAGGGTAATGGAAAGTAATCAAGCTGAACAAAAGAGAGAAAAAAGAAGTACACAAAATGAGAATAGACTTAGGGAATTCAGTGACTCCATCAAATGTATTAACATTCCTATTATAGGGATCCCAGAAGAAAAAGAGAAAGAGGGAGACAATGTATTTGAAAACATCATAGGTAAAAACTTCCCTCATCTGGGGAAGGAAACAGACATCCAGATCCAAAGGCACAGAGAACCCCCCCCCCAAAAAAAAAATCAAGAAAAGCAGATACACACTAAGACACATTGTAATTAAAAAGGTAAAATGTAGTGATAAAGAAAAAAAATAAAAGCAACAGTACACAAGAAGACATTTACAAGGGAAAACTAGCAGTTTTTTCAGCAAAAACCTGGCAGGCCAGAAGGAAGTGGCATGATATAGTCAAAGTGCAGAATAGTAAAAACCTGCAGCCAAGTATCTATCCAAAAAGGCTATCACTCAGAATAGAAGGAGAGATAAAGAGTTTCCCAGACAAACAAGACCTAAAGGAGTTCATGACTACTAAAGCAACCTTATCAGAAATATTAAAGGGGACTCTCAGTGGAAAGGGAAGACCAAAACTGACATATAAAAGGAGGAAAAGCAAAAGCAATGAAAATGTGTATTTCTGTAAAAAATCAGTCAAGGAACCAGCAAAATAAAAGATGTAAAATATGAAACCATATACCTAAAACCTGGAGAGGAGAGGAGTAAAGAATGGATTCAAACTTAAACAACCATCAACTTGATGCAGACTGCTACATGCCAAAGAGGTTTATAGAAATTTAATGGTAACCACAAATCAAAAATCAGCAACAGCTATGCAAAGAATAAAGACAAATCTATCACTAAAGAAAACCAGCAAACCATGAAAAAAGGGGAAGAAAGGATCAGAGAAAAACTTCAGAAATAACGACAAAACAAGTAATAAAATAATAACCTTGAATGGAAATGGACTAAATGGTCCAATCCAAAGACACAGGGTGAAAGAATGGATAAAAAATGAGACCTATCTATATGCCTCCTACAGACAACTCATTTTAGACCTAAAGACACCTGCAGATTGAAAGTGAGGGGGTAGAGAAACATTTATCATACAAATGGATGTCCAAAGAAAACCAGAGTAGCAATACCTATATCAGACACAATCGATTTTAAAACAAAGACTGAAACAAGAGACAAAGGACACTATACAATAATAAAGGGGACAATCCAACAAGAAGATATAACAATTGTAAATATTCATCCAACATGGGACCATCCAGATACATAAAGCAGCTAATAACACACAAGGAAGTAATCAATGGTAATGCAATAATACTAGGGGACTTTAACACCCCCATTTATATTAATGGATCATCAAAACAGAAAATCAATAAAGAAACAGTGACTTTGAATGATACACTGGACCAGATGAATGTAATAGATATATTCAGAACATTCCATTCTAAAACAGCAGAATACACATTCATTTCAAGGGCACACGAAACATTCTCCAGAATAGTTTACATGGCAAGCCACAAAACAGTCTCCACAAATCCAAGAAGACTGAAGTCAAACCATGCATATTTTACAGCCACAACACTATGAAACTAGAAATCAGCCACAAGAGAAAGTCTGGAAAGTACCCAAATACATGAAGGCTAAATAATATGCTACTAAACAATGAATTTGAATATACTGATTACCAACAAGGAGATTGAATAAATAATCAAAAAACTTCAAATGAACAAAAGTCCAGGACCAAACAGTTTCACAGGCCAACTCTACCAAACATTTAAAGAAGAGTTAATACCTATTCTTCTTAAACTATTCCAAAAAGAGAAGAGAAAGGAAAACTTCCAAATTCATTCTGTGAGGCCAGCATTACCCTAATACCAAAGCCAGATAAAGACACCAGGAAAAAAGAGATTTACAGGCCAATATCTTTGATGAACATAGACAACAAAAGTCCTCAGCAAAATACTGGCAAACCAAAACCATATGGTTTAAAATGGTTTTTAAAATGCCATTTTAAAAAGGCATTCACGACCAAGTGGGATTTATTCCTGGTATGCAAGGGCGGCTCAATATTTGCAAATCAATCAACATGAGACATCACATCAATAAGAGAAAAGACAAAAAGCCATATGATCATTTCAATAGATGCGGAAAAAAAAATTTGAAAAAGTACAACATCCATTCATGATAAAAGTGCTCAATAAAGTAGTTTTAGAGGGAACATATCTCAATATAAACAACCTAACCTTACACTTAAAGCATCTGGGAAAAGAACAACAAACAACCCAAAACCAGCAGAAGGAAGGAAATAATAAAGATTAAGGCAGAAATAAATAATATAGAAAATAAAAACAAAACAAAAAAAAAACACAGAGTAGAACAGATAAAGGAAACCAGGAGCTGGTTCGTTGAAGAGATAAACTAAATTCATAAACCTCTAGCCAGACTCATCAAAAAACAGATAAAAGATTCAAAGAAGTAAAATTACAAATGAAATAGGAGAAATAACAACCAACACCACAAAAATACAACTATAAGAGGACATAATAAAGGCCACATATGAAAAACCCACAGCAAACATCATCCTCAAGGGGAAAAACTGATAACTTTCCCCCTAAGGTCAGGAACAAGACAAGGATGTCCATTCTCACCACTGTTATCCAACATAGTACAGGAGAGAGTCCTAGCCACAGCAATCAGACAAGAAAAAGAAATAAAAGGCATCCAAATTGGTAAAGAAGTCAAACCTCCAGTATTTGCAGATGACATGATACTCTATATAGAAAACCCTAAAGACTACACCGAAAAATTTACCAAAGTTGATAAGTGAATTCAGTAAAGTCTCACGATACAAAATCAATGTGCAGAAATCTGTCGAATTTCTATACATTAATAATGAAGCAGCAGAAAGAGAAATTAAGAAAACAGTCCCACTTACAATTGCACCAAAAGCAATAAAATACTTAGAAACAAACAGGTGAAAGACCTGTACTCTGAAAACTATAAAACACTGATGAAAGAAATTGAAGACGACACAAAGAGATGGAAAGACATTCCATGCTCGTGGATTGGAAGAACAAATATTGTTAAAATGTCTTTCTACAGACTTAATGCATTCTCTATCAAAATACCAATAGCATTTTGCACAGAGCTAAAACAAACAATCTTAAAATTTGTGTCGAACCACAAAAGACCCTGAACGGCCAAAGTAATTTTGAAAAAGAAAAGCACAGCTGGAGGTATCACAACTCCAGACTTCAAGCTCTATTACAGAGCTGTAGCAATCAAAACTGTATAGCACTGTCACAAAATAAATAGTGAAGAGAATATCCAGAAATAAACCCACAATTCTATGGCCAATTAGTCTTCAACAAAGGTGGAAAGAACAACCAATGGAAAACGACAGTCTCTTCAACAAATGGTGGTGGGAAAACTGGACAGCTACATGCAACATAATATAACTGGAGCACTTTCTTACACCATACACAAAATTAAACTTAAAATGATTAAGGACTGAAATGTGAGACCTGAGACCATAAAACTCTGGGAACAGAGCATGGGCAGTAATTTCTCTGACATCAGCCATAGCAAGATTTTTCTAGATCTATCCCCTGAGGCAAGGGAAACAAAAGTAAAAATAAACTATTGGGACTTCGTCAAAATCAAACAGCTTCTGCTCAGCAAAGGAAATGATCAACAAAACTAAAAGGCAGCCTACTGATGGGAGAAGATATTTGCAAATGACATATCGGATAAAGGGTTAGTATCCAAAATATAAAAAGGACTTATGCATTCCCACACCCTAACCCTACTGATTCTAACCCTAACCCCACCTCCAAAAACAAATAATCCAATTTAAAAATGGGCTGAAGACCTGAACAGACACTTCTCCAAAGAAGACATACACATCACCAACAGACACATGAAAAGATGCTGAACGCCCACTCATCATCAGGAAAATGCAAATCAAAACTATAATGAGCTATCACTTTATACCTGTCAGAATGGCTAAAATTGACAAAATAAGAAACAACAGGTGTTGAGGAAAATGTGGAGAAAAAGGAACTACTTTGCACTGTTGGTCGGAATGCAAACCGGTGCAGCCACTGGGGAAGGCAGTGCAGAGGTTTCTCAAAAAGTTGAAAATAGGGGTGCCTGGGTGGCTCAGTTGGGTAAGCATCTGACTCTTGATTTGGGCTCAGGACATGATCTCAAGGTTTGTGGGATCAGCCCTGTATCAGGCTCTGCACGGACAGCAGGGAGCCTACTTGGGATTCGCTCTTTCCCTCTCTCTCTGTCCCTTTCCAGTTCACACATGCTCTCTCTCTCTCAAAATATACATTTTGTAAAAGTTAAAAATAGAACTACCCTACAATCTAGTAATCACATTAGTGGTATTTACCCAAAATGTACAAAAACACTAATTCAAAGGGATACATGCACCCCGATGTTTATAGCAGCATTATTTACAATAGCTAAGCTATGAAAGCAGCCTGTGTCCAGTGATTGATGAATGGAAAAAGAAGCAGAATATACACATAATGGAATATTACTCAGCCATAAAAAGAATGAAATCTTGCCATTTGCAACAACATGGATGGAACTAGAGCGAAGTAAGTCAGAGAAAGAGAGATACTGTATGATTTCATTCATATGTGGAACTTAAAAAAACAAAAGACAAAGGAAAAAAAAGAGACAAACTGAGATACCAACTCTTGACTATAAAGAACAAACTGATAGTTTGCCAGAGGGGAGGTGGGCTGGAGGGGATGGGTTAAATAAGTGATGGGGATTAAGGAGTGCCCTTGTGATGAGCACCGGGTGATGTATGGAATTCCTAAATTACTATATTGTACAACTGAAACTAATATAACATTGAACATTAACTATACTAGAATTAAATTTTTAAAAATCTCCTTCGGAAATAGTGTAGGCTCATGTTGCCTGGCCAGGTTCACCATGAAGACAGAGAAAGTTAAATATTTGGTTAATTATTTGAAGTATTATGTATGTAAGGTCAAATTCAAGAGATATTAAAAAGGAAGGATCAAATTAATAGGATTGGGGGACTGATGAAGAGTTAAGGCAAAGAGCACGCTGAAGAGGAAGCAGTAATAATAATCTTACACGGGAAGATGTACCATCCCCATCCTAAAACAAAGTGGGAGAGAGAGTGAAAGGCAAACAAATTGAAACTTTGGTAATGACCATATATAAACTGATAAACAGTTCCTTTGGAACACATGTGAATATATCAAGGTTATTTAAGATTCATGTGTCTGCAGGAGCTCAGTTGGTTGTGCGTCGGGCTCTTGGTCTCAGCTCAGGTCATGATATCGTGGCTCTGTGAGTTCGAGCCCTGTGTTGGGCTCTGCACCGATGGTATAGAGTCGGCTTGGGATTCTCTCTCTCCCTCTCTCTCTGCATCTCTCTCTCTCTCTCTCAAAAATAAATAAACTTAAAAAATTTACCTGTCTGCAGGAAAAAGGATAAGAAGGACTAGACATTGGTAACTGACTTTGAAATGCCATGATCAGTAACACGTTGTATTTCTTATATTGGCATGGGCTGTTTGTACATATTCCTTATGTTCTCTTACTGCAGCATTTTCTAGGTAGGGACAGTGGAGCTTATGATGGCTGAATCTTTGCCTGATATTGCAGTTTACACAGTGCTCAGTAAATATCTCTTGTATAAATATGTGTAAAAAGGAATAGAAGAATAAAAAAAGATGGCCCTTTAGACGGTGCTAAGGTCCACCATCATAGGGAATAATCAGAGGGAGGGTTCAGACCTGGATATATTGTTTCTGTGGTGTTTGGAAGACAACAAAGTAAGGTGGATACGAAGGTCCAGACAGCACAGGCTGGACTACAGATCATTTAAAAATCATTATCCTAGGTCTTGGCAGTTAGCACCAGGGGAGTGGATTAAATCAGAAGAGATTATGCAGAATTAAGAAATGGAATGAGGTTAGAACACCAAGGAGCCCCAATATTTAACCCCCACACAGGCTGGTATTAGAGGAAAGGCTAGCCATGGGCTGCTGTTAGAGCTCCACCATAATTAAATTTAATTCAAGAAATACTGACTGAGCCCCGACTAGGCAACAGTTGCTTTGGTAGCTATGAGAAGAGCAGAAGATGGGTGGTCCCTCCTCTCAAGGAGCTATAGGCTAACACGAGAGTAACACAGAACAGCTAAATGATAACAGTACGAGGCAGGCACATGCTTTACTGATAGAAAAATATAGACAGCAAGCGGTGTTAGCTTTCATGATTTGGAGTGACACTTTGAGTATTATCCCCTCTCTGTAATAAGGCAAGTGAAACAGGATGCTGTTCTCATGAATATTCCCTACCCTACACAGAACCCCTTAATGATACACCAGAGAGATTACAGTAGAAATGGTCGGAAAGGGAACAACAGGCATATCTAATTAAAATCTCATAAGCAGAACAAAGTCAAGGCTTCCAAATAACACAATGTGTAGCATTAGGAGAATATGACCCTCTCTGTAAGCCCAACAGGGTCCAAAGGTTACCCCGGAGTAAATGTATGTTGAAAGAATGTGGACATGAGGGAAGTGTATCTAAGAAGGGGAAAGAGGGCAAATATTCCCAAGGAATACTTTGTTTTCCTTGAAAGTTTTCAAAGATTACATGTCTAAGTTGACCTCATTTAGGAGCAAGATACTATCTCCAGCATCTCAGTGAAGGAAGGGAAGGTGATATCTGGACGAGGAGCATGAGTATGCGAGGGAGAGGGGTGGTCACAGGAGGAGAATACAAAGTAGGAAATAAGAAGTCACAGCACAATATTGATGATGAGATCCATTGTCGAAGATTGCTCGTCTACAGGCAATGAACGACTAGGCCAGATTCATTGAACTCCATTACAGTTCATTTTGATTTTGTAGATTAGAGACTGCCAGGAAATCAAGTGTGAGCTTCAAGAAAAAAGGAAACACAGCACCCTGCTTCTGCCAGGCATTTGCTGCTGCTGGTGGTTTGACAAAACCAGCTCTAGTCTGTGTTCAGATAAAGGTAATATAGGATCTCCAAAATGGCAGCTTGCAAGAGGATTGTTCCAGAGTTATGGAAGGCAACACCAGTAGAGAAGTGGAACATGACCCATCTTCCTTCCTCTAAGGAAAGAAGGTTTCAGCAGGTCAGGTGATGAGAAATCCCACACTCCTCTTGCTGTCAAATGACTGTGCAAGAAGGAGTTTGACATGAGGACCACAGTATCAATATAAAAGAAGACAACATCTGATGACTTTCTAAGAACAGAATTAAGGGGATAAATGTGAGGACAATTATATAGTCTTAAATATGTTTATCATATAATTGATTCAAAAGAGGTATGCATGAGGTTGTTCAGAAAAGAAATCTGATTATTTGAGGTTCAGGAAGAGAGTTACATGCATAGGAAGTATAGTAAGATCTGTAATGTCAAACATCTTATCCTGTAGATTGAACCTGCCTCTCTCCTCTCATGTGCCTCCCACCTTCTTCTCCATTGCCTCAGCTTGGAGTTCCCACTCTTGTGGATTTCACAGACAACCCCCCCCCCCCAAAAAAAAACCACAAAAACTCAGAAGGGCATCTGGAGAACAAGAGGGACCAGTTGGTTCTTTACTCAAAGACTAGGACACACACACACACACACACACACACACACACACACACACACATTTTTAAAGCCTATTATTTACTGTCACCATAATTGCACAGAAGAATGGATAATTTACCCCCCCCCCCAAAAGTTGGGAAGCCATAATTTCAAACTAAAGGAGTCCTTTAAAATTGAATAAACTTTAGTTTTGTGAAAAACTGGCTGAACGTCCTTTAATTTTTTCATTCTGCTACTACAGATTGATCGCAAACCAACACTGGAATAAAGAACTGAGTTTTGGGGAAAAGATGAACACAACGGTTTCCAAACCCACCAGACCCTCAGCTTTCACAGCTCTGTGCTCTGAAATTCATCCTCAACAGCACGGTCATGGTCATGTCTCACTCCTCTTCAGACTAGAAGAGAGAGTCCAAATACCTCAGCATGTCCCAAAGCTTTCTGCGATCTGACCCCAGCCCACTACCCTGCTTTTCCCCCCCATGATGTTCCACTCAAAGTAGCCAGTCAGCAAACTGTTACCATGAGATAGACTTTGTACCAGAACGTAGATCAATGATTGTTTCTTTCATTGAGAAACTTGCTACGATAAAGGTTAAGGGAATCGGTTCAGTGACTTAGCTTATTTGTAGTCAAGGACAAACTCCTTATCGAGTGCCACTGCTTTACCTTTAGGACCTAAGAGTCTCTGAATGCTTTAGACCTTTGATGTCTTCATGCTTTTTGTGCATCTGTTCCCTCTGCCTGGATAAACCTTGCTCCCATAGACTTCCTGAAAGACATGATTATCTTTGAAGGGTCAGCTTGTGCCATATTCTCTACGAAGCCTTTCCTGTTCCCCAGCTGGATTTACCTCCCCATGCTCCCTTGTACCTCCCCTTATTACATAGATACACATCAGCACTGGCCCCATGGTGGCCATTGTTTGGTCCATTCTGGGTGCCTCACATGGTGTTAATGAAACAAATACATGGTATTTCACACAAGAATTTTCTGGACCAAGAAATTTACCTTACAGTGAAAGAAGTAAAGTAATAAGTGATGCCCCATCACTGATCTTACCATGGACCCAATCACCTAGAAATCCTTGGCTATTCTAATGGGAGGATGGCCTAAAAAAGACTCATTTAAGGTACAAGTGGAAAACAACATCTTCTGACCTTGAGATGTGGCTTTGTATATATTATTCTGATCTATGTGATATGTGGCACTCTTTTTCCTCTGGGTCTTCGGTCCAGGAAACGTGAGGTAGGAGTGGAGTGAAAATGGAGAGCAATGCCAGTAATAATTCAATCTAATTAATTTTTAAATTTTTTCTCTCCGTTATGCCTCTGGGTTTGCGGGTTTAGAGGTTTTCACACACAAGGGATTACCATGGCAGGGGAGCCTCGTGTGGCAGAACTCTGCATCTGTGGCAGTAGGTCCCGGTCACTGGTCACGCTGACAATTGGACCTCACGGTCTTGAGTTCTGGAGCTGCCCTAAGGTGTACTTACTTTCCAAGTCTGGTTCTCTTTCTAGGACGTTCATATGCTTTCAATAAATTCCTAATCAGTGCCAGAGCCAGCTTCTATTGCTTACAGTTAGGAACCATGGGTCACACGGAACTGGAAAAACCTGGCACTCACTAGTTTATGTGTTTGTTTCCTCCAACTTGACTTTCAGCTCTGTATGACCACACCTGACTTATCTCTTCATCCATAAGATCTCTTAACACATAATACTGTATCCGGCAGATCTGGTGGTGGCAGAAAATTGCCAACTAAAGGAATGAATGAGCTCCCAAAACAGCTAGAAGTGTCAGTTAAAAAGTGTTTTGATTCACACCTTTTTTCTTCTAAAAATTTTTTTAACACTTATTTATTATTGAAAGACAGAGACAGAGCATGAGCAGGGGAGGGGTAGAGAGAGAGGGAGACACAGAATCTGAAACAGGCTCCAGGCTCTGAGCTGTCAGCACAGAGCCCGACACGGGGCTCAAACGCACAAACTGCGAGATCATGACCTGAGCCAAAATCGGACGCTTAACCAACTGAGCCACCCAGGAGCCCCTGATTCACAACTTTTAAAAAGAAAGAGGCAAATAGTAAGTTATAAATTAAAAAAAATCTTGTTATTATTTTTAGTTGTGATGAAATCATGTAAAATTTATCATCTTCACCATTTACAAGTGTACAATTCAGTAGTGTTAGTACATTCACATTGTTCTGCAACAGATCTCCAAAACATTTCATCCTACAAAACTGAAAGTCTCTACCCATTAAATAACTACCCTTTTCCCCTACCCCCAATCCCTAGCAACCACCATGCCTTCTAAGAATTTGACTACTTTAGATACCTAATATAAGTAGGCTCATACAGTATCTGTCTTGTTTTTTTTTTTAATGTTTACTTATTTTTGAAGGAGACAGAGAGACAGAGCATGAGTGTGAGAGGGGCAAAGAGAGAGGGAGACACAGAATGCAAAGCAGGCTCCAGGCTCTGAGCTGTCAGCACAGAGCCCGATGCGGGGCTCAAACTCACGAGCTGTGAGATCATGACCTGGGCTGAAGTCAGACGTTTAACCAACTGAGCCACCCAGGCGCCCCTGTCTGGTAACTGGTTTGTTTCACTTGGCATGATGATCTCAAGGTTCATCCATGGATTTCCTTCCTTTTTAAGGCTGAATAATATTTCATTGCATGTACATGCCACAATGTTTATCCACTCATCCCTTAATGGACATTTGAGTGACTTCCACCTTTTGGCTATTGTGAATAATTCTGCTAGAACATGGGTGTACAAAAAGCTCCTCAAGATTCTGGTTTCCATCCTTTTGGATAAATACCCAGAAATGGGTTGCTGGGTCATAGGGTAGTTCTATTTTTGATTTTTTGAGGATCCTCCATACTATTTTCTGTTGTGTCTCCATCATTTTACATTCCTACTGATGGGGTGCATGGGTTCTACATCCTCCCAACAAGTTATTTTCTGTTCTTTTTTTAAAAAAAAAATAGTATCTAATTGGTGTGGAGTGATACCTCATTTTTATTTGCATCTCTCTTAATTCATGATGTTGACCATCTTTCACGTGCACATTGACCATTTTTTTTTCAACGTTTATTCATTTTTGGGACAGAGAGAGACAGAGCATGAACGGGGGAGGGGCAGAGAGAGAGGGAGACACAGAATCGGAAACAGGCTCCAGGCTCTGAGCCATCAGCCCAGAGCCCGACGCGGGGCTCGAACTCCCGGACCGCGAGATGGTGACCTGGCTGAAGTCGGACGCTTAACCGACTGCGCCACCCAGGCGCCCCTCACATTGACCATTTTTATATCATCTCTGGAGAAATGTCTTCAAATCTCTTGCCCATTTTCAAAGTCAGGCAATTGAGGGTTTTTTTTTTCTTTCTTCCTTGTTGAGTTGTAGGAGTTCTTTATATATTCTGGCTATACACCTCTTAGATATGTGCTTTCCAATAATATCTCCCATCCTACCGGTTGCCTTGTCACTCTGTTGATTGTGTCTTTGGACGCAGAAAGGATTGTGTCTTAAATTTGATGTAGTCCCAAATGAGTTCTAAATTTTAGACTGGGGAATACATATATTCGACAGTGATATGTTCAACAAAATACTTGCTATCCATATGAAGTAACTTGTTTGGGTGTGCGTGTGTAACATTCCGATTTCCATGGGCTCCCGGAAGTACAGCTGCTAACCTACTTGCATTTGTTGTAATAAACTCCTTCTTCCTGGAAGAGAGATAAGGGATGAGCTGTCCATACTTGCCTATAAAGCAAACCCATCAGCTGTATGCTGACAGCTCAACGCTTCCTTCCTGCAGGTCTCTCCCCTCACTTCCCAACCATCAATTTTCCCTCTGCTATTGTTATCTTTCACATCGGTATAAAAATATGCTTCAATATCTCTTAACTTAAAAAAAAAAAACCCTTCCAGGCATGACCACAGATCATTGCCCAGTTTAAGCCCTAATTTCGCTGCTTCCTTTTATGGCAAAGTTCTTCAAAAACACTGTGTCTGTCTGTTGGCTTCCCTCTTATTGCACAATTTTCTGCCATCGTGCTGATCATAAAACAACTGTCAATCCTAGACCACAATACTATAACCAGCAAGTGGAGTGGTCAGGGGGGCTACTTTCAGGGAAAAAAAAAAGCTTTGCTACTGTTGTCTCCCTTTTATTCAAGAAAGAGGTTAAATGCTTTTGTTTTACCAATAATGCAGTGGCATCGAAGTGCCATTCACTTTCCACTGACCCCAAGTCATTGCTTTGACTACAGAGCAGACAGCACTGCGGACGGCAACACTCTGCTTTGTTACGGCCACAGCCTTCGCCACCACCTGAAACGTTTACTTGCAGAACTGTCGGTGGGACAAGGGGGATTTGCAGGTGACTTGATGTCCCTGGAGACCCATTCTGTGGCACTCATACTTCCGCTGCTCTCGTTCTCCAAGCCTCTTTGTTCTCAAACAGCCTTACTTCTGAAACGAAGATTCCTCGTCCAGTAGAAGATCACGGTCCACGTTTCATTCCAATCTGAAGCTTCTCATGGCTGGCTCGGACCTGCTGTCGTCATGAGGCCAGTGGCAGGAAAGATGGAGCGTGGTGGCCTCTGTTTTGGAGCTCCTCTGTTACTCCCAGGTCCAGCTGGCTTCACACCTTTAGTGCTGTGGTGGCATCTCCTGACAAGAAGATGTCAGGGAGCCAGAAAAGTCCCTTTCTGACAGGGACTGGTGTGAGCCGGTGTCTGTGATCTCCTGGCATGGTGGGAACTAACAGCTGCTTCTCTATTTCCTGGAGCATTTGATGGCCTCCATGGAACACTTCCTTGGTTCTTTGCAGACCCTCATTGCTGCAGACCTCAGACCTGCAGTTTCCCGACACGAGTGCACCGTCCCACTGGCAGCTTACGAGGGCCCCTCAGCAGCTGGTCACCTGCTCTGCGCCTCCTGCATTTTCACCTGCCATCTTGTCGCCCCTCTGGATGAGATCGTGGGCCAATGCCATCTGTCTTGTGTGGCCCACATCTGGTCCAAGGAAAACACCTTTTTAAAAAATTTTTTGAACTGTTTGTTGAATTAAAATTTTTAATGTTTATTTTTGAGAGAGAGAGAGAGAGAGAGAGAGAGAGAGAGAGAGAGAGAGAGAGAGCGCGCACAACCAGGGGAGGAGCAGAGACAGAGAGGGAGACACAGAATCCGAAGCAGGCTCCAGGCTCTGAGCTGTCAGCACAGAGCCTGATGCCGGGCTCCAACTCACAAACCAAGAGATCACGACCAGAGCTGAAGTCCCACCCTTTAGCAACGGAGCCACTGAGGCACCCCTAAGGCAAACACCTGTGATCCACCCTCAGGGAGAGCGCTGGTACTTCCCAAACAGTCCCCCTTGGCCTGCTGCCACAGGCTGCTTCTACCAACCTTTCTATTGCTCAGGCTTACGCTGGACCCCAGACGCCGTGGCCTCGCCAAGAGATCTGTGTCCCGACTGCTCAGGGGCCTTTGTAGGACCTCTTGAGGTGTCAGCCCTAGCTGGCCAGGGCCCCCTTCTCAGAAGTCTTGGCCCCGACTCCGGGCCCCTCTGAGTTCCCACCCAGGTCTGGCCCCAGGTCCAGGGCCCTCCTCCAAGCTGCCGGGTTCCGAAAAGCCCATTCCCTTCTCTTTGTTCCCCCAACACTCGGTGGCAACTGCAGGTGCTCTTGCTGTCCTACCTCATTTGTCCCCACTGTGCATGTCAAGCTCTCTAATCTCTGTTTAACCAGCTCCCTGCATCAAATTCCCTCTGTTCACGTAAGTAGTGCGGCCTCCATTTTTCCAACCTGACACCAGTACTTCTCTATTCTGGCACTAGTGAAAACAAGAACATTCCATTTCCACACCCTGCTGGAGTTGTTGCTTGCCTGCCTCCCCCAACTAGTTTGTAAACACCATGGAATCCGGTGTTTTTGGTTCACTGATGGATACACGCAGCACTCTGCACGTGGCCAGGCATATGGCAGGTGCCCAATCATCTTGGTTGGATAAATGAACAGGAAGTATTTCATTTAAACATAAGACATAAAATAAATCTGGTCATGAAAATAGGCTTATAATATATAAATGTTATAACTACCTGCCAATAGATTCAGGGGAAAATAAAGAGTTGACTTTTATAAAATTCTCCGCAATATCCATTTCCTCCTTCTTTCCCACCCCATTTTTTTGTTTAGTAATTTTGTAAGTGGGGGTTTCTCCATTTTTTTTTCTTGTACATTAGGGCATATAATCCATGAGATAGTCATTCGGTGTGATATTGTGATTTATAATAAGAAACGTGGCTCGGTCGGTTAAGCGTCCGACTTCGGCTCAGGTCATGATCTCATGGCTCCTGAGTTCGAGCTTCCATCAGGCTCTGTGCTGACAACTCAGAGCCTAGTGCCTGCCTCAGATTCTGTGTCCCTCTCTTGCTCTGCCCCTCCCCCACTCCTGCTCTGTCTCTCTCTCTCTCTCTCTCTCTCTCTCTCTCTCTCTCTCTCAGAAATAAATGTTAAAAGAATTTAAAAAAAAAACATATACTTGGTCTTTGACTACTATTCCTGACACATAGCTCCTAAAACCATTGTAATTTCCTATATAAGAGCCTTGCGGACATCTTTTGTTGTAATATTTAGTTTTTTTCCCTAGATATTCCTGCAGTGGTTCCAGAGCATAAAGGTGAAATGGGTATCTTTTGTTATTGATAAATACCAAACCCCTTTCAACCACACCTGAGTTTATGTTAAGGAGGTAACCTTTGGAAAGCCCCGAAGGAAGGGCTGCTTGCCAGGGGAGGAGAGGGTTGGAACTACATGCCCATCCCCCAGACCTCCAGAGAAGAGAGAGGGAACGGAGGTTAAGTTCAAACATCAGTGGCCATCCATGTCACTGCAAAGGGCAAGACTGCATTCTTTTTGACGGCTTAGTAATTTGCATTGTACATATGCCACATCTTCTTTATCCACTCATCAGTCACCGAACACTTGGGCTCTTTCCATAATTTGGGTTATTGTTGATAGTGCTACTGTAAACATTGGGGTGCATGTGCCCCTTCAAATCAGTATTTTTGTATCCTTTGGATAAATATCTAGCAGGGTGATTCCTGGGCCATTGGGTAGTTCTATCTTTAACTCTCCAAGAAACCTCCACACTCTTTTACAGAGTGGATGCACCAGTTTGCATTCCCACCAGCAGCATAAGAGGGCTCCCCTTTCTTTGCACCCTTGGCACCATCTGTTGTTTCCTGACTTGTTAATTTTAGCCATTCTGACAGGTGTGAGGTGGTATCTCATTGTTGTTTTGATTTGTATTTCCCTGATGAGTGATGTTGAGTATCTTTTCATGTGTTTGTTGGCCATTTGTACGTCTTCTTTGGCGAAGTGTCTGTGTCTTCTGTCCATTTCTTTTTTTTTTCAATAATTTTTTTAATGTTTATTTTTGAGAGAGAGAGAGACAGTGTGAGCAGGGGAAGGACAGAGAGGGAGACACAGAATCCAAAGCAAGCTCCAGGCTCCTAGCTGTCAGCACAAAGTGGGGCTCGAACCCACAAACTGTGAGATCATGACCTGAGCTAAAGTCAGACACTTAACTGACTAAGCCACCCAGATGTCCCTCTTCTGCCCATTTCTTAACTGGATTATTTATTTTTGGGTGTTGTGTTTGGTAAGTGCTTCACAGATTTTGGATACTAGCCCTTTATCCGATATGTCATCTCCAAATATCTTCTCCCATTCTGTAGGTTGCCTTTTAGTTTTGTTGATTGTTTTCTTTCCTGTGTAGAAGCTTTTCATCTGATGAAATCCCAATAGTTCATTTTTGCTTTTGTTTCCCTTGCCTCCAGAGACGTGTCTAGAAAGAAGTTGCTATGGCCGAGGTCAAAGAGGTTGCTGCCTGTGTTCTCTATGATTTTGTTGGTTTCCTGTCTAGAGTGTATTTATGCTAAGTGACATAAGTCAGCCAGAGAAAGACAAATATCATAATGATTTCACTCATATATGGAATTTAAGAAACAAAACCGATGAACATAGGGGAAGGGAAAGAAAAATAAGATAAAAACAAAGAGGGAGGCAAACCGTGAGACTCTTAACTATAGAGAATAAACTGAGGGCTGCTGGAGGGGCACTGGGTGGGGGGGATGGGCTAGATGCATGATGGGCATTAAGGAGGGCACTTGTTGGGATGAGTACTGGGTGTTGTATGTAAGTGATGAATCACCAAATTCTACTCTGGAAACCAATACTACATTATAGGTTAACTAACTTGAATTTAAGTAAAACCTTAGAAAGAAAAAAAATACCAATGGCCAATGATTTCATCAATCGTGCCTTCAAAAAAACCTGAAGGATACAGTTCAGAGAGCTTCCATGTTGGTAGACAAGTGTCAGGAGGGCATGTGTCAGGAGGGCACACACCTCAATCTCCAAGGGGACAGAAGTTTGGCGCCTTAGTGAGGTCTGGGCCATGCCCTCAGTCTCTCTTCTCTCTGGCTCTTCCTGAGTTATATCTTTTAAAATAAACCAGTAATCTAGTAGATAAAGTGTCTTCCTGAGTTCTATGAGCTACTCCAGCAAATTAATCTAATCCAAGAAGGGGTTGTGGGAACACCTCCCGTATAGCCTGTCAGAAGCACAGGCGACAAGCTGGACTTGTAATTGGCACCTGATGTGGGGGACAGGGGATCTTGTGGGACTGAACCCTTAACGTGTGGGATCTGAGGCTATCTCCAGGTAGATGTTTTTGCAACTGAGTTAAATTGTAGGGCACCCGGCTGCTGTCACAGAATCACATCTGGCGAGAAGTGAAATGGTGAAGTCATTGTACTCGGAGTAGAGAAGACTCCCAGGAGCGTGTTTTTCCTTTACATTCATTCAGTCAATAAAATATGCAGCTCGAAAACTGGAATATCAATACATTAAACCTCACAAATAAAACTTCAGAAGTAGAACTCAGGGCATTTTGGTGTGATGGAAAATACTGTACTGCGAGAATACCCAGGGCCCAGATCTGTCACTTCAGCGCGACCTTGGGCAAGTCGCTTAGCTTCTCCAGGCATGTGTTACTTTGTCTTAGGTATAAAGTGCCCTTCTCGTCTAAGACGGACTGCCATATAGAAACGTACTTTAACATCCCCAAAGTGCAACATAACTTTCAAGCACTGACATTCTATGCCAGACTCGAATTTCTTCTTATGTCCCCAGACCTCAGAGTAGAGAACAGGTAGAGATTTGGGTAGTGAACTAGGAGCTAGAGTAGCTCTCTAGGACAAATCAATCAGAAATTTCTAAAGGATTAATGTTTGCCTGTGAGAGGAAAATTCCACAGAGCAAGCCAGTGGCTTTCTAGATTAAAGGAACCAAAATCAGGAAGGTCTGTCCACTCTGTTCCTCTTCCCAGCCTCATCTTCTGCAGGCCTTTATAGTCTTTTAGTGTGTATGTCTTTTGTGTTTGGGGTGACATCTCATTTAAAATAGAAATTCATTAGGGGTGCCCGAGTGGCTCAGTGGGTTAAGCATCTGACTCTTGGTTTTGGCTCAGGTCATGATCTCACGGTTTGTGGGTTCGTACCCTACATCGAGCCCCGCGTGAGGCTCTGTGCTGGCAGTGGGGAGCCTGCCTGGGATTCTCTCTCTCTCCACCCCTCCCCTCCTCACTGTCTCTCTCTCCCCCTTTCTCTCAAAATAAATAAACTTAAAAAAATAAAATAGAAACTCATCTTTATCATTGTCTTTTTTGAGAAGCTGTATTACACGCAAGGTCCTTCAGCCTATACAATGACTTGTAACAGTGCTTCAAAACAAATTTAAAATTTGTTAGCAGCTTAGTCCCCGTTACTATGCTCATATTGACAATCACTCTATGGAATTAAGACAGTGTTCTGAAAATGTATTTAATACTCTTCTGGCATTCTGAGTGGATTCGTGATTCTAATACTATGAGAGTGACAGCTTCCCACTTAATTAACAAGAAAAGTGGAAAACTCAGGAGGCCTTGTCTTCCCCAGAAATTACCACCGGGAAAGGGCAGCTTTCTGTAGAAAGGAATACACTTAGGTGTAGTGCATTAGTGAAGAAAAGTTCAATATAATTGAAATCGGTCAAATGTTAACATTTTAATGTCAGTTCTATCACAAGAAAAACCTCTAGGGCGAGCACATCGTCACTGTCCTTGTCCCTATACCTTCACTGTGGTCTGATGAGCTTCAGGCTGTGTGCACATGGTAGGGGAAAGCAGGAGTCGAGCACAAGACTTTGATGCCTTAGGGTCCTGAGGCGAAGACAGAGCTGTGACAGTGCTTGGTCCCATTATGGAATCCATGTATTCCTGAGCCTTTGGGTGGTTTTTTACACATGCTTTTGCCCAACATACCAGTATTAAATTTAACTCAGCAAAGATTTCCGGGCACCACACATATCTCTTTAGATGACCATTTCAGAGAGAAAACAAATACAGGAAATGATTTACTCAGAACCCTAGAGTGAAGCAGTTTTTTTTTTTTTTAACATGAAACCCATAGAACATTCCTGCTTCTTGATCTGATTTTTCATGTACCTTAAGTTTATTTTCATGCTATCTAGAATTTTATTACGGACACCTCCCATACCTCAGGAGCATTAACCCCTGGTGTCTGTACTGATGAGGAATGCTACGTGATCCTAAAATGCGTTTTGTTGTATGAGGATTATATTCGCATAATGCAAAAATCAAAAGAGACACTGTAAAAGGTAAACAAGGTAATGAACATGTTGTGAACTCAATTTCTCGCTCCTGTGATCTGGAGAAAGGAGGCCCTGAGTCCTCCAGCAGGCACCTTCCCACTGTGCCCAACTCCTGAACAAACAGGCTAAGCCCATCTCGGAGAGGATGATTCATCCCCCTGAAGCCAGAGTGGTGGAAGGGATTAGCATGCGCCATCCATCTCCTGTGTTAGTCTGAGAAGTCCTGTGCTAAATAAATACGGACTGAACTCCAATGTAGATCAATTAAAAGAAAAGGTTGTTTTTAATGTTTATTTACTTTTGAGAGAAAGAGAGAGAAAGACAGAGGTATGAGTGGGGGAAGGACAGAGAGAGAGAGGGAGACACAGAATCCGAAGCAGGCTCCAGGTTCCGAGTTGTCAGCACAGAGCCTGATGAGGGTCTCGAACTCACAGACCATGACCTGAGCTGACTGATCATGACCTGAGCTCACAGGTCACTCACAGATCATGACCTGAGCTGAAGTCGGAGGCTTAACCAACTGAGCCACCCAGGCACCCCCAATGTAGATCAATTTTAATAAAAACCTATATCACATAATGTAGCATTAGAAATAGCTGAGGTTCAGGTGCCCGGGTGGCTCAGTCGGTTGAACATCGGACTCTTGATTTCGGTTCCTGTCATGATTCCAGGGTCACGGGATCGCTGAGCTTGGAACCTGCTTAAGATTCTCTCTCTCCCTCTGCCCCTCTCTCCCTGTAAAATTTTAAAAAATGGAAACTAGCGGAGGTTGACAAAGATATTATTTATTTTAATCACCTTTATGTAAATCTTACTAACATGTACCACCTATTTTTATTGTCTTTCTAAATATCCTACAAATAACATTTTTTTAATTGGTCACATAGGGGCTGAGTATGAGAACTTTGCTCTCTGGGGTTTAGGAGAGTGTCTGCATCTACATTAAATGGGATTAGGTTTTGAGTACTTCTTGACCGTTTCTGGATAAGCCAATTTGGCGACATCTGTACTGATCACTCTTCCGCCTCCTTGGTTCTGAGTCGTGACCTGGATGCTGGCAGAGGCTGGCAGCACGGGTGACCTCCTGCTGAGTCCCCGGGGCCTGGCCCTCTGAGCCTGGCCTTCGGCAGGCTTTTGCTTTGTAACCAGAGCTCCCTGACACTCTCCTTGCTGTGCCTTTGCTTCAACGCTAGTTTTGTTTCTTTGACACTGAGCTCCTAATAGCTCTGATCCTGGAGTTCCCTGTATTGTAGGCAGTGACCCACCCCTGCTTCATGCATATGAAAAGTGATGTGGTGGTAGGGTTTGGATGTTTACACCACGCACAGAGGCTCTCCGTTCTAAGTGCCGCAATTATGAAAGATGTACAGAAATAGGAGACATGCCAGCTGAAAGAATGGTCTAATTTGCAGGCAGCTTGCATTGTGTTTTGTAAGAATATGTTTGACATTTTAAGCTTTGCTGTGGCAGTAAATTGTACCTCTCCTAGCAGCAGGAGTTATTAAGTCTGTGCCCAGAATAAACCAGACTGTTCTGGAAAGTTTCATTTTTTTCCAATTTTCATCCCCCATTTTATAACTGTGTTTGTCTCTTCGGAGATAAGCCTATAAGGATACAGTCTATTATTTCTCATTTAGAATTAGAAATACCATTTTTTTTTAACCTTCGCAGGGTTTTATCATAATCTCCTTAAAAAGTCAGTATGAGTTCTGATTCTAAATTTTAAAAAATTAAAAATAAATACGACAAAAGATTTAACCTGAAACTCCTGTGGCGGATGGAGTTATCTCCTTCTTAGTGCTGGCTATATAGCACCTAATGGAATCTGGGATGCCATCTTCACGGCCTAAATGTTTGTGTCTCTCCCGAAATTCATATGTCGAAGCTCTAAGTCCCAATGTGGCTGTGTTTGAAGCTGGGGCTTATATATACAGAGGTAACTAAGATTAAATGAAGTCATAAGGGTGGGGCCCTAATCCAATAGGATTAATGTCCTTATATCTTTATAAGAAAACAGAGCAGAGGGGTACCTGGCTGGCTCAGTCAGTAGAGCGTATGACTCTTCATCTTGGGGTCAAGAGTTCAAGCCCTATGTTGGGTGTGGAGCCTACTTAAAAAAAAAAAAATCCAAGAAAATACACTGAAGAACTCTCCCTTGATGTGCACATAGAGGAAAGGTCATGTGAGGACAAGCAAGAAGGTGGCCATCTACAAGCCAGGAAGAGGGCTCTTACCAGAAACCAGATTGGCTGGGACCTCAGTCTGGGACTTCCAGTCTCCAGAACTGTGAGAAATAGGTATCTATTGTTGAGGCCACCCAGTCTTATGGTAGCCCATCCTGACTAAGACACCTTCTATTTTGTCATAGGCACAATTATTTTGCCAAGAAAGCTGATGGTACACCATCAGCTGTAACACGCACCCCCAGTTCCCATGATGTTGAAACACGAAAGGTTAAAAAAAGGTGAATTAGGGGCGCCTGGGTGGCGCAGTCGGTTAAGCGTCCGACTTCAGCCAGGTCACGATCTCGCGGTCCGTGAGTTCGAGCCCCGCGTCAGGCTCTGGGCTGATGGCTCAGAGCCTGGAGCGTGTTTCCGATTCTGTGTCTCCCTCTCTCTCTGCCCCTCCCCCGTTCATGCTCTGTCTCTCTCTGTCCCAAAAATAAATAAACGTTGAAAAAAAAAATTAAAAAAAAAAGGTGAATTAACAATATTTTACAAAGGTAGTTTTTAAAAAGCACCAACGGTGAAAATAACAGTAATGAGCGGAGGTTTTTGGTTCTGTTTTTGTTTTTAGAGAGTGTGCTGTGCACAAGCGAGGAGCGGGGGAGGGGCAGAGGGAGAGGGAGAATCCCAAGCAGGCCTCATGCTGGGTGCAGAGCCCCATGCAGGGCTTGATCTCAAGACCCGGGGATCCTGACCTGAGCTGAAATCGGGAGTCGGACGCTTAACCGACTGAGCCACTCAGACGCCTGACTGGGGTTTTTTAATGTAGCTTTTCCTCAGAAAAAGGCCAATAGTCTGCTTCAGTCACCTGATCTTTGTTTTATGGCCTCCTAAATTGTTAGAAAATTAGATGGTGCAGAGCTCATGCACAAGAAAGTGAGGGCCCCAAATGGGCAAGTAGATATAAAACCAAAGCTTAAAGTTTTATTGTTTACATTGGGAACCTAACTCAGTTTCCCCGGAAAAACCTGAGATACTGACAAAATAGCACCTTATCAGGCTAACTCTGCTCCTACCTTGCTGAGAAAATGCACATTTCTTCAGTTTCCCTCCTTGCCACCCCAAGTCTTGTCCATCCCGCGCCCCCCACGATTACCAGCTGCCTCTCAAGGGCCAGCATCTCTCTGTTGAGCTCCTCTTTCCTGGCCGTCAGCCAACCCTCTGTCTCAATGCAGCCCCCCCCCCCCCCCCCCCGTGGCCTCCTGTCCTCGCCCACACAGCCACCCGTCTCCTCTCCTGAACCGGGAACAGAAAACCGCACACCAAGACAAGCCACGCCCAACCCTGCATCCGCCTGCCAGCGTTAGACGCCCCTTCTCCTCCTTTCCAAGAGGGGCCCGCGAGCCTTGCCTACTTCCTTGGCCTTCCTTCGCCTGTCAACCCGCCGCGGCCTCCCTGCCCTGGAACACCACTCCATCTCAACAGTCTCTCGGGTTTTCCTGCCACAGGCTTCCATCACCAGGTTTTACAGCAGCATCACAGGCCTCAGAACAGCTGTGGTTGCACTGCACGGGATGGTCATTCCGCTGGCACCCCCGGGACTGACCGTTAGCACACGGACCAGAACGTACTCTTTCTGAAGCCGCTGGTCATCCAGCAGGCAGGAAGCCTGGCACAGCTAACGTGCTGCCCCAGTCAAGGGCCCCGATCCTGAGCAAGACCTGGGAGGAGGGCGGGCAGGGTATAAAGGCCAACAGGGAATAGCATCGTGCTGAGGTGGGGTCGAGGAAAACGTCAGCTGCGTGTGGAAAGAGGTTTAGGCTCTATGTCATCTAGGTGAAAACTAATGCCATTAGGGTCACTTATAAATACTTGAGACCCAACTGTTTAAGGAAAAAAAAACAAAAAACAAAACATTTGTGAGTTTTTAAAGGACGCTTAACTGACTAAGCCACCCGGGCGCCCTTGTGTTTCTCAAGGACGAAGGACTAGAATCCACATGTACTGATTCTCCAAGCCCAGTGGCCCAGCTTACCACACTGTAGTCTAGTTTAAATAAACAGATCCAGGAAAACAGGCTTTGTCCGGAGTAGTTGGTGCACAAAGTAGTCAATAACCTGCATAAATGCTTTAGTGATTACTGTTTACCTATGATCAAAATTTCCAGGTCAAAATAGAACAGAGTTTTCCTCCACTGCTTTATTGTTCAAGTATTCTTCGATGTCCTGTTTTAGTGGATGAATCATAACACACAGAGCACTGGGAATCATTCAAAACACCAAACTGTTTGCTTGAAAGTTTACAAGCTCACCGCTGAGTCAAGAGGGCATACCCTGCCTGCAGCACAGAGAGCCAGTATTACGCTGACCTGCCTTCAGCTCTACCAGTGGTGCGATTTCTAGTGGCTTCTGCTTGTCAAAGATCCACTGTCACTGTAAGGTGATATGCGCCCCATAAAACCATCAGTTTTACGCAAGGCTATATCATCTTCGTAAGAACAAAAAGCTTTCGTATGCACGCACTGCCAGTACATTTCAAGAGGCCCAAATGTGCATGAGTAGGACAAATTATCAGACAAAAGGTCACAGATTACTTTGGCTAAAAAAAATATCTTTAAACATATCCAGCTCGACCTTCTGCTCGCTGGTTTCTATATGCTGCATACATCTGGGTGTGCGTGGGTATCTATATAGCTTTTTTAAGGTGTATGGTCTAGCCCACTTTGCCATACTTATGTAGGAACTATAGCATGCCTCACTACAAAAGCAAGAAGAGCTCCGTCTGCATTTCTGCCAACTTGATGCAAGGCCTTAAGAGCTTCCTGTGGAAGAGAGCCAGCATGGAGAATCCAGTCAATGTCTGCAGTGGGGAAAATTAATGGCAGACAGTTGGAGGGACTAGGTGATTGGCTGTGCAGCTTCAAGACCAGCATTTCCTCTGGTTTCAGGCCCATCGATGGATTCTGTGAGCACGGACCCAAGTCTTTTTTAAATTAAAATTTTTTTTTAATATTTATTTATTTTTGAGAGAGAAAGAGAGAGCAGAGGAGGGGCGGGGGGGGGGGGGAGGTGGAGAGAATCCCGAGCAGACTCCATGCTGTCAGCACAGAGCCCAATGCAGGGCTTGAAACCACAAACTGTGAGATCATGACTTGAGCTGAAATCAAGAGTCGGATGCTCAACCAGCTGAGCCAGCCAGGCGCCGCACCCCCCACCCCGCCTCCACCGACCCAAGTCTTTAACCACTATGGAAAGGAAGTAGTTTGTTCAGAAGTCTCATTGCGTGCATCCTCCTCACCTGCTGAGAGCCTGGGTGAGCAGCCTGCACTTCAGGTTCAGTGTAGCTGATTAGCTGTTTCAGCTGGGAACAAATGACAGAACTCTCATTTATTCATTTCAATGACTTGGAGCTATGTTCCCTACACTTGACATGCCATCACCTGGACCCCTGAAGGTAACAGTTTCAGCATCTTCTATTCTAGCAGCAGGCAAAGTGTGCATTACTTTTTTAAGACGTAGTTTATGCAATTTCTAATTTAACATCTTGCATTGCTGGGAAGCATCAGTTAAAACTCAGGAACCAATATTGATACATTATTATTAACAAATGCCCATAGTTTATATCAGGGTTCACTCTTTGTATTGTACTGTTCTGTGGGTTTTGCTGAATACAAAATGTCACGTGTCCATAATTATAGTACCACTCAGAATAGTTTCACTGCCCTAAAAATCCCCTGTGCTCCATTATTGATCTCCTCTCCCCCCTCAAAAAATCCCTGGCGATCACTGGCCTTTTTATTGTCTCAGTCCAGAATCACACACTATTGTTTCCAGAATGTCATACAGTTGGAATTATATCGTATCTAGCCTTTTCAGACTGATTTCTTTTACTTAGCAATATTTATTTAAGGTTCCACCATGTCTTTCCATGGCTTAAAAGATACTTTTATCTTTGGATATCATTCTATCATATGGATATACCACTGTTGATCTATTCACCTGCTGAAGGATGTGTTGGTTATTTGCAGTTTAAAAGTGTTTATAATACAAACGTCCGTGTGCAGGTTTTCGTGTGGACTTGCCTGTTAATATTTCAGTCCACACTGATACAGCTGCCGTCTGGTGAGAACAGACTTGTGGGCACTCTTCATTCTGGAAAGCTGTAAGATATTCACTTTGGGTCCATTTTTGTCAAAGCTCCTTAATACCTATTGGGCTCTCAGCTACCATTTCTGAGAGATTGGCAGATTAACCTCTGCAGATGTATTTTCTGAAGCTTGGTTATTACTAATGACCAAAAGTTTATCAAGTTCCTTCAAGGTGTTACAAATGAATTCGTTTTTTTATTGACTCCAGAGAGGGCTGACATCTGCCACAGAGACTTAGAGAGGGAGAGGTGGCAATCCCTTATTCGTTCCAGACATGTCAACATTACTTTCCAGGACTATAAATCCCTAGTGGAAATAAAGGTGCTTAAATTTTCAGGTAAAAAGTTATACTTTGGGGGCGCCTGGGTGGCTCAGTCAGTTAAGTGTCTGACTTCGGCTCAGGTCATGATTTCACGGTTCGTGGGCTCGAGCCCTGCGTTGGGCTCTGTGCTGACAGCTCAGAGCCTGGAGCCTGTTTCACATTCTGTGTCTCCCTCTCTCTCTGCCCCTCTTCTGTTCACACACCATCTCTGTCTCTCTCAAAAATAAACCAACATTAAACAAATTTTTTTAAGTTATAAAAAGGGATTATCTAAGCTGAGATCAGATGTACCAATGTTCTTGACATTGACTTTCTGATATCTACTTCTACAGCCAAAAGAACATTTTTCTCAGTATCTGGAAGGCCCACAGTCCTGTAGCCTGTCTCCTTTCATCTCAGCTTCCAAATCAACAGATGGCCGTTGGTTGGTTCTGTTGCCTGTTTCCAGGAAGTTCATTCCCCTGTGTTACAAAGATGTTCTTGGTCACATGGAGCCTTCTGTTGTTCAGTCTCCTGCTGCTGATTTCCTGGTTCTTTGTGCCGCTGAAGGCCACTGACTTGACTCAGATTCTGATGTTCTAGATGCCAGCCCTTTTCACTTGCAAAATCCATGATCAATGCATATGGTAGTGAAGACAGAAAAACTAGCTTTCTTCCTTGTGTGGAGATGGAATTTGAGCCTGTGCATGCTTTTTTTTCCAGCAGGCAGTTTCTTTAGATTATCTGCAACCGCTGATTTTTCTGCTGAGTTCTATAGAGGCATAGCGGGACTCCAGTCTGACAGAAGGATGAACAGAAAGAGCCTGTCAAGGAAAAGAATGCTCTTTTTCCCTCCATTTTTAATTTCCTCATTTACAACTCAATACTGTGAATGGAAAAGAAGGGAAAGCAAGGGCTCACAGAGATCTTTGCACAGGCTCACGAGAGCATTATTCACAATCGCCAAACTCAAGTGTTCGCCTACGAATGAATGGATCAACAAAATGTGGAAATACATACCCTTGGAAAAATATTCCTCATTAAAAAGAAAGGAAACCCTCATACATGCTACAACACGGATAAGACCTGAGGACGTTACGCTAAGTGAAATAAGCTCGCTACACGAGGACAGGTAGTTTATTACTCCACTAATGTCAGGTCCCTGGAGTAGCCAAATTCACAGACAGGAAGTAGAATGGTGGTTGCCAGGAGTGAAGGGGAGAGGTGAGCGAGGACTTACTGCTTAATAGGTACAGTTTCAGCACTGCACAACGATCACATGATAAAAATTCTAGAGACGAATGATACTTGCACAAAAATATGAATATACTTAATGCCACTGAACTGTACATTTCAAAATGGTTTAAATGGAAAGTATTATGTATATATTTACCACAATCTCTAAGAAATCAATATTGCAGTTAATGCAATAATGTTATACAACGAGCGTCTCAATCTTGGGTGACCATGAATCTTGGTTTGCTGGCCTAAGTCCCCATTTCTGCTTCTTTGCCCAGGGCACTCGTTAATAGTACCCCTTTCACCTTTAACAGTGTCCCAGGTTGAACAAGAAGTCATATAGTCCCCCTAGATCTGTTTCATAATCGCATAAATCATCGCATGGCCATTCTCATTTGCAAATGTCTGAACATTCAGAATGCACCTGCATTTTCTCAAATTACTCTATAAATTCAATGGCCTACAGAATGTTAGGGGTTCTGATCTTTGTTTTTTTTAACTTAAAACAACACCCATTTATTAGCTGACAGTTCTGTAGATCAGAAGTTGGGAACAACAGGCCTGAGTTTTCTGCTCAGGATATGACAAAGCAGAAATCAAGATATCAGCCAGGGTGAGCTGTCATCCAGAAGTTCTGGGGGAAAATCTACTTCCAAGCCCATTTTTGGAATTGAATTCAAATTCTTGTGGTCGTAGGACAGAAGTCCCTGATAGGACGGAGGTCCCCCTTTCCTTGCTGCCACCCTTAACATTTTTTAAAGATTATACATTACTTTCTTTTTTTATTTATTTTTAATTTTTATTTCTAATAGATTTTGCCCCCCCCCCTTTTTTTTTTGCGCGCGCGAGAGAGAGAGAGAGGGCACAAGTGAGCAAGGGGCAGAAAGAGAGAGAGAGAATCCCAGGAGGGGCAGAGGGAGAGAAAGAGGGAAAGAGAAAGAGAGAGAAGCAGGGCTCACGAGAAGCAGGGCTGGAGCTCACCCAACGTGGAACTCGAACTCAGGAACTGTGAGATCATGACCTGAGCGGAAGTCAGATGCTTATGACTGAGCCTCCCAGGCGCCATGTAGATTACTTTCTGAACGCTGACTAAGGTACCAAAAGCAGTCCTCTTTCTTTACAAACTCATAATTTCTTTAAGCCAAAACCCTCTAACTTTTGACAAGCTCCTTTCAATTTCTGCAGGTTCAAGGGAGCAGACAAAAGGCCCAGTCCGAGACAGTTGCCTCTTTTGGCTGCCGTTTTGTTGTTTTGCTGTTGTTAAAGAGAGCAGCAGACAGTCTTTGAAGTCAGAGATACGTCTGTTTCAATTAACTCTGCTTTTCACCTTAACGATCAGAAAATACCCCACTTTTTCTTTGAGAAAGCCACAGTTCTCCATCCTCACCATAAGAGCACCATTTTACCTGCCAAAACCCTTTCTGACGGTCTCCCCCAGAGTGAGTGTCGGTCTCTCAAAGGAAGAGTTGCGTATCTTTAGCACCCAGCACCAATCATGGTACAAAGGAGGTTCTTAATAGATACATCTTGAGACAGTGAGTAAACAGATCACTCAATGATGTTCAAATACTCGTCTTGCTTGATTGTCCTCAAATTCTGCTTTAAAAAATACACCAAAAAACCATGCCTTCTCTACCCACTTCCTGCTTCAATTTGGCCCATTGATGATCCAACCAGAGAGTGAGTTCAGGTTTGGATGTTCCACTTTATAATACACTTAGAAAATCAAAAGATCATTTTGATTTTTTTTAATTTATTTTTGAGAGAGAGAGAGAGCATGAGCACGTGTGAGCAAGCGGGGGAGGGGCAGAGAGGAGACAGAATCCAAAGCAGGTTCCAGGCTCTGAGCTGTCAACACAGAGCCTGATTCGGGGTTCGAACTCAACAACCGCAAGATCATGACCTGAGCTGAAGTCAGAGGTTCAACCAACTGAGCCACCCAGGTGGCCAGATCATTTTGACTTTTTTAAAAAAAATTTTTTAATGTTTATTTATTTTTGAGACAATGCGAGAGACAGAGTGCAAGCGGCAGAGGGGTAGACAGAGGGAGACACAGAATCGGAAGCAGGCTCCAGGCTCTGAGCTGTCAGCACAGAGCCCGACGCGGGGCTCAAACTCACGAACCGTGAGATCGTGGCCTGAGCCAAAGTCAGACGCTTAACCGAGACACTCAGGTGCCCCTGATTTTCAGTCCATAAAAGGAGTTGTGTCCTACAACTTAACCTGCCACTACGCTCCATATAGCTGAAGACAAGAACTCATCCCCCTTATAACCCAGGGAGAGGGAAATCCAGATTTTTCTCTTGAATGTTTGCTCAAATAGGAAGGAAAGAGAAAAACTGTGGGAAGCGGGAAGTGGAGATCATAATGTGTTACTCTAACATAGATTAATACTACTTACTTTCCCTTATAATTAATCAAGCAATAGTGTAATATTAGATACAAACACTTCCCTCCTGAGAATACACTATGTGTGGGGCTTAGGTGGGGGCTCAGGAGGGAGGACAGTGGATTTGTCTTGAAGCTGCATTTACAGAGCAAAAGCCCTGTGTTTATTTTCATAGGTTTAGTTTTGGTGGCTTGGGTGGGATGGCTAAACTCGGTGTCACCACTGGACTTGAAAGAATGTATTCATATTAGAGTGTGGTTTACCCCAGGCAGCATTTGTAATTCTGCATTTAAATGCTTTCACCACCTACCAGATATCTGAATGGAGTGTTGCCTGTTGAGACATAAAAATCAATTAAAAATAGATATGATAGACTGACAAATTCACTAAGTTACCCTATTTGTTTTTGCTACTCTTTTCATTTTCTAACTCCAAATATCAGAGGCAAATATAAAATGATTGCATTCAGTAATCAAGATTAAGTCTTAGATATGCCAATGGAATTTCTGACTGCCGATGAATGATCATTTATGACTTAGTAATAGTAGAGAGTCCATCATATTTACTTTAATGGTTTGCAAAAACAGAATCTGGCAAGTAGGGTATGAAATATGTTATTACAGTCAATACTCTTATTTAATTTCCAATTAACAGGTCATTTCTATCTTTATGATCCTTAAAAAAAAAAAGCACATTAAAATTATAGAGGAAAGAAAGATTTAGTAGAAACATAGAGACACAGATAACTCATCTAATGAAAGAGCCAGCCTGCCAGGAGCTATAATTTCTGTTATCACGCCCTGAATTCTTCCTTTGTATTGCTATGCATTAAACATAGCCTATCTGGGACTTTGGTGGGGAGGACTTTTTTAGAAATCAATTCTCCTGGTATTTGACTTTGATTACTAAACCAGAACAAAGGAATATTATTTCGTATTCAGATAGAACCACATGCAGAGGCAGGCACTTGGTAATTTTTAGTTATTTATTTGCTTGATGCTTTTTCCAGCAATTTCAACTATAATGACTATCATATCCATCTGTTTGAAATGGAAATTGGTTAGCAACCAGATCCTTTTTGGATTCTTACAATATATCATCTACCTGCTTTGAATGAAATATGCTAGCTCAGGCTCTGATGAAATATGTTTTAGATATGTAAGACGTGATGGGGTGTCACTCAGCTTTCATTCCAGTCTCCTTCAAGTGTGCGTTCCTCAATTGTGGAGGCTGGAAAGGTGTAAACTACATTTCCCAGAGTTCCTTGCAGCTAGGGTTCTGGGCACTGATCAGGTTCTGCCCATGGGATGAGCTGGATGAGAAGGGAGGGAGAGGGTATATAAAAATATATATATATGTTTGCTAGCTTGTTTTTGTCATTAGTAGCTGTGTTCAGTCACTGGCTTCCTGTGTGGAATTGCACTTTGTAAGCAGCTAATCTGATCACTTGTGCCTTGGACTGTCAATAGCTCCAGTGGTGGCTCTGATTCCCAACCTTCATCCCTTGGCAATGACAGCAGCAGCCTTGGGGGGGGGGGGGCAGTTCCGCTGTGCTGTCTGGGTGTCGCCCCTAGAGCTCAGCCTGGATCCTCTTCTCCCCTTTCAGCTGCAACCTCTTCTTCCAACCTTGTCAACACCTAACTCCCATACAAAAACCGTTTTGCTTACAGCAACTAGGATAGTTTCTATTATCTGCAGCCTCCCTCAACAGGGAAGAAGGGAGAGATGAGGGAATTCAGTGCACAAGACATTAGTTCTGATGCCTGGGAAGAACTGCCAAAGGGACAAAGTCTGTGCCCATCTGACACATACAGTTATACATTAAGAACAGGGAGGAGATCAAGGGCCATACCATCCAGAACTACCCAAGTGAGGGCCAACACTGCAGGGCCTGAGGTTAAAGCCAAAGCATAGTTATGAGGGCTGAGAAATAATTCTGGGGACCCCTGGAGAGAGAAGAAAAAAACATTAAGGAAAAAAAAATGACAGGGGAAAGAGGAAGGAGAAAGAAGGGAGATGAGAACAGGGAATAACGGTGAATAAAAGCACGCATATGGTGAAGAGAAGCCTATGCCAGATTTTTCCCTGACCTTGCCTGGATGGTGCTGGAGAGCCGTCCACCAAGGATACATGCTGCTTCCTGCCCCTGCTCTGCAGGCCTAGCTCACAGCTTCTCAGAGCTGGGCTCAGGCTTCTCACATACACACTCAGGAGGCCTTTCCCTGGGTGAAATACACGTGACTCTGTCCCTATAGCTACTGAATAGACATATAAATTCAAACTGGGTAAATATGTATAACCCATAAATGTTTGTGTATATATGCATATAGAGAGAGAATAGCTGGAAATACACAAAATGGAAATACACAAATAAATTTGTATATAGGACACAGATGTGTGTGTAGGATAGCTGGAAATCTACAAAATGTGTATATTAAACAAAAATCTGTTAGATTTTTCAAGAGAAAATTAATCCCAGTGGTTTTCAAGTCAGACAATTAGTAATGCAAAGAGCTGACAAACTAGTCAATCATGGTACATATCGGTTTAGGCTCTGATCAGCTTCAAAAAATGATTGTAAATATCTTTTGTATAATGCATTAGAGTAGTCTGAGAGCCTAAGATGCTTGCTTACACAAAACAAGAGTTCTGAGACCATAATCCTTAGTATAAAAGATGAGAAAATGTGTGTCAGAGCCCAGGCCTGCTGTTCCAGCCTCATTCACAACATTGTCCCTTCCTCATAGATACCTGGCTCTCCTTGGCCCACCCCTACAGTATACATGTGCATGCAGTCTTCGCAGGCGCTGTTCCTTCCGTATCAAATGCTCTTCCTTCCTCAAGGACCGTCCTTCACAACCCCACCGCCACCGCCTTAAGCAAGCACTCCTGACGTCCCTCCCTTCACAAGTCAAATTCCCTGTTTCTGCCCTTGACATTTTTCCTGCCTAGCACGAGCACCGGTGTAATTACAGGTTTACGTATGTATGCCAGCAGACAGGTGTTCCCTGAAAAGTTAGGTCTGTTTTTCTTGCTATGGTATTCTGAAGGCTCAGCATAGTGCCTTAGGTGCCTAGACAGTGCTGAACAAGTGAAAAGCTAAACGAATGCTATGGCTGTTTCGCCCCCAAAGTCCAAATGCTCCATTGTAAACTATGTAACTGTCCATGGGAAAACTAGAAACTATTATCATTTTACGAGGCCCATACTTCTTTTTTTTTTTTTAACGTTTATTTATTTTTGAGACAGAGACAGAGCATGAACGGGGAAGGGCAGAGAGAGGGAGACACAGAATCTGAAACAGGCTCCAGGCTCTGAGCGGTCAGCACAGAGCCCGACTCGGGGCTCGAACTCACGGACCGCGAGATCATGACCTGAGCCGAAGTCGGCCGCTTAACCGACTGAGCCACCCAGGCGCCCCAGGAGGGCCATACTTCTAATGGCATTAACAGAAACTAGCCAATTTAATGTTTAAATTCTATTTTAGAATTCCAACTGGTCATCTCTCCCTCCCCGTACTGTGTCATCATCATTTCCAAACACCACGGCAGGTAATGTCTTTAACCCTAGATAAGCCAAAGGCCTGCGTAAGGTAGAAGATATGCAGGCTTGACAGGGTGAGCCTCTAGCTCCCAAAAGACTAACTACTAGGAGCCTAGCATATACTATAGTGTATACTGTGAGAGCATACAGAATACACCAGGACAGGAGAATGGCCCGTTCGCCTGCACGTTCGGTTCTCCTGTCAGTTACGCAGCAACCCCTCCATAGCCCCCCGGAGATGACATTTAGGGCAACACATTTCTCCTCCTAATACGACTGCTCACAGCGTGCTAACCGCACACTCGATATTACAAATTACTCCATGCGCTTCTCCCAACCACATCGGGAAGGCTCATTATCGCCATTTCACAGGTGAGGAAATGGCCCCGAGATGGGATTCACTCCAGGTATTCCAGTGCTCGCTCTGAATTCCTTCTCTTGAGTGGTTAGAAGTTTGCCTGATTGGGAAGTGAGTAGCCAGAGAGAAAGCCGTCGACTCCTCTTGGATACCTCTTAGCTAGGGGTTCTACACGACGTACTCTCTTACGACATCAAGAGAAGAAAATCACAAAAACCGAAGGACATTCAATTGGCCATGTGGCACCACCACACTTGCAGACCTTCCAGGGACCAAGCTATACCACAATCAGGCTCCATTTTTATTTCCTTCGGTGTGGTCTTAAATAAATCCCTGGCATCTTAACACTTCCATACCTGTCTTCTCAGAGCGCCTTCTCACTTTCCCTACAGGTAGGAACATAAGATTGCACAGACAAGTGCTGACAGCCTCATACCAACAATGCATTATACCCAGGGCTAAATGACAATGAGAGCTTGACTCAATTCCTATTTAAAATACAAATCAGAACATCACCATGCAGTAAAGAAAGATTTAGTTGCATTTTTTTCTCCTGTATATCGCCAAGCTTGACTGGTCCTTTGTAAAGGATAGAGTGATAGAACCTTCATCATGTGTTTCAAATTTTGGATACTAGTTTTCTAAAGGTGCATATGAATTATTTATAGTGACATGCATATAAGTATTCACATATCTACCCGCCAGAAATACCTTCTTTAGAGTCCTCTTAATCTCCAGCAAGATTTGGCTTTAGAAAATACACATAAACAGAGACTTAAGATTTATTTGGGAAGCACCTCTGCCCCTCCATTTTAAAATTTTTTCTTTTAACGTTTTTTTATTTATTTTTGGGACAGAGAGAGACAGAGCATGAACGGGGGAGGGTCAGAGAGAGAGGGAGACACAGAATCGGAAACAGGCTCCAGGCTCCGAGCCATCAGCCCAGAGCCTGACGCGGGGCTCGAACTCACAGACCGCGAGATCGTGACCTGGCTGAAGTCGGACGCTTAACCGACTGCGCCACCCAGGCGCCCCATGCCCCTCCATTTTAAAACAGAATTAACCATGCAGACATAGTATTTTCAGTTTCACATCCCGCTGGTAAGTAAAATTTTTGTTAAAACCTTGACTACCTTGGTGATTTAGCTACAGCAACACACACACACACACACACACACACACACACACACACACACACACACGGACAAATAATTTCCAGAGAACGTCATACAATAATTGAACCTTTCTAGAAATAGGCTTTCTTTTGAATGACAAGAAGAGCCTATAGGGAGCTCCAGTTTCAAATCTGACCAAATGCATTCACAAAGCAGTTGTCTCTGGAGTGGTCTCCTTAGTGAGGAAACACTTTCCAACTTGTCAAGGTCTCCTTTAAAAGAAGTTATGTGCAATCCGTGGCCATCAGGGAGTCGCTTTCATTCTCTGCAAACAACCCTCTCCTCTGAGGTCCTCTCAAGATCCCTCACCAACACTGGAGAGTTCTTTACACTGCATGTTCAGTCAGGCATCAAGGACAGAAAAATCCACAATCTAAACTTCAAACGGAATTAACCATTCATTAGACAGTAACGCCAAGGATTCCATAGTTAATGAGCCACACGAATAGTATTACATTCAACAGCTGAAAGGAGGAGTTAAATGTCAATCATTTGCCTGTAATATTGCTAATAACCTTAACCTCAAAACGATATAGATATCTTCTAGCTCTCTGCCCACAGGAAACGTTCAATGTACATTTAAATCAATGCATATCAACTGATATAAAGCTTTGCACGTAGATATTTACAGCCTTACCCTCTTTCTACATAAAGCGTTTCTATCCTTATGATATTTACCACAAAGAACCCAGGTAATACCACGAGATACACCTAGAGCAATATTACACAAATCCTAGCATCCCGTTTTGAAATTCCTTCTTAAACTGTGTTTTTTGTTGTCAGCTTTGACTATGTCCATAAGTTCTTTCACATCACCTAAAAAATATTCTGACCAACTTTCTGGGTTTAAGTTATTAGCTCACTGTCTCCTGCTAGTTAAAAATCAATTCCCAAGTGGTAGCTTCTAAAGGGAGAGATACACGTGTACTCCGTGAAAACAGAAATCTATTTTCACCTTTAAGACACTAAACATGTCCCCTGAATCTCTGAGTTCTGACTTATCCGATGTTAACATCTGAAGCACATCCCGCAATCCCCTGCCGCATGGCAGGCTCGCCTGTTTTGATCACGTCTAAGTTTTCAAGGTAAACAGGTCACTCTCGGCGCCCGGAACGACAGAGGAAGAGAGCACGAACTCACCTAGGCGGTCAGACCCCGGACACAGGGGACCCGAGCGCGCGAAGCGACCTGTCGCGCCCCCGACTCCCCGCGTGCTGGGGGAGGGCGGGCGTAGGGCGGGCAGAACTAGGGTGGGAAAGAGGCTCGCCGCCGCTCCCCTCTGCGGACCATTGTCAGCGCCACGGTCGCCGGCGCTTTCTGCACGGTATGGGGGCGGGAGACTCTACCGAACCGAATAGTTGCAACGCTCTCCCGGAGCCAGGGAGAAAAAGCTGCTTTTGCATCAGAGCCGGGGGCCGTACCAGGTGTAACTTCCACCCCTTGACCTATTTTAGAGTGTGAGAGCGAAAGCGGTAGGGAAAAATAGACGGAGCGCGCGCGGGGGGGAGGGGGGCTCCGGGACGCGCGTGCCCGAGTGGGAGCGCGCGCCCGCCCTGCCGGGGCTTCCAAAGAGAAGTTACGGCGAGGGCCCCGCGGCCTCCCGGGCCGCGGCTCGGCGGCGGAGCTCGGGGCTGGCCCCCTCCGCGAGCTCCTCCCGCCGCCGCCCGGGTCCAGGCTTCGCGCGCCCTCCTCCGCGCGCGCGCGCCCTGCGCGGGAAGCTCCGTTCCCGGGGCTCGGGGGCCTTCGGGCGGGCTCCGCGACAGTAGCTGGGCGACCGCCTGCGGCCCCGGGCGCGCGGTTCCCCGCCCCCCTCACCGTCCCCGCCTCCCCGACCCGCCCTCACCTCTCCGGAGGCGGCGCTTGGGCTCCGGCGGCGCCTCCAGGCCGGGAGGACTGACGGCCTCGGAGGGGCGGCGGAGCGGAGCCGGGGGAGTGTCGCCTCCCAACCCAGTGCCCTGGGGACGCCCCGCCCGAACGTTCCCGGGAAGTGAGGCTCTGCCGCTCCCGCCCGGCCCGGGGATGGGGGTGACCTTCCTGCCTCCTTCCCAGGCTCTGCGCATCAGCCTTTCCCGGCGTGGCCGGTCCTACGTGGGAGAGGACGCCAAGGGGAGTACACCTGGCCGGCCCGGAGCACAGCAACGCGGTACCTGGGGGTGACAACAACGTGACGCTTTAGCGCCTCTTTTCTCCTTTGATTTTTGCAACCACCTACTTCAACGGAGATGTGCCTGTTGGGTTTCTGGGATAACCGAAGTCCGAGGTGCCAATGCTTAGTCTCCAGATCTTGTCATTGAAATGGGATGCTTAACCTGTTCAAAGAGTTTTGCAAAACTAACCCCATCAAAATAGCATCTATCAGAAGGAGGGATGGAATTTAGGTTAGAAGTTTGTGTCTAAAATTGGACACGTCTGCCCCATGCACACCCTCTTGCTTCTGTAACAATAGGGTTTAACTACTTTCTGCCAAGTCCTTGGTGTGATAATCTTCAACCCCTATTAGTAAGCAACTCACTAGTTGTCAGAAGCCTGTGCATTACAAAAAAAAAAAAAAAAAAAAAAAAAAATTCTCGGGGTGGGGGGGGGCGCTACTCTAGGGCTCCCATAGACACTGGTATATTTAAGGTACTACTAAGAGGGTGGGTGGAGATCAGCATACATAGTTTGTGATTCTGAAATAATTTGCCAGTGCAGCACTATATTGGGGTAGGGGAAGGAACCTTTACTTGGGTATTTCCATGCTCAGGAGAATCAAATCGACGTTTCCTTTTTCTGTAGAAGTTTCCCTTTCGCATTTAAAAGGGGGAAAAATCATGAGCCTGATTTCACATGTTTTTCTTGAGCTGGATCCCAGCCCACTGAAGTGCCACTGGTGATTTTTATTTCTATTCCATGGAGATGCAACCGCAATACGTCCTTGAGTGCAAGATACATATATTTGACACTGTGACGTCCCGTGCCATCTTCTAGCGGTGCACTAGGGGACAAGGCACACCTAAATGAGTATAGTGACTTAAACATAGCAGGTACCTAGTAAATACCTGTCCAGTGAATGGGGTCTCAACAGTATGTGATAAATACAAAAGTGGCCTGTTTCCAATTCTGCAGGAAAGCATGAGGGAAATCAGTTAAAAGTGACGCAGTCAGGGAAGGCGCCCTGGAGGTGGTGACAGGTGCAGGATTTTGCTATGGACAATCGGCTAAGGGATGAAAGTAAGAAAGTCTGTTTACTATGTTTCTGAGATATGGCAGGAGAAGAGGTTCTTAACATTTTGTAGGTATTAGGCTCATCTAAGAATCTGAGAGAAGTTTTGGAACGCTCCTATATAAAAAACAAATGTAAAAATGTTTGCCTATATTTTTCTGGGATTTCACAGACTGGCTAAGGCAAATCTACAGAATCCCTAGAGTTCTGTGGACTTTAGTTACCATTTCCTCATTCGGCAGCAGGGAGAAAAATAAGGAGATTATTCTACTTGAGGCCATCATAACAGGCATTTCCATGGCCACCACCAGAATTTGGGTAATGACCAAGGGAATAGAAAGAAAATTGTGCCGTAGAGGAAATGTGTACACTTGACAAGTAGAGCCCTCTTTCTCTTGAAGCTAAAACATAGCATTTGTGTTCTTTTTGTACCTGAGAATTTCACTTTCATCTCTCAGCAAAAAGATAAAATAAAATATGGCTGTCAAACATGGCTGATGCAGGGCCGGTACATGGAAGGGAATGGCAGGCAGGGTATTGAATTATCATCTCCTTACTTGTGATGTTTGACATTATTCGTGAACAAAGGTAAGTAATCTTTGCTCTCAAGTAGACATAACCAATTCTATGATATTTCTTTTTATTTTAATTTTTTAAGTTTATTTATTTATGAGAGAGACAGCATGAGTGGGGGAGGGGCAGAGACAGAGAGAGAGAGAGAGAGAGAGAGAGACAGAGACAGAGACAGAATCTGAAGCGGGTTCCAGGCTCTGAGTTGTCAGCACAGAGCCTGACATGGGACTGGAGCTCACAAACCATGAGATCATGACCTGAGCCAAAGTCGGATGCTTAACTGACTAAGCCACCCAGGCACCCCTATGATATTTCTTAATTTGGCTGGTTAAAATAGAAATTTGATATTAAAATTTCCTTCTCTTTCTTTTCTTTCTTTCTTTCTTTCTTTCTTTCTTTCTTTCTTTCTTTCTTTCTTTCTTTCTTTCGAGAGAATCTTAAGTAGGCTCCACGCTGATTGATGCAGGGCTCTATCTCATGACCTGAGCCAAAATCAAGAGTCAGATGCTGAACTGACCAAGCCACCCAAGTTCCCCTGTATTAAAAAAAATTTTTTTTAAAGAAATAATACAAGTCTGGCAGTGATGCCACACAGAAGATTCCAGTAGTCCCGCTTTACCCACGTTTTCACTTTCTGTGGTCTCAGTTACCTGGCTGTCAATTGCAGTCTGGAAGCAGACGTTCCTTTTCATATATCAGAACATTAGTCGTCAACAGTCACCTAATGCTACGTCACAACACTGCGGTTACTCACCTCACTTCCTCCCCTCTCCAGGGCATTTTATCATCTCATATCTTCATAAGAAGAAGGGTGAATGCAGAACAATAAAATAGCTTGAGAGAGACAGAGACCACTTTCCCATACCTACTATTACAGTATATTTGTGGAATAATTCCATTTTATTATTAGTTATCGTTGTGAGCCTCTTACTGTGCCTACCTTATAAATTGAACTTTATCAGAGATATGTGTGATAAGAAAAAACATAGTATACCTAGGGTTCTGTCCTGTCCCCGGTTTCAGGCAACCACTGGGAGTCTTGGAAGGTGTCCCTTGTTGACAACTGTTTTATTAAAACGTAGAGACTAGGGGCGCCTGGGTGGCTCAGTCGGTTAAGCGTCTGACTTCAGCTCAGGTCACGATCTCGCGGTCCGTGAGTTTGAGCCTTGCGTTGGACTCTGGGCTGACAGCTTAGAGCCTGGAGCCTGCTTCCGATTCTGTGTCTCCCTCTCTCTCTGCCCCTCCCCCGTTCATGCTCTGTCTCTCTCTGTCTCAAAAATAAATAAACATTAAAAAAAATTTTTAAAAAAAGTAGAGTCTATATAGAAACAATAGGTCTTCTCTTACAGTTAATTATGAAGTAAGTGTTGGTGATGGCCTCAACAGAAGTTAGATGACTGTGGAACATGTAACAAGTGTTCTCCCGTTTCTTTATAAATTTACACTTCATTTTGTATTGCTTAGTTAACTAAATTCCTTTATTATTATATATATTTGTATATCATATACACTGTATGTAAAATAAATATGTGAATACATTATACATAATACATGTAAATATATAAAATATGTTATATTGAAAACGTAACACGAATATATAACTATATATAATATTGTCTATAGTATATATTATTGTGTAACACGTTATGTACTTTGTCTTATTGTCATGTTGCTTAGTCAACTCAGTTCCTTAGTTCGTGAACTCTGGGTCTGGCACGTGCCTCTTGAGCAGATGGGAGGCCACGTTTCTCTGAGTATCTGCTCTGTGCCTTCAGAGAAAGGCAGTGACGGTGGTTCCTCACACAGAGGTACGATATTTGCCGTCACGTGACTCACCCAACAAAGGGTTCGTGTCCGCCAGTCAGAGCTGTCTGGTTTGTCCTGTGGCCCACAAGGCGGTGGCTAGAAGCATGCTGCCCGATAGAGATATGCAGTACGGAGGCTGAGACCTGATGAGATCCTTTCCTAAGTGGCTTAAAGGCGAGGCTTGGATTCGATTCCGAGCGGCGAGTGCTCTAGAGCCTGTGTCTTAACCTGTTTGCTCTCTGCCCCGAGAGAGGCAAAGACCGAGTTAAACTGGGCCACATACACATGGCCAAGTCACAATGTAGGAGTGATGGGTGGCTTGACGGCTGAGAACTCACCCTACTATCCTGCCTGGAGCTGCGTTTCCTCGTTAACCTTCCAGGACCTTGGGCTTCCTTACTTTGTCAGGTAGCTTCGTGATAAGTCTTATCGACGTAGATAACCGGCTTCTCTTCTTTGTAACCTGAATGAACACAGCATACTGGTGGTCTGTAACACCGCCATGACAGGAAACAGGCATAACCATCCTGTCCGTGGCTCCGTTTTTTTAGTGGTCTCCTTTCCTCCTAATAAAATCAGAAGATTCCTTCTTAGAGATGTTATCCGAAATCAACTGTCTACAAATCAAATCACGTTTTTTACCAGCAAATTTTTTTAGTGAACTGAATCTTTTCCCACAAAAAATAGCATTTCTTTTCTCTGAACCATCATGAAAATTATATCCAGAATTTAGCAGTTGTTTTTTTTAACCATTTATTTAGTGGAAATATGGGGGAAAATACAAATCAGTATTTACTAAAACCAAATTATTTCACATCCCTTCTGCTTGAGATTCAATACCAGCTCTCCTTGGCTTTTTAAATACCACACATCCTGTAGAGTAGGCCAGAGTGCCCCTCACGGCCTGGCCCCAAGCTACCTTTCTGGGCTCAAGGAAAATCATGAGATTTCTCCAGCTTATACAGCCCTAAATTCCAGGCCTCTAATTAAAGTTATGGCATTTATGTAGAAATTCATAGAAGCTGTTTTCCTAGAGCTTGTGACCATTTAATCAGTTTGTCCTCCTTGCCTATCATAGTTCTTAGCATTTAGTTAGAGCTCAGTGCATACATTTGAATTAATTAATTTGCATGTATTGCGATAAGCCTCGGATTGTGCTGAATGATACTTAGAAAACTATTTCATTCGTTTCAACTTTGGCTGTCTACTACATAAAAAGCCCCTGGTCAGTACTGGCTTTAACCACTTGGGTGCTTATTTGTTATTACCACAATAGAGACGGACTTAAAAAAAAAAAAAAAAACACATTGCTGTGTTTTTCCCTTCGTTTCTCCTCCTTTCAAAGTCATTCTGTATTTTTGAGCGATCCTAACTAGTTTAGAAAGATAACATCTTGGTGCATAAGAAAATCGGACCTCTCAACAAATGGAACGGTAAACTGAGGTGAAGTTACCTGCAGATTATAGGAAGAAACTGATAGGTGCTCCCAGAATGATCTCTGTAGGAGACCAGAGCTAAAATAGTCTGACAGGGATAGAAAAGGCTCAAGTTTTGTCACCTCATTGGTTTCAAAGCCTTCCCCATAATAAACCAGTCAGAGTGGCCTGGGGATCAAGGAGCTCACGGCTGTTGATAATATAAATCAGCACATCCTAGGAAGAGAAGCACTAACCAAAAGCTGTCCTTGGCATCTGGGGTGTGCGTGGACTGGGGTCCGGGACGCCATCCACCTAGGTCCTAAACCCTTCTCCAGCCGCCGTGGTGCTAACAGAGGCTAGAACTGCTGCCTTTTTCCAAGGAACTGGCATTCTCCAGACCTGTGAAGCCTTCAAGGCCTCTTTGGGGTAAACTGAATTTCCCAGCATGAAGGAATCAATGGTTTCTTATCTGGTAGGGTTTTATGGGCTTTCTGTCTTCCTGAATTACAGAAAAAATAGCCCTGCCAAAAATTGCAATACTTCTCAAGCACCCGTCCTTGGTTCTCTGCTTTTTTCTCTCCGTAATCTTTCCCTGGACAGCTTCATCCAACTTTATAACTGCAAGCAGAAATTCTGCGTAGATGGATAAAAAAAAAATCTGTGTCTCTGAGTTGGTCCTCTCCTAAAATTCTGGATCCACGTTGCTAGCATTTTGCTTGCCCTCTCTGACCTCGGTACATTTGAATCGGAGATCCGATGCCCCGTTGAACTAACCCAGCTACTCTCTGCTTTCTTCTATGAATCCCTAGCACACCTGGCACATCCTTAAACTATTTGCTTCTTATCCCTCTGGCGGCCACCAGCTGCCCATTGTATCTATGTAATACTTTTACTTATCTACTCCTCTCCCTGCCTACTGTTTCTACCCTCCATGTTTATGTCCCATTACTTCTCACCTGGATGATTATAATAATTGTTCAATCTGGTCTCCTGACTTCCAAGGCCATCTCTTTCCCCAAACCTTTTAGCTTTTATCTGGAATTCATCTCTCTGTCCTGAGAATTTTTTTTTAATCTAAATCCTATTTTTCTTTCTCTATAACCTATTTGAGACACATATCACGAACTTTTACAAAAACGATTCGTTCATTTCTTTATTCAACACGTATTTACCGAACCGTTATTATGTGCCAGATAGTGTGCTAGGAAAACACTGGTGAGCAAAACAGATAAAATGAAACAGCTCTCCTCGTGGAACCTGTGGTCTGGTGGGATCTCTGCCGTTAATCGAATTATTACAGACAGTACAAATAAAATGTGTCGTTCGCAACTGAAACGTGTATCTGGAAGGAAGATTACAGAATGTCATCAAAACTCACGCGTCCCGCCTTTCCCTAAAGGGAACACAGGGGTAGCGTTCATCCTGTGGCCTCAGAGTCTGGCCCCGAGTCACGACTGTGGAGGTGTTTAATAAGTTTTTGTTGAAGGAACGGTTACATCCTCTTCTTTCTGATGTGTGAGTATGTGACGCTTTCTGTATTGCACAGTATTGGATAAAATACACAGCAGGTATGTCCTCAGATGCTGATCTCAGCACACGGCCACTTAAGCTGTTTGCTTTCGCTTCCATAACCACAAATCCATGGGTCATCTAGCTCCAGATGCACCTTCTCCTTGCCTGCATAACGTGTAGATTCTTGTTATTCTAGCAAGAGCGTTATCAAGAACAGTCTTTGCTGTTCTTATTCTCACTAGTAATATGCTGTGCTTACCAGCACAAAGCCCATTGTTCCTTACAGTTCATAATGTTTGCCGAAGATGGAAAGCAACGCTGTGTCTCCTGCCCCAAGGGGCAACAGTGTCATCCTCCACTATCGTTTGTGTCGTTTTCCTGCTTCCTCTCCACCTCTGGGGCAATTTGGGTGTTGCTTCTGTGTGCTGCTTCTCCTAACTTCTGCCCTCTTGCTCTTTCCTGAGCTTTTATTTGTCATCTTGTGATTTTTGGAGTCAGCTTTTAGCTGGAACAGTGAGTGACACATGTCTCCTGGTATATCCCCCCCCCCACCTCTCTCCCCCACCCCCACCATGCTGTTATATAATTCTTTTGCAAGAAGCACTCTCCGACACAGAATCTCAGGTATGATTTTTTGTGCGTCTATGTGTTGTTTGTTTTTGGCTTAGAGTGGGCAGGGAACGGGAGAGAGGAACTTATTAGTCATGGTAGACAAAGAAAGACTGTAAAAAATAAATTCCAATAACAGAGAACGTGCTACGTTAAAAAAAATGGAATATCTATCACGCAGGGAAAATATGGGATTATGATTTTGAAGACAATGTTGTCACCTGGAAGTTCAACGTAATGTTAAATGGAAAGGCATTTTGGTCTCTATTTTGTAAATATTATATTTACATCTTTGTATGGGGAAAATGCCAAAATGTTAGTAGTGGTTTCCTCTGGGTGGTGAAACTCTCATTTTTACACTCTCCTATACATTTTTTGAAGAGCAAGGGATTGTATGTAGTTTGGGGGCGAAACATACTCCTATTTGCAGCCACGACGGAGCCGATTTGCAGTCCTCATGGATTTTATTGTCACTGCATCCCTGCCATTACCGATCAAGCGTGTGAGAAGCAGGATTGACATGGAGAAAGCTGTCCTGTTCCTTTTCTTTAATATTATTTTAAATTCTCAAGGGCAGTAGTGAGAGAAAGTCCGGTTGTTTTAAATATAGATTTCCCAATTACCACAGCATTCACTTACCAACAAGCTATTCACAGCTACGTCACAGACACAGCCATATGTGCCCCATATTGTATTGTAGCTAACTTACTTGTCGTGTTCCATCCTGTTTGTGAGGTAAAACGAAATGTCAGCTCTCTGGCTAAGTGTTTTGATTGCATCTATCTATTGGTAACGGTAATCTTGAGTTTATATGAAAGTCAGTTCTGGGAAAAATGGAGTAGATCTGTGTGTACGTGTGCAAATGTGTGCACTTGTGTGTGTGCGTGTGTGTGTATGTGTAGTTCCTGGAGATTTAATAGTCTGGGGAAAAGGAAAAGTGAATTTTTATGCGTTTTTTTTTAATTTTTCTTTGATGATATTTTTGGAACTTTTAGGGGTACAACTTATTTTTAAGTTTATTTATTGTGAGAGAGAGAGTGAGCAGGAGAGGGAAAGGGAGAAAAAGGGAGAGAGAGAATCCCAAGCAGGCTCCACACTGTCAGCAGGGAGCTTGATGTGAGCTCGAACCCATAAACTGTGAGACCATGACCTGAGCCAAAACCAAGAGTCCGACGCTCAACTGACTGAGCCACCCAGGTGCCCCTGAGGGTATAGCTTCTGGAAAAAAAAAAAGTGTTTAAGATTAGGTACGAATATATGTCACCAGAAGTTAACTCGCTGTAAAATAGTTTCCGAAAACTATGCAATAAGAAAATTTTGTTAGAAAACCATTTGCAGTTGTCAAAGTACAATTATTATCTTCTGAGAACAAGACAATACTACTCTACCACAATCCTAGTGAAAACCAGAGTTCTTTGACCCTGATCTGAATAAAGATCTCTAAGTCTTAGATTACTTACCTGCAAAGTGAGAGAGTTCGGTTGTAAGATCCCTGAGGGTCCCACACAGTTCTTAAAACAGAAAGCATTTTTGTTTGTTTCTAGAAAGTTTTAAGTTAAGAAGGGATTTGGTGTCTTCTTTATCTAATTCATTTATGATCAAGTCAGTTCTAGGGAAAATGGGGAAGGAGATTGGGTAGGAGAAGGCTGAGTAGGAGGTTTCTATTTTCCAAGCTGGATTTCAGAGGTCTGGAAGGGGAGTTAACAGTTGGCCATAGCTTCCATTTAACTTACGTGAAGAATTTAGGAAGGACTTGCGATAGGAAAGAGGAAAGAGACGTATTCTGAGAGGATCCAGAGGGCAAACTTGGGGCCAGCCAAAGTGAGTCATAGGGGAGAACATTTAGACTCAAGAAGAGGAAGATATTTCTGAAGTCTGAACTGCCGGAAAGCAGGCACCCTTCAAGAGGTACAATTCTTTGTCACTGGACAGGCAGACAAGGAGGCCAGCCCACTTATGGCTGATGTTTGAAGAGGGAATCCATACATCAGATAACACGCCATGCTTCAAAGATACCTCAGAGTCCTTTCCAGAGCTGAGATTCTTTGATGTGCTGTTGACAAAGGGTGTGGAGACATGGCAGAACGCAAAGTCTGTTCAGGTGTGCGGACAAAGAGTGAGGCTGGTGTTTACAACACAGCCTTTGCAAATCTTCTTTCTCTTTCCTTCTCTTTCATCTTCTCTATTACAGGAAAGACCCTGGTTATGTGTGGAAACAGCAGTCAAGCCAAGGTATAAAATAACATGGGAAGGGGTTTGCAATGATTGGTTTCAGCCCATTATTAGGAACATGGCTGAGACCAGAGCGGGAGTATGCTTTAGAGATGGTGGGGCACCTGTGCACAGGTCATCAGGGGAAACTGCGTTCTGGGTTAAGCAGAAGACTGCTCATACCGCTGATCTGGAATCTGTACTTCCTTTTTCTCACTTAACATGAAAGAAGAAAGGAAATAAAATAAGCAAATAAAGATCATCAGTAGGAAGGTGATTAAAAGCATTAAAAAAAAATCCAACTGAACAATTAAAACAACCACAAAAGGCCAAATAAGGATATTTGGGTTGGGGGGGGGGGCTTCATTCTGTTTTGTTTTGTCTAAAAGCGAAAATAAATTGCCATCACCCAACAAGAATCAGAAACCAGGCGAAAATGCCTTTCTGAGGGGAAGATTGCAGGTGAAGTGGACCAGAGGTTAAGTCACTGCCAAGGGGCAGACAGGTGTGAAAGTCCTCTGCCCATGCATTTTCTATTATTGCAGGAGAAAACTCATTCATCATTTTGGACAGTGGCTCTTTCATCCCCAGGGCAAAAGCTTTTCTGCACTATTCTGGCCGCACATAGACAAATGTAATGTAATATAGGTAGACTTTCCTCATGAGCTCAGTTTTATCTGATCAGAAATCAAATCAGTATAGCCTGAAGAGAACAACGTAAGAGGAATGTCAAACACAATTTCCTGTATCCAAACTGAATACACGTTAAGAGAATTTTCTTTACACAAGAGTTAAATTGACTGAAGAAACCAATGTTCATTCAAAAGAGAAAGCCATCTTATGTGGAATAAAAATGAACTTTTTTTTTTCAAAATTTCATTTTATACCTGTATTCATAAATTATATGTATAACGTTGGTACATCAAAGCTCCAGCTTTGAAGAAAATCTGAAATAGCTTGGAGTTCTAGAGTTCTATATCTCTGATTGTCATGTTCAACTGTTAGTGAAATTTTATGTTAGAATTATTTAGGGGCGCATGGGGGGCTCAGTTGGTGAGTAAGCACCTGACTTCGGCCCAGGTCATGATCTCATGGTTTGTGAGTTTGAGCCCTGCATCGGGCTGTCTGCTGTCGGCACAGAGCCGGCTTTGGATCCTCTGTCCTCCTCTCTCTCTGCTCCTCTCCCTCGTGTGCGCACTCTCTGTCTCTCAAAAATAAATAAACATGAAAAAAATTATTTGGAATTTTTCCAGCATGTATTGATCCAGGACCCTGATGCATGTAAGAGAAAGAAGGGAAACAACAAGGATTTGAAATGATATTTTAGCTCTTTACTATTGAGCTATTACTAAGAGAGGAAAACAAAATCTAAAAGCAAACGAAACAAGACAAAATTATTTGCTTCTTAGTGAATTAATTTTTAATGTTGCTGGCCAATTATTCTAACACAAGAGTAAAGCAAAGAGTTTCCTTAGGGAGGTCTTCTTGTCTTTATGAGAAAATAACATAAAAGAATCACATCATGTTAATAAAGCAATTATGTGTGCATACAAAGTTTAAAAACTGTAAGGGATTTTTGAGACAATAGAGAGTGTGTGAAGGAAACAAATGTTTATTCTAAAAATATCTGATAATTTAGAATTACATGAAAAGCAAAACAAAACAAAATCCATAACTGCACCAATTAAAGACATCATTGTTAACGTTTTAGGGCATTTCCTTCCTGTGTGTCCCTGTCCGTCCAATATTTTGAAAATCAAAATTAGGTTGATATTATATCTATTTTTGCTTTATATTGTATCTTTGTGCAACATATCCATGCTGTTCAGTAATCTCCAGAAACACTGATTTTAGCATCATCATCATAGGTCCTTTTTAAAAGATGTATCATGAGCCAGCTGGTAGACAAAATACAATGATGCATTAACACAGGTAATCCACAGGAGAGCCCAGGGCAACATTATTATACTTACTGATACTGTCCTTCTTTTGTTTGTTTACAAATAAGGAAACTGAGGTAAGGGAGGTTGAGTGACTCACCCAAAGCCAATGAGCGATATGGCTGTGCCTTGAAACGATTTGGTTCTAACTCTAACGCCAATACTCTTAGTGATTATGATACACCACCTCTACGTGAGAAATGTAAATGATGCAAATAAATTGGCAAAACCTTTTTTTAAACCTTGTCAAGCAATCAAATAACATCCTTCAGAGAAGCCTTGCTGAATAAATCACCGTGACAGCTACATCAACCACATCTTCCCTCAGAGAACAGATAATTACTCTCTGGACAACATCTTCCATTTGCTTTTTCAAAGCTCTGAGTTTTATTTTTGTGTGTGTGCGTGTGTGTGTGTGTGTGTGTGTGTGTGTGTGTGTGACAGAGAGAGAGAGAGAGAGAGAGAGAGAGAGAAGGGGAGAGGGGAGAAGGGGGAGAGAGAGAGAGAGAGAGAGAGAGAGAGAGAGAGAGAGAGCGCGCGCGAATATCCCTAGCAGGCTCCCAGCTGAGTGTGGAGCCCAACGCAGGGCTCCAACCCATGACTCACGACCCTGGGATCATGACCTGAGCCAAAAGAGTCAGATGCTTAGCCCACTGAGTCATCCAGGTGGCCCACAAAGCTCTGAGTTTTAAAAGGGCAATACATTTGTCTCTGTGTTTGGGGAAGACTATAAGCCTACCTTAAATTATATATGGAAACCCAGAGAATACAATACAATTTTTTTATAGTAATATTACATGAATTGTAAACTAAAGTGTTCATAAAGTGCTGCTCCGTTTTTTGGTACTTACCATTCCTTACACTGTGTTATTTTTCTTATTATATGTAAGTGCTGATCTCTGCCTGAGTTGTCAACCTCTTCAGTAAATTATATCACTTCTTGCATTTCAGAATCTAACACTTTATCTTGCAAAATATTCAACATTTATTTGCAATACACGTGATTGTATTCTGTTCAGTGTATCGGTTCTTAAATACTAAATATTTAAATGCTACACAGTAGTCCCCTTATATGAATTAGCCTTTATAGATAATCTTGGGTCTAGCAGAGATAGTGCTAAGTGTTCAGGACAGGTCCATTTACCTCCTTGGCACATGGGGAAACTGCAGAGCCCAGCCTCCTTTTCTATTAAGTGGGACGATGTCTGTGTGACTTAATCCTGGCCAAAAGAATGTGGAAAGAAGTGATGTATGCCTTTCTAGTGTTAGTCCTTACCCCCTACGTCCTCCTCTAGATATGGTCTCTCTCTCTGTCTTTCTCTCTCTCTCTCTCTCTCTCTCTCTCTCTCTCTCTCACAGGTGCACACACATGCAGAATTCATATGGAAAACAACTCCTAGAATCATAGGTCCATGAATCTCCATGTGAATACTAAACTGGACTGTGATATGAGCTCTTGAAATCTGGGGGTTGTTTGTTACAGCATCTAATATCCCATCGTGTTATCATGTCCCGAGTTTCTGTTATGCACTACGCCAGTATATACTAATGTATTTCTCTTCCCTTTGCTTCTACTCTTTCTTCAACCTGGTGTTCCCTCCTTCCACATCTTTACCTATTAAAATGCTACATATGACTCAGCACCAATATCCCCTGTTTGAAGTTTTGTTTCATATGAGAGGCAGAATAATCTTGCTAAACTGTCACACAGCTTCGTTGCCTTACTGTAGGTTCTTAGCTGAGTGTTGGTCACCACTATATCCCCAGTGCTTTGTCCAATGGTTGGCATTTATTATCACCCAATAATTCTTGTCAACAAATGGATGGATGGATGGATGGATGGATGGGCGGATGGACAGATGAGTGCATTTCATTTCTCCCACAGGTTTGATAAATTCTTTGTGTGTAGATCATGGTTCATTTATCTTTATACTTCCCAGTCACAGACAGAGAACTTGGCACATGGGAGGCACTCAAAAAGTTTGTGGAATAGCTAAAGTGCCGTTGACAATGATAGAGGTACATTTTTTTTTCTTAGAGTACGCGTTCATCAGAGTTTTATAGTTCTTCAAATATTTAATAACTTTCACAGATGGGAAATTTATCACTACATTTGACCCAGATTCCCCCAATTGCAATTTCAAGTCTTCCACGAGTCTCAGTTACCCTACACTCACAGCATTTTTGAGCAGGAAGAAGTTCACTTCTCATAAGCTACTTCTGTCTGATTGATGCATTTACAGAAGAGATCGTAATGATTCAATTGCTCTAAATCAATACTGCTTCAAGATTTCAGGAAAGACAGGGTTTCTTTAGAGTCTTCTATCACATATTCCTTTTCCTGTGTGGTTTCTATGATTGATCACAGATTTATGCTCGTATGGAGGTGGAAAATGGAGATGTAATTGTTGGGGAGAAATTAGGAAGGTGGTAGTAGGCGATGCTGACTCCATTACCAAAGGCTCAGGAATGACTCCTACAAACAGAAAAGAAAATATTAAAGCATTTTGCAACTATGAAATCAAGAAATAGGTATCTCATGAGTAAGTGAGGTGGAAATCTGTATTTCTTGCCAAATATTATACAAGGGCAGCTAACTGAGCTTTTACATTATAATGGCACAACTAATACCCAAGTGTGTTTTGGTAAAACTTCAAATAATAAGTACAGGAACAGAAAGGCCCTTGCCACAGCCTCCTTCTCAGCGTATACACTCTTCTTCCCAGAAGTAACCTTTGGCGAGAGTGTAGGTCATCCCGCTAGGCTTCTGTGCCATCACCAACACGCATTCGTCTATGCAGATGTGGTGTGTGGGATGGGGAGCAGCTCTTCCCTAAATATCCGACTGGATGGATCAGTCTGCCACTTGCTTTACTTGTTCTCCCACTGTGTCTTGAAAACTCCTTGAAATCCATATGCATAGCTTCACCTGTTCTTTTTAACTGCTGCTGTGACATCCACTGTGAGATTTACCACATTTCACTTAACCACGTCTCTGTTGGTAGAGATTTACATGACTTCTGAATTTATCATTATGCACAGTCATAATGGCAATCATTGCATTTGACCATCTGTGCGCACGTATGAGTTTTCCTGCAGGGTGAAATGTGAGAAGTGGAATATCTGTATCAAAGGATATTTATAGTACATTTACAATTTTGGTGAATGTTCTTCAGGGCCCTTCCGCAAAAACCCCACCTATTTATTGTCCCAACAGTGTATGACGGTACCGCCTTGTCAATGCTGGACACTGAAAATCTTTGTTGGGGAACCTGGGTGGCTCAGTCGGTTAAGCATCCGACTTCGGCTCCGGTCATGATCTCGCGGTTCGCGAGTTCGAGCCCTGCATCTGGCTCTGTGCTGACAGCTTGGAGCCTGGAGCTTTGGATTCTGTGTCTCCCTCTCTCTCTCTCTCTCTCTCTCTCTCTCTGCCCCTCCCCTTCTCGTGCTCTCTCTCTCTCTCAAAAATAAAATATTAAAAACAATTTTAACAAAAAAAAATCTTTGTAATTTTTTCTGCCAACTCTGTAGATTAAAAAAATACCTCCTTGTTCCTTTATTTCGCATTTCTCTAATTGGTAAGAAGGTTGAACAACTTGTGCCATCTATAGTTCTTTTGTGAGTTACCTATTCTCGGATTTCATACTTGGTTTTTTTTTTCTTATTGATTCGCAAGAGAATTTTATGCATTCTAGATAATCCTTTGTTTGCTCTAAATGTTGCAAATATTTTCTCCCAGTCAGTTACAAGTCTTTTCAATCTTGTTTGTGTATTTTTTGTCACACAACTGCTTTACAGTTTTAGGTAGTCAAAACTGTCCGTCTTCTGAGCTTCTGGGATTTGTATTTTGCTTATAAAATCTTTCTCCTTCCCAAGATTATAAAAATCCTTGCCTGTGTTTTCTTACAATGCCTTTGTTGTAGTTACCGTTGTCGCTGCTGTTACGGTGTGAGATAAGGATCGTGGTTGACACAGTGAAATGCCTCACTGAATGACCATCCCGCCCTCCTTCCAGCCTTCCATATAACTGGGGTTTGGGGATGTGAGTCTGGTTCTACCAACAGGAGGCACTTACAACTGTATTTGAACTGAGTTGTTTAGAGAGAGAGAAAAAAAGTGCATGGGCGTTCTTGTGCAGGCTCGAATCATGGCAGAGGCAGCGACTTCTGGAATCAGCAGCTATGGTGGCTGCCTCTAATGGGGCAGACGGATGCCCGTTTTGGCGGCTTGCGAGATGGCAAAGCGGTGTGGTTCGAAGCAACAGCTGTGGCACAACTTTCTGGTTTTGCAGCTTCCTCTTGTAGTTCATGCATCAGTTCCTTGGCTGTTTAGTTCCGTGGTGTGGTTTTGGTAGTCATTCCTGGAGATGCAGCCTGCGATCTTTTTCTTCGCTTATTCGCTGCGGCATTTTGTGAACTCCACATCCTCCTTGTTTAAATTCCTTTCATCGTAAGCTAGCTTGAAAAAACTTGATTGCCCAGAACTCAGAGTCTTAACCAAAGCGAGATCTAACTTTCTGCTTTTCTCCCAAATCTGTCCTGACGTTTGAGCACACTTTTCTCCTTTTGTTTGAAATGTCTCTGTCTTAATGAGTTTCCATGACTAGATTTTAAGGGGTAATTTCTGCAGGTTTCTTTTCTGTTCCATTCATCTTTCTACTCTGTACCAACTACACAGTTAAAATTGCTATAGTGTTATATTAGGTTTTAACAAAATTGGGGTGTCCCTTTTCATTGGTATACTTTTCAAAGGTTTCTTGGTTGTGCATGCACCTTTTCTTTTCCAAATGAACTTCAAAATTAACTGGTTGAGTTACATAAAATAAATCGTTAGTGTTGTGATTTCATTGTCATTAAATTTATATATCAACTTGATAAAATGCTTTAAAACAGTGGTTTTCAAACTTTTTGTTCTCTGGGGTCCCTTTATTCTCTTAAAAATTAAAGGACTTCATGGGGCGCCAGGGTGGCTCAGTCGGTTGAGCGTCCGACTTCGGCTCAGGTCATGATCTCACGGCTTGTGAGTTCGAACCCCCCGTCGGGCTCTGTGCTGACAGCTCAGAGCCAGGAGCCTGCTTCAGATTCTGTGCCTCTCTCTCTCTCTCTGCCCCAACCCACTCGCATTCTGTCTCTGTCTCTCTCAAAAATAAACATTAAAAAATTTTTTAAAAAAATTAAAGGACTTCAGAGAGTTTTTGTTCCTCTGGGATTTGTCTATCAATATTTACTGTGTTAGAAATGAAAAAAATTAGAAATATTCATTAATTCATTAAAAATAACCATAAGACACATTATGTTTTAACATAGATTACAGGCTTATTGTGAAAATAACTAGATTTTTTGGATACAACTCCTGGGGGCTCCCCTCTGCTTGATAGACGGGATGCTGCCTGATTCATAAATTGTTTAATAAAGCCAGTTACATCCCCAAATTTACTCAGCTGAATTTTGTTTTTGTAACAATGCATAAGTATATGTTTTGAGCAATGACAGTTGAAATAAGGAATTAAAATTCTCCTTAATCCACTTGTGATTATATAAAAATAATGCAGGAAGCAAACCTTGTGCTTTCTCACTAGCCTAAAGGAAGGCGTGCTACCACACTGCCTAATCTCCCCCCAGTTGGTGCTGCTGGGCGAGTAAAACGGAGCTTGAGGCAGACAACAACAGATTCCCAGCCTAAAAAAGAGTGAAAAAAGTCCTCTTACATAAAATTTTTAAAAGCAAAATAAAACTATATTTTCCAAAACAAACAAAACAAGACAAAAAACAGTGAGAAGAGTGGCATTCTTTTACATTTTTAAAATGTAACGTTATGTTTCTGACAAGCTCTTTACTGCCTGGCTTAATAAAAGCGAGTTGGATTCCCGTATCTGCTTCTGCATCCAATCTGTTGCGATAGGCTGTTTTGATTGAAGTATATGAAAAAACCACTTGGCCTTACATGGATATGTAGTTGAGAAAGGAAAGTGTTGAATAACATTTTCAGATAAGTGTGGATATTTTTCCTTTGATACGACACTGCAACTTGATATGTAGCAGCTTTATGAGGTTAGGAAAAATGTGGAATCTGAAACATTATCAATGAAAATTTTGTAGTCTAATTCATTAAAATCCATTCATCTGCCTTGGACTCTTAGTACATTTTTACCCATACATTTTGCAACTTGATGTATTGGACATTTGGCAAGTATTATGGAGCTATGGTGACCTTCCAAATATTAACACATTCCATTAAGCAAAATCTTAAAATTCCATTCATTAATATCACCACTGATTTCATCAGAAAAGCCACCAAGTATTGGAGAGCTGACAAGGTCACTATAGTGAATATACATTCTCCAAAATTCTAGTTTTCACGTAAAAGCTTAAATTTTATCATGAGCAATAAACACTGTCAGTTATTTTGTTTGGAGCACTAGATCTTCATTCCATTTCCAAGAAAGTGCTCGCCGAACACCCAAGTCTGAATAACCACAATTTTCCGTAATTTGTTCTTTCAGGTAAAAATGGTTCTCCATGAACAAAGTAGATGAGTTATTTTTTAAAAATCCATCTTTGAGTTAATAGAGCATTTTGGGGTTCAGAATCGAAGATAAGGAATTGTAGATCTGAACTGCATGTACTTCATTACTGATACCCACATGTCTTAGCGCTCACGTTTCGGGGATTATCTCGATGGACTGAACCATCAGTTTATTTGACAAATATATATTGAGCACCCGCCACGTACCAGGCACTGTTGTTCTTGGTCCCAAGGATAACGAAACAAAGCTGTGAAGCTTACATTTCAATGAGGTGAGGCAGATTTAAACAGATAATTATAATCCCAAATAGTACAAGAGCTAGGAGAAAAACTGAAGCACAGTGCAGACATAGAAAACAACAGGGGTGTGACAGAGGGGCTAGGGTGAGGTGGGAGACGTGTGGATGGAGGGCGAGGGGCGGTGCTATTCAACAGGGTACTCAGAGGAGGCTGCCTTGGCCTGTGGCCAAGAGATCCGTGTGAAGTAGGGCACTGAGCAAGAGAAGTCTCTAAGAGATACTCTCTGGGCACGGTGAACAGCAGGTGATCTAGAAGCAGGCATGTTCTAGCGTGTTTGAGGAACTGTGAGGCCAGAGTGGCTGCAGGAGAAAGAGCAAGGAAGAGCTTGGAGGGAGAGTCTGCTGCCAGATCGAATCGTATAAGGACTTGGGATCCTATCCAAGCATGATGGCAAACCATTTGTGAGGGTATTGAGCAGGGGAGTGGCAAGGTGAGGTTTACGTGTAACAAAATTACTCTGGTTTTTGAGTGGTGCAGTAGGGGAGTGTAATGGGTCCTGGGATCTGGTGCTCAATATCTATCCCAGCCTCCTTCTAGAGAACCCCACCCTCCCATCCTGCAGAGACTAGAGTGCTAAAAACCACATCCCCTGTGATAGACGTTCTGCCGATCGGGTGCGTTTGCATGAGATTTCGTCAGGTAAAGGCCCTGAGTCATTTGGTTTTCCTATTTTCTGCTGGCAGGCATCATTGCCGGGAGAAGCGGCTTCTCCTGATCATGGCAGCTTTTAGTTTGTGGCAAAGCAGCCTGGTGTGGGATGCGTGTGCTTGCCTGTTGAGTGATTGGAGGGGTGGCGGCGGCTCCCTTGGTGGCCTGGTTCTACAGTGGATCACCAAAGTTTTTATTGGGAGCTCAAACTGGCATTTGTTTCTTCGGTCTTCCCACTGATTCTGCCATTAAAGTGGCTTCTAGTAAGTTTCTTTTCTGCTACACTAACCAGGTTCCGGTCTCACCCCAGTAGAGGGGGCCAAGGTAGAGACTGGAAAGGGATTAGGAGGCCACTTGTTCTTGCCAGCGAGATGACGGTGGGATGTCGTAAGTGAGGCTGGTGAGAGGTGTTTGAATTCAGAATATATCTTACAAGTGGAGCTCACAGGATTTTGATGGATCGGATGCTCAGTGAGAGAGATTGAGGATTGTTAAGGGTGACTTCAAGGCTTCTGGACCTGGGCAACTGAATTAACTGTGGTACCATTTTCTAGGATGGCAAACCTTGGAGGTGGGACAGATTTGAAGGGGAAAAAAATCTAGAGTTAATTCTGGGCAAGTGTGAGATGCCTGTTAGATATTCACATGGATATATAGTATAGACAGGTGAACACAAGAGACCAAAGTTTATGGGAAACTGGAATACATAAATTTGGGAGTCATCAGTATGCAAATACTGTGGATGGGATTCCTATAGAGGAAGTGTGGAGAGGAGAGAAGAGAAGAAAAGCGGAGGGGAGGGGAGTGTGCAGCAAAACTGAGCTCTAGGCAGTCGGAAGAGGAAGGTGATCAACAAAGAGAGCAGAACACAGTGAGGCAGGCAGTGTCCGTGCTCTCCAGGAACACGCCTGTAACTGAGCAAAGTCGAGTTTGTTACTTGATGCGGCAAAGGGAAACATACCCTTTAGGGAACCACGGACGTCTCAATAAGAGTGTCAGAATGACTCCGTTGTGAGATCTGGGTTTGTGTCCGGTGATTATGGGGAGCGATGCAGGGCTCTTTGGTTTAGACTAGATGCTGTCAGGAAGGGAGAACAATTCTATGATTGGATTTCTGAACAAGTCTATGGAGAAGAAGAGAAGACTAGAGCCAGGGTCAGGCTATAATTGATCCCAAAGCAGCGGTCCCTTGAATTAGCCAGGAGAGAGGGGTGTTTGTGACTCTGTAGGTTTGGACAGTGTTCACAGGTAGGACTGTGTTAAGATAGCATCAGGAAGCAGTTGTTTGTTTGTTTGTTGTTGTTTGTGGAGGTTTTTTGTTTGCTTTTGTTTGTTTGTTTGTTTTATGCCTAATGATCACAAAGTGGCCTCGTATGAGGTTGATGTTCTGTGAAAGTGTCCACATTTGAGAGAAGAACCAAGGCTCAGCTGTGAATGCAGGGCGAGCTCCTAAACAGCACCAATGCCTGACCATCGTCGGCAACAGTCTGGCTCCTGGTTTTGGAGGGAAACCAGGAGAGTGTGGTATATCAACAAAGCCAAGAGATCAAGCTGATTCAAGAAGGGAGGACTGGGGCGCCTGGGTGGCGCAGTCGGTTAAGCGTCCGACTTCAGCCAGGTCACGATCTCGCGGTCCGTGAGTTCGAGCCCTGCGTCGGGCTCTGGGCTGATGGCTCAGAGCCTCGAGCCTGTTTCCGATTCTGTGTCTCCCTCTCTCTCTGCCCCTCCCCCGTTCATGCTCTGTCTCTCTCTGTCCCAAAAATAAATTTAAAAAAGTTGAAAAAAAAATTAAAAAAAAAAAGAAGGGAGGACTGACCAACTCCTTAAAACACTGCCGAGAGTTCTGGTTAGATGGAACTGAGAAGTTCCTGTTGGACTTGGCAATATTGAGTTTTTTGGAGACTTTGACAAAAATGTGGAAAGTTCATTGGATTAAAACCTAAAAAAAAAAAATCTGAGTCCTAGTTTCAGCTGTTATTTTTAAACTAGCCATTTGACCTTGGACAAATCAATTCACTTTTCTGAATCTCAGTTCTCTGTTCGTAGGATGAAGAGGTCGACCTTGATGGTCCCCAAATCCCTGGGGAAGACAGTGTAGGATAGAGTCTTGACTGTAGAACAGTGGTTCTCAAACCCGGGCACGAATCGGAATCACTTGGGGAGCTTGTTAAAATACAGGTTGCTGGGGCCCACCCCCAGAGTTGTGATTCAATAAGTCTGAGGTGGGGCCTGAGAGTTTGCGTTTCTAGCAAGTTCCCACATGAGGCTGCTGCTGCTTCTGGGGCTGGCCCAGGGACCACTAGTGAACCACTGGCATTGACAAAAGAGAAAAGGACTCTGTGATCATACAGATGTGATATCAAATCCTGGCTCCACACCCTACATCTGATATCTTGAAGAAGTCACTAAAACTCTTAGAATCTCAATTGCCCCAGCTCTGTGAATTTCCAAAGTCGCTGCTCCCCACCCCTTGGCCTTGGCAGCCTCTGTTCCCACTCCATGCCCTCTTTGAGGCAAGATTTAACATTTGTCCACAAAGCAAATTCAGTGTCAATTTTATTAAAATAGGTTTTTTTTAAAGGGCAGTGTGTAGAAATGGAGGAAATGATTTATAATGCAGTCATTTAGCAAGTAAGTTACCATCTTAAAATCCTATAAACATTTCCTTTCCATCCTGATATCTCTCCTCAGTGGCCAGCCTCTCGGTTTCCTCCCCTTCCTCCTTGGATGGTCTCCCATGCAGCCTTTTCTTTTCCTTCTCCTCTACTCTTCTTATCCTTTCCATCTTTGTTTGCTTGTTTGTTTTTGAGAGAGGAGGGTGCAAGTGAGCAAGGGGCAGAGAGAGAGAGAAGCAGGGCTCACTCACTGCGGGACTCGAACTCAGAAACCGTGAGATCATTACCTGAGCCAAAGGCAGATGCTTAACTGACTGAGCCACCCAGGAGCCTCATCTCTGTTTTTCTTAAGCGGAGCATTTTTGTTCCAGCATTTTCACTTTATACTATAGTATTTCCATCTCCTCACAAGATGAGCGAACACTGGACTCTCAGGTGACCAGAATTTATGCTAAGTAACACTTGAGGGGTTTAAAAGGACATACGCATTTGGCTTGCATCCTATAAGTAAGCCTATCTACCTTTGTGGGTGTTTGGAGGTGTAAATGAGGTAGGAAATGTCATGCGCCTAGCTTCGTGCCTGACGTATAGTGTAAAAATCACTTGTCGCTCTTCCCTACAGCCAGATCTCAGTTTTTGTGATTTATGGTTTTCTTTTTTTAATGTTTTAAGAACAGTCTTAGCAAATATCTAATTCACAGTTGGGTAGCACTCCCAAATAAGCAGTCTTTCTCATCCTGGTGTCCTTTGCCCTCTCGACACGGTTGATAAGGACTCACAAGTGGGTTCTGATTACTTACACCGGTTGCCTCGGGAGCCAAGCATCAGGGAACGTGGGGATGGATCAAAGTACAGATCTGAAAGGCTCTTTGGGTATATTTTCATTTCCATCTCACTGTCCTTACCACTAAGTTCCTACCCAGTAGCTAAAAGATTGAAAAGCTTAAACTTAATGTTCTAGCTTAAATTCAATGTTCCAAGAGCCTTCCAACCTGACAGCAGTAAAATATTTAAGTCTATTCATCTTTTGGTTCCAGGAATTTCACGAAGATGCTTTTGTCAGATGATTTCCAGCAAGGACATATTTAAATGCATATATCTTATCTGTCTGTGAAGACCTTGAACTTAGAAACAGTTTGTTGGAGGGACTCAGCAGGAGGGGTCAGATGCTTCTTTTAAGCCCTCACCAGCCATCTCTTTGTTTATGACATATTAAGCACTTACTTGCCAACAGAGATGGGAGGTAACTATTGATTCAAGGTATTGACAGTACTTGGCAGGACTCAGTATATGTAACCCGGACACCGAAATGGATTTTTAAATTAACCTTGCTACTCAAGCTTGTATTCAGCCCCCAGATCTGGGAAAATACTCCATTAACAGTCAGATGCTGAGACAGTATTTACACGCTGCACCTACCTATGAGGGTGCCAATATGGAATTTCTGGCTTGCTCAGTTGTATTCGGCCGCCATGCTGCATATATCTCTGCCCGCCCTCAATGACCCCAAATTACCCTCCTTGAATTTCAGATCTTCTCCCACATTCCCTTTGGAGATGAAGGCCTCTGATTTTTTCATTTTTCTAGCCTCTGGAATGCACAGCATAGTGCCTTACACCTGGTAGAAAGAACTTAGCAAATATTTAAGCATAAAGAAGAAATCAAATACTTATGAGATTTAAAATTTGGAGTCCACGGAAGTTGTTTTGAAATAAGATTCTTGCACTTAGGTCTGAATATCTCAGGAAGCAAGCTGAAGCTCTTTGTGGAGGAATACTCAAACCATGCTTTCCACCACCACCCCCCGCCCCCCAGATCTTCTGTCTTCTCACAGGAAACAGAGTATCCTCAGAGACTGCCTTAATAAATTGAAATATGGTCCTACATGCAGGGTTACATAGCCCAGTTCCTAAACATCGCCTTTTCAAATTTAGCACATTCCTCCCTTGAATCCAGGGTCCACAGATTTTGCATCAAGGGACATCATCTGTTGGCATTTGCTTACTAAGGAAACTCGTAGTCCAGACAACGTGTCCCTTGGGCCATCAACCAAACTTCGTATGTATAGACAGGCCCACAAGGATGCATCTGTGTGTGATCATAGAATCACACGTGGGATAGTCAAGGGACATAAAACTTCTAGGACATTACACTGCAATCCACTTTCACTAAAGGGCTGGATTACGTGAGGCATAATTTTAGCTACATCAATCAATAGTTATGATGGCTAAGAAATCCTCTTATCTGAGTTCTTTCTTTTTCTTGATTTCCTCCCTCAGCATAGTGTCTTAGAGGGGAGAAATTTCTTCTTTCCTGACTATATTTCCAAGTTAAATTTTACAGTGAGCATATAATATTTTGTCTTGACTTGGTTTGGGAATTGATTAATTGATTGATTATTCCTTCCTTCCCTCCTTCCTTCCTTCCTTCCTTCCTTCCTTCCTTCCTTCCTTCCTTCCTTCCTTCCTTCCTAAATCTGTAAAAAGGAACAAATAAGACTGTATTACTGTGCTGTTCCAGGAGCTGTATACATTCAGCTGGGTCATATCTCTCATTATTTTGATGCAGTTTTTTTCATTAGCAAATGACATAATAGTCCTGGTTGATTCCTCTGCCCAAGATTTCTATTAAGTTAATAGAAGAGATTAAATCAAGGTAATTGAAAAGATTTGTAATCCCTTTAATGCAATCCTTCATCTCTAAATCTAATTACAGTGACAAGCCTTGGGTCTGACTCATCTTCCTTCTCTGATAGGGAAGTTGTGTCCTGGGCGGGACCCATGTCTTAAATATCATTAGTGCTTTCAGGCTTTGACTTCGGTGAAATAGACTCAGTGAGAGCAGATCCGCTGCCTACAGGTATGCAGGTACAGTAACCACTGCAGAGATCACAGAGGACGTTTGGGGGAACCTTTCCCTCCCTTTCCCCATACTCTTTGTAAATGGATAGGCAGATATACGTTGGTAAAGAGAGTCCCAGCCGATGCATGAAAAATTCCCACACAAATGACCAGCCCACCCAAGCAAGAAGGAACATCACAGAACGGATGATGTGAGTTTGAGAGGGATGGGGCTAGATTCCTCAGGGGAAGAATGTGGAAAAGCCTCAGGCAAGGGAGACTCCCTCCACTGGATGGCCTCGTGTCCACAACTTTTTAAAATATTTTTTCATTTCTATCCCTTGGAAATCATTTTGTACCGGGAGGCAACTAGATGTGGGAGTCTATAGTCATCACACGTCAGTGGGACTTACTCTACTCATTGTAATTTCTCAATATACTGGAGCACTGGAGGCAGGGAGAGGTTGTGGCAGGTCGGATAAATGCATTATATTTCTCATCTTTCATAGAGATATCAAATTGTTCATCTAGGAAGTAAATCAGTAAGTTATGAAATTATGTGAAATTATGAAGTTAACCCACCAGAAACGCTGTCAGTTAGAAGCTGGCAAAGGTTGGGTACCACAAGGGAATGGAACTAGGTGTGTGTGTGTGGGGGGGGGGGGGTCGGATCTAACTTCCCATTTTAGAAGCTTCTGAATAATAGCTTGAATAAATTGCAGGACACATGCACCATGAAATAGTATGTGGCCATTGGAAAGGGTGAGGTAAGGAAGACCTGTCTGTTCTGATGAGGAACGATTCCACCCGGTAGGGCTGATGACAAAAATAGTCCCAGTACGATGTGGATAACATGATCTTACTTACGCAGGGAAAAAAAGGCCTATGCATATACAGACAACCTTCTTTCTCGGTGGTCTTTGCCTGCCATTTCTCCAAGTGTAATTATTACTTGTGCTCCTCCCACGTTCGAAAGTGTCCCAGTTTGGGCAATAAATTCTGTGGTGACCTGCCCCGTCGGTTTGTGCAAGCGTAGAGAGCCGTGTGTGAGGGTCCACTCCATGCTGCGCATTGGAGAAGGCAGAGGGGAAAACTTTTCCTCTTTCCTGACTGCACTTCCAAGTTAAATTTTACAGTGAGAATGCAATGTTTTCTCTTGGTTTGGTTTGGGACTTTATTTATTTATTTATGTTTGTTTATTTTTGAGAGAGAGAAACGAAGGGGAGGGAGGGGCAGAGGGAGGGGGCGGAAGAGAGAATCTTTAGCAGGCTCGCACCGTCAGCACAGAGCCTAACGCGGGGCTCAAACTCACGAACCAGGAGATAGTGACCTGAACCAAAATCAAGAGTCAAATGCTTAACTGAGCCACCCAGGCACCCCTGGTTTGGGGATTTTTTTAGAGTGGGATTTGCAAATAATTCAAAAATGCATCCTCCTCATAAAAATTCAAATAATTCGTATAAAACAAAGTTGATCATCTCTCCTAGGCCAGCTTCTGCTCTTGAGGTGGAATCGATACTCTCAATAAGCAGATGCTGTTTAAGCAAATGGGATCAATCTGCCTTTGAAGCTTGACTTTTACATCTTAAAGAACTATGTCTGTACACATATTCTTTTGCTTTTTTTTTTTTAAGTTTATTTATTTATTTTGAGAGAGACAGAGAGAGGACATGTGGGGAGAGGAAGAGAGAGGGAGAGGGAGAAGCCCAAGCAGGCTCCACACTGCTGGCACAGAGCCTGATGCGGGGCCTGAACCCGTGAACCCGGGAGATCATGACCTGAGCCAAAACCAAGAGCCAAGGCTTAACTGACTGAGCCACCCAGGCGCCCCTGTCTTTTGCCTTTTAACTGTTGTATAGCATTCAATAGTGCTGTGAGCTTAGGTTTCTCCCCTACTCCCCCCAAATTGGTATGTGGAATTCCTTAGCTCCGGGGCCTCAGAATATCACTGTATTTGGAGATAGGGCCTTTAAAGAGGTAACTGAGTTGAAATGAGGTCATTAGGGTGGGCATGCCTATAGGCAGAAGAACACAGGGGAGAGACACATGGTGGAGACAGCCATCTGCAGGCCAAGGAAAGAGGTTTGAGAAGTTGCCCAAGCTGACATCTTGATCTTGGACTTTCTGCCTCCAGAACTATGAGAAAAATGTCTGTTGTTTAAGCTGTGCAGTACACAGGGGTATGTACTTACACAGCCTGAGCAAACTATTACACAAACTAACAAAGTACCATCGTTTATCTAACTACTGCCTTGTTGGATATTTAAGAGGGTTTTTTTTTTCTTTCCTTTTTTTTTTTTGGCTATTACAAATAATGCTGCAGTGAGACTTCTCGTACACTGTTTTATGTGCACAGGTGTAAGGCTTTCTCTTTGTGCACATGTGTGAGAATTTCTCTTTGAGACGTACCAGGAGCGGAATTGCTGGGTTGAAAGAATATTCGTCTTTGAACATTTTTTTAAACCCTGCTAAATGGCCCAAGAATGTCTGTAATAATTTTACTACGAGAAATACTAGAAGAGAGAATTTATTTCTTCGCATTCTCAGCCATGTATGATATTACCCATCTTTAAAACTTGTCAAAGTTGGAGGCAAAGAGTTTCAAGTTTGGAATATATTTTATTATATAAATTTTCCCTAAATGTTTGAGGATTATTGTGTGGGGTTTTTTTTCTTACATAGTTAGTGAGTTTTGTATTTTTTAAAATTCATAGCCTGTCTGCAAGGATTGTCAGGGAGGGTTGGGTGTATCGCAGGGTTCCGAATGCCTGTAGCAGGACTTCTGGACATGGGGACAGATGATACTGTGCATTCCTTGGTGCATGTGGGAGACAGGAAGTGGCTGACCGGCCTGGATGCTCTTCCTGCTGTTCCCCAACCATTACCTTGACATTTGCACCAAGGCCACCTCCAGCTCTCCCATCAACCACTTCAAGGTGCATTTCAATCCAACTTCTACTGCAATGCTCTCTTACTCATATTTCACACTGTGATCTTTCAAACATCCCGTCTCTTTTTAGGGATTTTTCAAAATTTCGGTTCATTTAGAGCAAACCGACTTGTTTCCTGGGCATGTTAAAAAAAAAAAAAAACCATGCACACATATACACACTTACTGTCGTCTCTAGGGTCTTAGAGGTGGAAAGACAGGTTCTTCCATCAGCCATCTTACCCTAACCTGCTGGTAAAGTGCAACCCTATTAGGAGTGAATGTGAGATGGATAGAAGATAGATATTGATTTAAATAATTTCAGTCACATTCTCCTCAATGAATATCTGCATAAAAATGAGAGTAAGCTAGAAATTGAAAGCCACGTGGCCTCCAGAATGAACCCCTAGAAGTGCTCAGTGTGGATTGAATATTTAGGGTGGGTGTCTTTGGGTTTAATAAGGCCGCTGAATGTAAGCCAATCCCTTCATCTGATGCTTAACTTAAGAAACAACAATCTGTTCCAATGAGAGAGCAATCATTGTGCAGGACTTACCTAATAACCATAGGCTGGTCTTCAATGTGGTATCTTCCTACAGGATTCTCAGGGGGAATTTTGACTACGGGGTATGTTACCTTACGTGTTAACTTTAGTACCCACTGCTAACAGAAAGGTGTAGGTCCATTGTATCAACAATGATTATTGAAGATTTCTAAAAATAATAAAGTATTTTAGAAGAGCATCGAGTTGAGATGGACTGGAAGAAAATTTTCACTTGAGGGGCAGTCCGTGTAAAGAAATGAGAGAGTAAGTGATTTTGGAGCGTGGAAACGATGGGGTGGAAAGCGGTGGCAGGAAGAGAAGCTGGCTGACCTCAGGGAAGCAGGAGGCAGTGTTCCCACCCAGAGCCTCACGGGAGCACCATAGAACATGACCTGGGGTAACCCGTGGCCCAGGAACTGATCAAATAGGACTTTGGGGCTATCACAATCTTTGAAATCGTATTTATTGAGAAGTATACTCTAGGTTCTGACAACAATCTTTATTTAGTCGGAGTATTGGCTAATTATTTGTGTTTTTGTTTCCAGATTCCTGCCAACAATTTAATATTGATTTTTGCCATCTGTTACTTAGTGTGTGTCTCAGATTTGTTTCAATGAAATAATTGCTAAAAATGAATTTATCCAAATCTTAGAGAAAAATGTTGAACAGGGCAGAAAGATAAGAACTTCGTGGTGCTTTACAAGAGGGCCCTTCATCCCCTGTAGTTTATAATCCTTACAGTTGTGGAGATGAAAGGATTTTTCAGAATACCTAATGCAACATTCATATTAATGAGAAACAGAGACCCGAGAAGTGGGTTCAAGGACATACAATTTGTTTTTCATGTATTCAAGATGTATGTGTGTATGTATGTGAGTGGTGTTTAATCTGTTATGTGAGCTCACTGTTACTGGAAGAGCCCAGATCCTTCCCCGACTCCGAGATGAGTGCTCTTTTTCACTGTCCTTTTGACAATGAGTCATGAATCATCACTGTTTGAGTACAGGTATTTATGCACCTCTTAGAGCCCCTACGTTACTTTCATCTATCTGCAAGGATATCACGGAATATTCTATAACATACTTTGTTGGTATTAAGATAAATTCAACCATAGCATTCTCCTAAGAAGGAAATGACTTTATGGGTTTAACTTGGCATTGTTTGTACTTTAATTAACTTGTTTGTTCGTTCCATCCATAGTCCTATCCCATGGTCCTTCTATTCACCCAATTTAGGACCCCTCATCCATTGTGATGACTCCCTAATGGACATCATCAGCCCCTACATCTCTGCAAAGTTTCAACCTTTTTCTTCCTATATATACCACAGAACTCAAACAACATATTGAAAACCACTTTTTATTCTGAACTTCTATTATGTTTGAGGTAAACACACTTACCTTAATATTCTGGGCTGAAAACCTGAAAGATTCCAATTTCCTACTTCACCTATTTGTTCATCAAGTTATACTGATTTTATCTCTAGCTTAGAGGCTCATTTTGTCTTGTTTTGATAACCACAATAGCCTCTTACCCTATTTCCATGTGTCCACACCTGTGGTGTTTAGTGTGTTTTTTTCTACACATTCATGTCTCCAATCTCTAGAGTGTTCTTTCAATACACCAATTCAGTTTTTACCAAACTCGGTGGCCATGGAACATTAATTTGCAGTATCCTAAAAGATTTTTGATGAAAAAAGTTGCTTGTTGTAGTAGGAAGAACTCTAAAGCAGATCCTCAAGTTTCCTGGCCCCTAGTTATTCATCAAATACCAATCTACTTACTGCTGTGAAGAGATTTTGCAGATGTAATCAAAGTCCCACTTTAAGATAGGCAAATTGTCCTGGTGGGTCTGACCTAAGCACATGAACCCATGGTCAGAGAAGAGAAGAGAGAGATGTGCTTTGGCTGGGCTAAAAGAAAGCAAGAATCCATTGTGTGAACTGTCTGAGGGGGAAAGGAATACCATGTGGGATGGACCTGAAAGGGACCTCTAGGAGCTCCAAGCAAGTCCCGCTCAACAACCAGCAAGGAAATGGAGACCTCAGTTTTTCAAGGGCAAAGAACTGAATTCTTCCAACAATGAGCTTGGTGGTAGATTTTGCCCCTACCCCTGAGTCTCCAGATGAGAATTTATCTTGGGCAACACCCCAGTTTCAACCCTGTGATAACCTGAGCAGAGAATGGAATCATTACACACCAGACTTCTGATCTGCAGAACTGTGAGCTAGTAAATGGGTTTTGTTTTAAGTTGCTAAGCTTGTGGTCATTTTTACACAACAATAGAAAACTAATGTACGTACTCAATTATATTTTGGAAATACTGAACCCAACGAAGTTAACAAGTTTCTTCATTTCAAGAATTTTCAAGTGTATATAACACTCATTGGAGTTCTTGTGAATCTCCAAGAAGGAAATGCCTTATGATATGTTTCCTAAACCAGAGACATTGGCGAGGAACACTGTTCTACAAACACCAGTTTGGGAAGTTTCTTGTATAATCTTTGTACTTCCTTACTTTACAACCTGTGATTGCTTGCTATCATTCACCAGATAATGTTCAAATATCTTTTTTTTTTTTTTATGAGTGGGGGAGAGGCCGAGGGAAAGGAAAAGAGAGAATATGAAGTCAATGCAGGGCTTGATCCCACGACCCTGGGATCATGACCTGAGCAGAAATCAAGGGCTCGATGCTCAACTGACTGAGCTACCCAGGTGCCCTAATAATGTTCAGACATCTTCATTTGACTTTGGGGAACTGGCACCCTGTGATCCCAGCCTATATTTCCAACATTGTCCTCTGTAATTTTCCTCCATCCAACTTGGCTCATTCTTGTAGACCAAGTGATATTAGTTCAGGCATCTTTGACTTTGCCTGTGTCTCATTTTTTGAGACACGCTCAGATATCTCTTCTGTGACGAGACCCTGTACTACAAACAGACATGCTTGCTATGCTCTTTAAACTCTCATTACACTTTGTTTATAGAGCCCTTAGGTCCCACGTCACTTTACGTGATAATCACTGTTCGCCTCCTCCTATGGAATCGTGAGCTATGTGAGCAAAGGGACTATCTTTATTCAGCACATGATCTTTTATGGCAGAAGTGAACCTCAGGCTTAATTTTCAGAGCTCTCTGGCTGTATTACTGTTTTCTTTATAAAAACTGGGGCAACATTAGCCTGTCTCAAAACTTCTACATTTTCCCCCTTGGATTAAAGTTTCAATTTTTTTTTTAATTTTTTTTATTGTGACCAATTTTTTTATTGTAAATAAAAAAAATTTATTTATTTATTTTTTATTGTGACAAAAATAAAAATGAGGGCAGGGGCCATGTGCGAAGCAAATTTTCTAAAACTGAAAATCTACCGACTTTTGTTCCTCCCAGAAATCTCTCCTACTTGAATAGTGTTCTCTTTTTCATACACCAACACTGCCGCCTCTTTTCCTTTGGTTTCACTCTTTACAGGGGCCACTCGTGACTTTTATTCATTTTATTTATTTTTTAAAGTTTATTTATCCCAAAAAAGTCAGAGACAGTGCGAGTGGGGGAGGAGCAAAGAGAGAAAGAGCATCCCAAGCACAGTCCGCACTATCAGCGCAGAGCCCGACCTGGGCCGCGAACTTAGAAACCGTGAGATCGTGACCTGAGCCGAGACAAAGAGTCAGACCCTCAACCGACTGAGCCTCCCAGGTGCCCCAACTTTTACTTCATTTTAAACTGAACCTGTCCTCACTGCCTGTTCCACACGTAGCCACCAACTACGATTGTTTCACATATTCTAAGAATCGGTACCCCCGTCTCCTCAGGGGAGTCCAGTAAACAGTGGGGTTTTTTTGTTTGTTTTAAATTTTGTTCTAAGTTTTTCTGCACCAGCAGCACAGAGCCTGATGAGGGGCTCAGACTCCGGCACCGGAAGATCATGCCCTGAGCTGAGATCAAGAGTCAGATGCTTAACTGACTGTGCCACCCAGATGCCCCAGTAGACAGTGTGAAAGCAATGTCAAACAAACTAAAAAGGCACACTGTTAAGACTGTCCTCTTCCAGCTCTGTTTTTCTACTTTGTGGACTTATTTTAAACACTTCTAACTAAAGTAGAAACTGATGGTGCTTCACAAGTGTCCCTCCTCTCTTTGCCCTCCGTCCACTGCTTCTTCTTTTGGATTAGCCAATCTCCTACAGGTGCACAGCTTCTTTTACAGTTGGGTTGGATGTGGGTTTGCCAATTAGAACCTGGAGCAAAGTGAAGCAAATCACTTGACGTCCTGGCCCATGAAAGATCCCACCCGACCCCTCTCATGGCGTTCCTCGTCTACCACATTGACCCTGCACACCCCGTACACCAGATGGCACCATTCCCAAGTGGAAGACGGCCAACTGATTTACCTCACTTTGTGTGAAAGTGCCATTAAAGCCACTAGAGTTTCAGGGTTTAATTGTTCACGTGACACAGCCAAGCCGTTACCTAGCTGAGTCTGTTAAACATTTAAAACTTGAAAGTCCGTACAGATTCACTGGCTGCAAATACGTAACTGAAAAATAAAAGATGAATTGGGAAGAAGTCATTCAAGAAACTCTGAATTTTTTTCAAGCGAAGCTTTGTTGTTAAAAATCTAAATGTTAACACAAATGCTATAGACGCACAGATTATAATTAAAGGAATCGGAAGGAAATACAGTTCCCACGCACAGATATAATTTTATCCAAGAACTGGGTTGTACCCCTTCCAGTATTCTTTCAGAACTCTTAATTATAGAGATTACTAGCTCAAGGAACAGGAGGTTAAACATCTGCTTCCTAAAATGAAGCCAAAATCTCGAAACAAATAGGCTGAATCATACTGAAAGTAAAGAATGAGAGGCTAAAATTAAATATCTCTACCAGAAGCTATACTTCTATTGAAACAGTCCTGTATTAAGGAGTCAATGGAAGGGCCGCAGTTAGGTAGTGAGGGCACCAAGACGGAAGTCTTCTCATCTAGCTGCCATTTTAGTTGGGAATTGAGACCCAGAGAGGTGAACTGTGCTAGAGACATCAGAGTTATCCATAGCTGATGCTTTCACCATCCCCAGCAGAACACAGATTAGTGGGATTTGGGAGGGACTAGGAAACAAGCAGGATGGCTCTGTGCCCATCTCTGGAATGGAGAGGAGATGGATAGATGAGAATCCGTCGGGCCTCTGGTGGTGTCCATTGTTTAGTCCTTTGTCATAAAAACACAGGACTTTGAGATTCATTCATTCTTCAGGGCAAACTGAATCCGCACCTTCCTATTTCTTTGTATAGGAAACGTATTTATTAGAGTTGTACTTTAGATCTTATTTTATTTAATTATTGGATATTTTTCAATGACCAAAATTTTACATGGTTGTATGACAGGTCTGTTCTGTGTTTTTTGGTGTGTGATGATTGGTCAGGTGTGGTCGAAAGCAGGGCCACAGGATAAAACAAATAAAAACAAAGTTTATTATTCTCACAGGTCCTAGAAAGAGGAAGAACAACACCTATAGCAGGGCCACTTGGGGAAGCCTCCTGGGAGGCAGGAGACAGAAAGCAGGAACAAAAGGAAAATCAAAGTCAAAGCCTATATTGGGCATTCCTCAGGAAAGGCAAGGCAGGGCAGAGGAAACAAGTTAGGACTGGTTCCTTTGAATACTTTTGGAGGGCTCTAATACTATAGGGATGCTCCCTAGATGTCTGGCCTGAGGTAATTAAGGCCAAGGAATATTGCCTCCTGGACGGCCTGGACCAGATACAGGAAGTGTGGCTCTGGGTCCATTAGTTTTCACATCAAAGGCTCACTTCCTGCTGAGCCTCTTACTATCTCAGAGACTGGCTAGCCCAGGGAGGGGCAATCTCTCCCCCACCAGAAAGGTTTTTAGCATATCAAAACATAAGACACAGAAAATTTTAAAATCTAAACAATACAAAGTCAAACAATCCAGAAGTATATAAGTGAAACATTAACAATCTCACCCATCCCCACCCCAAACCCCTGATATGCTCCCACCTTATCTGAAGTAAAGTTAGCACTTGGGTGTGTATCCTTTCACATTTTTCTCTATACAAGCATATCCAAACAAACATGTTGACTCAAATGTAGGATTTTTTTTTAATAAACGTGGATTCACACCCTATACTTCTCTCTGCCACTTATGCTCTCACTTAACTCTCTATTCCACATTAATACTTGCAGATGTAACTCATTACTTTTAATAGATGCCTAATATTTTATAGGATAGATATTCAAACTTGTTCATCTATTCTTTTCCTCGGGCCTATAGATCATTTTCAGTTGTTTTTCTAAAATAACTGCACAGATGCTTTAATAAATAACCTTGTCCAGGGAAGGGATTAAGATGGCGGCGCAGCACGGAGACCCTGGCTTGTCTCTTCCCTGAAACGCAGCTAGATCAGCGCCACACCATTTTGAACACTTAGGAAATTGATCTGAAGATTAGCACAACAATCTGCATAACTTGAGTCACAGAATTCAACAGGTTCCTGGTGTGGAGAGAGAAAAGCTGCAGAGGGTAGGGACTTTTTTGGGGGAGAGAGGACAGAGAAAGAGAAAGGGGGACAGTGCAGTGTATCGGGGTTGTGCAAAAAAAAAAGCACTCCCTCGAAAGTAGCTGGCGAGAATAAAAGAATGAAAACACTCGTAGAGGACTGAACAAGAAACCTGTTCCCCAAAACCATTGAAGGGAAGACAGGAGAAGGGAGAGGTTTCAATACCACCAGGATTCTTTAAACAGTGGAGCACAGAGTTGGAAGTATCAGCCCAGGGCCTGGCAGTGCTCTGGTGAGGAAGCAGGACAAATCCTCAGGAGCAGGCAGCTGGGTCTGAGGAGTCCCCGTGCCACAGAGGGAGAAGCAGTTCCCCTGCTTGGAAGGCATTTGGTAGAGGCCATAAGGCCTCCCCGCAGGCAAAGTTCCCAGCAGACCCTGGAGAATAGCCATGTTTGCTGGTATGAGTGAAAGACGCCAGAGTGTGGTGAAACCTGGTGCTGGCTGTGTGTTGTGATTTGCCATAATCTCTGAATCATGATCGCACGAATGCTTTCTTGGGCAAGCGGGCACCTGGCCGTTGTTCCTTGAGACCCTCCCCCTGAGAGTCGGGGGTCCAAGCCGTGGGGCTCTCTGAAGTGTGGGGTTTTGAGACACAACCCCATCTGAACAGCTTGGACATGGGCAGAGTAGAGGCAGGGAGCGGGTGGAGGCCTGAGACAAAGGAAGGGTGCTCAATCGAGGGTCAGTGAGAGCACAAAGTTGCTATGCCGGAGACTAGGGAGCTGGATGAAGCCATTTCCACCTATTCATAATAGTAGGAGACTTTCAACACACCATTTACAGCAATGGACAGATCACATAAGCAGAAAATCAGCAAAGAAACAGTGGCTTTGAATGACACACTGGGCCAGATGGACTTAACAGATATATTTAGAACATTTCATCCTAAAGCGGCAGAATACACATTCTTCTCAAGTGCACATGGAACATTCTCTAGAATAGATCACATACTGGGTCACAAATCAGCCCTACACAAGTACAAAAAGATCAAGATCATACCGTGCATGTTTTCAGACCAAAACGTTATGAAACTCGAAATCAACCACAAGAAAAAAATTGGAAAGATCATGACTGCTTGGAGATTAAAGAACATTCTACTAAAGAATGAATGAGTTAACCAAGAAATTAAAGAGTAAATTAAAAAGTACACAGGAGCCAATGAAAATGAAAACACAGCAGCCCCAAACCTCTGGGATGCAGCAAAGGCAGTCATAAGAGGAAAGTATATGGCAATCCAGGCCTTCCTAAAGAAGGAAGAAAGGTCTCAAATACACAACCTAACTTTGCACCTAAAAGAGCTAGAAAAAGAACAGCAAATAAAACCCAAAACCAGCAGAAGAAGTGAAACAATAAAGACTAGAGCAGAAATTAATGCTACTGAAAAACAAAACAAAACAAAACAAAACAAAAAAAACCCAAAAGTAGAACAGATCAATGACACCAGGAGCAAGTTCTTTGAAAAAATTAACGCAATTGACAAACCCCTAGCCAGAGTCATCAAAAAAGAAAAAGGAAAGGACTCAAATAAATAAAATCATGAATGAAAGAAGATAGATCACAAACAGCACTGAAGAAATACAAACATCAATCAGACAATATTATGAGCAATTATATGCCCACAAATTGCACAATCTGGAAGAAATGGACAAATTCCTAGAAACATAAACTACCAAAGCTGAAACAGGAATAAACAGATAATTTGAACACACCCATAACCAGTAAAGAAATTGAATCAGTAATCAAAAATCTCCCAACAAACAAGAATCCAGTGTCAGATGACTTTCAAGGGGAATTCTACCATTTATTTGTATTTATTTTTTTAAGCTTATATATTTATTTTGAGAGATGGAGACAGTGCGAGAGGGGGAGGGGTGAGAGAAAGGGAGAGAGAAAGAATCCCAAGCAGGCTCCTCATTGTCAGTGCAGAGCCCGACACGGGGCTCAAACTCACAAAACCATGAGATCATGACCTGAGCTGAAACTGAGAGTCAGGCGCTTAACTGACTGAGCCACCCAGGCATCCCTCTACCAAACATTTAAAGAAGAGTTAACACCTATTCTCTTGAAGCTGTTCCAAAAAAATGGAAATGGAAGGAAAACTTCCAAACTCATTCTACGAGGCCAGCATTACCATGATTTCAAAACCAAAGACCCCACTAAAAAAGGAGAACTACAGACCAGTTTCCCTGATTAACATGGATGTAAAAATTCTCAACAAGATACTAGCAAAGCGGATCCAACAATACATTAAAATAATTATTTACCTTGATCAAGTGGGATTTATTCCTGGGACACAGGGGCTGGTTCAATATTCACAAGTCAATGTGATGCATGATATTAGTAAAAGAAAGGATAAGAACCATGTGATCCTCTCAATACATGCGGAAAAAGCTTTTGACAAAATACAGCATCTTTCTTGATAAAAACCCTCAAGAAAGTAGGGATAGAAGAATCATACCTCAAGATCATAAAGGCCATATATAAAAGACCCACTGCGAAAATCATCCTCGGGAAAAACAGAGCTTTTTCCCTAGGGTCAGGAACACGACAAAGATGTCCACCTTCACCACTGTTATTCAACATAGTGTTGGAAGTCCTAGCCTCAGCAATCAGATAACACAAAGAAATGAAAAGCATCCAAATCTGTAAGGAGGAAGTCAAACTTTCACTCTTTGCAGATGACATGATACTCTGTGTGGAAAACCCAAAAGACTCCACCAAAAAACTGCTAGAACTTATCCATGAATTCAGCCAAGTTTCAGGATATAAAGTCAATGTATAGAAATTGGTTGCATTTCTCTACACTGATAATGAAGCAGGAATCAATCCCATTTACAATTGCGCCCAAAACCATAAAGTACCTTGGAATAAACCTAACAAAAGAGGTGAAAAATCTATACACTGAAAATTACAGAAGGCTTATGAAAGAAATTGAAGAAGACACACAAAAACATGGAAAAACAGGGGTGCCTGGGTGGCTCAGTCAGTTAAGCGTCCAACTTCAGCTCAGGTCATGATCGCACAGCTCATGAGTTCGAGCCCTGCATTAGGCTCTGTGCTGACAGCTTGGAGCCTGGAACCTACTTTGGATTCTGTCTCCCTCTGTCTCTAACCATCCTCCGCACTCTGTCTCTCTCAAATATAAATAAACATTTAAACATTTTTTAATAAAAAAAAATGGCTTGAACTCACGAATGGTGAGATCATCACCTGAGCTGAAGTCAGATGCTCAACCGACTGAGCCACCCAGGTGCCCCCCCCCCCAATCACCTATTTAAACCATCCTCCCACCCACCTCCCCTCTGGTAACCATCAGTTTGTTCTCTATAACTAGGAGTCTGTTTCTTGGTTTGTCTCTCTTTGCTCATTTGTCTTGTTTCTTAAATTCCACACAGGAATGAAATCACAGGGTATTTGTCTTTCTCTGACTGACATTTCGCTTAACATTATGCTCTCTAGCTCCATCCATGTCATTGCAAATGGCAAGATTTCATTCTTTTTTATGACTCAATAATATTCCATTGTTTATATACACCACATCTTCTTTATCCATTCTTCATCCGATGGACATTTGGGCTACTTCCATAAAGTGGCTATTGTAAGTAATGCTGCTATAAACACACAGGTGCATGTATACCTTTGAATTAGTGTTTTTGTACTTTTTGGATTAATACCCAGTCGTGCAATTGCTGGATTGTAGGGTAGTTCTTTTTGTTTCTTTTTGAGGAAACTCCATATTGTTTTCCATTGTACACGCACCAATTTTCATTCCCACGAGCAGTACACCAGGGTTCCTTCTCCACATCCTCCCCAATGTTTATTTCTCGTGTTTTTGATTCTAGCCATTCTGATAGGTGTGAGGTGATATCTCATGGTAGTTTTGATTTGCATTTCTCTGATGATGAGTGCTGTTGAGCGTCTTTTCATGTGTCTGTTGGCCATTCTTCTTTGGAGAAATGTCTGTTCACGTCTTCAGCCCATTTTTAATTGGATTATTTGTTTTTTTAGTGTTGAGCTATACTTCTTTATATATTTTGGATACTCTTTATAAGATATGTCATTTGCAAATATTTTCTCCCATCCGTAGATTGCCTTTTAGTTTTTTTTTAATTGTTTCTTTCTCTATGCAGAAGCCTTTTTTTTTTTTTTAATTTTTTTTCAACGTTTATTTATTTTTGGGACAGAGAGAGACAGAGCATGAACGGGCGAGGGGCAGAGAGAGAGGGAGACACAGAATCGGAAACAGGCTCCAGGCTCTGAGCCATCAGCCCAGAGCCGGACGCGGGGCTCGAACTCACGGACCGCGAGATCGTGACCTGGCTGAAGTCGGACGCTTAACCGACTGCGCCACCCAGGCGCCCCTCTATGCAGAAGCCTTTTATTTTGATATAGTCCCAGTAGTTTATTTTTGCTTTTGTTTCCATTGCCTCCAAGACATATCTAGAAAAATGTTGCTGTGATCAATGTCAGAGACATTACTGCCTGTGCAGTTTTATGGTTTCAGGTCTCACATTGAGGTCTTTAATCCATTTTACGTCTACTTTTATGTATGATGTGAGAAAGTGATCCAATTTCATTCTTTTGCAAGAGGCTGATCAGTTTTCTCAACACTGTTTGTTGAAGAGACCATCTTTTTCCCATTGGATGTCCTTTCCTGATTTGTCAAAAATTAATTGACCATATAATTGTGGATTTATTTCTGGGTTTTCATTTCTGTTCTATTGATCTATTTGACTAGTTTTGTGCCAGTAGCATACTGTTTTGATCTCTACAGCTTTGTAATAGAACTTGAAGTCTGGAATTGTGATCTCCAGCTTTGCTTTTCTTTTTAAAAATTGTTGAGGCATCTGGGTGGCTGAGTCGTTTAAGCGTCCAACTTTGGCTTGGGTCATGATCTCATGGTCTGTGAGTTTGAGCCCCACATCGGGCTCTGTGCTGACAGGGCAGAGCCTAGAGCTAGTTTCAGATTCTGTGTGTGTGTGTGTGTGTGTGTGTGTGTGTGTGTGTGTGTCTGCTCTCCCTCCCTTGCTCGTGCTCTCTCTCTCAAAAATAATCATTAAAAAAAATATTAGGGGCACCTGGGTGGCTCAGTCAATTAAACCTCTGACTTAGGCTCAGATCATGATCTCACGGTCCGTGAGTTCGAGCGCCATGTCAGGCTCTGTGCTGACAGCTCAGAGCCTGGAGCCTGCTTCGGATTCTGTGTCTCCCTCTCTCTCTGCCCCTCCCTCCCCTGCTCATGCTCTGTCTCTCTCTGTATCAAAAATAAATAAAAACATTTTAAAAAATTAAAAAAAATTTTTTTAATTGCTTTGGCTATTTAGGGTCTTTTGTGGTTTCATATAAATTTTAGGATTTTCTAGTTCTGTGAAAAATGCTGTTGGTATTTTGATAGGGATTATATTAAATCTATAGATTGCTTTGCTTAGTGTAGACATTTTAACAATATTTATTCTTCCAATCGATAAGCATGGACTATCTTTCCATTTCTTTCTGTCATCTCTCATTTCTTTCATCAGTGTTTTACAGTTTTCAGAGTATAGGTCCTTCACCTCTTTGGTTAGGTTTGCTCCTAGGTATCTTATTCTTTTTGGTGCAGTTGTAAATGGGATTGTTTTCTTAACAATTGCTTTTTCTGCTACTTCATTATTAGTGTATAGAAATGAACAAGATTTCTACACATTGATTTTGTATTTTACGCTTTACTGAATTCATTCATCAGTTTTAGTAGGGTTTTGTGTGTGTGTGTGTGTGTGTGTGTGTGTGTGTGTGAGGTCTTTGGAGTTTTCTATATAGAGTAGCATGTCATCTGCAAATAGTGAAAATTTTACTTCTTCTTTACCAATTTGGATGCCTTTTATTTTTTATATTTTTGTTGTTGTTATCCAATTGCTGTGGCTAGGGCATCTAGTACTGTGTTGAATAAAATGGGTGAGAGTGGACATCCTTGCATTGTTCCTCGTCTTAGGGGAAAAGCCCTCAGTTTTCCCACCAGGAGTATGATGTTCACTGTGGGTCTTTCCATATGTGACCTTTATTGTGTTGAGGTATGTCCCCTCTAAACCTTCTTTGTTGAGAGCTTTTATCATGAATAGCTATTGTACTTTGTCAAGTGCTTCGTCTGGATCTGTTGAAATTATCATATGGTTTTAGGTTTCATTATTTTTCTAGTTTATGTTTCTTTTGACTACCAATAACACTAAGCATCTTAGACAAAAGAGTTGCTGAATTATATAAGAACACTAAAAACCACAGTTTTCTCCTGGTCTCCTAGGAAGGTTTGTTCCCCCTGAGGAAGCTGAATCTGCACACCACACGGAAGTGCAGATCCTTGCTCTTTTTTTTACATCTGTGCATTAAACATCTTCTGTCTCCCTGGAACATGATGAAATAGAACTGTAGCCACTTCCAAATTCATTTGATTCAGGCTATGCATAAGATATTGTTAAAATTCTGTTTGTTATTATCTCATCTTGGAGGATAATGAAAACAGCTGTCAGCTACTTCCTTCTGAATGTTGTAATTCATTTTCTCTAAGGAATTAACATTATGTTGAATATATTTAACTATTGAATATCCTTTGGTTTGCAGTCATTTTATGCTGTCACTGGGACCTGATGACACCACTCTTCTGTGGTTTGGGTGTTGTTAAACCTTGTCTTGCTCAAAGGCGTGAATTAAAGAACAATAATAATTAAGCCCTGGTTTCTCTGAGTCGAAGGTAAATAAACCTATGAGGGCTAAACCCTTACTTTTGATAGAATGGCCTCAGAGGGAGGGATATTGGTGAGGGGGCACAGGCTTTGCTTAAGAGCCAGGAGCAGAGCCTCAGATCAGTGTAAGGAGATGACACTGAAGTGGTTGTATTAGAGTTTTCCAGAGACACAGAATTAGATCAATTGACCCATCTATCTACCATCTATCTATCCCATATTAGTCTTACAGAATTAACTCCTGTGACTGGGGAGCTGACAAGTCTCACATTTGTATAATGGACCAGCAGGCTAGAAACTTATGTAACCTTTCAGTCTTGCATCTGAAGGGTGGAAACTCAGGCAAAATTTGTATGTTGCATTCTGGAGGCAGAATTCCTTCTTTTGCAGGAAACATCAGTCTTAGCTCTTAAGGCCTTCAATGGCTTAGATGTGGCCCACCCATATCACAGAGGGTAATTTTTAGAGTCAATTGATTGTAAATGTTAATCATATCTAAAAATACCATTACAGGAGCGCCTGGGTGGCTCAGTCGGTTGAGTGTCCAACTTCGACTCAGGTCATGATCTCACAGCTCGTGAGTTCGAGCCCCGCGTCGGGCTCTGTGCTGACAGCTCGGAGCCTGGAGCCTGCTTTGGATTCTGTGTCTCCCTCTCTCTCTGCCCCTAACCCACTCACATTCTGTCTCTGTCTCTCTCAAAAATAAAAATAAACATTAAAAAAATTAAAATAATAATAATAATAAAATAATAATAAAATAATACCATTACAGTAACATCTGGACTAGTGCTTGACCAAACAGCTGGGTACCATATTTTGCCCAGTTGACACACAAAATTAACCATCATGGTGGTGTATGTTGTATTTGCTTCAGATGAGTTTAAGTGATATAACCACTATTTGTTTCTCTACGGAGCAAGCAGTTGAAAGTGGAGTGTAGCTATAGTCAAGCTATATATAGTCCAAGAGAGATCTCTAATGTCCCATTCATTTCCAGAAGTATCTAGCTCCATGAAAAAAACAAATGCAGGGGTACCTGGGTGGCTTATTTGGTTAAGCACCAAACTTTGGATTTCTGCTCAGGTCATGATCTCATGGTTTATGAGACTGAGTCCCACTGGGCTCTCTGCTGACAGCGTGGAGCTTGTTTGGGATTCTCTCTCTCCCTCTCTCTGCCCCACCCCCTCTCTCTTTCTCAAATAAGAAATACATACATAAACATTTTAAAAGCAAAACAAACAAAAACAAATGCAGACCATGAGCATATCCTCCTTTAAGAAAAGGGTAGGAAAATAAGTAGAGAATGCATGATTTACCTACTCTCCAACCTTTCTTTTCATCTTTTGTCCACTTACCCCAATAAATTGACCTCTTTTCCCTTTTAAAATATCTGGTATTAAGAGTGCTCAAATGAAATGGAATAAACCTTTTCTTTGGCACAATTTTGCCAGTTAATGGGAGAAGACATTCTGGAACCCTGGATAAATTTTAAGTAAAACTTACACCTAAGTTGTTGGCCTTGGCATCTATATTGATCAAATACATTCGAGAATTTTATTTTTTATTTTTTTAAGTTTATTTATTTTTGAGACAGAGAGAGACAGAGCATGAACAGGGGAGGGGCAGAGAGAGAGGGAGACACAGAATTCGGAAGCAGGCTCCAGGCTCTGAGCCATCAGCCCAGAGCCCGACGTGGGGCTTGAACTCATGGACCGCGAGATGGTGACCTGAGCTGAAGTTGGACACTCAACCGACTCAGCCACCCAGGCACCCCCATTGGAGAATTTTAAAACAGCCACTCCTACTTCCCTTGTGTCATTAAAAAAAAACAAACAACTTATCATGGTAAAATTCACATAACATAAAATTAATCATTTTAAACTGGACAATGCATGGACATTGAGTACATTCACGGTGTTGGGCAAGCACCATTTTCCTTCTAGTTCCAAAACATTGCCATCATCCCAAAGTAAAACCCTTACCCATTAGGCCATGTTTCCATCCAGCCTCTGGCACCACTCATCTGTGTTCTCTGGCTGTGGATTTATTTATTATGGATTTATTTATCATTTCTCATAAAAGGAATCAAACAATATGTAACATTTTGTGTCTGGCTTCTTTCCCATCACATAATTTTGGAGGCTCATTCACATTGTAGCATATATCAGTATTTCATTCTTCTTAGTAGCCAAATAATGTCCCACTTAATGTAGGTACCACAGTTTATCTCTTTATCTGTTGATGGACATTTGGGTTGTTTCTTCTGCCTTTTGGTTGTTCTAAATAACGCTATGATGAACACATGAGCACATGTTTTTGTTTGAGGTCCTGTTTTCAGCTCTTTGGGGGAATAAACCTAGGAGTGGAATTGCAGGGTCGTGTGGTAACTCTATGTTTGACATTTTGAGGACTTGTCAAACTGTTACCCACGATGGCTGCACCATTTTAGACTTTCATCAGCCATGTACAAGAGTTCCGGGTTCTCCACATCTTTGCCAGCATTTACCTTTAAAAAAAATTTTTTTTTGTAGTATTCCAGCCATCTTAATGGGTGCGAAGTGGTACCTTATAGTGGTTTTGGTTTGTATTTTCTTAATGGCTGTGTATATCTAGTCCTGGGCATTTGCGTAGTCTTAATATTTTAATTTCATCCTGTATCTTAGGTAACTGGCAGAGTTTCTCACCTTGTAGAGCATAGCACAGTCACCGATGTGCAAAAGTATCAACCCCATTCGCCTGGGGGAGACCTAGGTGGCCAGAATCCTTGAGGTCATTCATCTCAGGCCGGGAGCAGACCCGTCCACTTTCTCCACCAGGCCATGTAATTTAATCATTTTCTATGTGTGCCAGTATCTGAACAATTTGGGGAGTACGAGTTTAAGTGGGTGTGAAAAACCTAATCATCTTGATCTTAGTTAATGTAATAAAAAACTGACTCAAAGCTGTTTTATAGAAGTAGAATTTAATTTTTTCAGAAATCATAACACAGAACTTTCTATAACGGCTCACTGAGAACAACCATCCTTAGACTACGCTCTTATTTTTTTTAATGTTTATTTATTCCTGAGAGAGAGACAGAGTGCAAGCAGGGGAGGGGTAGAGAGAGAGAGAAGGAGAGAGGGAGACACAGAATCTGAAGCAGGCTCCAGGCTCTGAGCTGTCAGCACAGAGGCCGACGCAGGGCTCAAACTTGGGATCAGCGAGATCATGACCTGAGCCACTCAGGTGCCCCTAGACTACACTCTTAAAAAGGTTATTATATTAATCTAATTAGAAAAGTCTACTGATATATGATAGCAATCATAATAAATCATCTAACTTTGGAAATTTTAATCTTCAAAATGGCATATAATATATGAAATGCTTAAAACACTAAAATGCAAAGCACAGTGTATTTATCTTATATCATGACTTACAGGAGGCAGGTATTTTAGATAAAAATCTCAATTCTAGGTAATGTGAGGATCATGTGTCTAATAACCATTTGGCATGGTTAAAGCCAAATATTTCAATAGCTTAACTTATCAGATATTTCATATAACTGGTGCCTAATTAATAGTGATGTAGATCAGATCAGTTATGGCTGAGACCCAAAGATAAGGAAACCCTCAGGGTGGGTTAGGGGATTGGGCAATATCTGATAAGGAGGAAACCCATAGAAGTACCAGAAGATGGACAATTGGTATCAGAGAGGACTAACAGAAAATAGGAAGAATTAGTTCATGGAAAAGACAGGACGCCAGAAAGAAGTCAAAGCAAAAACGTGGGACGTCCCAACAGCCATCTTATCATTGTATCTTCACATGGAGAAAGCATAGAGAGAGATCTCATGTCTCCCATTCTTTTTATAAGAGCGTTAATCCCATTGTGAGGGCCTGTCTAACCCTAATCACAACCCAAAGCCTCCACTTCCAAATCCCATCACATTGGGGGTAATGATTTCAACATATGAATTTCAACAACTGAACGCACAAACATTCAGTCCATAATAGGCAGTATCCTCCTAATCACTGGTCACTAAAGTGACCATTGGATAAGCCGAAATGTTGGGTTGATGCTGAGCCAATAAGTTAATGACTTTAAATGGAATTGGGAATCATAACTCAAATGAGCTTGCAGCATTATACCCTATTTAGAATTCTGTAGAGGAGCATTTAGTCACATTGTGAAATCCTTGTAAAGCTTCCTCCCATAGGGCCTAGATGTTATTAAGTCTGACTTCTGGGCGGTAAGCAAAAGATGTGATGCTGGACGTTGGTGGTAATGGAGAAAGTGCTGGGACAGTCCACCCCAAATCAGCGTCTCCAGCTTAGTCCAGTTCTGGAGGGTGAACAGAAAGCATTGATAAGTGTTAAATTTTGTGGCTCAGTGGAAACATCATCTAAAACAAGATTCAGACACTCATCATCAAGGGTCGTATTGACCAAGGCAACCCATTATTAATACTCAGAATCCGGGTGTTAATCCAAAGTTCTTTTCCCGCCCGAGACATTTCTATGTTCAGAGACAATAGAAAATGTAGCCATTTTATGCAGTTATATATATCAGATTAAAATGAACCTCAAAGACAGCCTATGGCCAATGAAACCTAGAACATAAAGATTAGTAAAGAAGACAGCAGGAGGTGTCTCCAGCAGGCATTCAGCAACCTGATTGGTAAGCTGCACAAGCATTCAGTCCTTATGACAGCCTTCTTCTTTCAGCCCTGGTGGAGAGCTCTCCTGCCTTACACCTGCCCACTGCCCCAAATTCAGAGCCCAGGGGAATGGAAATTTTCTAGTTCTGGAACCATTCCCACCCCCCACAAAAGCGTATATTTTGGGGGAAAAGAGTCTGCGCCAATTGCAACCAGGAAGGGAAATGTATTGGATAAAATACACCTAAGATAAATATTTTCTAATTATCTGCAGGGTAACCAGCACTAAAGAATGTTTACAGGTAATTAGAAAACTACAGGGGCGCCCGGGTGGCTCAGTTGGTTAAGCATCTGACTTGGGCTCAGGTCATGATCTCGCGGTTGTTGAGTTCGAACCTTGAATCAGGCTCTGTGCTGACAGCTCAGAGCCTGGAGCCTGCTTTGGATTCCTGTGTCTCCCTCTCTCTCTGCCCCTTCCCTACTTATACCCCATCTCTCTCTCCCCCCCCTCAAGAATAAATATTTAAAAAAAGAAAGAAAGAAAACTACAGCCAATCTGTGGTACCTGGGGTGGCTCCGTGGTTGAGCAACCGACTCTTGATTTCCACTCAGGTCATGATCCCAGGGTCCTGGGATGGGGCCCCAGCATCTGAGTGGGGAGCCTGCTTAAGATTCTCCCTTTGCCCCCTGCCCACCCACCGTGCGCATGCACGCTCGCTCGCTCTCTCTCTTTCTCTCTCTCAAAAAAAGAAAAAAGGAAAAGAAAAAGAAAGAAAAAAGAAAAAAGAAAAAAAAAAACACTTCAAATAAAAAGCAAACCCCTACAGCCAATCTGCCCTTTCTTATGACAGATTGCAACACACAAAAACGTCCTCAAAGGCTAAATGTGTCGTCATGCCATGTCGAACACAACTTCCTTGCATTTCCTAATAATGTCTTACAGAAGAAATTAAGTTATTTGATTTCTTAGCCACATGAAAGTATGCATGAATGTGACATAAAACCTGGCTTCTGGAGAATATATGCAAATAAGTAGTAAATCCTCTCGTGAAACCAATGCTAGTGTATTATTACATACTTGTACGGCCTTTATGCCTAAAATCAAATCTCCTAAGAACCAGTTCCCAGAGGGAAACCTAGCAAAGTAAAGGGGAATAAAACAAAAGCAACAGCGTCAACCACAAAAACCTGATTTGTAGCATCATTTTGCAATATCACACGAACAGTTATTTATTTAGAAAATAAATATCAGGACGGCAGGAACAATTTCACAAGTTTGCTATAAACACTTTCTACATTTCTGCAAACAATTGTTCTGTAAGTAATTTCTACAAAATGTACACTCTTCTGTTAATGCAGCTTTCCTAATGAAGTTTTATTTCAGAAACTACTAAAAATATTTTTTTTTTTCCACGGCGCCTGGGTGGCTCAGTTGGTTTAGCATCTGACTCTTAATCTCAGCTCAGGTCTTGATCTCAGGTTGTGAGCTCAAGCCCTGTGTTGGGCTCTGCATTGCATGTGAAGCCTACTTAAAAAGAAAAATGTATAAAAAAATATTTTTTTTGCTTTGAACAGATTCAAGAAGGGTTACATAGGTAGAACCAAATACTTGATAGCATAAATAGAGGGAGCATGAGAGAGGAATCCAGAAGGACTTCCTGATTTCCGTGTTGAGTCCATGAGTCTGTGATGCCATTGACTGAATTGAAGATCAGGGAGTAAAATGAAATCAAAGGTTCGGATTCAGAAGTGTTGAGTCTGAGGGACACCTGGGTGGCTCAGTCGGTTGAGCGTCCGACTTTGGCTCAGGTCATGATCTCACAGTTTGTGAGTTCGAGCCCCACATCAGGCTCTGTGCTGACAGCTAAGAGCCTGGAGCCTGCTTCGGATTCTGTGTCTCCCTCTCTCTCTGCACACCCCCCACCGTGCTCACTCTCTGTCTCCAAAATAAATATTAAAGTTCCCACCTTTCTTTAAAAAAAAGTGTTAAGTTTGAGGTGCTTGCCATTCAATCTCTTGAGAAGAAATAACACATTTACACCTGGATATGTGAAATGTGCGACTCTGAAAAGTGGTCCAGAGCAGAGACTGATTTTGAAATTTATGTTTGTAAGTCTTCAAATGGATGGGATCAGCTCAGAAGAGGGTGTTCAGAGAGGAGAGACCAGCTTTTGAGCTTCGGTAGATACCAACATTCGCAATTTCTTCCACTTTTTTTTTTGCAGATAGATTAACTTCCATTGCCTCTATCACTAGTTATTTATTTAACCCTATTCTGAATATAAAATTATGTGTCCACACCAAATAAACCAAACATCTTTTTCATTTCAAAAGAAAACAAGTTTTTTTTTTCTTTTTGTATTCATGCCCCTGAGCTAGTTATTATGTAGCTAGTGGGGTAAAGATGGGGTCTTTACCTAAGAAGTTATTTGGGACAATCTAGGCTTCAAAGTTTATTTTTTGTCAGTTTGACTGTTTATATTGATCACATTAATCATTTCTTTGCCAAACTCCTTCTTCATTTCACACTATTTTTTTTTAAGTGTACATACATGGTATTTATGTGGTTTGTTTGTGGTCTATGTGTGTTGTATTTGTGTTGGTGTATGTGAGAGGTATGTGTGGTATGTATGTATTTTACGTGTGGTGTACGTGTGTATGAAATATATGCCTGATGTAATCATGTGTAATGTGTGGGTCTGGAATATGTGTGGTGTGTGTGTGTTTTACATGATACAAGTATGTTGTAGGTGTGGTGTATGTGTTGTGTGTGTGTTTTACATAAGTGGGTGTGGTATATGTGTGTTGTGTGTTTGTGTGGCATACATGTGTTAAATGTGTGGTGTGTGTGTGGTATGATTGCTGTGTCTGTGGTGTATATGTGTGTATGGTTTATTTGCTGTGAGTGGGTGGTATATGAGTTGTATATGTGTGGAGTGTGTGTGTGGTATAGGTGTGTTTCCGGTAGATATGTGTTGTGTCTGCGTTTCATACCATTTAGAAGCCACAATAGTTACAAGGGGGAAAATCCAGTTTTGTTATTCATTTAAAGAGCAAGGCGACTATGATGGGAATATTTTACCTTAAAATACTAACTCCCCAATAATGCCAGAGCCAGAAGATCACTAAAATTATGGTGCCATTTCTGTACTTTCTACCATTCCTTTGATAGTAAATATTTGCCTTTAGCCTACCCGATCTGGTTTAAAAGGCTTAATTAAAAAGACAACGACATGTAGGTTTTATTTTTTCTTTTACCTAAATGTCTCTTCTCTGTCTAAAAAACAGACGATAATGACATTGCCAAACAGCGAAAGTTTTAACTTCATTGTCGAGAAAGCAAGTGGGTTTAGCAACAGAGAAAATAGAACATACTGGATATTAAAATCAAGGACCATAACAATCAGTACTAAATACTGAATGTCCCTAACACAAAGGCTCACGGCACCAATAACGCTATTAAAATTCAAATGATTTTATTCAGCTGAGATAGGGTCCTTATAGAACTTGTTTACTAAGTGTGTGTGTGTGTGTGTGTGTGTGTGTGTGTGTGTGTGTGTGTGTATGTGTGTGTGTGTATGTGTGTGTGTGTACACACAACCCCTGGTTGGGAAGAATGGGTGTTCCCATGATTAAATATGATGGTGAATGCGTACAGGTAAAGGTACATTCTAAAAGAAGAACCCCCCCCCAAAAAAAAGGGAGCGCCTGGGTGGCTCAGTCGGTTGAGCGTCCAACTTCGCTCAGGTCACGATCTCATGGTCCGGGAGTTCCAGCCCCGCATCAGGCTCTGTGTTGACAGCTCAGAGCCTGGAGCCTGCTTCCAATTCTGTGTCTTCCTCTCTCTCTGGCCCCTCCCCCCGTTCATGCTCTGTCTCTCTCTGTCTCAAAAATAAATAAATGTTAAAAAAAATTTTTTTTAAATAAAAAAAATAAAAGAAGAAAAAGCCGTGAATCTCAGCAGTCTAACAGAAGACTTATTTTTACCAATAGAAAGTCCGTTTGGGCTTGGGCATTGCTCAGACTTTGTCACTCGACGTCTTTTGTCAGTTTCAGGTTTTACCGTTTGAGGTTGAGAAGCAGTCAGCTTTGTTAACCCTGCAAGGCCTTAAGTTTCTGGACGATCCCCTGTCATTTTCTGCTTGCAACGTGGCCAATCGTGCTTTGGCTCCTCTCTTCCACAGTAAGCGATCTCAGCCGGTCAACAGCCAACACTCGCTGTGAACAGTGTTTCCCGGTCTCTTTGCTGCAGTTGGTAACGAGTAGACTACCTTGCAGGTGAAATGTTTCATCCCTGCTCTGCCTGGATCTTTAGGTTGCCGGCCTCTGTTCTCAGCGTCTTCCCCTCCCTCTGACTGAATGCTAAGTCAGACTTTAGGTTTTGGTTAAAGCGGTGCTCCACTTAAACGTACCGTTTTCTGTATTAACCACGGAAGGATAATCACTACAACACGTAAATCCCCCCAAACTTGATCGCGTAAGAGAAACCTATTTCTTGCTCACGTGAAATCCACGTGGGGATTTAAGAGGGGAATTACAGCTCAGATTTAGGCGAGAATTAGGGTTTCCTTCAAAAGGAGGTGAGGGAGATTTTGAATCTTACTTTGTTGAATTTCTGAAAAGAGCCTACTTTTACCTTAAGTGCATGATTTCTTTTTTGTGATTCATACTTTATCCAAAAGCCTCAGAAGTTGAATAATGCCAGATCTCAAAAACAACTTCTAAATACGTTTTTGCTATACCAGCTCCCTCCCATTCTTTTAGAGCGTTAGGATGGGGCTGTTCACAGATATTAGGAGAAATCACTGATTGTGAAGTGAATAGCAAACACAGCCTTAGCAACATGAACTCATCCATGCTGATTGGAAGCAAGACAGAGACTGCATTTGTCAAAGGTTATCAAGGCTTAGTGGTTAGGAGCCTGGCTGCTGGAGTTAGAGCCTCTCTAAAATCTCAGCTCAGTTATTTACCAGCTCTGTGTCTTAGTTGCATTTTTTTAGCCTCTAGCTTTTAATATATTAGCCTCTGCAGAGCAGAGCAGGGAGGATCATAAATTTTAGGACGTTACTCTGGTATTTAAGGAAAGAAGGATAAGACAGTGGTCTTAAGAAACCACTGATCTGGGGCGCCTGGGTAGCTCAGTTGGTTAAGCATCTGACTTTGGCTCAGGTCATGTTCTCATGGTTTGTGGGTTTGAGCCCCACATCAGAGTCTGTGCTGACAGCCTAGAGCCTGCTTCGGATTCTGTGTCTCCCTCTCTCTCTGCCCCTCCCCTGCTCATGCTCTGTCTCTCTCTTTCTCAAAAAATAAACATTAAAAAAAATTTAAAAAAGAGAAACCACTGATCTGAGCACTAGATGTAGTTCTTCCAACTGTGGCATCATTCATTCCAGGCTTTCTCAGAAGACAGAGCTAAGACACAGATGTATGTATACACATTCAAACAGATACACATGTGTGCATGCATGTGTACATGTGCATGCACATATGTATCTTGCACATAATTTCAGTGTTTTCACTTACATGCACCCTTGAATTTGTTGTAGCAGAATTTCTGTTTTGGTTTGGTAGACGTTTTTTGCATGACACTACAAAAAATATTCAAATAGCAAAAGTTCAATTAGCAAGGAATTAGGAAATATCTGGTATAAAACAAGCATCAGATAAATATTTTTTCTTATTCATTATAAACATGGGCCCACCACAAGTGATATAGATTTGTCCTTTGCTCTTAGGCAAATAGTTGGAAGGATGATATTAATGACAAGAAGAGTTACAAGTCACAGTCACAAATGGATTCTGTGGTACCCTGTGTAACCCTCCAGCACACCTTATCATGTATGTGAAAATAAAGAAGTTTATGTCCAGGATGTGTAAACCTCAGATAGCGTCCTTTAAAAAAACAAAACAAGTTGAGATTTCTATCTGGAGGCTGAAATGACATCCACTTGCTGAAGTGCCTGTCATTCCTGGAAGGAACACGAACCTGTCAATAGGCAGATTGCCCCAGGGATTATCCCTAGCTAGAGTATTGTCAGCGCTTTGCTAAATTTCTCTGAATAAGAAATTAGCTACTGCAAGGCAAAATGTCACTTTACTATATTACTTATTAAAGTAACATTTGTTATTACCTAAAGGAGATTCACGTAAAATGAGAATTACTTGCATACTGTAATTTCTCAAACCCAGGCTATTGATGAACCCTGATATTCATCAGTGAGGAAGCAGCTCACAGAAATTAGCTTATTTTTATAATATCTTAAATCAACTTCATAGATTTTTACTTTATAATGAGCAGAATATTGTGCATTTCATGAGCGGTTAAATTAATCATTACCCGAGGGGTCATGAAAAATTAATTTGGAATGAGTTGACAGTTATCATGTGGGCCATTATTTCTTCATTAGAGACAAACTTGCTGATATTTCTTTCATGCTACCCTGAGATAGTAGAACATATATATGCTCCCAGTTCTTGGCACAGAGCTCCTAAAACCCTTCTAGTTTCTTAAGTGATAAGGGCACTAAGAACATCGTTTGTTCTAATATTTGGTCTTTGATGCTGGATCCTGACACTGAGTTCCTAAATCCCTTGGAATTTCCTGGGTAATGGCAATGTCTTTTGTTCTAATGAGGTGACTCTTGGTGGACTTCTGAATGGGGGGTGGTCACCAGAAAGACCAAACCGCGATTAGAAGCTTGACATTTTCAGCCCCACTCCGAATCTCCAGCAAGGGGAGAGGGGCTGGAAATGGAGTTATTGATGGATCACACCTACCTCATGAAGCCCTTCATAAAAACTCCCTCAGTGTGGCATTCGGAGAGCAGCCAGGGTGGTGAACATATGGGGTGCTGGGAGAGTGGTCCACCTGGAGAGGGCACGGAATCTCCACTTTCCCCATATCTGCTCTACACATCTCTTCCATCTGGATGATTATCCGTATTCCTTATCCTATCCTTTATAAGAAGCTGGTAAACGACAAGTAAATAATTGTCCTGAGTTTGGTGAGTCATGGTGGCAAATTCATTGAGCCCGAGGAGAGGGTCATGGGAACTTATACTTTATAGCCTAGTGGCCAGAAACACAGGTGACACCTGAACCTGCTATTGGTGTCTGAATGGGTGGGGACAGTGTTGCAGGCCGGAGCCCTCAACCTGTGGGCTCTGAAGCTATCTCCGGGTAGATAGTGGCGAATTGGAATTAAGCTGTAGAATACCCAGTGAGAGTTTGCCGATGGTCTTTGGTGGAGGGAAACTGAAACACATTTGATGTCAGAAGTGAGGTAGCAGTGAGAATAAAGGAGAAACACGCAGAAGGGAGAGTTTGGGTTTTACCTACACAACAACCGTATTCTAGTTGTTAATGAAAGACAACACGTGCTTTATAGCCAGGGTTGTTATTATCACTTTTTGTACCTAATTACGTCGTGTTTCTGCATCTGAAAATAGTTTGTATCATTGACTGAGTATTGGTATTAGAGTCTCATGGGCACAACTAACTGTATACAGTAGTTACCTTGTGGCCAGAGAGAATTAATGAAATCTCCCTAGTGTCTAACTTATTATAGGGAATTTTGGCATTGTCTCCATTTGAGATGGAATTATGTAATTTTAGAGTGTAAAAGTTACTTAGCGATGCTCTGATATCACTCTGTAATTTGACAAAGCATATTACAAATGAGAGAATTTGAGCTCAGAAAGGTGACGTTAACTAGTTCAGAATCACAATTCAGTGGAAGAACTAAATCCGGAATACAGGCATTGGATTCTGGTCCCCACATGCCTCCTGTATAGCGGACCTTCCTTGCATGTAAGGAACAAGTGAGTGAACTGTACAGGAATCAGATCTATATATCAACTGGTATAAGACCTGTCCAGAACATCATCAGCTGAAGAAAGAGCTCAGCATTCACAACACTAAGAAGCTGCAGATAGTAATTTTAAGGAGAGTAAGAAAAGTCTATTGACTTGCCTTTAGCAACCCTGACTTTACCTTCTCTAGAATTAGTTGCATTTATAGCCATTACATCCCTAACCATAGTATCAGAAATACGCTTCTATAGGTGGACATGTTATTTTTTAAATAGCTTCCTTTTGTAAGCTGCCGTTCATTAGCTCTAAAAAATCAATTAGAAGTATGTCTTGATCCTTTATTGTGTTTTTGTTTGGTTGTTTGGTTGGTTGATGTCAGGCTGTGATTTATCTATTTTTGTTTGTGGCCTAATATCAGTGCTGCCTTGATTAGGGCAAGTTTGCTAATGATGCTAATCAAAGTTACACATTTAGTTTTTTCTTTCTTTAATCATTAATGTCCACCTTGATGTTGGACTTCTCATTATATTCCAGAGCCCAGAAATATGCTTCTTTTTGTACATCAAGCACATCCACTTAGCATTTAGAATTCGCATGGGTTTAGTTCCCTTTAGGCATTTTATGTTCAAATGTCCAAAAGGATGACTAAAATACCCAAGATTCAAAAGACTTTTTATAGAGCAGATATGATGAGCCTGATTCTCTGACTCACAGGTCACAGAGGGATCCCACTGTCAGGCTAGCTAGAAGGGAAGAAAGGTAGAAAACAACTTTTTCTTGCCTATTGGTCAGGAACAGGTAGCCTCCTTGTTTCTTCTATTTCCAGAGCCTAATGCACACCTGCGAACTGAGCTGTTCCCTAAGCCCCTTTGACTTCCTAGCTTACTCACTGTTCAAAGAAGATTTTGTGATGCGGGGCAGAGGGCTACAGATGCTCAGGAGCCAAAGTCCCGGGCCAGCCATCATGTAAGGCCTGGCTTCATTCATTCTGCAGATAGGATGGGCTTCTCTGAGCTCAGGGAATCTGCAGGGTCTCTCTGACGATCATTTCAGATAAAAAAGCGAGTTTGTGTGCCAGTTCCTGTTAATCGTTTAGGGTAGGGATTGGGGTTTTAAATCAAACCAGAAGATTATGAAGAAGCGAAGGACTTTCCCAAGATCTCTAACCAGCTAATGGCAGGATTTGCATTTATTTCTCTTTCTTCCTCTGCACCTCTCCTTTCTTTTCCTCCACAGTTTCTAATCCCTACTAGTTGCTTAATAATTGTTGCTGGTTTAATGTGATGCAGTTAAGTTAATCATCATATCAGTTGACTTGGTCATGAGAGTGCGCATCAATATCTTACTCCTCTTTGTGTTAGTTATTTGCAACAGACTTCTGCATAACAGCAAGAAAATGTTCTGAAATGTTTTGCCTGGGAATGTCCTAGAAATTTTTAAGTTGTAAACTTCAAAAAGTATTTTTTTATAGGGAAGGGTAGAATGTCAAGATCTCAACTATAGGCATTGCTTAGAGTTTTCCAATAGAAACCAGGATTCGTTTTCATCCAGCTCAATGGAATAAGGGTAGATGGTACCACATTACTAATCCAAAAGTGTTATAACATAGCAAAACCATATTCCAACCTTAGAATATTTGAATGAGTAGGGAATATCAAGTGGGTCAGTTGAAGGAGAGAGGGAGAGATAGAGAGCAAGTGGGAGAGGGGCAGAAAGAGAGAGGGAGACACAGAATCTGAAGCAGGTTCCAGGCTCTGAGCTATCAGCACAGAGCCCAACACGGGGCTCGAACTCATGAACCATGAGATCATGACCTGAGCTGAAGTCTGATGCTTAACTGGCTGAGCCACTCAGGTGCCCCAGGAGAACAAATATTTTTTGCAAAGGGGGATCTACAATCTCTTCTGACATTCATCCCACTTTAAATTATCTTGCATAAATAGTAAATTGAAATGTGATGTGGAGTTTGAAAAAGAGGTATGACTGAGATTCAGAGACCCTGCTTCTGACATTGACCATCACTAACCTGCTATGTGACCTTGGGAGAAGCACAGACTCTCTCCTGACCTAGGAAATGAAGTTTAGACAAGTGTTCTCTGCCTTTCTGCTTGCACACTGCAGGATCTTCTACACCAAGAGCACATACACTTATCAATTTTACCAAGAATTAAGGTTTGAAAAAAAATTTTTTAGGTTTATTTATTTTTGACAGACAGAAATAGAGAGACAAAGAAATGGAGAGTGAGCCAGGGGAGGGGCAAAGAGAGAGGGAGAGAAAGAGGATTCCAGGCAGGCTCCACACTGTCAGCATGGAACCAGATGTGGGTCTTGAACTCACAAACCATGAGATCATGTCCTGAGCCAAAAGCAAGAGTTGGATGCTTAACTGACTGAGCCACCTAAACACCCCTCAAAAAAATCAAGATTTTTAAGGGCACCTGGGTGGCTTAGTCAGTTAAGCATCTGACTTTGGCTCAGGTCATGATCTCGCAGTCTGTGAGTGTGAGCCCTGCATGGGGCTCTGTGCTGACAGCTCACAGCCTGCTTCACATTCTGTGTCTCCCTTCCTCTCTACCCCTCCCCCACTAACACACTCTCTCTCTCTCTCTCTCTCTCTCCCTCAAAAATAAACATTAAAAAAAATTTAAACAAAAAAAATCAAGATTTTTAAAGTTTAAGTCCCATTTTTTTCCTGGTTTGTGGCCATTACTGTTGTGTTCTTCTAAGAACTAAGTATCTGATTTTAAAATTATAAAGATAGAAGAAGTGAAAACCAAGGATGGGGTAATATCAGTGAAAATGACAAAGAAAGGACATCTGAAAATCCTTTACTCCATAAAAGCAGTGAGAGAACTGATAACAGTGGTCAGAATCAACTTTTTCACACTTTGGAAATTAGACAAAAGCTTTCAGAAATCTGAGTAACTTTTATTCAAGAAAAATATCAGAATCTTGGTAAAAAAACAGTGAGCTTTGTAGCAACTCAACATACACTATTTCCATCTCCTCTTTCTCAGCTTTGCAACAGCCTTGAGAACCAGCAGTCTTCAACCACAATGAAAACCAGCTATCTAGTGGTTATGAGAGAGGAAAGAACAGGGTTGTGCTTGCCTCAAGGCCTCGTTCCCAGACAGTTGCCACTATTTGATCAATCTGGCCCTGGAAGTCTCCACTTATAAGGCTTTTTTATTTGACCTGACTCAGAACTCATCTATCTCATAGCTCTGGAAGCCTTTTTTTCTAGGGGTTTTTGTTGAAAACACTCAGAGGTGATTGTTTAACTTCATGGCTTTCTGAAATGGTATATAATAGTTGGGACAAATAACAGGCTAACCAAAAAGTTTAAAAGGAAAAGCTGGAGACTGAGATGTCCAGAGGGCCTTTGAAAAGCTTCAACAAATCCTGGGAATTTAGAACACCATGTACATGTTTTAGGGCTGTGCACATGCTCAAGAAAGACCAGAGCTCTCACCTATGGCCGACTGTGAAGCTCCACACAAATGGGAAGCAAAGATTAAAGCAGATTTGTCAACTGTGTAGCCACTTAACTGTGTTAAGATGTAAGATAAAGTGATCCACACCAAAATACACCGTAATCAAACTCTTGAACAGCAAAGACAAAGAGAGAATCTTGAAAGCAGCACAATAAAAGTAACCTATCATGGACAAGTGATCCTTAATGAGATTAATTTTGATTTCTCATCAGAAACCATGAAGGCCAGAAGGCAGTGTGATGACCTATTTAAAGTGCTAAAAGGAAATACCATCAACCAAATATTCTATATCCAGCAAAACTAGTTTTTCAGAAACGAAGGAGAAATTAAGGCATTCCCAGATAAACAAAAACTGAGAAAATTGTTGCTAGCAAACCTACCTACAAGAAATATTAAACTAATTCTTTTAGGCTAGAATTAAAGGTCACTTGACAGTAACTTGAATCCACATTAAAAAAAAAAAGAGAACATTGGCAAAATTAACTACATAGGTAAATATAAAAACAGTATATATTTTTTGTTTGAAAACCTTCTTTTCTCCTATCTGACTTAAAATTCAACTGCACAAAGTAGTAATTATAAATTCATGTTGATGGGCACACAGTACACAACGATGTAATTTGTATAACCAGAATAGCACAAAAGGAAGAAGCAATGGAACTATGTAAGGGCGAAATTTTTATATACTATTGAAAGTTGACACTAATCCAAACTAGATTGTGATAAACTATGATGTTAATTGTGATTTCCAGACCAACCACTAAGAAAATACATAAAAATATAGTAAAAGAAATTACAAAGGAATTAAAATGGTACCTTGGAAAATATCTATTTATTGCAAAAGGCATTTATGGAGGAATAGAGAAACAGAAAGACCTAAGACATACAGAAAAAATTATCAAAATGCAGATGTAAATCTTACCTTACCATTAATTACATTAAATGTAAAGGGAGTAAACACTCAAAAGGCAGAGATGGGCAGAATGAAAAAAACAGAAGTAGACTGAATTGTTTCTCTTCACTTATTATGATAGAAACAAAAGGATGGGAGCTCTACAGCTGGCAGCCTCTTCAACTGTTGATAAAAACCAAGGAATTTATTATTTCAACTCTCAGCAACATATTTCACCTCCATGCAAAGGGATCACATAGAAGAGATGATCTAAGGACTACGGTTAGGTCAATAGAGACACCAAATTGCTAGTCTGCCTTAAAGTATATTCACCACAACTATTCATCTTTAGATTGTTTAATAGAGATCTAATTAAGGAATTTAAGGGATGTTGACAGCTATTAACCTCCCTGTATTTTCTTTTCAACATCATGTCTTTTCTAAGAACTGTTTATCATATTCTCATTAGACTAACTTCCATGTTTAACTGACTTCAATGTTTAATGCCAGAATATGTACAACAATTCCCCCATTCTTTAGTTTTTTCTTCTGATTTTTCTCTCAGTCTGTTCAGGTGTATCTCTAAATACTTTTTTTAAGGAATGCTTGTGGACAGCAAATGTTCTTGTGTCCAGGCACCCAGGACACAAAATTTAAGGAGAGCTCCCTCTTGGATGCCGATGCTACACTTGCAGGCCCTTAAAAGTGAGCATTCCATTAAGAGTGACGTGCCCAGGATGCAAAATATGCCTTATCCTGGTCCTGATTCTGTGTCTTACATTGCCTTTCCTTATGAAGTTGATTTATCATTTTTGGGTTACGGTTTTCCCCTCAAAACTCTATTGCTTTGTTGTATTTAATACTGTACAGAAGACGTGTGAGGCTAATCTGACTTTTCACTTTATTTCTTATCTTGTTTTTTCTTCCTGGACATTTGTAGTACTTTAAATTTTATTCCAGAGCCTAAAACTCCCATGTCATTTGTAGGTGTGGCCCTGTCTTCATGAATTTGACCCAGTAATCAGTATTTAGTATCCTTTAAATATGTTAACTTAGGCTTTTTGTTCGTTTGTTTTAGCTTAGGAAAATTATTCCTTTTTAAAAATGTTTTGTTTATTTTTGAGATAGAGAGCACAAGCGGGGGAAGGGCAGAGAGAGAGAGGGAGACAGAGGATCCAAAGTAGGCTCCACACTGACAGCAGTAAGCCCGATGTGGGGCTCGATTTCAAGAACTATGAGATCATGACCTGAGCCAAAGTCAGACACTCAACCAACTGAGCCACTCAGGTGCCCCAAAAGTTATTCCTTTTAATGATTGTTTCTACTCTGACCTTCTGTTATCTGTTTGGATTTACTATACATTATATCCCTTGAATCTAATGTATCATTTTCCATCTCTCCAATCTGTTCCAATTCTCCTGGTCTAGCTGAAAGGACAAATAAAAATTTTGATTTGCTAACAACAGACATTTCAAATTTGGAGATCCGCCATCTTGGAGAGAGATAGTGGGAAGTGCTGTGAGCAATCTCAGCACTGAACATACATCCTGTACCATTTCTTACATATATTTTATGTGACTGCTAATGTCAATATTAAGTTCAAGTTAGTCTTACCTGGATTTCTGTAGTTCCTCCCTTTCTGCCTGGCTGGTCTATGAGCCCCTTCCATGCCAGTTTTAGTCTGCGTTTGGGTCATCTCTACTGTTTACCTGGCAGCCCCACTGATCAGTTGCATTGACTCATAGAACAAAGAGTACCTCCCAGTAGTTTATCTCTCAACATCCCCCTAGGGATGCCCTTGCCTCTTATTCTCACCCTCTGAGTTACAGAGTATAAGCGGATTCTACTAGGATCTCTCAGTTTAATTCCTAGGCATGTTGCTTTTCTCTACAAGGGAGTTTCAGGCTGTCTCCAGTCTTCCAACACAATCTGATCCCACCTGTACTGTTTCTAGCTGAATTTCTTGACCTTTTTTGATATGTAGAAGACAACTTTCCTTGGTTTGCACAATAGTCAAGGCAGGCTTTATAAGTGTCTCCCCAGGCGTGGATAAAGTCTTAGGTGTCCTAGTTGATGCTTTCTCCCCCTACATATTACTGCTGATGTAATCTCTTCCGTGAGGTTGGGCATACAAAGTGGAGTCTTCTGATTTCTCTTTGCCATATAAATGGAATGAATAAGCAGATGAATGAAAGATAAATAGGTGTTAACCAGGTGAAGAATAGAGGGAGACATTTTAGGTAGAAGAAATAGCATTTACGAAGAATCTGAAGGCAGTATTATTTTTAGGAAACTGCAAGAAAGTCAGTATGGCTACAGCATGGTGGATGGGGTGTGATGGTTAACTTTATTTGTCAATCTAGCCAGGACATGGTACCCAGAGATGTGGTCCAACATTCTGGGTGTTTCTCTGAGAGTGTTTTGGAATGAGACCAACATTTAAATAGGTAGTCTTTGAGTAAAGTAGATTTTCCTTCAATCAGTTTAAGGCTTGAATAGAACAAAAAGACTGATCTCACTTGAGTAAGAGGGAATTCTGCAGTGGATGGCCTTCAGAATTGACTGTAACATTGACTCTTTCCTGGGTCTTCAGCCTCTACGCTGAAAGTTTTGGACTTGCCAGTTTCCATAATGAGCCAACTCCTTTATATATATACATACATATATATATATATATTCTTTCTAGAGAAACAGAATATATTAATATATAATATATAATATATGCATATATATTATATATATTATATGTAATGTATATAATATAATTATATAATATATAATGTGTATATGTATATATAATATGTATATTCCTATTCTGTTTCTCTAGAGAACTATTACAGAGAAGAAAAATGGATACTCAGAGTAGATCATTTATATACTTTATTTAAAGAGTAAGGATAAGGGACATGATCTGATTTACATTTTAAAAGGTTATCTGGCTTCAGTGGACAAGTCAGATTCAAGATATATTTTGGTAATGGACTTGATGTGCAGGATAAGGGAGACTCCAAGGTTACTGGCTTATGCAATTAAATGGATAACACCATCATTATAGATACATGGAGGCCAGGGGAAAAAGGCCTGGGGTGTTGGGGATCATGAGTTCAGTTTGGGACATGTTACTATTGAAGTGCCCATAAATGTGTTAAGAAGATAGCTGGATATACAGGTATGGGCCTAAGAGGTGAAGTATGGATGGGAGCCCTTGCTAGACCCCAAGTTTTGTATGCTGCTCTGCAGTTGAAGCCAATGATGAAACATATATAGAAAGTTTATAGAAGGTCTTCAAATTCAAGTGAGAGGTTAAAAATAAAATCTATAGGAAAGGTCATATCAGTGGTTCCCAAACTTTTAGATATCACAGACCAGTATAACTAAGATAGATGAACAAACAATTGGGAAATTGGTATAAGCTTGCCAACTTTTGCCAACTGAAGACATTTTTTAAAAATGATACCCACTGTCATCATAACATCAAAGAAGGAATAGTTCCCATTCTCCTCCCACTCAAAAAAACCTAGGAAATATATATCCCTAGACTAGGTAATTGTCTTAAAAAGGAATAAATTTAGCTTGTGGAAAAGCTTATTTTTATTATTTTTCTGCAAATTTGTGAAAACTTCATCTCCCACCAATACTCTGGATGAATGTTTGACAAGCAGTGGGGTATAGGACTTGGGGTACTTTGGCTTCATGAGAAGAGAAAGATGACAGGTGATGTAGTCACTGAGTCCTTCATGTGACCTACATGGAGCTTCTGCAACTCCATTCCCCACGTCTCTCCGTCCTCATCCTTCCCCTGCCATTTCGCTCTGCTGCAAAGCTCGTCACGCCCTGGGAGTAACTCTAGCTCAGGACACAAACCTCCTTCCTCACGTCTCTGAGGCCAGCTGGAGCTGTGGGAAAGCTCAGACTCCTACTCCTACATAATTGAGAACTAGAGACATTAGAGCAAAGGAGAAACCCCCGAGACCAGGTGACCAACCTTTCGGGGTTTTGTTCACCTCCTCTAGGAGCTATTTATACGCTCTGGGGTGTGAAACTCAAAGCAGAAGAGTCAGCTTATTTGATGAACATTTTCAGGTCCCTCCTATGGGCTTGCTATGGTATTATGCTGGAAATACAGAGATACAAGACATGGCTCTCTTTCCTTCAAGAAGCTCAAAGGGTAGAGGGATGTGCATGCTGTGCTGGGCCAAACCTTCTGTAGGCCATTGATCAGAACACAGAATTGCCTGATCTGTAGTAGGTAAAGCCTGGAGTTCCAGGCTACTATTTAAAAGGCAAGTTCATGAACTTCCCGCCAAGCTCATGACTGGTGATTTCCTTTTCCCACCCAAGACTCCTATTGGGGAACTTCTGTGAAGATTGAATGTGACTGTAGGGAGGTGAGGCCACTCACCTCGTTGTCTATACCTCTCTCTGTTACACAGCCTCTTACTTATTTGCAGGAAAACGAAAGTAAAAGCAACTGAAATCCTAATTGTCATTCTTTCCCGTCTTTGATCTGGGACCAGCTCTTTTATTGCCTGGGTGCAGTTCATTTGCAGTCAGTAGAGTTGGCAAGAATATGTGCACTTTAGCAAGAATGAAAAGAAAGGTGTAAAGGTCAGCTAGCCCAGCCTGCTTTAGGCCAGAGCTACTGGCATTTGGGGAGGAGACCTGTTGCTACAACCAAGCCCCCTTTTGGCCAGCACCAAACAGAAGCAAAATACAGAGGAGTTTGGACAAGGTTTGGGTGGAGGAGAACTTGGTTCAGTTTGTCAGGTTGGGGGGAGAGGCCTATACTTACATGCTCACGGTGACAGTGACTCTAGCTCCTTCCTGAGCACCATCCCAGCTGCTGTGCTGTCACAGCCACTCTTCTGAAGTCCCAAGGGTCCCTTTCTACCCATCCCCTGGGCGAGGAGTTGCAGCAGTGGTGGCTGTTCCCCTCCGAGGACTAGCACCCCATCTAGACTTGTAGCAGGCGACTAGTGCAGAACTGTTCCCTGGCACCGTAACCTGGGACGAGCTAGTAGGCTTAGGAGAACCTCTGCTACAGCCGGGGTGCTGTCGCGGTCAACTTGTGGAGCTGGCCAGCCCCGCGCGGAACCCTGCACCCTGTGCTAGTGCGACAGGAGCGAGGGGTGATCATAACAATGTCTTCTAAGCTGCATTCAAACTAAAGAACTGAAGGGGGTGGTGCTGGGTGGCTCAGTGGTTCAGTAGGTTAAGTGTCTGACTCTGGATTTCAGTTCAGGTCATGAGGATTTGAGACATCGAGCCCGGCCTCAGGCTCTGCCCTGATGTTGCAGAGCCTGCTTGGGATTCTCTCTCTTTCCCTCGCTCTCTGCCCCTCCCCCACTCACGCCTGCGCGCGCGCTCTCTCTCTCTCTCTCAAAATAAATAGCCTTAAAAAAAATTAAAGAACTGAAGAGGCTCAAGGTTAAGGAGAGTATGCCCCTCCCTCCTGGGGGCGTGGATGGGAAGCCCTTTGTGTAAATGAGCCCGAGCTAAGGAGCGCAGGGCCTGCAATTGTCCCCCTGGAAGTAAGTGGCCAGTGACAGTGTGAGCTGAGTGCCTCAACCCTCGGGTGCCCACAAAAGCCCCCAGATGGAGGAGGCAGTGGCCGTGTGTGTCTTGTCTGCTACAGGGCAGCGCATTGAGCGCTGGCATAGCTCTTCCCCCTTGAAAGAGGAGAGACTGAGCCCGGGGCTCTGAGCTCCCCAACCCACAGGCTTTCTTACCCCAGGGGGACCATCGTCTCTGCTGCTTAAGATGCCCTTTGCCGTCAATGAGTGAGGCACCAGGGAGAGGCATCACTACTCAATTGTACCTTTACTCTGAATCTCTTTTGCACTTTTGTTGGCGCTCGACCCTCAGCCACAGTTTTGCATTCTGGCCGAGCACGTGGGGGAAACAGATGTATAAAACAGAAAACATTTCAGTCTGCCCAAAGCTGGGTTTACAGACCCACACCTGCTTTCGTGGAGGCGCATACCTGTGACACCTGACCCAGGCTGAGGTGACCAATCCAAGGCTGTCAACTGCGCTGAATTGTGGGGAGCGAAGAGAAGTCGGGGTGGAGGTGAGGGCGGAGGTGCAGGGGAAGAGCATCCCAGGCTGAAAGAACAGTGCGAGCAAGACTGGGGAGTTCTGGGTACCCCTGACAGCGTTTCTCAGTCTTTATTTTCCAAGTTGGTAAATGCATCTCAAGACTCTCAGCCGGATTTCTAGAGAGAATTGTCTATTAATGCGTTCAGTCATTCAGCAGACATTTATTGAATGCCCACAGAGTACAAGGCACGATGCATTAAAAGATTAATAAGGCTCGTTCTCTGTCCTCAAAGAACTCAGTTTAGCAAATATTATTTATAAAAAGACAGGTGCTATGATGGAGGTTAGAACAAACTGTTACAGGAACATGAAGAATGGGGTGATTATTTGTGATTACGCAGGTCAGGAAAACTTCGCAGGGGAAGGATTTTGAGATTATGAAATAGGGATGGGAAAGGGCCATTTCTATTGCCAAGATGTTTAAAAACGTCCGTACTTATTTTGGTTTGTCCTATTTGCAAAAATGCTTCAACTGCTGAGATGCCTATAAATTAGATGTTAATTAATGAAGTGAAAATGATGCAGGGAACAGATCCAGATTTATTTTGGATGGAAATCGAGCTTCTCGCGAAAGTCAGGTTATGCAAATAAACGAACTGCCTTCATAATTGTAAGAGAATTGGGAATGTTATTTAAATATGTTATATATATTCTAACAGTGAATATTTATAATGCCAACTCATTTTCTCTGTAAGATAATATATAACATCATGCATTTCTCGTTCTTTTTAAAAATAATTTTCTCCTCAATATTAATGTTTTTCTTGTGCATAAATATAGTATATATGCTATAGCACAGTTTCTCAAATGTGGTGGATTCTACTTTCTGTCATCCAAAAAAGATATTTTTATTGTGTTTATACATACCTGCATAAATCTTAAGTATGTGGGTTAATTAATTTTTACATATGCATATGTTTGTGTAACTACCATTCTAATTAAAGTATAAAATACTTCTAGAATCTTTGAAGACACCTTCATTTCTTCTCCCAATTAATACCCACCCCTGCAAAGGTAACCACTGATCTGATTCTATCCCTGTAGATTAGTTTTGCCTGTTTGATTTAAGTGGAATCATCCAGAACACACCCTTTTGGGTCTGGCTGCTTTAGCTCAACATTAGTATATGCCACTAAATTAATTTTCAAAGCCAGGCAATTGAAAGTCAGAGGAATAGAATATAAGAGACTTGGTATTCTCAGCCTTTTTAATTTTAGCCATTCTGGAGAGTGCATCACAATGTATCTCACTGTGCTTTTAATTTTCATTTCTCTGATGACTAATTATGTTGAAAACCTTTCATACGCTTATTAGCCATTTGGACATGCTCTTGTGAAATGTCTATTTCAATATTTTGCTGGGTTTTTTTTTTTTTGAAGTTGGATTACCCTTCTCCTGTGGAACTGTAGGAACCCTATTCTAAACATAGGTCCTCTGACAGATCAACGTGTTGAGAATATCTTCTCCTGGTCTTCAGCATGCCTTTTCACTCTATTTATTTTTATTTTTTATTTTTTTTAACGTTTATTTTTTTTTTGAGACAGAGAGAGACAGAGCATGAACGGGGGAGGGTCAGAGAGGGAGACACAGAATCCGAAACAGGCTCCAGGCTCTGAGCTGTCAGCACAGAGCCCCGTCCGACGCAGGGCTCGAACCCACGGACTGCGAGATCATGACCTGAGCCAAAGTTGGCCGCTTAACCGACTGAGCCACCCAGGCGCCCCATCCTTTTCACTCTTTAATGGTGTCTTGTTTTTGTTGTAAAGAAGTTCTTCACTTTAATGAATTTCAGACTGATCAATTTTCTCTTTTGAGGTTAGTGCATTCCATGTCCTTTTAAAGAAATATTTGCCTCCTCAAGGGAAACATTATAATGAATGGGGGAAAAAAATGTTTCACCTTTCTCAGAGAATCCTCAAACCTCCATGAATACCAATATAGATTCCCACATTGAGAGCCATACTCAAGACATTGTTATAGAACATCTTGTAGACAGAGCCCCCCAAATCAACACGAAAATACCAACATGGGTAAGGAGTCCTAACTTGAGAGGAGCAGTTACTAGAGAAATTTGGGGGAATATTGGGAAGAAATATTACACTTTAAATAAATATAACATATAATACATATGTTACATAAATAAATACTTTTGCTTCACTGTGTTTCAATAATATGAAAAAGTTTGGGGAGGAGAAAAAGAGCGTGAGATAAGAAAATCAATTCACTTGAAAACATTGCAGCAAAATCCCGGTCCTTCCTTCCCCTCTGTGTCCAGTTTGGAATACCAGTCTCTCCCATTGGCCTACTTTTTATCACCACTTCAACACACACACACACACACACACAGAGAAGATCCTCGTCCGAAGGGAAGAACATGACAGAGCTATTTATGGCTTCTGAAACTTGCAGAACTTGACAGTTCACAAACATAGCAGATGGTTTATAATGGTGGAACTATTGTCGGATTTGTCTACAATGGCTAATTACACACTTATTTCTTAAAATATAAATTGCACGGAGAGTCATTATTCTCACCAAAGGAATATAGTTGTATTTTCATATTTAGTGAGTCATATTATCGTACAATTTCATAGACAAACAGATTTCAAATAATTAGATGTATTAAAACACAATTACCATTTGCCATATTAAACACACATTTTCTAATTTTCAAGGCTGTGAAAAGCTTATAAACATCAGGGTCTTGAGTAGTAGCATGGCTTCATTAACCAATATGCCCAAATTTCTCTCTCTAGCAATGTTCCAACTCAAAATTAAAAAAAAAAAAAAAAAGAAACATATTAAGTTTATATGCCTTACTAAAGTCAGAGCACATCACTCAAATATTTGAAACTGTGTTTTAAAATTTGGCAGAAAGATCTTCCCTCAATGTCCACACTAAGACAATTCATAGCACTAAGACTCTGTTTTCTTGAGTTTGATCTTTTTCCAATTTGTCATGATTATTTTGCGGGGGGGGACCTCTGTGCAAGAATATTAAGACTGAAAATGAAGACCTCTTTTTCTTTGTTCATTTGAGTTTTAATTCCTCATTTAATATGAAAATTTTTGTTCATGCATGACCAATGAATACAACAAAAGGTCACGTGGCTTTGGTAAAAGGGGGTATGGTGAGCCTCATATGAAGACGGCCAGTTCCACTCTGGGGTGGGAAGGGCTCTAGGAAGTCTTTATAAAGACATAAAATAACATGAAAGAGGAATAGGATTTTCTCTTCTCCTCCGTGTCTGCTCTTACTCTATTTTTTTTCAACGGTATTCTTCATAGTTGATCTGTTTTCCAAAAATGTTTTTGTGGATATCTTGTCACCCATGTATCCAGTAGAGGTGGAAGACAATATCTGGAAGATTCCTTAGGTCTCAGTCCTATGGAATTCCTGTCTGCTCCTGAACTGATTGTCAACAGACCACATACGGATAGCAAAGTACTTAAGAGACTGCTCTGGATAGATGCTCGCAAGATTTCAGATCAGAAAGATACCTTGTATTTGTAGGAAAACTCTGGAAGCCACACGTGGGTGGCAAAGATACAGAGCATGCAGTCATCTTTGATGACTTTGCAGTTTGCAAACTTTGCAAAGATGACATCTTTGCAGTTAGCTTTGAAATCCTAAATGAGGTTGGGTTTGTAGTAATTCATTCATTCTGAGCTGTTTCTTCATGTTCTTGAGTACATCTCATTCTGTTCTTTGTGGAGCAAGACTGTAGTCCAAATAGCAAGGAGCCTAATAATGCCATTTAAAAAAAATGTTTATTTTATTTTGAGAGAGAGAGAGAGAGAGAGAGAGAGGAGTGTGCGTGTGTGTGTGTGTGTGTAAGCAAGTAAGTGAGCGAGGGAGCAGGGGAGAGCCGAGAGAGAATCCTAAGCAGGCCCCACACTCAGCACAAAGCCCCACGTGGGGCTCCATCTCAAGACCGATCGTGAGATCACGACCTGAACCAAAATCACGAGTCAGACACTTAACCAACTGAGCCACCCGGGTGCCCCAATGCCGTTTTTGAACAATCAGATATCCTCAGAAGTTTTTGCTCAATAATTAGGATGGGTATCAAATGGAGTCCAGGTTAATTTTTTTTAATGTTTATTTATTTTTGACACAGACAGAGACAGAGAATGAGTGGGGGAGAGGTAGAGAGAGAGAGAGACACAGAATCCGAAGCAGGCTCCAGGCTCTGAGCTGTCGGCACAGAGCCTGACGCGGGACTCGAACTCACAAACTGCGAGATCATGACCCGAGCCAAAGTCAGAGGCTCAACCAACTGAGCCACCCAGGCGCCCCACAACTAATTTTTAACATACACAACAGAATGATTCTTATAACTGATTTATGTCTATTTACAAAAGAAAAATGAAGAAATGTGGAGAGAGAAATCTGAGCTGAAGAAACTTTGTATTATTCATCCAGCAACAACAAATTTTCTTTATTATTTCTAGCAAAACGTGCTAGACTCATTAATCCTGCCAAGTTATTTTTATTTTTAATCCTTTCCCACAGGTTTATGCTTTTTTTTCACATTGTATCAGCCACATTTCCTACTTCAGGATGATTTCTCAGTAGTTTAAATTTGGAAGACATTTTTATTAAGTGGGAATGAATTTAGGGCTTTTTAAAGTCTGAGTCTCTCAGTCAGTGGAAAGAAAGGAGGTAGGGAGTGAAAGAGGAAGAGAAAGTATGTGTCTTATCTTGACAGATGCAGGGATCAAATACAGGGGAAAAAGAGGTATTTTCAAGAAAATGACAGTTATGATAGGCTTTTCCCCATTGAGTAGGTATAGTATTGCCTAGATCTGGGGTAGTACACTATTAGAAAATGATACTTAAAGTCTCTGATCACTTCCCTGTGGGAAGGCATGTAGACTAATGTGGAAGCTTTATAGCCTTGTTACAATTACTTGGTTCAAAATGTGTCTTTACCAACTCTATTTTTACTGTCCCAGCTTTTGGCTTGATCTCTTAAGCGCCTCCAATTAAAATCCCAATACTGTTATTGTTACCAGAAAATACCTTGATGTATCAACATATAATTATAATCAAGATCCATGTACCCACTGTGAGTAGAAAGGTAAGCCCCACCCTTACCTGGCCTAATTCTCATTGTGGTATACAACCTCTGACATTGGCTCTAATTCACAAGGTCTCTAAGGATATTACAGAACTCATGAGGAAAGGCATCTTTACCTGTACGTACGTAAAGGCAAAAGCCATCTATTCAATTCAAAATTCAGAACGTTCCCTTCTTGAAAATATTTTGCATTGATTTGAGTTTTTTCTTTGCCAGAGCTGATGTTTTTGCCTCGTGGTTAACGTTTTCTGGACAGCCTTTGAGTTGGTCCATTGTTGGGTGTCCTCTATCAGATTGATTTCCAGTCGTCAGCTCTTCTGGGTGTGGTGCTGTTCTTTCGTGATACTGAGTTTTCAGAAACGTCAGCTGCTTTTTTATTGTTTTTCCTTATTTATATCTGTTTTAAGGTGAAGGGGGTAGGAGCACATGGAAGCAAAAGACTTGTCCCTGGGTGAATGGTTGTTGGTCCTGACCTGTCCATGAGGGATTCATCACACGCTCTACTTTTAAGATTTGCCGGGACGTGTTCCAATAGGTCCGTTGTTCTTTATGACCAGTTTGACGTCTGTCTCACAGTGTGTGGAACTTGTCATTCTCCATAAGAAGAAAAATGTTTCACTTGCAGATGAAGCTGGCTTTGATGATATGAGTTTGAGTGAATGTGACAAAGAGAGAATAGGTGAATGAAACCTAATTGATGGCACAGAGCAGGACTCCTCTTTTAAACAAAAATACTATCAACCTCTCTTTCACTATTTCTTTCTAGCAAGGCGTTTCCCTGCCTAACGCACTATGCGTTCTCTCAGAAAAATTCACAAGCCTCATTATGAAAAGGTCCTAGAAGAATAGCTATAAAACAAATGCCATCGCTGGTTCAAATTGCCATTTTGTATAAGGAAATGGGATGTTGCGGTATGATGCTCAAGGTAATACTGAAGACCCTTGTTTTATGTCAGGCCTATTTACTACAATATCTTTTTGAAATATCTAGTATGTCATCTGGGACACCTAGCATCCAGAGGCCACCCAGGCTAGTTACATCTCCTTTGGCAGAAGAGTACTCCAAACGGTCTTTTGAAAATTGAAGTTGGGAAACTATGGATCTAGGGATTTCTTCCCTGTCTCTGTCGTCACACGTCAGTTGACACTTCAAAGAGGGAGGGGCGCCTGGGTGGCTCACTCTGTTAAGCGTCGGACTTCCGCTCAGGTCATGATCTCGCGGTGAGTTCGAGCCCCGCATCGGGCTCTGTGCTGACAGCTCGGAGCCTGGAGCCTTCTTCGGATTCTGTGTCTCCCTCTCTCTCTGCCCCTCCCCCACTTGTGCTCTGTCTCTATCAAAAATGAATAAATGCAAAAAAAATTTTTTTTAATAAATAAAGTAACCCTTAAAAAAAAAAGAGGGAAATACACATTTTTATTTAATGTAGAGTTTCAAAAGGGACTTCTACAAGGGGCCAAATGATATAGAACCTTCAAGGCTAAAGTAAAAAAAAAAAAAAAAATTTATTGGATTTTATTCCAAGTATGAAAGGGACTTTTTTCTATGTCTATAGGTAAGAAAGTGGTATGATCTGCTTCAGGCCTCTTTAAGGACTTGCATCTAATTTTCTTTTTCTGAATTTGTGTTCTTTTGGTCAAAGAAGGCCTTCACATTATATATTTTAGACCTGCAAAATCCTGGATCGGCCTGGTGCCGTGGTATGTAAAAGGCTTGGCGAAGTGCCCGGCAAATATGGGGTCCTCATTAAACGGAGAGGTTCCCCATGCATCTGCCTCTGCTTCTTGAAAGTCATGTCTCACGCTGTCCTTTTACGTTGCCCAATTTCTAGCTCAGTGATTGTCACCAAGGGACATATATAAATATTTGTGGAGTTACCAACAGAAAGCGGGGCAGGGAGAAAGGCGAAGAAACTCATCGGTGTTTTCCTTCTCCTATCAGTAGGAGGACCACATAACTGACTTTGTGCTTACTTTAGAACTCTGGCCAATGCAAACAGGATTCTATTCATGGCAGCAGAGCTCCCTCAACATACATGACTGTGGTTCTTAATGGGCAGAAAGAGAGGTGGTAGATAGCACTTTTATGGGGGAATATCTTATTTCTGATTTTGTTGAAGTACTGGAAGGAAACAAAAGTATATTAATACATGCAGACTATTTTGTTGACTGTGAGGCTAATAAGCCGCCAAACTTCTGAGAAAGCCTTCATATCTTTTCAAAGAAGATACCTGGAAGAAATATGAGAACTCCCATTGCTATTTTTATTCTGGATAACATAGACTGTATCCCGAAATAAATAAGCTTCAGATATCTTGCAAACATCAACCAATATTCCTGGATCCTAAATAAAAACTTTAAAAGTTAAATGCTCTTCACAATGCATTCATCCAGAAACGCTGTGACCTCCATGTGGGCAGAAATACACATTACGTTCTAATTTTTTTTTTTAAAGTGTCCTCTTACCTTGACTTCTGAGATCCTCACTTTTTCCTACCATTCTGACTACTCTTTCTTAATCTCCCTGACAGACGCCTATATTTTTCCCCCTTAAACTCTGACATTTTCTAAGCTTATGTCCAAGGATTCTTTTCTTCTTTTGATGTTTTCTCTCGAAAAAGTTCACCCATTTCTGTAGCTTCCTTTGCTTCCAGTGTCTCCAGATCTCTAGCTGGAGTCCCAAGCCTGATCTTAATCACACGAGCCTTACATTCAAGAGCTGCTGAGAGGCTAAGATGTAGACCACAGAGGTTCATGAAGCATGGTCAACTCATCTGGCTTAAGGTCTTGGAGAAGGAGTGCTACACTCTAGTCACGGGGGCTCTGATGAAGCTGATGGTAAAGAAATGAAAGTCTGCAAAGCAAAAAGGCGCACAAAAAATTGTCTGAATGGGAATGGTGTAAAGGTGGATAATGATTTCTAAATAGTTTCTGTAACTGACTATGGTAAAATTAAAACAAGGTATCTCTGGTTTTGCTAATTCAGTTGACTGCTCCCCATTAATCTGAATTACTGTGGTTTTTATTTCCAGTATTTCCCTCCAAAATGAATTTTTATCATTTTTTTTAACTTATATTGAAAATGTCGTACCTACCAGGCCTATGAAAATGAAGCTGAGGACACTGTGTTCCATCATAAAAATGATGTACAAACTTCAAATTAAAAGATAAGTCTTTCAAGCCAAAGCTTTGATAGAATAATGCTCAAAGAGAATTTTGTCTGGTTGAATTCAGGTCACTGAAAAAAGTTCAATACAGAACATTTTCTGTCTAGCATTTTCATTAGATTATTAGTTCAGTTGGATTTCATCCATTTTAAGCGTTGGTTCTTGTATCCTCAGACATGTTTAGATATTAGCAATCCTGAGAGCATAGCGATAGCAAATTTCAGGTGGATTTATAATTAGTTGTAAAGGACCATGTCCTCTACCTCCTTACAAGGTTTGTCGTTATCACATCCTCATATTCCTAACCTTCTCCAGGTCCTTCCGTGGTCAATACCCCAATATCCACAAGGTGAAGGAAAAACTACTCACAAGTCACTTGTCTTCGTCAGGAAAGAAAATTTTCTGATTTAGTCAGAGACCCTTGTTTGGTGTGCTCTCTGTCTCCCTGTAAATCTCCCTTGGGTGTAATAGAAGTTTGGTTCCAACAGTGCATCGTAATGCTTCAGAGCATAAGGTCTTCAATGGGTGTCTGGATTCAAAATCAACTCCTGCTTGTTCTCTGAATGACAAATTATTCAATGCATCCGATCCATTGTTTCCTCACCTTAAAAATGAGAATGAACACATGCTGTTGTGAGAAGCCAATGAAATAATATGTATAAAGTATCAGGTGCAAGACCTGACACATGTAAGTCTGAAATAAATGGTAGCTGTTAGGATTATTGCTATTATTCGAGTACACAGGAACCAGTGGTCATTATCATTGGTAACTGCAGCCACAACTCTCCAAGTACCCTCTCTCCAGCTTGCAACTTTGGAGGTGGTCCACATAATCTGAACCGCCCCTTCGAAGTTCGGCCCACTTCCAAGTTAGCTTAGGTCTGCATACATCACAAGAGGTCCATTAATTCCACAGATATTATTATTGAGTGTGCGTCACATTCCAGGCATTGGGCGGCGGTATGGAGGGTTCAGGAGTCAGCAAGCAGATGGTTCTGCGACTTGGTTGAGGAGTTTCGCCTTCAACCATGATGGAGTGACTGGTACCAGACCAGTGTTAGTACTATCAACAACTAGAAATCTAGTCAAAATCCATGAGTAACTGGTTTTCAGATATTGGGCAACAGGCAGTGCAGAACGGTAAGAGGAGAGAACGATGAGAGAAATGAAGTCACCATAATGACATCCCAGCTCTCTGCCTGGAGGGGAGGAACATCCAAGTCGAGCATGGCAGTCTCGTTGAGCTGAAGAGAAAAGGCCAGGGTTCAAGGAAGCTGAGGCCGTGGGAATTTGCAGACAAAGTGCTGGAGAAGAGGGAGATACACAGAGAAAGGGCTCCAGGGATTGGCAACTGGATTCCCTGGAGTCTTTAGCTGAATACACAGTTGTACTTGCATATAGGTGAGGCTCCAGAAAGGAGGCCACTAAACATCTTGAAAGGAACAAATAGGGAGTTAGAAGCTAAGAAATACCGGAGCTTACACACAGCCAAGAGACGTTTGAGTTCCAACCCGCCAGAGAGGAGATACCTCACTGAGTATCTGAGCATTCAAGAGAGACCCCAGAAAAGCCACATCTTAGAGAGGAGCTACCTTTGTCCCGAATGAAGACTATTCTAGACCCACTCTAACAAAGTTGAAATATAAGCCTCAAAAAGATCAAGTTGTCCACAAACATAGTAAAGAACTCCTTTGTGATTCATTAAAAAATGAATTGAGGTGAGTTTCCCAAACTGTTTTCAATGGACACAAGAAATACCATCTCCAAGTTCAGTTTGTTTTGCCGATGGTTCTAAAAGATAATCGATACACACAATTCCCTGAGATTCGTCCCTCTATCATAGAACTGTCTTTCCAGGAACCGTAATGCAGCTGAGGAACCTATTCAGCCTTTCTAACCAAAATATGTATGAGGGATCCACCAAATTATCTCTTGGCACATCTCACACACAAACCCTTAAGAAGTATTCAGGTGAGATTCAAGATCTGAGGGCCTGATGGCTATCCTCTAAGAGGAATTGAGGCTTTTCTTCTGTGATGCATAGAGTGTATCATGCGAAAAAGATAATTGGGGAAGATATACAACTGGGAAAAAAAAAAAAAAGAAAGACAAAAGACAAGCGTCTGCCATTGTATTACAGAACAGAAGCAAAACAGGAGTCAAATGTAGCCTGGAATCAGATGTTGAAGAACAATCTGGGGGGGAGAAGAAAGGGTAGTGCTGCAGAAATGATTCATTCGTTCACATCATCTGTAGACTGTTCTCGAGGGTTACTTTCTTTTCTCTTCTCTACTGTGTAATTAAAGAAGAGGCGAGTGCCTACACAAAGAGAGGTCTGCGAAATGCTTTGTTAACTTGGGCCATTAGCCAAAGTCAGATTAGCACTTGGGAATCGCTGCAAGCCACACATGAAAACCTTCCAGTTCAACCAAACTGGGAAAGGGCTATTCTTCTCCCTTCAGAATATCAGCTACTGAGTAGAGGGTAAAATCTGAAAACAGGCAAGGATGTGCAGGCTCATTTCCTAAAGCCCTCCATTAAAAGCCAGAATGCTAACCAAATTGAAGATGCCCATCTGGAAGAGATTGTTGAGAATAGTTTTCAAAAAAACTGATGGCTACAAATGGAATATGTATTAAAGAGTAGGAAAAGGAAATTAGATTACATCGAAAAAAGTACACTTGAAGATAAACCAATCTCATATATGACATTTTTAGGAGACCAAACAGGAACAGCGGCGGAAGGAAAGTAAGTTTTGCGTTATCAGAATAAATGAAATATATGAAAAGTTTTTTAAAAACTGCTGATGGCTTGGCCACCTTTTTTATTCTAGAGTCTTGAAATGAAACTATGTAAAATTATATCTGTTTGACTTCTCCTACTAAAGGTTTTTTTAAGAAATTTCCTCCTCCAAGCTAAAGATCTGAAGGAATTTGCAAAGTGGCTATTAACAATTACTGAAAAGTCATTAATTTTTAAAAAGTCTTCGATGACAAGGGGCATCAAGACCCAGAAGGATTGATTAAGAGAGACTGCTTCTCAGGCAGAAGGGAAAAGTTAATGAGAGGGGCAAGAAGGAGCCGCCTGTTCCCTAAATGCCCCACTTACCCCCCTGCATGGTGATGCATTTGGCACCCCTGACATCTTGGTCTATGAAGTCCTATTTTGACTGGTGTGACAAGACTGTCTTGATTTTCCTCTCACCCCCTCAAAAGCCATCTTTCAATCTCTGCCATAGGTTCTTCGACCTTGGTCCATGTGGGGAAATAGGTTCTATTTACATAAATGGGGTAGAAAAAAGGTTAGGGTGAAAGCCGCCACCACAGGGGGAAAGCACCTGAGGTTAGCTAGCGAGATACTGTAATGGGATCATGAGTAACTTATTATATTACCTGCAGGAAATTACTTTCTGTCTGATGCCGATATCCTGTTGTACTCTGATCACAAACTCCACTGGCCCCCTAGACCCTTTGCTTGTACACACAAGTTAATGATTACTGATTGTTTTGTTCACATTCATCACGTGTGTAAGATCTTGTTTTCTTCATGTTCACCACGTGGGGAATATCTTGTGCTCTCCATAAATACGGAGACAAAACCCCTGTTCAGGGCTCTTGTCTCCTCCCGGACATTAGCCTCTCTTGTATGCAATTCTGCATCCACGCTCTTGATGGACAAGAGAGAGCTCCAGACTCATAGTCTGTGACAGGTCCAATGTGAAAACTCTTTCCTTCCTGGGAAATACATATTCTTCTCTTTGATCCATGCTCTAAACTCCAATGATAGAAAAAATCAAATTCCACACATATTTTTATGTTCTGGATTTTCCTCTGTAACAGTGGATTCTATAAGGTTTTAGCTATGCATACACAGTGTGTAGAAGTATTCTTAATGAGTAAAAGTGGTGGAATTATAGCTTTAACCTTACGATGCTTTGAATATTTTCATCCTGGTGAACAACTCCATCCAAGATGGCTTAAACGATTGCTCCTTTGCATTTCCTTTTAGGGTAGAACTCCACTACTCCCTTTCTAAATGAACGGTATGTAGAAGTGATTGACAGGTGTGACAGAACTTACCATGGCAACTCTTCTTAAGGGAAATTGACGGCTGAGCAAATTGAGGGTTTGTGCTAAGAGCATAATAACCCCCAGGCTGTTCTTTCAGGTTCTGTAAGTTACTCAGAATTTCAGAGAAGGGATAATGAATCAAATATTTTATTAGTTCAGAAAGTCTCACCCACAAAATATGTATTTATCACTTCAATTTGTTCTCTCGCTGCCACACAGTTTAGCATGATCAAATTTTTTTTCTGTCTGTGGCATTTGGGTCAAGAGCTCTGATCAAAATGACGTCACTCAGGGCTAGCTTCCGGTCAACACACGGCGGGTCAAGCACTGAAAGGGTCACACCCTGTCTTCAGAGTGTCTCTCAAGACTGGCTACATAATTGGAGGATCTCAGTATAAAATAAAAATGTGGAACCATTTGTTGAAAAAATTATTAAGAATTTCCAGACAGTGAGAGCAGAGCATTAAACCTTCCACCCAGCTACACAGGTTGCACACATGTGAAGGCAGCCAGGCTCCTCCTGGGTCCTTGCCGTGTCCTTTCTCATGGGGGCTGATGTTTTCCTTCTTTCCTGCTCATTAAAATAGGGTGAAAATCGATCCTTCCCCAAGAGGTAGAGTCTGCCTTAACCTAGTCCTCATATCTTCCAAGTCAGAAAAAAGCCTCACTCTGCTTGCAGATTTTATGAAAGCAATCTCCATTTCTGAGTACTGGCTACAGAAAAGTATTAGCCTAAAAAGATTCAGAAAATGGGGCACCTGGGTGGCTCAGTCAGTTAAGTGTTGGACTCCTGATTTCGGCTCAGGGTATGATCTCCCAGTTCATGAAGCCAAGCCCCATGTCGGGCTCCGGCAGTGAGTGTGGAGCCTGCTTGGGGATTTTCTCTCTCTTTCCCTCTGCCCCTCTTCCCTGCTTGTGTTCTCTCTCTTTCTCTCTCCCTCTCCCTCTCTCTCTCTCTTTCACGTGTGCACATGGACATGCAAAATATAAACAAATTTTAAAAGTCAGAAAACATTTTAATGATAGTAACCCTGTCCTAATTGATGGATGAGATCCTAGTTGATGGATGATGAATAGCCTTTTGGATTTATTCCCATTTTTAAGTTTCTAGAACTCTGTAAATATGTGTGAGTATATTATATACTTATACTAAATCTGGGCTTTCATTATTTTAATAATAGAAACCATATCTATTGTTTACAGCAAGCATTGTCTTTTTTTCTTCAAGTATATTACATAAATAAGAAAAAAAAATGAGAAGCACTTAAAAAAAAAAAACTGTATGAGAGCCAGTCTTGTCCTAATACTGTGGAAGGGGTAGAAGAAAGGCAGTCACAGTTGAAGGATTTATTTCTCTGATGGCGTATAACTCTGTATTGCCCTAAATGTGCCTGGCAGATTGCCTCATGTTCCATGTTTGAGTATGATTTCATACTCAGATAAGACTAGGAAATGCTGCATTAGAGATCCACACGAAAGTTTCCTAGATGTCCTGCAGTTTATTTTATTTTTTGTCGTGCAGTTTAAAAAGGAAGCAATGGGGCGCCTGGGTGGCTCAGTCGGTTAAGCGTCCGACTTCGCTCAGGTCATGATCTCGCGGTCCGTGAGTTCGAGCCCTGCGTCGGGCTCTGGGCTGACAGCGCAGAGCCTGGAGCCTGTTTCAGATTCTGTGTCTCCCTCTCTCTCTCTGGCCCTCCCCCGTTCATGCTCTGTCTCTGTCTCAAAAATAAAAATAAATAAATAAATAAATAAATAAATAAATAAATAAATAAATAAATAAAAATGTTAAAAAGGAAGCAAAAACACAAAGAAAATCTATAACCCACTTATTTCCTCACTGTATAACCCAGTTTTGCCCAAACACATTTACTTAATCGCAGAACCGTTTCTTTGTGTAAGAACTATTCAAATCCTGGCATTGAGAACTGGTGTGGAGCGAGCACACTTCGGGAAACGCCGATTGAATGAATCTCTGGAGATCATAGGATGGGAATTCATTGGCTGAGCAACTTCTAGATTCCAGGCACTAGCTTACACAACCGACATACCTTAACTCAACAGAACAACCAGCCCCCAGAGGTGGTGATCATAATCCCAGTTTCATAGATGAGGTGAATACGTTAAACAATGCCCATGGACACACAACCTCCAGTGGTGTGGGATTTTGAGCCAGTGTGTCTGATTATGGAGCACAATGTACCTTCCTCTACGGCATTCAGAATTTACTAACAGCGAAAAGAAAACAACATAAAGTATTTATAGCACCTTATGAATGCCCGCTCTGAGTTCTGAAGGTCGGGTCTTGCATAAGATACGTGGAATTTTCTTAACAGATTTTTTTCACGAATGAAATGATGAAAATGCCTTTTCAAGTGGCCTGCCATCTGTCATGCAGTTAAAGAGAGAAATCTTTTCACAACAAAGCGAGGCTGCATAATTGTACCAAATAACTAAGAGGCAGAATGCAGAATCCCTCTGTGGAGAACCAGAGCTGATGAGCTGGTCTGAATGCTGTTAAATTAAACAAATACCAGAAATGTTATAAATCCCACTAGGTTCATTCTAGAGATAAATGTGTTCGGAGCTTAGCCTTTAAAAGACATTTCCAAACTTTTATTAACCAGCTACCAGAGGCAAAGTGGACTTTCAGGTTTACATTAACTTCTCAGATCCTGATTTACTCATTATTCTTAAAATTGAAACAGATTTGCCGTTGAGTTGCTTTTTCGTTCCAACTGAATAATTCAGTGTTTTATACTTGGTAGCTCCTCCAGATTTTCAGGAAACACTTAATCTTTAATTGGTGAATTACTGCACATATTAATATTAAAGGAAGGATTCCATAAATAAAGGCGCTGTGGCATTGAGGCCGTATGGGGTAGACCCTTGTGAAAGCAGACGTAGAAATAGAAACATATGGGAAGATGGGGTAAACTAGAGTCAGCCTGGACCAGAGATTACAGTGAGAGAAGACCCACTCAGAGAAAGCCCACTGGATGCCAGCACTTGAGGGATCAGCAGGGATTAATTACAGATACCTGGTGGATTGGCTGGACAGCAGTCTGCGTGAAAACACAGACGTGTAGCTATTTAGTAAGCAGTAGACCCGGGATCGTAAGAGTGACCACTGCTAGCAGCTCCTGGCCACCATATCAGGGAGCAGCGTCCCTTCCCCCATGTGGGTGTTAGGGAGAAAGTAGCAGTCACCGGTGCAGGACTGTTCCCCAAGGAGCCACAATACCATGGGGCGCCACGTCAGAGGCAGCAGCAAGGGGACGAGATGAGAGGGACAACAGCCAGAGAAGCTCATTCCGGAACAATGGGGAGAAGAACCCCGGAAGATTGTCAGAGGTGAGAGGATTCTTGAGAGTGGCTGATTTCTGGGCAATGTGAGAGTGTTCTGGAAGTATAATTTGGCGTTATAGTTGCAGGCTAAGGAGGCCCAACAGAAAATGAAACACTCTGGGGCACGTGGGTGGCTCAGTCAGTTGAGTGTCTGACTTCAGCTCAGGTCATGGTCTCGCGGTTCGAGGGTTCGAGCCCCGTGTGGGGCTTTGTACTGACAGCTCAGTTCCTGGAACCTGCTTCGAATACTGGGATACTGTGTCTCCCTCTCTCTCTGCCCCTCCCCCACTCATGTTCTATCTCTGTCTCTCTCTCCAAAATAAATTTTAAAAACTCAAAAAAATGTGGGGCGCCTGGGTGGCTCAGTCTGTTAAGCGTCCGACTTCGGCTCAGGTCATGATCTCACGGTTTGTGGGTTCGAGCCCCGCGTCAGGCTCTGTGCTGGCAGCTCAGAGCCTGGAGCCTGCTTTGGATTCTGCGTCTCTTTCTCTCTCTGCCCCTCCCCAACATGTGCTCTGTCTCTCTCTGTCTCTCAAAAATAAATTAAAATGTAAAAACAAAAGAAAATTTTTTAACTCAAAAAATTTTTTAAAAAGAAAATGAAACATTCTTCCAAACTAGTTTGGGTTGTATTAGTCAGACTGGCTTTTGTTTGTGTCTCTCCGTTCCTATTTCTGTAGCAAAATCCTCTCCACCTGACCATAGGTGTGGGCACATGACCTACACTTGGCCAGTCACAGTGTGTCATGTCCACACATCACTATGACTAGTATGAGCACATAAGCGAGACCAAGTCGATCAGAATATATCCTTGACCTTGAGTCTGAATTCATATAAATAGTAACACATTGCTTATACTATAGTTGGAGAAATTTAAATGCTGGCTGGATATTTCATGATATTAGGGGATTACATTTAATGCTTTGTGTGTGATGATAGTATTCTCCTTATCTTTTAGAAGTACATACAGAAATCTTTATGGATGGAATGATTTGAAATGTGGTATTTGAATCAAAATGATCAGAATAATTCAAGGACATGAGGGTAGATGAAACAAAATTGTCCATGTTGAAGCAGGGTGATTGGAACATTGGGGGCTGTTACAGTATTTTCTCTACTTCTGAGAATGCTTGATTTTTTTTTTCATAATTGTAAGAGAAAAGAAAGAAATTCCTAAGATTTTATCCACTGAAGCTGAGGGAGAGAAGTGCTATTTGCTCTTAGATCACTATGCTCAGAACTGACGACAGCCATGTTCTCCATCCCTGAAGAGAGCCCATCTGTGGTATGCACTGAGACCATCCTGCAGGGGGAAATAGAGCCAGTGGACAGAGAGAGAGGGTGTTGGCCACATATGGCTTCCCAGGATTTTATTCACATGGAGAGCTGATCACCAACAAAGCTCATTACGTATGATCCCTTTGCATCAAATGCTACATTTGTTTATGTCAAGAAAAGTATGTATCTGTGTACAGAATACAACATGGAGGCGATATATATATGTACACACACACACACACACATATATAATATATATATACATATACATATATATATATGATATATATATACATATATGTGTATATATACATATACATATATATATATGATAGAATATATATATAGAGAGAGAGAGAATTAATTTTGGTCTCAAAATAATTATCCTAACACCATTTATTGACTAATTCACCATTTTCCCACCAACTTAATATGCTACCTTATTTTTCTTTTAAGATTTTATTTTTAAGTAATCTCCACATCCAACATGGGGCTCAAACTCACAACCCCAAGATCAAGAGTCCCATGCTCCACCGACTAAGCCCGCCAGGTGCTCCTGATATGCCACTGTAATCAAATCCCAAATACTTAGGTCTGCATAATCTATGAGGTTCTTTTGATCCACATGTTTTTGCACATGTGCCACACTATTTTAACTATTATGCTATACAGTATGATGCTAAAGCTGAAAGGTCCTCTTGGAAAAGTTGTTCTCATTTTTCATTTTTTTTTTCAGTATTTTAATCTTGTAAAGTTTTTAAAAATTCCACTTAGATTTAAATTTTATTTATTTATTTTGAGAGAGAGACAGACAGAGCAAGCAGGGGAGGGGCAGAGAGGGGAGGAAAGAGAAAATCTGCAAGCAGGCTCCGCGATGTTAGCGCAGAGCCTCACATGGGGCTCCAACTCACAAACCATGAGATCATCACCTGAGCCCAAACCAAGAGTCAGACACTTAACCAGCTGAGCCACCCAAGTGCCTCTCCACTGAGATTTAGACTGTATTTTTTCCCCTTTCTCTTCATTTATTTATTTTTTTAAATTTACCTCCAAGTTAGTTAGCATACAGCACAACAACGATTTCAGGAGTAGATTCCTTAATGACCTTTACCCATTTAGCCCATCCCCCCCTTCCACAACCCCTCCAGTAACCCCCTGTTTGTTCTCCATATTTAAGAGTCTCTCATGTTTTGTCCCCCTCCCTGTTTTTATATTCTTTTTGATTCCCTTCCCTTGTGTTCATCTGTTTTGTATCTTAAAGTCCTCATGAGTGATGTCATATGATATTTGTCTTTCTCTGACTAATTTCACTTAGCATAATACCCTCTAGTTCCATCCACGTAGTTGCAAATGGCAAAATTTCATTCTTTTTGATTGTCAAGTAATACTCCAGTGTGTGTGTGTGTGTGTGTGTGTGTGTGTGTGTGTGTGTGTGTGTATCCATTCATCCATCGATGGACATTTGGGCTCTTTCCATACATTGGCTATTGTTAATAGTGCTGCTATAAACATTGGGGTGCATGTGCCCCTTCAAAACAGCATACTTGTATCCCTTGGATAAATACCTACTATTGCAATTGCTGGGTCATAGGGTAGTTCTATTTTTAATTTTTTGAGGAGCCTCCATACTGTTTTCCAGAGTGGCTGCACCAGCTTGCATTCCCACCAACAATGCAAAAGAGATCCTCTTTCTCTGCATCCTCACCAACGTCTGTTGTTGCCTGAGTTGTTCATGTTAGCCATTCTGACAGGTGTGAGGCGGTCTCTCATTGTGGTTTTGATTTGTATTTCCCTGATGATGAGTGATGTGGAGCATTTTTTCATGTGTCGCTTGGCCATCTGGATGTCTTCTTGGGAGAAGTGTCTATTCATGTCTTTTGCCCATTTCTTCACTGGATTATTTGTTTTTTGGGTATTGAGTTTGATAAGTTCTCTATAGATTTTGGATACTAACCTTTATCTGATATATCATTTGCAAATATCTTCTCCCATTCCATCGGTTGTCCTTTAATTTTGCTGATTGTTTTCTTCACTGTGCAGAAGTTTTTATTTTGATGAGGTCCCAATAGTTCATTTTTGCTTTTGTTTCCCTTGCCTCCAGAGACGTGTTGAATAAGAAGTTGCTGCAGCCAAGGTCAAAGAGGTTTTTGCCTGCTTTCTCCTTGAGGATTTTCATGGCTTCCTGTCTTATGTTTAAATCTTTTATCCATTTTGAGTTTATGTTTGTGTATGGTGTAAGAAGGTGGTCTGGGTTCATTTTTCTGCATGTCACTATCCAGTTTCCCCAGCACCACTTGCTGAAGAGACTGTCCTTATTCCATTGGATATTCTTTCCTGTTTGGTCAAAGATTAGTTGGCCATACATTGTGGGTCCATTTCTGGGTTCTCTATTGTGTTCCATTGATCTGAGTATCTGTTTTTGTGCCAGTACCATGCTGTCTTGATGATTACAGCTTTGTAATACAGTTTGAAGTCCCAGATTGTGATGCCTCCAGCTTTGGTTTTCTTTTTCAGGATTGCTTTGGCTATTTAGGGTCTTTTCTGATTCCAGACAAATTTTAGGATTGTTTGTTCTAGCTCTGTGAAGAATGTTGGTGTTATTTTGATAGGGATTGCATTGAATATGTAGATTGCCTTGGGTAGTATTGACATTTTAACAATATTTGTTCTTCCTACCCAGGAGCATGGAATCTTTTCCATTTTTTTGTGTCTTCTTCAATTTCTTTCATAAGCTTTCTTTAGTTTTCAGTTTATAGATTTTTCACCTCTTTGGTTAGATTTATTCCTAGGTATTTTATGGTTTTTGCTGCAATTGTAAATGGGATTGATTCCTTGATTTCTCTTTCTGTTGCTTCATTATTGGTGTGTAGGAATGCAACTGATTTCTGTGCATTGATTTTATATCCTGCGACTTTGCTGAATTCATGGATCAATTCTAGCAGGTTTTTGGCAGAATATTTTGGGTTTTTCTTATAGAGTATCATGTCATCTGCAAAGAGTGAAAGTTTGACCTCCTCCTGGCCGATTTGGATGCCTTTTATTTCTTTGTGTTGTCTGATTGCTGAGGCTAAGACTTCCAATCCTATGTTGAATAACACTGGTGAGAGTGGACATCCCTGTCCTGTTCCTGACCTTAGGGGGAAAGCTCTCAGTTTTTTCCCATTGAGGATGATATTAGCGTTGAGTCTTTCATATATGGCTTTTATGATCTCGAGGTATGCTCCTTCTATCCTTACTTTCTTGAGGGTTTTTATCAAGAAAGGATGCTGTATTTTGTCAAATGCTTTCTCTGCATCTATTGAGAGGATCATGTGGTTCTTGTCCTCTCTTTTATTGATGTGATAAATCCCATTGATTGTTTTGCGGATATTAACCCAGCCCTGCATCCCTGGTATACATCCCACTTGGTCATGGTAATTTTTTTAACGTATTGTTGGATCTGGTTGGCTAATATCTTGTTGAGGATTTTTTAATCCATGTTCACCAGGGAAATTGGTCTATAGTTCTCCTTTTTAGTGGGGTCTTTGTCTGGTTTTTGAATCAAGGTAATGCTGGCTTCATAGAAAGAGTTTAGAAGTTTTCCTTCTATTTCTATTTTTTGGAACAGCTTCAAGAGAATAGGTGTTAACTCTTCCTTAAATGTTTGGTAGAATTCCCCTGGAAAGCCATCTGGCCCTGGACTTTTGTTTTTTGGGAGATTTTTGATTCCTAATTTAATTTCTTTACTGGTTATGGGTCTCTTCAAATATTCTATTTCTTCCTGTTTCAGTTTTGGTAGTTTATATGATTCTAGGAATTTGTCTATTTCTTCCAGATTGTCTATTTTATTGGTGTATAATTGCTGGTAATATTCTCTTATTATTGTTTGTATTTCTGCTATGTTGGTTCTTTCATTCTTGATTTTACTTATTTGGGTCCTTTCCTTTTTCTTTTTGATCAAACTGGCTAGGGGTTTATCAATTTTGTTAATTCTTTCAAAGAACCAGCTTCTGATTTTATTGATCTGTTCTACTGGTTTGTGTGTGTGTGTGTGTGTGTGTGTGTGTGTGTGTGTGTGTGTTTCAATAGCATTGATTTCTGCTCTAATCTTTATTATTTCCTGCCTTCTGCTGGCTTTGGGTTTTATTTGCTGTTCTTTTTCCAGCTCTTTAAGGTGTAAGGTTAGATTGTGTGTCTGAGACCTTTCTTCCTTCTTTAGGAAGGCCTGGATTGCTGTATACTTCCCTCTATGACCACCTTTGCTGTGTCCCAGAGGTTTTGGGCTGTGGTGTTATCATCTTCATTGGCTTCTATGTACTTTTTAATTTCCCCTTTAACTCCTTGGTTAGCCCATTCTTCTTTAGTAGGATGTTCTTTAGTCTCCAAGTATTTGTTATCTTTCCAAACTTTTTCTTGTGGTTGATTTTGAGTTTCATAGCATTGTGGTCTGAAAACATGCACAGTAGGATCTCGATCTTTTTGTACTTGTTGAGAGATTTAGACTGTATTATTTGGGGAGGGGGGGGTAAGATTTAAAGAACCTGGAATATCTTAATAAGTTGTCTGAAAATTGCACAGTCTCTGTATTCTAAAATTAGATTTGAAAATGCATAGTATTTCTGGTTTTCTTTCAGGAAAACTCATGATCCTGTAAAATTCTGAGTTCTTTATTTGATATTTCTACCAGATATTTTGTACAAGGTTCTCCTTTATTTCCAGTAGCATGAGTAATTGAGTAATGCATATTTATTCCGCCACTATAACTTTATTTGAAAAGACTATATCTCTATTTAGTTCTAATGTATATTTGAATTTCTGACAAATCTTATCAAAGTCAGAGCCTGTATTTTTCCTTTGCCTCACACTGCTGTATTCCAGAAAAGACGAATATTTGTTTGGGAATTAGGCTCCCCCTGCTGGTTGATTTAGCACCTTATAATGCATCTTCTCAGTCTTTAAAAATCCAATTCTGTTTTATAGTATCTTCAACCTAAGAGATGAAGTGTTTACTAAATTCTCCACTAGGTGGTCTGCGTCGATAAGATTTATTGAGGTAAAGCTTAGAAGACCCTAAAATTAATTCTAAAATGTACAAACCCGGAACTCAGAGGAGAGATCACAGTAGCTTGAGGACAGTTATGTAGGGTATGTTTAACGATCAGTCCTCTGAAAAGCACTGACTTGTAGTATTTGCTAATTTTTGTGGTGTAAGTACTTCCGTCATGGTTCATGCCACCACGGCTGAGGTCATCAGGTACTGATATGAAGTCATTGAATGTGGAGTTAGGTCGAGTCACTCATAGTTGGCTCCCACAAGCTAGGTCCAACACACTGGTGCTTGGAGGCCATGGGAAGGCTGGCTCTGGGTTTTAAATTCCGTATAGGATATGTGAGAGGCAACAGCACATGGTAGAAAAAATCAAGTGCTTTCAAGTCAGATAGATTTGAACTCAAATCCCAAAACTGCTGCTTTCCGGCTCTGAGCACCATGTTCTTTGAATTAAGTGTTCTTGACTCTGAAATGATTTGATAATACCTACGTTGCAAAAGTATTGTTAAAGTTAAATAGGATAATGTATTTCAATCACCTCAACAGACCATGTATCTTTAATACAAGTCAAGATAACTATTCACAAAGACACAGAGAAGGAAGGACCATCCGGGCCAGAGTACAAGATGGCCAGACACAAAGATGTTTACCATGTGCTGGAACTGGGGCTGTCACACCCAACAGGCATTCATATTCCCTGATCACAGAGAGTTTCTAGTCTAGAAAGAGCAGGCTGCTTAGCTGGCTGGGAGGAAGTCATTCTGGTTATAATTAAAGATAATATTAGAAGAATATAGAACAGTAATAGCAGATAAATAATACCGTGTTTTGGTTTTCTGCAGAAAAGGCAAGAGAAAGCAATTAACTCTCAAGTAATAGAGAACACATTGTCTCAGGATGTCTGGTCCTGGCCCCGTGGCAGAAGGAACAAACATACTTGCCTCCTTGCTGTCTCCTGCCGCTGTGCTGGATTTACTTCTAGATCTTACTTTCAGTAAAGGAGGAATCTTTTGAAAGTTCTCACTTTGTGTAGGACTCTTGGTTCCAACTTAAATCTGACAAAGACCCAAGGCTTTGTTCATCTCCTTGTCTGTTTAGGTATTAAAGAGAGTCCCTAGGGTGCTGAGGACAGGCAAGCCATCAGTTCCCCATAGCCCAGCATCTCTGGGAATCCATCAGAGGACTCCAGGAATTGCCCCCAAAGAGTGGAGAACGGCTCTCAAAACCCAAGTGCATCTTCTCTTCTGTAAATTTTATTTTTCCACAATGTTAAACTCACAGGATGTCTAAAACATTTTCTCCCCCCGTCCCCCACCCCATAACTGTTTTGGAAGCCCGGAATGGGTTTCCCAGATCCTTTTCCCTAGGAGAATTTCTGGCTGGAAAAATTTATAGAATACTAACACAATTTTTAAGTTTTGTCTTTTTATTGTTTTTATTAAAATTTTTTTTTAAATCTTTGTTTTTGAGAGAGAGAGACAGAATGCAGGTGGGGGAGGGGCACAGAGAGAGGGAGACACAGAATCTGAAGCAGGCTCCAGGCTCCCAGCTGTCAGCACAGAGCCTGATGCGGGGCTTGAACTCACAACCCCAGATCATCACCTGAGCCAAAGTCCCACACTTAACCAACTGAGCCACCCAGGCGCCCCTAGCTTTGTCGTTTTAATAAGAAATGAACTGTTGGTGACAAGCAGTTTTCTGAATCCACAAACAAAGGAATGGGGAGAGGAGAGAGGTCAAGGATCAGCCTAGATAAAAGGCACGTACAAGTGTCAGATTACCCCTGCCTTTCTAGGTAGGGCAGACCAGATCACAGTCGCCTCAACGGAAGCAGGAAGGAAAGCGGTCAGACTTCAGCAAAGACTTCCGGGAGTCAGAGAGGCAGAATTGACAAAGGAAGGTGGGAGGAGTGATAGCTTGCTACAGCACCCCAGAGGCCGCTGGGAGAGGGGAGGGAGCATTGGTGTCCAAGGTGCCAGCTGTTTTCAGAGCAGGGTCTCCAGGAGTAGCATGTTATCTTAGGATTGTTTAGATGTTTGGTGTTCATTACCATAGGGTCATCAAAGACATTTTTAACGCATCCCTACGCACTCCTCCCTCTTCCCCCCTCCCCCCCCCCAATACTAAGCTGCTTTGAAACTATTCCAGGAAAAAGCATGAAAAATTACCTAACATTTTTGCCTAGTCAGCTCCCAATGAGAATGCCCGCAAGACCACCTGATTCAGAGAAATTCGTTCTAAACGGGATATATATATATATATATATATATATATATTTTTTTTTTTTTTTAATGTATTTTTCCGTCAAGCACAGATCATTTTGGAGGGGCCTGAAGAATACAGCACTATGAAGGGATTCTGCAAACTCAATCTTTTCTTGAAATCCCAGTTGTCACTCTCAGGATCCCTTCTCCTGGGGAGTTAGGAAAAGGCGGAAGTAGGCGGAGGTCTGCGTGAGGGGAGCCACCTTCAGAGCTGCCTTTGGAAAAGCTCTGCTAGGAAGTTAGACCTCAGGAGCATGCGCACAAGGTTCCCTATAGATCCCCTCTCTGAGCCCCTTGGTCCTGCCAAATCCTTCCGTGTTTCTTTACTTCTAAGCTGACGGAGGAGAGGGAAGCATATTTAGTGCCTCCAGTTTTAGCTCTTTGTAGTCGGGGTCCTGACCAACTATAAGATAGGTGTTTTTTTTATTTTTTAAAAGACGATTTTTTTTTTTTTTGCATTTAAAAACTGTGTGTTTTTAAAAAACTATGGTGAGGGGTTTCAGAAAACGTAGGAGGGCAGTCTCTTTAAGAAAAAAAAAATTAGTTTGTATATTTGTATAGTCTTCTGGTTGTTTAATTGGAAACCGAGCTTGGTAGGTTTTTTAAAAGCATTTGCCAAATTTGCCCTGGGGCTTTGGGCTGCTATTTTGTGGCTTATTTTATTTGAAAACTTTATTTGTTTAAAAACTGAGGCTAGGGGACTTTAAACAAAATCCAAACAAAAGGCCCTTCCTTTTCCCTCTGTACTTCAGGTCCAGAAATGTGGTAGAAGATTTCTATAAAGAAACAGGTTTTTTGTTTTGTTTTCGTTTCGGACTTTGGTTTGTTTTTAATTGGAAACTGAGGCTGGGGATTAAATTTAAACGATTTTTTAAAGCTGTGTGTGAATTTTACAGCAGAGTGTTTCGCTCATATTTTTGTTTCTTGTATCAGAGAATTTTAGTTTTCTTACCTTTTGTCTGCTACTTTGTTTTATATTGGAAACTGTGGCATGGGATTTTAAAATATCATTGCATACTGGAAACATTTTTTTATGTTTATTTTTTGTTTATTTTGGTTTTTGTTTATTTTTTGTTTATTTTGTTTGTTTTGTTACATTTTTTATGTTTATTTTGTTTTACTTATTTTTAAAATATCATTGCATATTGGAAACATTTTTTTATGTTTATTTTTTGCGAGAGAGAGAGAGAGAGAGAGAGAGAGAGAGAGAGAGAGAGAGAACAAGTGGGGGAGGGGCAGAGAAAGAGGAGGACAGAGGATTCCAAGCAGTCTCTGCCCTGACTACGGCCAGCTGTGTCAACCAGGGGCTCAAACTCAAGAACCATGAGATCATGGACCTGAGCCGGAGTTGGACACTCAAACAATCGAGCCACCCAGGTGCCCCCACATACTGGAATACTTTTTAAAAACCACTTAAAAGTATGCAACCAAGCTTTAGGCTACATATTTCTGCTATTTTTGTTTGGCTGTAAAGCAGAAGCTTTTAACTGCACGTGGTAAATTGATAGCAGGCGATACTTTCGTGTGAGTCGTGGTGAAATTCATTTATCCTTTATTTTATTCGATGTGTATTTACTGAGCTCCTCCTCCATGCCAGGCACTCCCCGGGGCTTTGGGGTACAGCAGGGAGCAAAACCAAGTCCCTGGCCTCATGATGCTTGGATTCAGGCAGATGCTTGGCAGGGCGTGCTCTTTGGAAGTAGGAACAGGGATTGTGTCTGGACAGTACATGGAGGGACAAAGGGTTTCAGAGTCAGGTTTCAGGACGAGGTGGAGTTAGAGGTGGGGTGTTAGTTATAAAGTTGGGGGAAGGAGCTGTAGCCAGGAAGAATATGCTTGAAATAGGAGGCTTACGGGGGAAAGGAAGGATTCTGGGTTTGGGTGACTGGACTGGGGGCTGATAGGATCAGAGTTTTTGGATGTCATCTGGTAGATGACGTGGTAGAATACGTGCACCCCCATTTTTATAGGTGTACCCCCATTTTTATAGGTAGTGTGTCTGCTTAGTACTAACTAGACAGTCTAGAAAGGATCCCACTATAAACATGCAGAAATATCCCTCCCATCCAGAATACATACACACATATGGGAAGGTGGGGTAAATTCTTTCTTTTGGCAAATATTTACTGACCTGTTACTCTGTGCCAATAACATATCCAGGCTTTGAGTTATGGCAGCGAACAAAGGCCTTGGCCTAAGATATTTGATTCAAGCGGATGTATATGTTAAATACGTTTTTAACAGTGCAGAGCTGAGCTAGAATCAGGTCTAGAAATGAAGACCAAATACTAAGCTAATAGTGATGCTTGGCTGGGATGTCAGGCTGGGTAGTGTAGGGAGTTGAGACCCGTACTTGAGAGAGGGTAGGAGCTAAGACTCTGGGTCCATGCAAGGGGAGGGCCGTAACCAAAACCCCTCTGAGGAGCCATGACACTTAAGCTGGACCAGAAAAAAAAACAAATCGACACCTTAGCACACAGAGACGACAAGGACAAGAATAGAGAGAGAAAGATCATCACTGCAAATGACAGAAGGAACAATTCATTAGGAAGATGTATTTCTAAACGTGCATGAACCTAACAATAAAGACAATAGTATCGCAATTACATAAAGAAATTGTAAGAAAACACAGTCATTTGGGGAGCTTTAACATGTAAATGTAAGTTAACTAAAATTAAGTTAACTTTAACCTTTAGTTCCTCAGTCGATTAGCCACATTTCTCGTGCTCAGTAGTCACGTGTTCCAGGTAGCTATGGTCTTGGCTGGTACACGTTACAGAGTATTCCCATCATCACAGAGTGTTGTGCGGAACAGCACTGCCGTAGAATAGCTTGTTTTGAATTTCTTCCCATAATTATAACTTAAATTATGTCATGGAGTAAATGCAAAGAGAAAAAAGCAAAGCAAAGCAAATAATACATGTAAGAAACGAAAAATCAATAGAAAAGATAAATAACATCAAAGGCTTGTTCTTTTAAAAGATCAATAAAATATACAAACTGGAGGAAGACTAATAAAAAGAAGTCAGATAAAAATTATTTTAAGGAAAAAGGCAGCATAATTGTCCGTGCATTAGCAAGTTGTTAAAAGGCATAAGAAAATCCTATGAACAACTCTATGGGAAATAAATGTGATGATGTAAACAAAATGGGCTATTTCTAGAAAATCATAACTTAAAGAAATGATTCTTAAAAAGAATAGAAAGCATCAACTCTGTTTAATAGGAGAGTTCTATTTTAAGTTTTCAAGGAAAAATATAAATCCCAATATTTTATAAACCATGACATTGAGTAGAAAAAAAGAGGGAGAGCCAGTCTCCAGTTATTTTCTGAGACAAAAACAACCTTACTACCAAACAAAACAAGAACATTAAAGATAGGAAAATTACCGGAAAATCTCACTTGTGAACAGAGGTGCGAATAAATTATGTCACCCAAATCCAACGTGGTACTTTTCAAAACCCATCAGAACAAAGTAAAAGCTTTCTCAAGCATGATAGATATCATATCATTAGAAAATGTAAAATTCATCACATTTTTAGTGTGAAGAAAATTAATAGATTCCAAACCCATTGTGCTAATAACTTTCAGCACCTTTTCGTGACACAAACTTTAACAAGTCAAGAACAGAGGATTCTGACAAGCATCCAACTTGGTGGTAAAATTTTAAAAGTATTTGCTCTAAATTTAGGGGTAAGATAAAATTCTAAGGCAACATGTTACTCCATTTTGTTACCACAATAAGACAATGGAAATGTAAACTAAGGGGTTCAAGACTGAAAAGAAAGAAACAAAATTATTGTCACACACCTCCCTTTAGCTACTTAGAAATTGCAAATGACCATACTGAGAACCTATTAGAAGGAGGTCACCAACGATGATAGAAACAAAATACACAAAACACAATAGCATTCTCAAACACTAGCAGCATGCAATTACAAAATGAAACTCAAAACAGAGATATGGTTTACAATTAGGAACAAAACCAGGAGGTATAGAAAAATACATCTAACAAAGAATTGCTGATGGTTTTTTAATAAACAAAGCTATGTTTATTAAATGCCATAAATAAAACCACAATGAATGGAATTAAAGATGTGTTATAAACCACTCTTCTCCTTACGTTAAGCCAACAACGCTTCATCATTTCAGTGAAATTTCCGTCAAAATCTGAACAGGATTAGTTTTGTTTATTTTATGGAATTTGGTGAGATGATCCAAAAATTCACATGGAAGGATAAAGAAGGCAGAACAAGCAAGACTTTGAAGAGAAATCGGAAGAATAGGGAATTCAGACCGCAAAGATCTGGATTAACTAGAAACTTTAGTTTTTTAAAATTATGGTATTGTCATAGGAATGGGCATGTAGACCAAGGAAACAGAAGTATAATGCCCCCTCTGTAAATGTCTGTAATAGCAGACGGAGCATTGTATAAGTTAACAGGGAAGAGATACGGCATTGAATAAATGGTGCTAGCCGTGTAGAGAAAGATAAATTAGATGCCTGCAATGTTCAGCCGCAAAAACAACTTCAAGATGGATCAAAGACTTGTAGATGAAAAGCAAAATCATGAAACTTTTAGAAAACATAAGAGAACATCTTGACAACATCAGGGTGTGGAAGAATTTCTTAAGACTTTTGTCAAAAGCCCAAACTACAAAAGAAAAGATTTAAGTTTAGACTTTCTGGTGACAGAGGCGCCTAGGTGGCTCACTCCATTAAACATCCAACTCTTGGTTTTGGCTCAGGTCACAGTCTCACGGCTTCATGGGCGTGAGCCTCACATTGGGCTTTGTGCTGACAGTACGTAGCCTGCTTGGGATTCTCTCTCTCTCTTTCTGCCACTCCCCAACTTGAGCTGTCTCTGTCTCTCTCAAAATAAGCTATATGTATATATATGTATATATGTGTGTGTGTGTGTGTGTGTGTGTGTGTGTGTATTTTAAAAAAAAAGTTTTCTGGTGACAAAAGATGCTGAAAAGTGAAAAGCTGAGCTGTATACCTGGAGAATCTGTGTGCAGCCCAATGACCAACCTCAAATTAAAAAATCACAAATCACTTCCTTACTTAGCTGTGTTAAAATGTCATCTTCTTCTCCATGAAGTCTTAACTCGCCGCCATATTTAAAATTGTGACCTCCCCACTTTGACATTCCGTCTCTTTTTCTTGCAGTATTATTCCCTATAAAAAGTAATGCCTTCCAATATGCTATGCAGTTTACTTTTTTATTTTACTTCTTGTTTGTTTCTCTCTGCAAGAATATGAACTCCATGAGGACAGAAATTTTTTCTTGTTTGATTCACTGCTATATTCCTGATACCTATAGGATGGTTTGGAGCCCATAGTACATGCTCAACAGATACTTGTGGAATGAATGAATGAATGAATGAATGAATGAATTTGTTTTTGTAATCAGTGATCATTTTTTAAGTCCTACTAATTAATAAGAAAAAGTCAAGTAACTCAATATGAGTGGGTAAAATATATGTGTAGAAGTTCACAGAGAAAGAAACCCAAATGGTCAATAAATATGAAATATTCAACCCCACTAGACATCAGCAATTCCACTAGTAATTAAAGCAATAAGACTTACCAAAGTGAATAAGCTAACATGAGGTGTTGCTGATGATGTTGGGCAATAAGTACCCTCTTCAGTTGATGAAGTAAGATTGGTACAACTTTAGAGAGCAGTTTGACAGTAAACTGAAGTGAGCTAGAGATGTGCACACTTAGCATTTCAGTAATGCCACTCGACGTGTATACTGGAGAGCACTGGTTCTCAGAGTGGTTTTACCCCCCCCCCCCCAGGGGATATTTGGCAATGTCTGGAGACGTTTTGGGTTTTCACACTGAAGGGGGAGGAGTATTGGGGGGGAGGAGTCACTGGCATCTAGTGGGCAGAGGCTAAGGATGTCACTATGGACCCTACTATGCCCAGGAGGCTCTACAACAAAGAATTATCTGGACCCAAAATGTCAGTGGAAACACTGCGTCAGAAGCATGACCAAAGATGCTCACAACAATACTATTTGTAATGATAATTTTAAAAGTAGAAACAGGCACAGTTCTTAAAACGGAGTGCCATGAAACAGTTTATTTGAGTAAATTACGAATATGTTTCAACATGGGAAATCTGAAAACAATATTGGGTGGAGAAAAAGCAGATTGCTAAAGAGTATGCACAGATACAAGCTACGTAAATTTTTAAAGCTGAACACCAGTGTAGGAAATCCATACAGTAATTGGGCCCCTCATTTAATACCATTGGCACCTGCCCTCATCAGGTACCTGTCTTTGCCTTACTAACGTTATGGTAGTAAGACCTCACATTTTACATGATTCATTTTTTTGGACACAGATTGTTACATACATATATGATAAAAGCAAAAAGGAAAACTACACGGAAATGGTATGTTCCAACTTCGGGAGCATGGTGATCTCTGGGAGAGAAGGAAAGGCAAGGGAAGGCCAGGGAAGGCGAGGCCAGGGAAGGCAAGGTGAGGCTAGGCGAGGGGAGGCGAGGGGAGGCTAAGGGAGGGGAGGGGAGTCTAGGGGACGTGAGGGGAGGAGAGGGGAGGCAAGGGAAGGCGAGGGAAGACAAGACCTGGGTGGTACTTTGACTAAATGTGGAATGTTTTGTTTCTTTTAAGAAGGAAAAATGATAATTGAAGCAAATATAGCAAAATATTAACATTTCCTTAATTTCCATGGCCCATATTATAAATATCTGTTCTATCTGTGTTTTAAAGTAGCTCACAATGGGGGCACCTGGGTGGCTCAGTCAGTTAAACGTCCGACTTCAGCTCAGGTCATGATGTCCCAGTTCATGAGTTCAAGCCCCACGTCAGGCTCTGGGCTGACAGCTCAGAGCCTGGAGCCTGCTTCAGATTCTGTGTCTCCCTCTCTCTCTGTCCCTCCCCCATTCATGCTTTATGTCTCTCTCCTTCAAAAAATAAATAAACATTAAAAAATTAAAAGAAGTATAAAGTAGCTCACAATGAATAACCAAGAACAAAAAGATAGAAAAAGGATGAAAGGTAGACCAGCACTGGTTTTTAGAATGCAAAGTAAATACAAATCACAGGTCTGCTGCTTTCTCTGTACAACCTTGAGGAGACAGTTCAGTGCTCCTGGGTGTTCTTTCCCTCTCTGTAAAATGGGCTGATAATCCTTAGCCTCCATCAGTATTCCTCAAACTTCAGACATTCTGTACTGCTTCACCATTTCTGCTGGTATTCCTTCATTGCCTGTGCTATTTGGGAAGTCAGCGTATAACCTAAAACCACTTTTCATCTTTCCTGTGATCCCCATGCCCCACTTTGTTGGGTTTTTTTTTTTACTTTTTTTTAACATTTATTTTTGAGAGAGAGAAAGTGAGCCCAAGTAGGGGAAGGGCAGAGAGAGAGGGAGACACGGAATCCGAAGCAGGCTTGCTTGAAATCACAAGCCATGAGATCACAACCTGAGCCGAAGTCAGATGTTTAACTGACTGAGCCACCCAGATTCCCCTGTTTTTGTTTTTGTTTTAATGTTTGTTTATTTTGACAGAGAGAGAGAGGGCATGCATGTGAGCAGGGGACGGGCAGAGAGAGAGAGGGAAAGAGAGAATCCCAAGTAGGCTCCCCAGCACTGTCAGTGCAGAACCCATCACGGAGCTTGACCTCACAAACTGTGAGATCGTGACCTGAGCCCAATCAAGAGTTGGTCACTCAACCAACTGAGCCACCCAGGCCTCCCAAACATGCCCCACTTTGGAAAACATTGCTCCATTGTACGGAACTTTGTGAAAAAAATGAGGCACTAAATGTGACGACACCCAACCATGTTTATGTATATTATATACTCAGCAAATGCAGTAAATAAGTGTTGGATCTTAAGCTGTGTATTTTATGTCACAAATTACTTCTCATAAGTCAAAAATATCAAATGCAGTCAAGGCACCTGCGTGACTCAGTTCAGCGTCTGATCACGATCTCACGGCTCATGAGTTGGAGCCCCACGTCGGGCTCTGTGCTGACATCATGGAGCCTGGAGCCTGCTTCAGACTCTGTGTCTCCCCCTCTGCCCCTCTCCCGCTCATGTTCCGTCTCTCTGTCTCTGAAAAATAAATAAACATTAATTTTTTTTTCAAGTATCTAATGCAGTCATTCTAATTTCATATTTAAAAAAAATGTGATTTTATTTATCTAGGAAACAATGCTTTGGGGGTTTATTTCTTTTTTTTCTCTCTTGGATATAGTAAATATTTTTCCTACAACCTTATTTATAGCATTAATTTATTACACTGATAAATTTGTTATTCAATAAAATAATGTAACTTGAGAGGTTCTAAAGGGCAGGCTTTTATTGAATAATGATCTCAGGTATTCCAGAGGGGAGAGATAGCAAAGCTGCCCCTCTCCCCACCCACTTCCTTGCTTCTGGCCCCTACTTTGGGGGGTTAGTGATGATTCTTTGGAGCGAAAGATTTGAGTGAGCTGAGAAATAAGTCAACAGTGTCACAGGTGATGACTCCAGCCGTAAGTCAAAGAACTATCTTCTGAGAACAGGTTGCAAAAAAACAATGGGGTCCTAGGAAGACTATTTCAACCACACCCGCATGAATAAATGGGTTTCGCACCCGCAGGGCAGCCTGGAGTCTTGCTTACAGGATGGCCACACAGAACTATTGTTTGATGATGTCCTTCTGTTCATGGTCTTCCCTGGATAGGCTCCAAGCTAGAGCCCTATTGGACTAATATTTTCACTATGGTCTCAATGTGCTTTCAGCAAAGCCATCAGGATACAAATAATTTAAAGTCCCAAGCACAGTCTGCATTTTAAAGAAATGTACTTTAAAACCATCTACTTCTCTAAGAAGCTCTTCTTTAAAGGTTTGGTAGGAGAGGGAACAGAAGTCTGGAGAACATTGAAAGGTTGACTCATCCAGGCTATCCCTATTCATTAACAAGATGCATAAATGAAAACTTAGCACCACATACCAGGACAATCAAAAGATATTTAAAATTAAAAAAAATTTTTTTTAAGTTTATTTATTTTGAGAGAGAGGGTGAATGTGGATAGGGCAAAGAGAGAGGGAGAGATAATCCCAAGCAGGCTCCACACTGTCAGTATGGAGCCCAATGTAGGGCTTGAACCCACAAACCAGGAGATCATGACCTTAACTGAAACCAAGAGTCAGACATTCAAATGACTAAGCCATCCAGGTGCCCTTTAAAATACTTTAAAGGATTAAAGACCTAACTATGAGACATGAAACCATAAAATTCCTAGAACATGGGCATTGGCTTTAGCAACATTTTTCTAGATACGTCTCCTTAGGAAAGGGAAACAAAAGCAAAAGTAAACTTTTGGGACCACACCAAAATGAAGAGCCTTTGCACAGTGAAGAGAACCGTGAAGAGAATGAAAAGGCAACCTACTGAAAGGGAGAAGATATTCACAAATGATATATTCATAAGGGATTAAAATCCAAGGTAATTAAAGAACTTCTACAACTCAACAAAAAGTAATAATCTGATTTAAAAAGTGGTCAGAGTAGCTAAATAGACATTTTTTCAAAGAAGACTTGCAATGTGGCCAACAGACACATGAAAAGATGATCAACATCACTAATCATCAGGGAAATGCAAATCAAAACCACAGTGAGATATCCCCTTACACCTATCAGAATGGCTAGAATCAAAAAGACAGGAAATAACAAGTGTTGGTGAGGATATGGAGAAAAAGGAACACTTGTGCACTTTTGGTAGGAATTTTAATTGGTGCAGCCACTGTGGAAAACAGTATGGAGTCACTCAAGAAATTAGAAATAGAAATACCATATGATCCAGCAATTCCAATACTGGGCATTTACCCAAAGAAAACAAACATACTAATTTGAAAAGATATATGCACCCTTGTTTATTGCAGCATTATTTATAATAGCCAAGATATGGAAGCAACCTAAATGTCCATCAATAGATGAATGGATGAAAATAAGGTACCTATATACAGTTGACTATTACTAAACTATAAAAAAAGGATGAGATCTCACCATTTACAACAAAAAGGATAGAAGGTATTATGCTAAGTGATATAAGACAAATACCACATGATTTCACTTATATGTAGAAAAAAATCAAATGAATAAACAAACAAAAAGCAAGAACAGACTCGTAAATACAGAGAACAAAATGATGATCGCCAGATGGGAGGGGAGTAAGCGATGGGAAAAATGGGTGAAGGGGAGTGGGAGATACAGACTTCCAGGTATGGAATGAATAAGTCACAAGAATAAAGGTATAGCATAGGGCATGTAGTCAATGGTACTGTCATAGCGTTGTATGGTCACAAATGGCAGCTACACTTGTGGGGAACACGGCATAACGTACAGACTTTTTAATTCACTATGTTATACACCTGCAACTAATGTAACATTGTGTGTCCACTATGCTTCAATATGAAAAAGTAAATTTTATTTAAGACAAAGTAAAAAAAAAAGAGTTTACTCTACAAGATATCAGACCACGAGCTTTGGGGGCATATATAGAAAACCTAGCGATGGTCCCTAAACTCACAGAGTCTACATTGTTATCAGAGAGAAATATTTGAGGGTAAAACACCAGTATGCACTAGAAATGATCAGAAATCCATTTCAACACTTTAAGAGATATGGTAGAATGTGTGTGTACCAGATTCACTCCTAAATAGATGGTAATGGTAATAGCCTGAGAGTGGCCAAGCTATTCTTCTTAGCACTCACCGTTTGAATGCCTACCTTGTCCTAGGCATCATGTCAAGTACTTTGCACATGTAACTCGGATGCTTCTAAGTCCTTCAGGTTTCTCTGGGTCTGCTTCCTTTGAAATGCCTTGAGTTTCCATCCCTCATAATGTGCAAAATCCAACACATTCTATAATTGACAGTGTGCATGTGAGAGTGAGAGGTGGGTGTTACCTGTCTCCTCACCCAGACTCCCTCTCCCGGATTCTCGGTCACCCCCTCCCAGCTACCCCGGTGTAAGCTGATCTTCCCTCTGCCCTCTTTACCCCCCTCATGACACACCTCCCTTCTTCTTCCTTCCTGAAAACATCACTCACACACAAGCATTGCAGCCAGAAACTGTCTGGAAGGTTGGAGGGAAACAATAAAGCGCCTTAAGAACAGAACAGGGTGGAAACAATCTAAGGTGGAATATTTTAGATCTGACACCGTCTTCTTCTCTCCAAAGATCTCTTCCACTCAGCCCCACTTCCCTCCAAATTTCAGCCTCCTCAACCTGTGCCCATTTCCCTGGACTGGCTATAGTGACCTGGATTTCAAAAACTTTACTAAGCAGAGAAAATCAACTCCTTTGAATTCAGTCCTTCTCCGTGATCTAGACTTGGTGGGAGAAGGGGTTGCCTTTCAAAGACCAAAAGACACATCAGGATATTTTCTAAACAAAAGAACAATTCTCCCCTTAAGAAGTATTCTTCTGACTTGACCATCAATTCAAATGGAAGCAATCTAAAAATAACATTCTTGTTCTTCCTCACTTCTTAAGCACATACATATACACCTGGAACAAGTGATTGTTACTCCCATTTTACAGATGAAGAAAGTGGAGTTTAAGGAGATTAAAGTACCTAATCCCCTAGTTTGTGAGCGATGAAGTTGGAATCCATACCTGGATTTACTGACTCTAAAATGGATAACACTTGACTACTCTATTATATATCTCTGGCACAGAAAGCAAGGCTACTGGCATTCAAGAAAAGTCAGGGAGTGGAACACCTGGGTGGCTCAGTCAGTTGAATGTCTGACTCTTGATTTCGGCTCAGGTCATGATCTCACAGTTTGTAAGTTCAAGCCCCACGTTGGGCTCTGTGCTGACATCGTGGAGCCTGCTTGGGATTCTCTCTCTCCCTCTCTCTGCTCCTCTCCTTCTCACTCTCTCTTTCTCTCTCTCTCTCTCTCTCTCTCTCTCTCTCCCTCTCAAAATAAATAAAATAAACATTAAGAAAGAAAGAGAGAGAGAAAGAGAAAGAAAGGTCAGACGGTGGCAGAAGGTAGAGGAGAGGAGATTTCAGTTGGAGGAAGAGACATGTAAGTGAGAACCAGTCCAAACATGAAGCTATAATGATTTGAACTAAGGGGTGGCAAGGGGTAAAGAGTTCGGGTGGTGAAGGAGGAACAAAAAGAATGAAAAATGGCTTCATGTTTTCTTGTTTGGGTGGCAAGCATTCATTCATTCATTCATTCGCTCATTCAACTAACAGGTACTGATATATCAGGCGTATATATGTCAGGCATTGGGCCAAACAAGAATAGGAAAGTCAGGGATGAGAGGATCAGACGTCCGTGGTCAGACACAAACAGGCTGCAGGAGGGCAGACTTCCCCTTGTAATGTCCAGCAGGCAGCCGGAAATACCAAACTCATTTGCCTCAAAGTTGGTGGTGCTCAGAGAACACCAGGTGGCAGCACGGACTTGGAGGTTAAAGTGAAGCCCGACCAGCTAGTATCTATTAAGTTTCCTATTTTACATTTGAAATGGATTCAAACAAAATACCGTCATTCTTAAGAGGGTACATTTTAAAATATCATAAGCAATGTTAACTAATTAAATGCTTCTTTAAACATTTATGAATAACCTTTCATTTGGCGAGGGAGTGGTTTGTTCTACTAAAATATGTACATTAATATTGCCTAGCTTTTCCATAACGTAATTTATCCAAAAAAAATCTAGCAGAAATGTGCATACAAGTGGGGCAACGGTCTTCCAGCTGGACACGTATTCCCAGTATTATTGAATTGTACATCACCACGTTCACAGTTTGTAAGCTAAAGTCTCCGCATACTGGCAGGGATGGAAAATACTGTAACTGAGAACCTGGAGGTTCTACTACTGCTCTGTGAGGTGAATGTTTTGTCGCGTAATTAGCATGTTATATTCCCGTGTGTTTCGTGTAGATCTGTTGCTATGTTCAGCATAATCCTTCTCTCCATGCTCTGTGTTCCATCCCACCCCGCCCTCCTGGAAATGAAGCGCACTGAATACCCCTTTGCTCTCAGCTTGTCTCATCCTTCTTACAATTACTCCTCCATGAGCTTCTCACTCCATGAGCTCACAAGTCTGCCCGTAATCCAACAGTGAGCTGTTGTTAGGAAGGAGCCAGTGTGAGAGCTGGCATGAAGCCCGCCCAGCGCACAGTGAAGGAAGACCCACGCAGAACAACAACACTACCTTCATCCTCCACACTGAGAGCTTCACAAAAGCTTTAGAGCTTTTAGAAAGACCTGCGTGGCAGGGCCCCCGGCTGGCTCGGTTGGTAGAGCATATGACTCTACCATATGATCTCAGGGTTGTAGGTTCAAGCCCCACGTTGCCTATGGAAATTACTCAAAAAAAATAAAATCTTAAAAAAAAAAAAAAAAAAAAAAGAAGGATGCAGTTGGCAATTAACACCAGGCTCCTATGTTGGTTTCCTTGATTGGTATTTCGCTGTGTGAAGTTATTCTGTATTGTTTAGTCACTGGTAAATAGTCCGTTCCAACTGTGAATTTAGTTCTTCTCAACTGATCACTTTGTTGTCCTTCTATAAGTCTAAATGACTGAAATTCTTCAGGTGTTAATCCATGGTTTTATCCAGCAAAGTGGGGGAAAAAATAAAAGAAACTTACATTGCGAACAGTCTACCCATCAAAACACGTGTCTCTTTCTGAGATATGGTGGAGCTCCAGAGGGCAAGAAAAGAAGAGATTTCTGTAACACACGGGAAAACTGACACAGAAAAGGGGGGGGGGGGGAAGAAAGATAATGCAGACGAAAACATTATACTCCCATGGAGATGTATTTTACAAGACAACTCTCAGTATTATGAAAGGCAAAGAAAATCAGAGGAATTGTTCCAGACAAAATGGACATGACACCTAAATGTGTTGCAGGAACATGCATTGGATCCTGCGCTAGGAAATAAAGGAAATTATTGGGATAATGGACAAAATGAAAATATTGATTCAATATATTGTGTAAATGCTACATTTCCTGAATTTGATCTTTGTACTGTGGTTAGGTAAATGAACATTCTCGTTTTAGGAGACGGAGGCAGAAGTGTTTAAGGAAAAAGGAGCATGGTGTTGGTAACTTGTCAGATAGCTCAGAAAAAAAAATAGACGTGAAAAATCAAATACTGCAAAATGTTATCAAGTGCCGAATCTAGGTGAAGTTTAAAGGTTTATGGAAGTTCCTTTCACTGTTCTTACAATTTTTCTGTACACTTGCAATTAGTTTACATTTAAAAGTAACAACGAGGGGCGCCTGGGTGGCGCAGTCGGTTAAGCGTCCGACTTCAGCCAGGTCACGATCTCGCGGTCCGTGAGTTCGAGCCCCGCGTCAGGCTCTGGGCTGATGGCTCAGAGCCTGGAGCCTGTTTCCGATTCTGTGTCTCCCTCTCTCTCTGCCCCTCCCCCGTTCATGCTCTGTCTCTCTCTGTCCCAAAAATAAATAAACGTTGAAAAAAAAATTAAAAAAAAAAAATAAAAGTAACAACGATAATGATATTAATAATAATGCTACATTCTTCTGCTTCCCATCACACTCACACAGTTGGACAGCTTTGTCTAATCATCTGTGATCACTATAGAATTAAATATGCTCAGGTCTAGGTCTAAAGGTTACATTAGATACCTTTTGTTTTGGTTTATTTACATATTTATTATTAATTACAATATTACGTAAGATAATATATTACATTATGGAAGAATATAATATTATATATATTATTTAAATATTTTTAATAGAAAGGTCAGAGCAGAAAGAAGAGAACTTTTTTCTGAATCACTGAGAGTAAGTTACCAACCTGATAGGCCATAACTGCAGAATACTTCAGTGGGCATTTCCTACAAACAAGGCCATTCTCCTCCAGAATCATAACACAACCACCAAAATCAGAAGATTAACACCGATACATAACTACCATCTGATTCTCAGGTCCCCTCGTCTCACTATTGTCCTCCCACTAACGTCCTTTACAGTGAGTGGGTCCAGTTTAGAACCACATGTTAGACACAGTTGTCTGTCTCTTTGTACCCCTTTGCTCAGGAACTGTCCCTCAGACGCGTTTGTCCATTTGAAGAGAGTAAGTCAACTATTTTGTGGAATGTCCCTTAATCTAAGTTCCGTTGTTCCGTCACGGTTAGCGTCAGGTTATGTATCTTTGGCAGGAATATCACAGATGTGATGCTGCGTTCTCATTGCACAAGAGCCGTGGCACATTATTTCAGTTTGTCCTGTTATTGTGATGTTCACTTTGGTGGCCTGACTAAGGTGTTGACTGCCAGACTTCTCCGAAGTAAAGTTCCTCTCTTTTTTTTTTTTTTTTTAATTTTTTTTTTCAACGTTTATTTATTTTTGGAACAGAGAGAGACAGAGCATGAACGGGGGAGGGGCAGAGAGAGAGGGAGACACAGAATCGGAAACAGGCTCCAGGCTCTGAGCCATCAGCCCAGAGTCGAACTCCCGGACCGCAAGATCGTGACCTGGCTGAAGTCGGACACTTAACCGACTGCGCCACCCAGGTGCCCCTAAAGTTCCTCTCTTTATCTTCGTGATTGATAAGTATATTGTGCACAGGTACTTTTAGGATAAATACCCCATCTCTCACCAGACTTGCAATTTATTCATTTGTTTCTATCGGTATAGACTCATAGTTTTCTATTTTATTCAGTAGTGTATAATCTACTAGTAATATTATTTATTTTAAAGCACAAATTGTGCCTGACTTGGCTAGTGGGAGCCCCTAAAAACTGGGTGTGTGTTCTTCTGACATATCCCCATCATTCTTTGCGTACTCTCTTCATTTCAGACACAGGGAAAAGTTTTCTGTCTCATCCTGGACTTTCCTGCCCCGGCCCAGGAATCAGCAAGTTCTCCCAGGAACCCGGTTCCTTTTTCTAGAATGATATTGGGAAAACCTGATCTGGGTGCTAGGAGTTTTGTTCAGTTATTAGGGCATCATTTCACCCAGTGGACAAGATCAGACAATAAATGTATGCCTGTGTGTATACTTAAATCTATGTCTATCTTTCTATTTAATGAAAAACTGTATATTCACACTGATACTACGAATTCCAATCCAACACTACTGGGTTCATTCTGTTTTCTCCCCCTCTCTGGCAGTGAGAAATCTCCCATTACTCTTTAATACATCTATCTATTTGATCGATTCCCCAATAAATAAACAATCTCTGCGGCCACCATTCACTTCTCGTATAGAAGCGTTCTTCACTATACCTTGGCTCTAAGACATCAAGGTTTGGTTATTACTCTTCTGCACAGATACCTCCTTACTTAGTCTGGGCTCCAACACCTCATGCCAGGCCACTCCTCCCTAAGGATTTCCTTCCCACCCTACTCAAGTTCTAATATTCACTGCCCCACCCCACCCCCTGAGCGGAGGACACACCCACACAGGGATGCCCAAGGGTGGGAGCTCATTCTTCCAGCCGACTTCTTCATTTGTTACCATTCTTTATAAAGTCAGTGAAAGTAGAGAGAAAATAAAATTTACGTGGAATAATCTCCACAAGACGGCAATGTGTTTATAAGCTTAAATGAAGCAGGCTTGAAATGAATTATGTAGCTATTAAGATTATAACCCATTAAGTTTTAAATTCTCTAAACTCAAATCATATGAAATTTGCCCGAGTAGTGTAGACTTCTATGGAAGTCAGGATAGCAGGATCTGCTCTTCCTCTCTCTACAAGACTATGGAACAATTTCTGAGTTTCCCGGATGACATTAAGAATTCAGAGAATGTGCTTCAAAACCTGTTCCATTTTAATGAAGTCATCTGTTGATTCTGTTTCTGTTAGTAAACAAGCAATCAAATGTACTGGGTCTTTTCTTCTACTGGGTGGCTGAGTATTTACTTGAACTGTCAGGCACCCAAGACTTTCTCACACAACGGTGAGGGGAGCCACACGGGCCTCTGCTCTGTCCCTGAGTTTGAGTCTGTGTGGATGATGCCATTTGCATGGCCACTCTCTGAACTCCATTTTTGGCTCTTGATCTATATCTAAACTTCCTGCTTTTCAACAGAGTCCACGTAGTTCACAGGAAAGAGGATGGACTTTGGAGCCAGTCAGGAACAGTTTGCAATCTCTTTAGGTAAAGTTTAGTCTTCTCATCTAGAGAATAGCTTCAAAAGCTATGCCTGTTTTGCTAAATTTCCGTGGCAATTTGGGATAGCATAAATTTATTGGGGGAAATAATTTGATAATTACATGTGTGCTCTTTTTACTTCTTAGTTTCCTAATACGTGGCCTTGGTCCTAGGACACTCAAGGAACCCCTCTGCCTGAGGGAAGGGAGATTAAGATTTCTATAAAAGGAACACAAAACAAAACTAACAACAACAACAAAATGACAGATAGTGTTCCGTTTCTGTCATTGAAACTGTGGTTTAGTTTAAATGAAGCAAAACATTTAAAGCTTTAAAAAAAACATTAGAAATGTAGCTTAAATGAAGCAAAACAAAGGCCTTTCAGGGGAGGCTTTGCCACAAGAAAAGATTACCTAAATTTCATTTTATCTTTTTCTTTAGCTTTGAGTCTTGAGCAAACAGAGCAGAAGAACAGAGAAGCCTTCCTTTTTCTGTAAAGGACACAGGGAGGGAGAAGAGTGAGATGATCTGATGGATGTGCCTGGATTCTTCCCTCTGAAATTTGTTACATAAGTTGAATACATGGACTCTTATCTTGCTACTTGTCTGGGTCTTGGGGAGGAGGACACCTCATAAGCGGCCACATACCAAGCAGGGAACAGTCCGTCCCAATAAACTTGGAAGTACAATGTGGTCAGAGAAATGCCTTGAAGTGTAGCTTCCCAGGCTACTCTCCTTCCCCCAAGGCAAGGACACCATGGAGGCCAGTGGACCTGCCATGGGGCTGCTAGGATAAGGCAAAGTGACTTGCAGCAGAGGCTAAGGGTGGACTGGCCAGGTGACCACATGAAGCATGAAACAGAGAATCAGGAGCTATAAAGGGTGGGAGATGACAAGCTAAGACAGTCTGTGAGAATTGATAGGCTCTGCCCAGAAGCATTGCCCAAAAGGAAGACCCATGAGCTCATCAGCCCACAACAGCAGGTTTGGAAGGAGTTGACGAAGTACCATCACTCTAGAGTGCCAGATAACACTCCAGATTCAACCCAAGACCAGAGGACCCCTTTCCCCCAAACCCAAGAGGTTGTGTGGCCACCCTGTACTACCTTCTACACCAACCACACCATCTCCGGGAGAAGGCAGAGAGGGAGTAATCTGAGAGACAGAATGTTTTCATCCATATGAGAATTTTTGCTTAAATAGGATTGTTCTATTTTTTAGGTTGGACTAAGTTTAGCCTACATTAGAGATTTGTTTTGTCTTATCTCTGCACAGAGTGGGGAAAGGGAAAAGTCTATATAAAAGGTCTTATCTTTGGTCACAGACTCAGGCTGCTACAATGCGTACCCTGCTTATTCGTATGATGCTTTTAGGCCCAACTCAGTCCTAATGACTTCCACCAAAATAAGCAGCCAAGAAACTGAAAACAGGGTCTGAACACAGCCAAGTTATCTTCCAAGAGCAGTTATTAACATCCCATCTGTCACAAACTCCCTCTGCCAACAGTGAGAGAGTGCCGCCCATGGCCAAGGATGGGAGACTATGGGAGAGCAATGGCTTCCAGCTCCTTCTTTGTTGATCCAATCAATATGCTTCTTTTCCATTTCTTTAAGGGCTGATGTTAAGACTGTTGAATTTCATGGAAAGAGGAGAAAGTATTAGGGAAATTTGCACAAGCTAACCTAAGCAGACTTTCTGCAACTCTGCCCATGGTAGGCCACCGTCGATCATTTCATTTCTTCCTTTTTTTTTTAAATTTTTTAATTTGAGAGAGAGAGAGAGATCATTCTTGAGTGTGGGAGAAGAAAAGAGAGGGAGGGAGAGAGAGAGAGAGAGAGAATATCTTAAGCAGGCTCCATCGTCAGCACAGAGCCTGACGTGGGGCTCAATCCCACAACCGCTGGATCATGACCTGAGCCAAAATCAAGAGTCAGACGCTCAACCAACTGAGCCGCCCAGGTGCCCCAGCCATTTCATTTCCATAACTTTCAGGGAATGACAACAGGGACAAGCCTATATACCACATCTAAGTAAAGACTTACTTTTTAAACAGAACCCTGTACTCAACTGAATTCTTAGGACTTGGACCAAAGGAAGAAAACACAAAAGACAAAGCAAAAGATGAGAGGAAAAGTGTCTGGGCCTAAATGTTTACTTTGTACCACCTGAAACCGTATCACAAAATATCAGCGATTCGCCTTATGAAGCTACCTTGCCAAAACAGTACCTTTACAGGGACTTGGAACATAATTCATGTTTCATTTTACATGAAACTGATTAGAAGTATCTATGTTTTATTTACCAACAAGGCCAAATTGCTCACTACTGTGAGCTGTGTTTCTGCCCAAGCTTTGCAGGTGCTGGAGCCTATTAAAAAAAAAAGAAAAAGAAAAAAAAAGCCCTAATTCTGAAGGCAAAATAGGAATTTTCCTACTGGCAGTTCCCTTCTTGGTTAATTAGATGGTATTAGGAAGAAAAAGGTTGGCCACGTTATCTAGAAGAAAGTATTATTAGAGACGGCATTATATCCTAAAAACATTTAAAAGCCTGTGTTTCGGTCTCTAATGTGCCATCTGGAGCAGCTAGTTAGGGAAAATTAGAGCAAATTGATAGGAATATAAAAATTGCCTCAATTTATTAACAAAGATAAAACTCTCTTGATGGGGGAAAAAAAGAGCATTTCAAGTGTCATTTGTGAGTCGTGACTTGACAGACAACAAATAAATAAGGAGGACGAAGAGTCAAAGACTTGTCACTTGTTAGAACACTGGCACACCTGTACTCTAAGAAGTCAAGGAACTTCTCAGAGACCCATTTCCCTTTTTATAGACTAGAGATAAGTTTTTAATTAAAATATATATATATAGAGAGAGAGAGAAAGTCTTTTGCAGTGAAGATTTAGGAGCTGGCTCTCAATTCCTAAGTCTCCTACTTATTTTCTGGCTTAAACAAGGATGGGTATTCTGACTAATGAATCATTATGTTTATAAAGTCCAACATAAACACACTGTCGTTACAATGACCTTGGTTCAAAAAAGTTGTCATGCTTTCTACCACTTATGTTAGGAGGAGAAGAAAGATTGAAATACTTAAGAAATGGTTCTCAAAAAAAAAAAAAAATAGACAATGGTGAATACGCCTACTATCTGTGTACTTCTTACCAGATGCTACAAAAAACCTGATAGAAACTGAGGAAAAATCGCTGGTCTCACAAAGATTCGTTCGTCTCCACCAGGGACCGCTAGGAAGTCAATTCCTGCAGATCATTTTGCACACAGAAGGAGAGCAATGTGGTAACTTCATGGTAAACGCTCTCCACTTTTCCTTTAGAAATGGCTTTGGATTTTTTTACAACGGGTGTCTGCAGGTTACGGGATGGAAATTTCTTGTGGCGTGATTCATTTCTGGTTTTGCTAACAGAATTACTCACCGTTTTTTGAGAAAAAGCATTCACCATGCTGAAGCCTAGAACTTGCTTAGAAAGTAGGAACAGTTCTAACCTCAGACTCATAATCTGGATGCATCGAATGTTACAGCTGTATCTGGTTACCTTTCGAACATTCTCTTATGAGTAAATAAATGAGCACTGGAATGTTCAGTTAAGAAAACAATAATATAAGACCAAAGCATTTTTAAGCCACCTTATTGAGGTGTGACTGACATTCAAAAGCTGTACATATTTAATGTATATACTTTGATGTCTTTGGAGATAAGTAAACACCGAAAAATCATCATCACAATCTGAGTCATAATTGCATTTATCACCTCTTTAAGTTTTCTCTCACCCTCTTATTATTATTACTTTTTGTGATGAAAAACATTTAACATAACATCCACTCTCTTTGCCAATTTTTATTTTTGGTTTAATTAAAAATTTTTTTAATGTTTATTTATTTTTGAGAGAGAGACAGAGCGGGGGCAGAGAGAGAGGGGACATGGAATCTGAAGCTGGCTCCACGCTCTGAGCTGGCAGCACAGAGCCTGACATGGGGTTCAAACCCACAAACCGTGAGATCATGACCTGAGCCAAAGCCGGATGCTTAACCAACTGAGCCACCCAGGCACCCTGCAAATTTTTAAATACACAATACAGTATTGTTGACTATAGGCTCTACTCTGTAGAGTAGATCTTTAAGATTTATTCATCTTGTATAATGGAAACTTTGTACCTTTTGACTAATACTCTCTCACCATCTCCCCCTGGTGCCTGGCAAGGACCATTGTACTCTCTGCCTCTATGAGTTTGACTATTTTAGATTCCTCATAGAAGTAAGAGTAAAGCATTTTTCTAAGTTAGTGATCATGTGCTAGTAAACTGGAAACACAAAATCTAAATGGAAATAAAAAGAATTATAAATCCAATATATTTTGATACAGCCAAAATGCCATGATTTAGGTGGACGATAAATGGTGCGCATCCTACCGAAAGCAAAAACTTTCCAAAGGAAAAGTGTTTCATTCAAATATTTTTAAATGTGGCTGAAATGGTTATCTGAACCCACGAGGAATGCCTCTGCTATGGACTTTGACTTTTCTGGGTCACAGTTAGGAACTGATCCCATCTAAGGGAGATTTGTAATTAAGCAGCTTCAGGCTGGAGGTCATGGTGCCCCTTTGCTCTGACATACCTGCTGGGTTCCCTTTACATCAGTCACATGCACAGTCCCCTGTCTTCCCCACTTCCAACCCTGGGCGACTTACTCACTGACCCATGTTTGATAGATGTGATTCCACAACCAAAAGCACTTCATAGTTACACAGAGAAAGTCCTCCTTGGGGCACGGGATCCTAGTTAGTGCAAAAGGTACTTTGATATCTTCAAAGACTGAGTGCTCTCGTAGCATATCTGACTTCAAAGTTTTAAGCCATTCAAGAACTTCCACGGTCTGGTCTTACCGTTCCCTTCCAGATTGTTCGCAACGCCCTTTCCTGTTTTCCCACACTTCTGTATAGCTGGAAATACTAAGAGTTTTGCTTGCTTGTTTTATTTAATGCCCCCACGTTTTCTTTTGTGTAATTGGCAAAAATTTCATTCTCCTCGGGGCGCCTGGGTGGCTCAGTCGGTTAAGCATCTGACTCTTGGTTTTGGCTCGGGTCATGATCTCATGGTTCCTGCGATCGAGCCCCACATCAGGCTCTGCAAGGACGGTGTGGAGCCTGCTTGGGGTTTCTCTCTTTCCCCCTCTGTCTCCTCCCCCCAACTCCAGCTCATTCTCTCTCAAAATAAATAAACGTAAAAAGAATTTTAAAAAATTTCTTTCTCCTCAAGTTGTGACTATTTGTTTACATCCCACCCTGTCTTCTTACAAGCTGCATTCAAATGACATTACCTTTGTGAAGCCTTCCCTGAATCTCCATCAACCCCTGGCTAGACGTAATCTCTCCCTCACTGCTACATTCCAATAGCAGTTAGCTAGTACATCTTTTTTTTTTTTAATAATACATTTTATTTAATTCAATGTATCCAAAGTATTATTTCAATTTGTAATCAATACAAAAATTATGAATGATCTTTTGTTTTGTAGTGAGTCTTCAAAAAAATCCTGTGTCTTTTACCACATCATTAGAGGTTTTGACAAGACGAATAGAAGATAAAAAAGTTTTTTAGAGGGAGACTTTATCACATTCTAGCTTGTGTTCTTTCTTTTTTTTTTTTTAATGTTCATTTCTTTTGGAGACAGAGACAGACAGAGCATGAACGGGGGAGGGTCAGAGAGAAAGGGAGACACAGAATCCGAAGCAGGCTCCAGGCTCTGAGCTGTCAGCACAGAGCCCGACGCGGGGCTCGAACTCAGGAACCGTGAGATCATGACCTGAGCCGAAGTTGGCCGCTCAACCGACCGAGCCACCCAGGTGCCCCTGTGTTTGTTATTTCTATGCAACTCTCATTTTCCCTCACAGTAATAATAATAATAATAGCAGCTACCACTGTTTTGAGGGCTCACTGTGCCATAAACACTGGGCACGCTAGACCTTAAATCTCACAGTAGCTCTGTAAAGCGAGCATTTCGATCTCTATTTCAAATGAGCAACCAGGTTTAGAGAGCATGAAGCAGGATGGCCCATCCTCACAGTGTCAGCAAGTGGTAACGCTGGGATTCAATAAAACCTCAGTCCAGCCCCAGAACCCATTCTCTTAGCCACTGCCCTATACCCAGATCCAGAAGTTCTTTAAAAGGGAGCTGGAGGAAACTCACAACTGAACACCTAAACCGTACCTGGCACTGGAGCAGGAATTTTCATGGTGCATTATTTCATTTATCTGTGAGTTACATGGTATAATCCCCACTTTGCAGTAGGGAAAGCCAAGGTTCACTATAGATATATATATTTTTTGAAAGGGAACTGACTAGAATAAGACATCTGTAATCCATATAACTGGTGAAAGATTGAGAGCCAGAATATATAAACATGTCCTATAAGTCAACGAGAAAAATCATAACTACCCAGCGAGAAAATGGGCAAAAGCCATGAACAGGGCAAAAGCCATTGAGCACAGAAGAAACCAGAATGATCAAAAACACATGCGCTGATGTTTTGACTATTTCAGCATTACTAGAAATAAAGGGAAATACAAATTACAACGAGATGCATTTCACAGTTATCTAATTAACAAAAATTAAAATACCTGACCACCCCAAATGTTAAGATAATAAGGGGTTTTTTTAGATGAGAAATGAGAATGAAAACTGATACAGTCATTTCAGAAAGAAATTATATAACGCCTATTGGACCTAGCAATTTCACTTCTACATATATATTCCCTGGAAAAGCTTTCCTCAAAATAAATACAGGTATGTTCACCCCAGTACAGACTGGGAAATGGATAAACTCTGGTATTGTAATATAATGGAATATTTTGTTTACTGGGTTAAAAAGAATAATTCTTGTATCAAAAATAGATCAATCTTGATAACATAATACTGAATTTTAAAAGTTGCAAAAGTGTACATTTATGAAAATTTTAAAACAAATGAGGATACCAAATATTGTTTATGGGTAGCAATTACCAAAGTCTACATGAAGTATATGGAGTAAAAGCATTTTTAAAAGTATAAAAAGCATTTTTTAAGTACAAAAACAAAGTATTTATGTATTCACATTAAAAGTGGATTGCTAAATAGGCGTTGTAAAATCTTTCTCTGAGATGGTGGTAGCAATTTTCATTTCCTATTTCCAGTATATGAAACTTCCTATGGCCAACATTTGGAGTGTTCGGGCATTTTAATTTTTGTCAATTTAAAGAGTATGGGGCGCCTGGGTGGCTCAGTCAGTTAAGCCCCGACTTCGGCTCAGGTCATGATCTCACAGTTTGTGAGTTCAAGCCCCGCAGTGGGCTCTGTGCTCACAGCTCAGAGCCTGGAGCCTGCTTCCCATCCTGTGTCTCCTCTCTCTGCCCCTCCCCCACTCATGCTCTGTCTCTCTCAAAAATAAAATAAACCTTACAAAAAAATTAAAGAGTATGAAATGGCATCTCATTGGTTTAGTTGGTATTTCCCTTCATCCTAGCCATGCTGACTATCATCTCCTACGATTACCTCTGGTGAAGGAGATAAAGGACTGAGATGAGGGTTTATACTGGTTTTTGTCTCCGAATAACAATGCCGGAAATTTAATAGCTTAAACCAACACCCATTGACTGTGTCAGTTTCTGTATGTTAGAAGTCCAGGATGTCTGATCAGGGTCCAAGGTTGAAACCGAGGAGTCCACAAGACAGTGTTCGCATTGGACTGGAAAAGAACCCAAGCTCCGTCAGGTTGTTTGCAGGGTTCTTTCCGTCGCAGCTGTAAAGTTATGGCGGCCTGTTTTTTCAAAGCCGGAAATGAAAGAGAGGTTCTCTGTTGTTGCAAGTCTCTGACTTCCAGATGCCCTTTCAAGGGGCTCCCCGGTTACACTAGGCCCAAACGGAATTATCTGCCTTTCTTTTTTTTTTTTTTTTCAATGTTTTTTTATTTATTTTTGGGACAGAGAGAGACAGAGCATGAACGGGGGAGGGGCAGAGAGAGAGGGAGACACAGAATCGGAAGCAGGCTCCAGGCTCTGAGCCATCAGCCCAGAGCCTGACGCGGGGCTCGAACTCACGGACCGCGAGATCGTGACCTGGCTGAAGTCGGACGCTTAACCGACTGCGCCACCCAGGCGCCACATGCCTTTCAACAAACCTAAACTCAGCTGATTAAGGTCCTATAATTAAATCTACAGAATCCCTTACCTTTTGCCATATAACGTAACTTAATTAAGAGAGTGATCTCATCATCTTTGCCATATATACCCATCTACCATTGGGTATAATCCTATGGCATGTCCCCCACAAGGCTAAAGCCTTGATTTTGTCTAGAATATGTTCTCTCTCTCCAAAAAAAATGGCAAAATTTTTTCCAAAAAAATTTTAATATTTATTCAGTCTTAATGCTGCACACACAGATACCTGTTACATTTTTCATTGAAATTAGTTCAAAATGTAAGCACCAAAATATTTTTTTAATAACCAAATTCATCAAGAAAGGGCACTTCAGAAGATTAATAGAATAGAAGAGGAGGATGCAGAAGGGGTCAGGTTTGGTGATATCATCCCTTTGTCTAAACACCAGATTCCGAGAGGCTGAGGGTACTACCTTGATTATTATTTTTTTGGCCTGTTTTAAAAACCAGTGGGCCCATGGATCCAATGTCTGCCCTTCATGCCCAATAAACAAAATGCATCTGTGTTATGTTTTTATTTGATGAAACAGGAAATGAGTTCCTTTGGTTCCCAACTGCTGATGTTACTAACTGGACAGCATCTGGGTTATTGTTAGATTTGCCATCTAAGAGTTACTGCAAATCTAAGAAAACTGTGACCTGCGATCATTAAACACATTTTTGGTCACATTTCTGCAAAAAGAAAATTAACCTCACCTCCAGTAACTTGTTGACCAAGGGAGAGAAACTGATCCTGTCAGGGAAACATCTAGTGAAACATGGCTTAGGTCTATGGCCTAAACTCTAAAATGCATCTACTTTACTGTGAGTGAGCAAAGCATAACAAGTTTCAACAAGATCTGAGCAGACTGGAGGTTTGAATTATATAAACACATTTTGGTGCCAAGAGAAAACACTGTAAAGTAGTTAAGCAACTCAAAGAATAGAGTGTCTGCGTAAACTTGTAAGCAGGGAAGGGGAAACCAGTCCTTTTCTAGAAACTTAAGGAATGGTAAAGATATTATACCTGATCTAACATTTTCAAACTCTTTCTTGACCCCTTGTTTACCGTAAACTGTTTATTTGCCATTTTATTTGCATTAAATTGTTTGTCTTACCTCTTTCAAAAAAAAAAAAAAAATCCAGCGAAAACAAGCAGAAAAATTGGGAGGCCCCTCTGGAAAGTCTTCGTCTGACCCTTCTTTTAGCTCTGTCCCTGTGGAGATTCAGGGACTCAAAGTCCTCCATCTCTAGGCATAAATGGGGCCCAGAGAAAAATCATGCCATGTAGGGCTCTCTATTCATTTCTGTAGGAGACAGGTTTAATTTGAACAAGGATCCTCTTGATTGGGAAAATAGGTTGCAACAGAGCATCCCCGTGGCAGGGAAAAGAGTATATGAAGGAAGTAACAGTGCAATCTGCTTAAGCTTGGTGCCGGTTCAAGGGTTTGAGCATTAATGGCATGTCTATGAGTCTCAGGTGTTTGGCTCTATGTAGTATAGGTACTTCCTCTTCTGTTGGAAGCTTTGCTGAACTATCACCTTAACGGTCCTACAGTAGTTCTGTCTTATTCTGTTAACAAATTACCTCAAAACTCAGCAGTGTAAAACCACAAATCTTTATTATCATACCTAGTTTCTGAGGCTCAGGAATCCAGAAGCAGCTTAGCTGGGTAGTTCTGGCTCAGGGTCCCTCCGGAGGCCCCAGTGAAGTTGCTGGCCAAGGTTTCAGTCATCTGAAGGCTTGACTGGGGTTGGATGGTCTGCCTCCAAGATGTCTGCCTCATATGGCTGTTGGCTGGAGGCCTCAGTTCCTTGATAAGTGAGCCTCTCTGTTTCGTAGTTTTCTTGAGTGTCTTTCTGAGATAATAGTTGGCTTCCCCCAGAGGGAGGATTCAGTGAGAGTAAAGCAAGGCCACAGAGTCTGTTATAACCTAGCCTTGGAAGTGACATAGCATCCTTTCTGCAGTCTTCTGTTGATTGCACAGACCAATCCTGATACAATGGAGAGGAAGATCACACAGGGTATGACTGTTAGGAGAAAGAGATCACTGGAGGCTATCTTGTAGGCAGGCACCACAACCACCAGAAATAATGAATTCCTGATACTTGCTTCAATATTTTTCTCTCCCCATTTCAAGTGATCCCTTTTCCCTAATCCATCGAAGTTTTTATTGTCTTAGGAATTTTTTTTAAAATCTGAAAATGTATAAATGTTAGGGCTGGACTTTATATGTTGCGCCTCCAGAAGGGTGTTTAAACAAGAGTTTTCTTTTGGAGGTGAGGGAAATATTCCAGAATAAGATAGTGGTGATGGTTTTACAACATTATGAATATATTAAAAAGTATCGAGGGGCACCTGGGTGGCTCAGTCAGTTAAGCCTCCGACTCTTGATTTTGGCTCAGGTCATGATCTCATAGTTCATGAGATTGAGCCCCAGGTTGGGCTTTGTACTGACAGCATGGAGCCTGCTTGGGATTCTCTCTCTCTTTCTCTCTCTCTGCCCCTCCCCCACTTGCACACATGCTCTCTCTTTCTCAGAATAAACTTTTTTTTAAGTATTGAATTATATACTTTAAAAACACTCAGAATATGTTATGTGACTTTTATCTGAATAAAAACAATTTTAAAAGAGAGGGCCTGATAGCATTCATATCAAGTCTGCTGATCCAGGAAGACTTATGGTTGCTTTTAGCTCTTTCTATTCTGTTTGTCCTCTCAGCTAAAAACTGAGAGTATGATTAATCCAGAAACTATCAGGTCCTGGGGAAAATGATTTATGGAGCTAACACTCAGAGGAGTTTGGAGTCTAGTGGAAGTAACAGTAAGTACTAGAGTAATGGCAATTTTTTTCAGAGTGCCATTTACTCACATTCCTGTGATCCAACTCACATGATCCTCCCGTCAGGAAATACATACAGCATATTTTATTCTGGCCTAACAAATGTTATCAATAGATTTGTGTACCCTTTGAGCATTTGCCCCATGATCACTTTTGTCGGGGCATTTTTTTCATGATGTGTTATTTCATTTGTTTTCCATTATGCTGTATTGTGTTGTCAGTTACTTGGAGAGGCTCTAATTTTTTTTTTTTCCTGTACTGAATACCATTTGTGGCTATGAGGCCCGAGGCTGCCACAGCTCCTTGAACGGTTTTATTGTTGTCATGCATGCACCACCCTTATCAGTAATCAGGAAAACAAAGTCAACGTCAAGTGGCACCGGTGGTCACTGGGTGCCAGACCTTGCATATGCTGCATCACCTAGTATTAATCAACTGTCCTAAATAGTTGTTAGTCTTGAGCCCCAGACTGGTCATGCAATCAGTTAGAAATATATTACCTGAAATAAGACCCTCGGACAAAGAGCCTTCTGCTTTGAAGCGATTCGATAAGTTATAATTAAATTCAACGGAAACGAATGAACTTGAATTCATCTGATTGGATATGTACAAAGATTGTGTGTTAGCTGGAACTCTCCCTTCCCATTTACCAAATTCTCTAGCACCTGAGAATCTTTCTGTGATCCTGAATCACATCTGAAGATGTTTAGGAAATGGGGGTGAGCGAGCACGCGACTTTCCGACAGGTCCTGGTCTTCTCTTCTCCAGCGCCCCGCATTTCTCTTTTCCTGTCTCGCAGCGAGTCCAGAGCAGAGCTGCTGGTATAAAATCAAAGCATGACGCCACTTGTACATGTTGGCCAAAGTCATAGGGTCAGCACAGCAGATCTGCTCAATGCTCTCAAAGCCCTGTGAGTATTTTCTGTCCCTTGGAGGTCTCTTCCAAGTTCTGTTTTTCAGGTTTTCTGGGGCAACTGGTAAAATAGGGAAGCATTGACTCTCAAGATTGGATGGATCCATCATGTGGTAAAATGCTTTGGTTATTCCTATTCTGTACTGATATCTTTTATTAACTGGAATCATAAAATATGTATAAGTATAAATTGAGTAATAATGAAACTTTCATAATCACTTAATGTTCGTGCCATGGAGAGAGCCAAGGAAATTTGTCTAAGGTTGCAATGGTGCCCAACTATCGTGACATAAGGGATCTTAGGTCAACACAACCGTCATGTGAAGAGAGACAAAGAATACTTCAAAATGTCTTGCTAATGCAATGAGATTTGCTGCCCAAATTTGAAAGCGGTAGCTAGAAAGACATTCCAGAGGTAGAGGGTCAGAGAATTTGCAGACCTCTTGTCCTGGGAAGTCTAGAAGGGAATATCCGGAACACAAAAAGCCTTGTCCTGAGGCTTGCAAGTGGAACCTTCTGATAATCCCAAAATAACCACTGCGACCTGAATCTGCTCTTTGGTACCTTTTACAGATGAATAATCCTGGGGTCCAGCACAGCCAGGTCACAGAAATCTCTCTGAAAGGAACTCATTACATATTTCTGCATCGACAAAACCCATAATCCTTGGTAATCCCCTTTCCCCAGGACTAAAGGGGAAAGGAGGAAAGGAAAAGGACATTAAGAAATTACTCATGTTTTACCATAATAAAGAAGTAAGAGCCTGGATGTCAAGAGTGTTTGATTTCAGTGCCTTCGCAGTTTGGGGAAGAAGTCTGAAACGCTCTTACATGCTGAAAGCAAAATATTTTCATTGGTAATGTAGACTTTTGGCTAAGAATGAGCTTAAAAATATTTAATAGCCAGAAAAGTCATATAAATTGATTAATGTAAATTTCAAAATTTAAAAATATAACTAGAAAAAACTCTTAGGAGAAAAACTAAAAATTCCTGTGCGTTTTAAAATCACTTGCCTGGGGCGCCTGGGTGGCGCAGTCGGTTAAGCGTCCGACTTCAGCCAGGTCACGATCTCGCAGTCCGTGAGTTCGAGCCCCGCGTCAGGCTCTGGGCTGATGGCTCAGAGCCTGGAGCCTGTTTCCGATTCTGTGTCTCCCTCTCTCTCTGCCCCTCCCCCGTTCATGCTCTGTCTCTCTCTGTCCCAAAAATAGATAAAAAGCATTGAAAAAAAAAATTAAAATCACTTGCCAAATGATTGGTGGTAGAAATCCTTGAATAATTAAAATAATTTCCAAATTATTTATTGATTTTTTTAAGTTTATTTATTTATTTTTGAGAGAGAGAGAGCGCAAAAGCAGGGGAGGGGCAGAGAGAGAAGGAGAGAGAGAATCCCAAGCAGGCTCAGTGCTGCCAGGACAGAGGCTCAACACGGGGCTCAAACCCACAAGAACCATGAGATCATTACCTGAACTGAAATCAAAATTTTAATGCTCAACCCCCGAACCACCCAGGTGCCCCCAAAATTATTTATTGGGTTTTAAAAATTGTTTAGATGATCTTTTGTTTGACACGGCTGTCACTAGCCACATGACGGCCCTGTCTGAGCTCTAATTTATTAGACACATGTTCCCTCCACATCAAACTTCTCACAACTTTCCCATTAAATTAATCATGACAGGATGGTCTGTGATGCTGGGGTGTGCATGAGGGTCACTGTCTCTCTCTCTCTTTTTTTTTTTTAATATAATTTATTGTCAAATTGGTTTCCATACAATACCCAGTGCTCATCCCAACAAGTGCCCTCCTCAATGCCCATCACCCATTTTCCCTTCTCCCCCACCCCCCATCAGCCCTCAGTTTGTTCTCAGTATCCAGGAGTCTCTTATGGTTTGCCTCCCTCCCTCTCTGTAACTTTTTTTCCCCTTCCCCTCCCCCATGGTCTTCTGTTAAGTTTCTTAAGATCCACATATGAGTGAAAACATATGGTATCTGTCTTTCTCTGCCTGACTTATTTCACTTAACATAATACCCTCCATTCCATCCACGATGCTGCAAATGGCCAGATTTCATTCTTTCTCATTGCCAAGTAGTATTCCATTGTATATATAAACCACATCTCCTTTATCCATTCATCAGTTGATGGACATTTGGGCTCTTTCCAAAATTTGGCTCTTGTTGAAAGCGCTTCTATAAACATTGGAGTACAAGTGCCCCTATGCATCAGCACTCCTGTATCCCCTGGGCAAATTCCTAGCAGTGCTATTGCTGGGTCATAGGGTAGATCTATTTTTAATTTTTTGAGGAACCTCCACACTGTTTTCCAGAGCACCTGCAGAGGGTCACTGTCTCTCATCTCAGCTCTCAGATCTCCCCACTGTTCTCTAGGGCTTCCCTCCTTTCTGGCCATGCCCTCTGACCCTTCACAATCCAGGACAGGACTGCAGGGCAGGTTGCCCACTGGGAGCCTGCCCTGGCATAAGTGAACCGGAAGGTGAGAGGAAGGTGAGAAGGAAATAGGGGGTGAGGTGGAGGAGGGCTCATCTTGGTTGCCAGGAGTCTGCCTCTTTTGTCTGCCCTCCCCACCACCGCCACCCCCTGCCCCCCACAAGATAGTGGGAGACAGTGGCTGCAGGTCCTGTGTGGGTCAATCTGTGGTCAGTCTGTGCAGGTTTGAGCTCAGCTACTATGCAATACACAAATAAAACAGGGGTAAGAGAGAGAGAGGAGAATAAAAGAAACACATGGCAGTTACTAACAGGTTGGGCAATGCTTTGCAGTTGCCCAGAGGCAAGAGGACCCTAGCTGAGTCTTGGTCTGCCTCAGGAGGGAGAAGGCACGAGGGCATGTTGAAGGGACACCCAGCTTCTCTGTCCAGCAGCTTGCCATTGGTGTGGGGCCAGAGGGAAATTCACATGGTTACTTACTGGTGTGCTTATCCTTTGGCTGTCAACGAGGGTCCCCAGTCGATTGCCTCCCCCGTAGTCCTCTTCACTGTGCCCAGGGGTGCCCTCTCACCCCATGGATCAAGAGAAGGTGTCAAGCAAGTTCCCCCAAACCCTCTGAGGGAACCCAAACAAATAACTGCTATGCCCAGTAGCTCCCCAGCTGCTGGGTCTATACCCGTCTTCATCCCTCGGGCAGTGTTAGGCATTGTTTTGGCGATTTCCCAGAAATATCTTCCTCAGCTCTGCTCCACGTGCACCGTCTCTCGCCCGATAACTTTAAACGTAGAAAGAATTCTCCACCACCTGAAACAGCACATCTTTGGCAAGGTCCCGAACCCTGCTCTCCAACGCTCAAACCAGAAAAATGTGTTAGGATTGTTGTGTGTGCAATTTCTGAGATGATCTATACGTGCTGGATTTGTATTATTGATTATTTTCTCTGCTTGCCATAGTTACTGCCGTACTAATAATCAATAATCAATAATATAATTCAACATTCTTATAGTCCCCAACCATGCTGGTGGGTGCCAGCGGAGTCAGCTCTGCCTGGGGCTATCAAACACAAGAACCTAAAAGTCACTTGGTTGGCCATTTCCCAAAGAATGTTCCATGGACGCAGCAAATCTATGCGGTATATTGGGAAGTAATATTTGGGGGCTGTTAAACCAAAGCATGTTTCTGTTATTTGAAATGACTAGTTTCTGAGTCCCTACATGGTTCTCCTGTCAAGTGTCACGTCTGGACAACTCAAACCTTAGAACTGCTTTCATGGTATAGAGGAGATGCCTTTACCACATGAAAGCTGAGTCGTGAGGCTAGATATCTTGAAGGAAATCGGGGCGCCTGGGTGGCTCAGTCAGTTAAGCGGCAGACTTCAGCTCAGGTCATGATCTCGCGGTGCGTGAGTTCGAGCCCCGCATCGGGCTCTGTGCTGACAGCTCAGAGCCTGGAGCCTGTTTCAGATTCTGTGTCTCCCTCTCTCTGACCCTTCCCTGTTCATGCTCTGTCTCTCTCTGTCTCAAAAATAAATAAACGTTAAAAAAAAATTTTTTTTAAATAAAAAAATAAATATCTTGAAGGAAAATGTGGAAATCAGAAAGGACCCTGAAGGGAAAGCCAACTTCTTATGAACCAGATGGACTCTGGGACGGGACAGGAGACAAAGGAAAGGAACATAGGAGGCCATCACCTTCATTTTAGCCTCTTCCCCCCTGGCTTAAAAGCATAGAGAAGAGATGGGATAGATATGATAACGGAAATGCCAAAATTGGAGGGACTTTTATGACCTGCACCCTTTTTGGAACTCTGAGAGAAAAGGCCACAAGCAATGTGGCCTCGAAACATTGCCAGCCAAGTTTCCTGGGCCAACGTTAGCTGCGTTGCTAGCAGGGACATCTGGTTTGCATTCCACTGGTGTTAACAGTCTCTCCTGCAACATCTATGCTTCGCAGTGACAAGAGTGCTATCAGCACCAGACCTGATCCAAGGCAGGATTTTGGTCCCTGTTTCTAGCTAAGTGACCTCTAAGTTTAGTTTTCTGGCTCTCACAGAGACTCTGTGCCCACTCAAAATCCTTTCACCATATTCCTTTTCTGTGTAAACGGTATGGAGTTGGATCTCTTTATTGGTGACTGTGAACTGTGGTTAGATCCTAAAATAACACAAGGATGGGATTCGATGAGGAACAGACCCGAACATGTTAAATCGATTGAGTGGAGGAGTTAGGGTTCCATTATTTAGGTTAGATGGCTCTGCACCTGTAAACCATTTAGTCAAGCTATCATATATTGTATTTTTGATCACAGGACAGAGTATAGTATTCAAAGAAATGGCAGGAATGATTTAGGACGCTTTTGAGGATGGTCTACTTCTGTAACTTTCACAAAGTTCTACAATAGAGAGATGAGTTTAGGCTGAAGGTGACCCTCTGAGAGCAGAGAGGAAGGCTGGAGACTTGGAGGAGATAAAATTGGAGAAAAAGGCAAGCCTTATCTGCTACACATGTCCCAAATATTTCTCATCAGCCATTCTCTAACCAAGAAAAGAGAATGAAGTGTAGGAAACGCTGGATCATGGCTGGTCTCTGCTCGCACAAGGCTATTATTTTGAACAAAATCAAGGCAGTTGCCATTGATACAAGACCAAGGCACAGAGAATCATCAATATGGAGCATGGATTCTGAGACTCACATGCTCTGACTGTAGCCATTAGCTCATGAAATGGATAAGAAACATATTTATATGACATTTAAAAAAATGTTTTAATGTTTATTCATTACTGAAAGATAGAGAAAGACAGATCATGAGCATGGGAGGGGCAGAGAGAGGGGGGAGACACAGAATCCACGCCAGGCTCTGAGCTGTCAGCACAGAGCCTGACGCAGGACTCCAACTCACAAACCGTGAGATTATGACCTGAGCCGAAGTAGGACGCCCAACCGACTGAGCCATCCAGGCGCCCCTATTTATATGATATTTTTAATGGAACTATTTTCTGGAGAAACCCCACTATTTGCCAACATTAACCAGAGATTGTTCAACTTCTGTGGTGACCTCCACACCCCTAAATCTCTGTTTGGGGTGCTGGATCATGAGAAGCTATAGCTGAACCTGATAAGACTTCACAATATCTAGAGACACTGGAAGTGGAGTTGGACATATTAACTGACAGGGACATTGGGTTGTTTTCCTTTAAGAAATCAATGATTTTAATTCACACAGGCATGATTATCTTTGGAAATGTAGATTGAAGAATGTGTTTGGATGTTGAGTGACCAAAGGGATAGTCTGTCTGTAGAAGAAATAGTTATATGCTCACCCCACAGCTATTTTTACCACTTTGTTTTCATTCAGGTAGACACATTTATGCAAAACCATGAAACAACTAGGAAATGAACCAACTCAGGTGCAATCTAAGTCTATCATGGTGGCCCCATTTCATTAGGAAGTGGATGATTGGTGTAAAGATATAATTCTGGCCAATGAGGAAAGGGGAAGTCTGGTGGAGGCACCTCTTGTCCTGAGTAAGACACAAAAAAGAAACAGTGTTTATTCCTCGGGATATTGTTGTTTATGGACGCATTACCCCCAAACTGAAGCTATCTCTTGGTTTGAAGTTTTCTACATTTCTATCCTGAGTCATTCTACTGATACAGTGCACAAACCTAATGTGTCATCAAATCAGAAGGGACTCTTTTCACACTGAATATACACCAACAGATCGTTATACAACATCCCCTTCCCTTTGATCCCTCTCTCAAGTTGAGAAAGGGCTGAGTATATATTTTTATAAAAATACTAAGAGCCAAGAATAACCAAGACAGTCTTGAGGATGAGTAAAAGTAGGAGGACTTATACAACCTTATATCAAGTCTTATTTTAATCGCAGTAGCCTTGGGACATGGATAGGCAAATAAACCAATGGAACAGAACAGAGAGTCCATAAAGAGACACATACGTATACAGTTGTTTGATTTATGAACAGTTATTCTGCCCTGCAATATGGTAAGATGGTCTTTTGAACAAATGGCGTATGGATCAACATACACTATTTGGATATCTGTATAGAAAAATCAGGGGCGCCTGGGTGGCGCAGTCGGTTAAGCGTCCGACTTCAGCCAGGTCACGATCTCGTGGTCCGTGAGTTCGAGCCCCGCGTCGGGCTCTGGGCTGATGGCTCGGAGCCTGGAGCCTGTTTCCGATTCTGTGTCTCCCTCTCTCTCTGCCCCTGCCCCGTTCATGCTCTGTCTCTCTCTGTCCCAAAAATAAATAAAAACGTTGGAAAAAAAAATTAAAAAAAAAAAAAAAGAAAAATCAGATGGTATTTGGATACCAATAAAGAAAAAAATTAAGTTTAACTCTTTTCACACATGCATAAAAATCAATTCCAGGGGGCACTATAGATCTAAATATGAGAAAGCAATAAAGCTTTCAGAAGGTAATAGAGGAGAACATCTTCATGACCTTGGGTAGGCAAATATTATTTTATTTCATTTTTAATTTTTTTAACATTTATTTATTATTGAGAAACAGAAACAGAGCATGAGCAGGGGAGGGGCAGAGAGATGAGGAGACACAGAATGTGAAGCAGGCTCCAGGCTCCAAGCTGTCAGCACAGAGCCTGACGCAGGGCTCGAACCCACAAACCATGAGATCATGACCTGAGCCGAAGTCGGACGCTCAACCGACTGAGCCACCCAGGTGCCCCAGCAAATATTATTTTAAATGGTACACCAAAACCATAAGGGGAAAGATTGATAGATGGGACTACATTAAAATTAAGATCTAAAAGACACCATTAAGGGAAGGAAAAGTCAAACTACAGATGGACAGATGTATACCTGACAAAGATATATAGAAGAAGATAGAAGACATCAGACATAAGATGTGTATCTGCAAAAGAATGTATAAGGAACTCCAACAAAGCACTAAGAAAAACACAGACGACCCAATACGAAAATGCACAAAAGACATAAAAACAGCCACTTCCCGAAGGGGTGATCCTAATAGCTAATAAACACTTGACAAGATGCTCAGTATCGTTAGTCGTAAAGGAAATGCAGATAAAAACAACAATGTGATACTGCTACAGATGAATCAGAATGACTAAAATTAAGAGAAAAAAGAAGATGAAGAGTGACTAACATGAAGAGTGACTAAATACTGAACATAATTATACCTTCTGACCAGTGTTTTGCTGACAAACGGTTAGCACTCTCCAAGTTCATTTCCAACATAAACAGTGATTGGTATTTTTGTTTATGTTAACAAGTAAGATAGAAGTGAAGGCAAAAGGACGTATTTTGGAACTTCACTTGTCAATTACATGAGCAGTTCTCTGCTAAACTGGATAATAGTTTTCAAATATTCCAAAATACTTTCTCAATTTTTTATGCTATTGACAACGTAATTGACAATGTATTGACAAAGATAGGGCACGCAAATGTGCTTAATGTGCATTATTAATATTTTCCCACCTTTGTTAAGTCTGATAATCAACAAAACAAAGTCAAATCCTGATTTTTAATGATTGCCAATTTCCATGGTGTACTTATTACCGCCAAAACCAATGTATTGCAGCCAAGAGGATGTTCTTGAACGCGGAGTTGGGAAGAGATGCGTAGCAGCACCCTATTATTTTATATTTCTACCATAAAGTTATAATATATACAAATAACCTCAGGGTAATAGCAAGATGTAGTAAAAACTAGGAAATGAGGGATTTTTGAATATCTATTACTATTGTTTTAAAATTATTTACTTTATTGTAAGTTTACATAACTTTTAATAATGGCTATGTTTAACAACTGGATTGCAAATTGCCTAAAGATTTAAAGGTTCTTCTAGTTGGGACAAGCCCGGTCCACCACACCACTGTTTATGACCCAGAAATGACACTTCTTGAGATATATTCACAAAAATATGCACAGGTGTTCTCTTAAACGCATGCACAACAATTTTTATTGCAGTGGTATTCTTAATAGTCAAATACTAGAAACTCCCCAAAGGTCAGTCCAAGATAGACCACAAAATAAATTGTTGCATTTTCAGGCCACAGGGTATAAGTCAGCAATAAAACTGAACAAATTACTGCTTCACCAGCCTCAACTAACAGAATGTCGAGCCAGGGACAAAAGAGTATATACTCTCTGATTCCATTGGCATACATTTGTAAAAAAGGCCAAAATAATCTATAGTAATAGAAGCAGAAAGATGGTCGTTTTCTGGGGTGGAGTAGGGTAGAGAGTGACTGGGAAGTGGCCTGAGAGAGGCTTCTGAAATGCTGGCAAATTTTATTTATTTTTTTTTTTAATTTTTTTTTTAACATTTATTTATTTTTTGAGACAGAGAGAGACAGAGCATGAACAGGGGAGGGGCAGAGAGAGAGGGAGACACAGAATCAGAAGCAGGCTCCAGGATCTGAGCCATCAGCCCAGAGCCTGACGCGGGGCTCGAACTCACGGACCGCGAGATCGTGACCTGAGCTGAAGTCGGACGCTCAACCGACTGAGCCACCCAGGCGCCTCTATTTTTTTTTAATAGTTGTGGCCCCACAAGTGGGTTCACTGCATCAAATTTCACTGATCTGACCCTTGGGGCCACTATGCATGTATGTTACACTTCGTAAGACAGTTACCTTTTAAAAAGTCACTCAGGGTGTGATTTTTCTCATTGCACATGCCCTCCAAGAGAGATTAGTGAGTAGGTGATATCCCTTCCTTTCAAGGAAATGAACTGATTTTAAGACGAGTTCTTAGAAAAAGTAAACATAATTTACTGCTTGTTGTTGAGTCTCTGGATGAAAGAGAAAACACACCCTCTCCCCTACCTGGGAACAACCTTACCCAGAGAGTGAAAAATGCTTGGTTCTAAGGACTTTTCTACTCTAAGAAAACATAAATGATAAGTAAGATAGAATTCAATTAAAATTTAGAGAAGGTGATGGAGATCACCCAACAAGGGTCAGGGATGCAGTTTTAATTGATGTCAGGGATTCCAGAGAGGGTGGAGAAACCCTGTGGGATTGTCAGATCATGAAGGAGCACAGATTGCTTCAACAAACGCAGGAGAACATTGCCGTCTCCTTATGGCAAACGTTCTGATTGAGATCTGGCAGGAATGGTGATTCTGCCCTCCCAGCTTTGTCTTACTTTAAATACTCTATCATGAAAGCATTCTTCCCTGTCTGAGGTTTTCTTGAATACATAAATTATTCTCAGGAGGGTTTTGGCTCTGTTTACTTCTGGTGCTGAGAACAAAGGCACACTATACGAAATCGTTAAAATGGTACGAGACTTCTGAAATGTTAAATCAGCCAGCCAGCTACATTTTAAACAGTGGACTAATCAGGAACTTCTAGAAGCTCACGGTTTAAAGGCATATAAATCAAATAATGGGTTTAAGTAGAAAGAGAACAAAGCATTTGGAAGACTGCCTTGTTTTGTCAATGTTTGTTAAAATAGAGTTGTCTGGTCAATAATCACCCTTTCCTCTACTGTTTTCTCAACATTTTAAGTACTAAGAATCCCTTTCTAAAATTTCAATCTCCTTGTATTCCCATGTTTTATAAGATTCTGTATATCCCAAAAAATTACATGTTATAAATAATTCAGTTTCATTTATTTAAAAAGCTTTATGATTGCCAAAGAGAACATCTACCTGCATGAGGGAACCAGTATAATCCAAATTACATAATAAAATCAATCTGAAGGAAAAAGAAGAACATTTCAGTTACACTGTACTAACTCAACAAAAAATGTGACTTTAGGGACTTTTGCAAAATGGAAACTAGCATGCAAATTCCTCTGACTACCTGCTGTGCCTCTGGAGACCTAGGACACGGGTGGATGAGCCATAGTTCTGCTTTCCTTATTATTGTATCCACGACTTTAAGAGTAGTAGTTTATATATAATGGATGCTGAGTAATTCTGGATATACTAGATATCCAGTCTTTAAAAAGTCTTCCACTGGCATTTTTCAGTCTTTTACCTTGAGTTAAAACACAGAGAATTGTTATTAAAGCAATATGGATGTTTTCCCATGACTCAGTGCTTCATATTGAATTTGTGAATTGGTTGCACTGACAAGGATCCTCCTCCCCACCTAACTTCACTTAGTTGACGGTGCAAAGGAACCAAAAAAAAAAAAAAATTCTTAGGGCGCCTGGGTGGCTCAGTCAGTTAAGCATCCGATTTTGGTTTGTGGGTTTGAGCCCGACATGGGGCTCTGTGCTGACACCTCGGAGCCTGGATCCTGCTTCAGATTCTGTGTCTCCCTCTCTCTGTGCCTCTCCCCTGCTTGTGCGCGCTCTCTCTCTCAAAATAAATAATAAACATTACCAAAAAAACTTGTCTTTAATCCTTATTCTTGCAGGTAGGGAACTGAACGGGGTAGAGGTCAAAATGACTGTCTAAAGAAAGGCATGAGATGATATGCCAGATTTCAATTACCCACGTTAATCATGTTTCTCTTTAAAGACAATAGCAACACATCTATTATCACTGAAAGGCTACAAAGCAAACTCAGAGCTCTGTCCACCAAGACATGCCCACCAACAGAATTAAGCATTCTGTAGTGTTGTGATGGTTTGAATTGTATGCTCCCAAAAGATACATTGAAGTCCTAACCCCTATACAAAGGGGGGAAATTCACGGGAACACAGAGGCAGAGATTGGAGTGGTATGGCTACAGGCTGGGACACCAAGGGTCGACAGCCACCAGGAGAAGCCAGGAAGAGGCAAGGAGGGATTCTGTCCAGAGTCCCCGGGGCGGCATGGCTGTGCTCACACCTTGATTTCAGACTTCTGGCCTCCAGAACCGGAAGCAAGCAAATTTCTGTTATTTAAGCCACCCAGTTTGTGGTCCTGTGTGTCAGTAACCCTAGAAGACAAATACAAGTGTGAACCCTTACGTTGCAGTTAAAGGCCAGCAGCATGGGGACTAATTATTGCCCTGTAATGAAAATCTGACTCTCATAAATGAGCTGGGATACTTCTGTAAGCATTGACATAAGGAACAACAACAAAAAAAGGGTCATTTATGAAGAACCCACTTCTGATTACGGATAGTTATAGCTTTCCATACCCCACTATCTAAAAAACTCCTCCTGGGAAATAAAAACCTCAGTGTGCCCCCAGTTCCCTTGAAATCATATCCTTTAATCCACAGCTGATCTAATACTTCATACAGAATACTGCTAGCTCATATGGGAGACTCGAGAGTGGCGATCTAAAAATGACAGTATTATTGGAATGAAAGCTTCCTGAGCAGTATCCAGACAGGGAGCAACTTAAAAAAAAAAAAAGACAAGGAAGAAAAATCATATTGTTCCACGAATACTAAAAACTAAAACACATAGTTTGCCCTAAGAGATGGCCTACAAATAATTCCCGCTGAGACCTGCTGAGTGTTTCCAAATCATGCTCCACAGAAAACAAGCCCATGAACCACTCATTTAGGAATGTTTAGTTATTCGATACGTTTCAGAAAGACAGTATTCTCTTTCTCTGGGAGTGTCTCTCTGTGTATTTGCGTATTAAACCCTTTCAGAGAGATTTAAAACATAGACAAACGTCTTTTAGCTAATACTGTATTGCCCCAAATCATCTCACTAGGACACTCTTTTTCCTTGTAACAGCCATTGAAATCTAGGAATGTACTTAGAAGCAATGAGCGATAGCATTCCTAGATCCCACCAAGCGCACGAATGCTCCCTAATGCAAGAGAAAGCGGAACTATTTACCGCGCTACGTGGAGAGGTGGGTTTCCAGAAGAAGCACTCATGAACAAATTTACTGACTTACTGAGGAGAAGGTTTGGATTCAGGGTTGGGGGGCCCGTGCAATTTGGGTAAGCCCTTTAAGGAAACAAACACAAAATGACCACGGAAGGCAACACCATTCCTTCCCTGTTCCTTGGAGTAGTCCCAGGCGAGTGAGGGTTTCTGGACCTTACGCTTCGTTAGCTTCATGGAAAATCTGCCTCGGCCTCAAATGTGATTGGCTGTACGAAATAAAGTCAAAAGTCAAGTTAACGGTGGCCTAAACAAGGTAGGCTTGCGTTTCTCTCTCTCTCTGGACAGAGTCCAGAGACGGACACTGCAGGGATGCTGTCGTGACCGCCTCGTGTGAGGTTCCTTCTGTCCTGTTACACTGTCATTCCTAGAATGTTGCCTTTGGCACCCAAGCAAGGCAGGCAGGAAGGCAGCAGGATTGGGAAAGAGCTGAAGAACGGGCATGCCTTGGACTTTAGAGACATGTTCTGCGAGGTGCTTCGAGAGCATCTTCTTGCATCCCATTGGCCAGAATTCAGTTACAGGCCTCCTTTAGCTGCCGGAGAATTTAAGAAAGGAAGTCTGTATTCCAGATGGTCGGGTATCTCAGGTAAACGTCAGGGGTTTTATCATTGCAGAAGAAGAGGAAAATCAGTACTAAGCTAGCATGTTTCTGCCCCTCTCGCTCTCGCTCTGTGTGTGTCTCATTAACTTTTTTTTTTCCAGCTTTTTGGGGGTATAATTTATCTTTCCTTAACTTTTAAAGGGACAGACTCACAGCTGTATCCTCTAGCATTAACGTCTTGTGCACTCAGACACTGATGTCCCTAAAACCACCAGAACAGGCGTTATACCGTTTTTAGAAAATCAAAGGATAAAGTAAACAGAAAAGAAAGTAGAAAAGACCAGACGCATTGGACCGCGGGGGTTCGCACATTCTCTGCAAGCAAAGGCTACTTTTCATCGCCCTGTGGGGCCCCACAAGACAAGACTGAGCCTGAGGTGAGGGAGATGCCAGGGAGAGAGGCAGACCCAGGAGGGGAGCCACTGCCAACCGCAGCCCTCCCCGCCCCCACCCTCGGAATCTAGGCGAGCTTGGGGGCTGGGCGGAAGGGGAGCTGACTCCAGTTGGCTTAAAGAACCTTAAAGCTTTGATTTTTTTCAGCGGAGGGAAGCAGGAAGGTACTTTACTGGAGGAAGGTTTAAAAAGGAAACTCCGTACTTGCATTGCTTGGAAGAGAGGCACGATGTGGAGGATGGTCTGAGCAATTTGAGCAGGCTGATTTCTGACTCTCTGAGCTATATCATTCCTATCAACAGCAGGGTCTTTTCTGCTCCAGAGCCTGTTGGCACTTCAGCCGGCAGGGGAAGATTCCGGGAACCGGGAATCCTCTCTGGGCTGTTGGCAGGCTCGCCCAGGGCCAACTGTGTGCCCCTGCAGCCTGTTGGGGTTGGAACCGCTCTTTGCGAAGCGCGTCCTGGAACAAAGGGGCCCTGTCTGATATTTCCAGCTTCTGAGCAAACCTTTGCCTTTAAAGATGGTGTAGAGTTAATGTAATGCAAACTTCCTCTACTCACAACTTTTTTCAGTTTTCTTTTTTTCCAAACTGAGCTTAAGAGGCATGTGGTTGAAAGTAATAGCACTTACAAAAGGGATCTGTCTACTCCACGGAGGTGTTCAGACACCATTCCAAACCCACATGTGGCATAAACCTGCCCGGGAGAAGCAGAAAGGCACAGGATGCGGCCTATAAAGGATCTTCACTACCCTCAATTATATAAGACATTTCGACAAACTCTGTTCATTTTTTAAGTCTATTAAGTTATCTTGATAAGAAGAGTGTCCTCTGATAGAAACATCAGATTAAAAGCGAAAGAAAAGAGTTCTTCACCAGGTGGAGGGAAAAACTTTTAGCAAGGTCTGAGCTTCTGGCAATGGCCAAGCACAAGTTGGGATAAATGATTAGTAAGTTATAACACCTTATTCAATAAAGCACTGTTTTTAGAAATGCATATATATATATATATATATATATATATATATGTTAGGTCATCTGATATTTTGAGTAAATTAATACATGTGTAGTGTTTTATGATACGAATTAGGTAATTTACTCGGTGCCTTCATTAGGTAATAGCAATGAATGATCTAGTATGATATGAGCTGCTGGAGAGAATCAAATCTATTTTGACACATGTGAGTTAATCCCATTTATCAGTCGTATATTGTTTGTATGTCCTGTGAAAGACACTGGGGTGGACATGGGAGGGATACAAAAATGGGCAGCCAGTTTTGCTGCCACAGCAAGTGAATTAGCCAGTGGGAGGAGATAACTCGGGTCCACAAGTAAATATGATTCACTCTATTTTATAATCGATGGTAAAATGTCTATAAGCAGTAATAGGAGGCTGACTTCTTGGCAACTAAATCACTGTGGGCCAGGCATTATAGAATATAATTTACTTGACCCAGATTAACATGACATGATGACGCATTGACTGTGATAGATGAGGAAACCCAGTCAGAGAACTTGGTAGGTAACGTGCTGCGGGTCAAGGCTAAAGGTCTGGGGAGCCAGGTGTTTAGTCTCAGACTGCTAGACCTTCGCTCTTTGCACTAGAAGACATGCTTTGGGCACAGCAGTGCGGGCTTGAGTCTTTCCGGTCGGCGCATTTACAGATGGTCGTGTAGAAGTGCCATCTGAGCTGGGTCCTGAAGAATACAGACAGAAGCTTATTACAGACTGGTAGGAGGGAAGGAAGTGAGCAAAGACGTGGAGACAAGAAAGTACAGAGGCTGTTTAAGGAACTTAAAAGGAGTCTAATTTGGCCGCAGCGTGGCAAGTAGCGGGAGGGAAAATGAAGAGGCTGGGTGGGAGTTGAGCGGAGTCCATTGGGCCCGGGGCGAAATTCCAGCTCTACGGTGCGGTTTCCTCTGGAGAACCAGGATTGAATCACCTCCTAAATTCCCCTTCGGATTTTGTGTCCAATGGTAGGCTCTATGCTTCCGGCTGGGGACATTGATGAGTCCCAATGTCTTGCAGTAAGACCTTCAGATATCTTCCCAGTTGTGTTTTGCAAGTTAACTGGGTTCCCCGATCATCTTAGACTTCGGGAAATGAGGAGAAGCTTCCCTTAGATTTCCTTACTTAAACCCTATTCTACAAATCTGCCCTGCATGGGGATCATTGAGTCCTTGCCCAGCTGTTAATAAATTGACATCTTGTTTTCCCATTGGTTTTTGTTCTTTGTTTGCACAGATTGTTTGGTTAGACTCTCTATAGAAGTGGGTAAGGGGAAGTGGAGGGGAGAGAGAGGAGGAGGACAGGAGGCTGGGGAGGGCCGGGGAAGAATCTCCTTACCAGCCTCAGGAAAGGCAGATGCTTGAGGGTTGTTGCCTGGGGGGAGACCGGCAAAACTTTCTGGCTTCATGGGTTTTTTCGTTGCATATCCAAAACAAGGAAGATTTTCCAAAATTCAATTTAATTCTACAAATACTTCCTGGGTGCTTAGTACATATAAGAAACTCTCCTAGATATTGGGAGTGGGTTGGGCAAGGAGAGGAAAGAGACAAAATAGCTTCCTTTAAGGAACTAAAGAACAAAATTGAGTGGATTTAGTTTATCATTTACTGCAAACTCTACAAAATATCAAATGACAAATTGACTCATAAGAGCGCTTAGGAGTGAGAACTGGGTGTCTTCCAGGGGGTTATATAAGACAATACCATTTATAAAAATGAGCTTCTTTTGTAGTTTTTCTTTATACTGAAAGCTTCAGTTACCCTTCTCACCTCTGAGAACTTTTAAAAATCATGCAGAGATGCTACCCAACAAATGCCTATGTAAGCAAAGACAGGTTACTCCCACTGCCCATGATCCAGTCCATTCGTGCTCTTTTCAAATCTCATCATTGGGGTGCCTGGGTGGCTCAGTCAGTTACGCGTCCCTCTGCTCAGGTCATGATCTCATGGTTTGTGGGTTCGAGCCACACATCGGGCTCTGTACCGACAGCTCAGAGCCTGGAGCCTGCTTTGGATTCTGTGTCTCCCTCCTTCTCTTCCCCTCCCTCCCCGCCCCCCCAAATAAATAAACATTAAAAAGAAGTTTTTTAAATCTCATCATAGATTACAGAAAACAAATGTTCAAAATAATCACAAACAAAGGAACAAGTAAGATATTTCCGGGATCTAACACTTTTTAAATTAGATCTGAGAAGACACTATTCCAACTGTTAGATTTATCTTCATGTTAGAACATAATCCTTAAAACAGCATGACTCTGGAAGAGTCTTTGCAATATTGTTTCTCACTATTTGGTATCATCCTTGCCTCCTCCTGGGCATATTATGCCACAAGATAAAACGTAAACTTCCTTCTTCATTACAGAAAATACCTATAAACTTCTACAGCCGTATCCTTAATGTGTTTTAATGCTTCTCTTATGATAATTATGAGATTGATTGGATGTTTGTCAAGCAGCTCCAGGGTTCCATGATTCAAGCCCAATGAATAGTTTCAAAAAGAAACTAAATCCTGAGAGACACGAGGGGTACTAGGGAGAATCAAGCATGTGCAAGCCTATGGGAAATTGAGGAGGTTTCACTGTTGCCCTTTTGACAGTGGGTCCCCAGATACACATCCCCCAGCCATTCCTTCCCCATCGTCCTCTCCTGTCACAAGCCAAGCCCGTCCCGTCATATAAAGACAGAAGCTAAACCCGTAAGTGTGTTTGCTGTGACTCTTCCACGTGGGAATGGGGAGACACGATAAACACCCATGGGAAGGGACTGAACGGATGCCAGTGCAAAAGCATCAAGTCCTGTGAGGTTTCCAAAGCATGCCCTTCCTTGGCAGAGATCATCGGTGACCTTCTGTCGTGCACCGTAGGAGTGTGGCCTTTGGTACTTCCAGATCTCCCCATCCGTGGCGCAAATACAGAAGGAACACGCCGTGGTTTTCCTGGGTACGGACTGATGGCACCCAAGACACGGTGGCATTTGCTTTCCCGGGGAAGAAAAAGGACAGTAAGATGGATGATGGCCCTTGCCGTCAGAAAACACCTGTTTCAGAGAGGGCCCCTACGCTGACCAGGGTGAGAAATCTCTGGTTAGTTCTGGTATGTCTGTAGATGGAGGGATGGGAGGTAGAGAGATTAGGTTACTGTGCTCCTTACTGCCTGCCAAGCTAGCACTGGCCCTTCCGTGTTTATTCATGGGCAAGTAGGGGCCCTGGCGCCCTACCCTTTTGCAACCAGCCACAAGAAGCGATGCCCTCGTGCTGATCCCTAGAGCCCTTAGCCCTTCTCAGTAAGATTATACATCAAGCCTTCTCACGATCTTTAAAGACCCTACTGAGGCCTCCCTTGGCCCAACCGGTCACCCACGCCAACTGAGACCTCGCTGTCCCTGATTCTGAGGAACAGCTCGCTTGCTCAGCAGTGAGTCAGTCTTGTGTTTAGCTCCTTCAGCTGTATATTCAGGCCTTAGCATTGGTTTCCTTTTTTAAACACTAGCTCTTCAGGAGCCAGTCTCCTCCTATCCTGTCTTATCGGTTTGGTCTGCTAGAACAAAATGCCACAGACCATGAGACTTATAAACAACAGACATGTATTTCTCACAGCTCTGGAAGCTGAAAGTCTGAGATCAGCATGGCGGTGTTCCGGCGAGAGCCCTCTTCCTGCTTCCCAGCCAGCACCTTCTCCCCATGTACTCACATGGCAGAAGGGGTGAAGGAGCTCTGTGGGCGCTCCAGTCCCCCTCACGAGGCCCCGCCCTCATGACCGAAGCCCCTCCCAAAGCCACGCTCCCCGCCCTCCTAACACCATCACCTTGGGGCGTTAAGGTTTCAGTATATGAATTTGGTGGGGGACACAAACATTCAGACCATAGCACACGCTGTCCTCTCATAGACTATTTCTTGTCTTGTACCATAGTATCCCCAGTGTTTGGATTTTCTGATGCTGACCTCATTTCCTCCTTACCTGCAGTGACCCTTATGCAGTTAATGCCAACTGCTCACCCACTTAAGCTTTGTCCCAGTATCTGACTCAGCTTGCTAGTTACCGTGGGCCTTTACTTTGTATATCACTCGGTTTTCTCCTGAGGACAAACTCTTAATTTTTAGAATTCCTTTTAAGCTCACATTTCTGGGTACCATTTGTTCCTAAAATAGCTAACCCTTGACCTGACTTGCTTGTTCAAAACACTGGCTTTCTCTGGACACCGTGGCTCAAATTGGATATTTAGTTTTTTTCTTTCTTGATTCTGGCTCATTTTACTGCCATCTAAACTCTGATTCAAGAAGCCTACTTCAACAACTGAAAAGAGCACTTAAAAATTCATTACTTGGGATTCTCTTTACAACTGTGTTGTCAATTTTATGATGCTTTTCTGCCTTCTCTAAAACTAATATTGCTTGTGATGAGTTTACTTGAATACTTTTGTTTGTTTGGTTTTCGTAAGTCTTACATTTTCAAATACTTAAAATTTTTGCATAATGACACTGGTAGCTAAAAAAGAGAACTTCCCCGAATTAATAAATTATTAGCTTACAACTGAGAGGTAGGTAGAATTCTCATCCCTTAATTTGCTAACGCCTGTCATAAGGACATAGGGATTTGAACTGAGTCGTGCCAAGGTCAAACCATCCCAGTGTTCAGGTGTAAACAGTTACCTCAAGTAACAAGCAGTGGGAATATACACCTGTTTCACCTAACAAACTTTAAGTACCCGTATCCCAAAGTGCTAATAGCAATTTATGGGCCTTTTAGGCATGAACTTGTTCATGTCTTTTACGATTCCATTTGTGTTTCCCAAGAAAAACCACTTCCGTTGGGGATGTCAGTTGGTCTTTGTACCAAATAGAAATGGGTACAGAAAATGATGGAGTAAGAGAAAATTTCATTATTCAGGCTACTATAATGCGGTTAAGGAATGGTTTGACCTAGAAACACAGACATAGACATAATTTTTAAGTAGTTTCATATGGTTTTGTGCTGTTAGTGTGATGTAGGGGAAAGAACATAGAGTTGAAAACCAGACTAGGTTTAAATGCCAATGCCATTCTTTATTATCTTCATGACCTCTCTGAACCTGTTTCTTCATCTGTTAAAAAAAATTCATATTTACCTTGTTCGAATTAAATAATAATAAATGTACTCAGTAGTTAACACATGCTCAATAATGTAGAAGTAGAAATAGTAACACTAAGTTGGTAAATCTCACTTGGAAATATTATCTCAATAAAAGATATGAAGAAGGAGGGAACTAAAGAATTACAGTTCTGTAAGGGGCGCCTGGGTGGCTCAGTTGGTTAAGCGTCCAACTCTTGATTTCAGCTCAGGTCATGATCTCGTGGTTCCTGAGTTTGAGCCCTGAGTTGGGCTCTGCACTGATAGCGTGGAGCCTGCTTAAGATTCTCTCTCTCTCTCTCTCTCTCTCTCTCTCTCTCTCTCTCTGCTTCTCCCTTGATCGTTCTCTCTCTCCCCCTCCCTCTCTCAAAATAAGTAAATAAATGAAAAAAAAAGTGATCTTGGCAATATATAGGCAGAATTCTCAATGGGAACATGGGAGACCCGTGCTGATATCACTAGACACATGTACTTATTTATTTTTAAATTTTTAAATAAAAAAATCACCTCTCCAGTTGCCCTTACCACAGTTTAAATGCTTTGTAGCCACATGTGGCCAGTGGCTACTCTATTGGAGCAGACAGAAAATATTTCCATCGTTTCAGAAATTTCTACCGTCACTGCTTAGTCTAGACCTGGAGATTGTAAACTTCGTTGCTGCTGTCAAAAAGCAACTGTCTAGGATCAGGCATGCTTTCACAGGGCTGGGAACTAGATACTTCCTATTTTTGGTTTGCTTTCCCCACCATATCAGTTGACTTCTCAGTCCCTAATCCCTATCTCATCGCACAAAGTGCCAAGATTCATTCTTTCTTATGCCGTCTACCAGATCACTTTTGTTTCAAGGTATCTGTTCACTAAACCCAGTTCAGATGTTAACTTTGGGGAGTGTAACATATAACCCCTCTTCAGCAATATTTTAGTTTCAAATTAAAAGTGATGATTGAAATGCCTCTCATTATAGAATTTCAGGAGGAAAATTTGGGATAGGGGTTGTACCCTATACTCTTTAAAAAACATTGTATTTGGGTGACTGCCTAGTTCTGGTTCTATTCTGGCTGCACCCATCGGCTAGGTCAAAACACGAAATATCTCCTACAGGGATCAAATTTGGGAGATGAATAGGGCAGTCATAGTCAAGCAGTACCTTGTTTGAAAAGTTGTTGTCTTTTTTTTTTTTTTATTATTCCACACTTACTATAGGTCCCATAACCATAGTGAGGCTCGTATAACAATGAGTCTGAAATGGGTAAGCAGTAAAACCTTGAAATTCTGCTGCCAGATAGAGCACTTAATGGTCTTTGACTGAAAGTGTTGGAACAGTAGAAGGGTCATATATGCTCAGATCAGATCAGATCAGAAAAATACTCTTCCTGCTTGAAGTTGCCAAGTTTTAAATGTTTCTATTGCCATCATAAGGCAGAATACAGAAGTTTGAGTCAGAGGAAGAAGTTCAAGGTCACTAATAAAGAGGGGAGACATTCCCATTATGTAGCCAGCACTTAACAGGGATCCATGGAGGAAAGCAACCCCTTTAAATATAGCAGGTGAAGATTGCATTTAAAATCAGTACTGTGACCGTTTATACTACAAGGGACTGTTTCTGCCTTTAATACATGAGAGGGACAACCCCAGTACAAAACACTGTGGGACTAGAATCCCACAGAAGATATATAAAGATACATATAGATATTAAGTTCAACAGGACCTGGAGGCTCAATGTAAGGTGAGAGTTCTGACCAGATTAGAACAGAAACAATTCTACTAGTCATATCAAGGAAGGAAGTCAACAAGTTAACACCTGCTGGGAAGAAAAGACATAAATAGGTGTTAGAATTCTCACTGAAAGGGGTGCCTGGGTGGCTCAGTTGGTTAAGTGTCCAACTTCAGCTCAGGTCATGATCTCGGGGTTCCTGAGTTTGAGCCCAGAATTGGGTTCTGTGTTGACACTTCGGAGCCTGGAGCCTGCTTCGTATTCTGTGTCTCGCTCTCTCTCTACCCCTCTTCCACTCATGCTCTCTCTCTCTCTCTCTCAAAAATAAACAAACATTTAAAAAAATTTTTTAAATAACTCTCACTGGGGGCGCCTGGGTGGCTCAGTCAGTTAAGCATCCGACTTCGACTCAGGTCATGATCTCTCAGTCCATGGGTTCGAGCCCCGCGTCAGGCTCTGTGCTGACAGCTCAGAGCCTGGAGCCTGTCTCAGATTCTGTGTCTCCCTCTTTCTCTGACCCTCCCCTGTTCATGCTCTCTCTCTCTCTGTCTCAAAAATAAATAAACGTTAAAAAAAAAAAAGAATTCTCACTGTATATTAAAAATTGCTCATTTAAATTATTAAACTTTATACTTAAATGTATATAGTTCATGATGTGTGGTGTGAAATTAGTCTTTTTCAATTATTTGGGTTTTTTAAATTCTTATTAAACTTCATCTTCTCTTCATAGGTAGATGGATACATCTCATATTCGTCATCCCTATTCATAGATATTTGGACGGGACCCGTTCAGTATAATTCATAGATAATTGGCTGGACTCAGTTGATGCTTGAATTTGAGACAGTGTGCCCTCAGTGGCAATGTGAGGAAATGGGGACTGTACCCAGACACACCTTAGGTCTCTTTCCTGCTCAGCCAGCTAATACCAGTCAGGTATTGCAGGGAACACAAAGTTGTAACACAGCACTTCCGAGAGGTAGCATGTGAGAGAATGTGGGGTGTTCCAATCAGATGGGGGGGGGACTACCAAATGTGCAGTGACCTGATCTGGTGGAGGCTAGCGGTGTGGGCAGCAGAAGAATTCCCGTGAGGCAGAACAAAGGGGACAGAGGTTTATTGAATATATTGTGAGGGAGCAGCAGGCAGGACAGCATGGGAGAGACTGTCTGCCAAGAGCCAGTGGTAGGGGACTGTGGTCAAGGGGAAAGGTGAGAAGGTATGAGAACATATTGCGTTTTCCTTGTTTGGTGCCTCTGTCCCAGTGTAAGTAACCCATTGGTCAGCTAGGGCTCGTGGATGTTTTGAGGCAAGTGTCCTGATGGCCTGTTTGTGTTCAGCCAGGGGATAGGAGGTCACTGTGGACCCTTTCATCTTGCTCAGGCTTCCGCTCTTCAAGTTGGGTTTCCTGAAAGTGGCCTCTACAGAGAAGGTAGAAAGACTCACAGAAAACTGTATTCCCATTTGTCATAAGGAAAGTAACTATTACTCTAAAGCCAGTTTGTCAAGCAGCTGACTCACTAAAAAACCGTTCAGCAGAAATCAATTTACTTCCATCAGCTGTTATGTTACTGATGGGTTTTTATTGTTTAATTGTCCCTTTTCCTCAGTGTCACCTCAGTATCTCACCATGAGTTCCTGGGCCCAGCTCAGTCAAATGTGAATCCCAAGTATGTTTCAAATCTTAGATACTGGAATACTTCTCTAATGGATAATGGGAGCTTGACTTCAGTACAACCTACTCTCTACTTTTGAGGACTTAGGTCCCATACCAGATCTTTCCCATACATTTGCTTCTGCTTCCCAGGGCAAAACACCAAAAGGTATTTTGTCTCTCAGCATCCATTTGCTCAATTGGTTAGATGATCATTCAGTGATGTGGCTTTTAGCAATGGGGCCATCTAGTGAAGTGACCATTAGTTAAGTAGTCGCTTAGGAAACCGAACAAAGTCAGCCTCACTTCCTTCTCATCTTGTAGACGATGTACACACGGGAGCCACCACCAAGAATAATTCAGACAACCCATGACATGTTTTAACCTGCACATTGATTTTTCTCATACTATTTAAATGAGCATTTCTAGGGGTACCCGGGTGGCTCAGTGGGTTAAGCATCTGACTCTAGATTTTGGCTCAGGTCAGGATCTCGTGGTTCGTGAGGTTAAGCCCCACATCAGGCTCTGCAGAGCCTGCTTGGGATTCTCTCTCTCCCTCTCTCTCTCTCTCTGCCCCTTCCCCACTGCACACGCTCCCTTCTCTCTCAAAATAAATAAATATTTTTAAAAAATTAAAAACTGGGGGTGCCGAGTGGCTCAGTAGGTTAAGCGACCAACTCTTGGTTTCAGTTCAGGTCACGATCTCCTAGTTTATGGGTTCCAGGCCCGCGTTGGGCTCTGCACTGATGTGTGGAGCCTGCCTGGGATTCTCCCTCCCTCTCTCTCTCTCTCTCTTGCTTTCTCCTTCTCCCCTTCCCTGCTCATACTCTTGCTTGCTTTCTCTCTCTCACACAATAAACTTTAAATAAATAAATAAATAAATAAATAAATAAATAAATAAATAAATAAAGTGTCTCTGATTTGGGGTCATTTTCATACCAGCTTCATGATTTCTGCAATATCCTCATTTTTAGTTTGAATTCAATTATCTTAAAGGAAACTCCCATACTGCTCTACAGAGCGAAAACCTCTGTGAATTCGCAAGTTTAGCATGCCAGTTTTACAGATTTTCAAGTACACATAAAAGGTACATAACTATTTGGATAAGAAACACTCATCTCTCAGCTACTTAAACTCCCCTCACATGTCATCAGAGATGTGAATACACACTTCGAGAAAATGGTTTACACGAAAGACTGAAGAACATGATGGCATAACATCCTGACACAGCACCATCCCCCCGCCCCCCAGACGAGTAACTCTCGACCTTGGCTACCCCCCCTTGACTCCACCTCAAGCCAAGTGAATAAGTATCCCCCAGGAGAGTGGGCCCCAGGCATGATATTTTATAAAAGCTTCTGGTTGATTCTAAGTGCAGCCAGGGATGAGAACCATTGCCCTGAATCATATCCTCCAAATCAATCCCATGAAGGCAGGAACCAAGAGTTCATTCAGTGCCCTATTCCCTGTGACTAGAACAATGGCTGCCCTGAGGTAATGCTGGGTTAACTAATATTCTAAGAGAAATAGCTACAGAAAGCGGCTACTACCTACTCCCACGTGGGAAGCAGAAAGATCACATAATTCTGCATTAGTGGGGTAAACCAGTGAGACCAAGATTAAGACGGCCATCCTAGAAGTCTGAGCTCTAAATGAAGAGTTTAGGAGTTTCCTTGAAGTTTGTCTTTTGTTTTCCTCTTCGTGTTCCCTCTTTGCTACCCACTGCTCTCATGGTCCAAACCGGATCTCTGAGACCTAATCTGTCCTCTTTGTTCTTGAGGAGAGTCAGGGACTTCCAGCTGCCTCCCTGCCTCTTCACTTGTAGAGTAAGAAAAATCAAATTCCCAAGCTAGTTAACAGAGGCTGCCAACCCTGCGTGCTGGAGTTAACGTCCTACAAAAGGCCTGACGAATAACGATAGTGTGTTTTAAAAATGTCTTCAGTTATGGTATATGTTTCTACAAAAGATGAAGGAAGGAGTGCTAATCATCCCAAACCTTTCTCGTCCTTTCTCCGTCCCCGCCCAGGCTCGGCATACTTGAACAAACACAATATGAGCTTTCACTGTGTTGGCAAGGATGTTTATAAATGTGTGTGTGTGTGTTTACCCAACTGATCTAAAAATAACCTAAGTGAACTAAGTAAAGTAAGTGTATGCCACACTTACCAGGAATATTAGGAAGCAAAAGCCCTTCAATATCTGAATCAGCTCTGGCACTGTTTCAGGAAAGAACTGGCTCACATCTCTTGCATAAGACTTATGTAAGAGATTAGATGTGATGCCTGAACTATTCCAGTTATCGACAGCTTGGGGAAAAAGAAAAGTGTGCTACCCTGTTGTTACTTGCTAAGCTCTCTCAATTTTCATGGATTCTCGTCTCTAGGAGTAAAGCATTTCTAATTCTTGAGAAAAAAAAAAAAGAGAGAAAAGCTTAGTTTTTTTAGTCTTCTCTAGCTTTTTCTAGTCACACAAGCTTATGTAGAAGGAAACCAAGAAATCAAAGCTGTGGTACAGGCAATACGTAATTTAGGAATTGGGGAGATCCTTAAATTGGTCCTTATAGGAACAGTCACGAGAACAGGCGGTTGGACAATTCAACTTGAAACTCCAGGCCACATTCCACACACAGCTATGACATACCTCTGAAGAAATGACTAATTTCCCCACATCTCATAACATAGCTCCTCAAAATTTAGAGCTCCCCATTCATTGTCATAATCATTACATTCTGAAAAAGATTTAGATCAAAGCTGACTCCCAGATATTTTGACCAAAATAAAAATGAAGGTCAGACATGACTCAGACAGCCTTCTCTGTACTCTAAGGTTGTGCTTGGTTCTCATTTATAGCATCTACTTTTTCTCATGGAGCTGTGTGAGAAAACAAGTTGAATTGAAGAGTCCGATCCACCAGCTGAGGTACAAATATAAGCACCATTTCTTACTTGCTGTATGACCCAAGAAAATTGCTTAACGACTCTGGAACTTATTTCCTCAATTGTAAATGAGAATAACAATATGTGCCTGTCAGGGCTGTTGCGAGGACTGAGATGAAAATAACCAAAATATGTCGAGTGCTTCTGTGATAATGTGATTTATAAGAAATATATACCTGGTCTTTCATCCTGTCCCTGGCACAGATTTCCCCAAACCCTTGGAATTTCCTAAGTGATAAGAGTGGTAAAGGTGTCTTTTGTGATTCATAACAACCCCCTTTCTACTGCAACAGAGTTTATGTTAATGAGGTAACTTTTGGAAAGTCCCTAAAGATGGCTGCTGGTTTCTAGCAGAACCAACCAAGAGAATATAGCCTGGGAACTGTCACCACCAACCCCTGACCTCCAGGGAGGACAGGGGGACTGGAGGTTAAGTTGATCACTAACGGCCAATGATATAATCAACTATCCTACATCGTGAAGCCTCCATAAAAACCCAGGAAGGCGGGGTTCAGGCAGCTCCCAGGTTGGTGAATGTGTGGAGTTCTCTGGGAGGGTGGCGCACCAAGAGAGGTCACGGAAAGTTCAGCCCCTTCCCACATACCTTGCCCTATGCATCTCTTTCATCTGGCTGTTCCCGAGTTACATCTTTTATAATAAACTGGTAATCTAGTGAGCAAACTGTTTTTCTGAGTTCTGTGAGCCACTCTGGAAAATTAATCAAACCCACAAAGGTGGTCATAGGAGCCTCTGATTTATAGCTGATTGGCCAGAAGCACAACGGACCCCTGGGACTTGAGATTGGTGCCTGTGGTGGGCGGGTAGGGAAGACAGTCTTGTGGGACTGAGTCCTTGACCTGTGTGATCTGATTCCAACTTCAGGTAGACAATGTCAGAACTGGATTGTAGGATACCCAGCTAATGTGGCAGAACAACCATATTTGGTGACCAGAGTACAGGGGTATAGAGTGCCAGGTTACAGGAGAAATGCGAGAGTGTTCTGCCTAGAGAGTTTACTGTGTAACCGACATTATCTAGAAAAAGCAAGTCGTTCAATCATCATAGCAATCTGGTGAAGTAAGTATTATTACCATCCTTCCTTTGTTGAGGAGGAAACTGAGGCCCAAGTCATCTAGCTTATAAGTAGGTTGATGGGGTTTGAACTGAGGTTATGTGACTCTAGAGCCTGCAATTGTGTGAAGTAACAAACATATTAGCACTTAGCAAACCACAAGGCCCATATTAAATTCTCCTGAATGGCCATTATTACACTTAACTCTGCTTTTTCCAGAGAAGGTGTGGCAGGGAGGTAAATGTGTTCCATGAATCTCTGGTGTCCCTACTGAGCCAGGATGTAGCCTTGGATGGCAATTGCCACTTGCTTTGGGCTGCGTTTCTGCAATCCCACCAAGTTCAGACACAGAATTACTACAGACCTCACACCATCCCTGGGCTAAGCTTCAACAGAGGGACGGTGGTGCTGGCGAAAAGCTTGAGGTAGGAGGAATTGAAAGCAGATCTAGGGATCTATTACAAGCTAGAATAATTGAAACAAGCCTAAAATATCTGCACAGAGAAAACTCATGCTCCATAGTGGTTATCAGGGAAAAGAAGGTCTTTGCATGCATTGGGCTTATGAGCGTTAAGGCATCAAGTCATGGTTGTTTTAAAATGAAGTGTGGGGGCGCCTGAGTGGCTCAGTCGGTTGAGTGTCCGCCTTTGGCTCAGGTCATGATCTCGCGGTTCATGGGTTCGAGCCCCGCGTCGGGCTCTGTGCTGACAGCTCAGAGCCTGGAGCCTGTTTCAGATTCTGTGTCTCCCTCTCTCTGACCCTCCCCTGTTCATGCTCTGTCTCTCTCTGTCTCAAAAATAAACATTTAAAAAGTAATAAAATAAAATAAAATAAAATAAAATGAAGTGTGGTCAGTGTCCTAAAGCTTCTTTTGAAACAGCGTACAATGAGAAATAGATAATGTGTGTAAACTAACCACAGTGCCATACATAGAGCAAATATCAGGTAGTTTATAATGGTTTTATCATTACCTTCTGTCTTCCAGTATATAAATGTTGGAGAACCTATGGTTGGAATGAAAAATGTGCCTTTTCCCAAGTATTCCTAGGTGAGAGGGAGGTTTTAAGTAAACTGTGCCAATTTCAGTGTCTCACCCAAAGTGAAAAACCAAAAGCTGCTTGGTGCAACTGAGACAAGATTGAGGGTGACCAAGGCAGATGGCCCAGCCTCATGCTGTTCCCAAGGCGGTGGCTTCCCTGAAACCTCTTTCAACAAGAAACACAATTTCAGGACTCACATCATTTCATGGATCAGCTGCTTCAGTAGAACGGACTCTCACTTGGTCCTTATAATTAGTTATCATGGCTACACGTCTCCAATATAGAAATGTGTCCAAGTGTCGTTGTGAAACATGTACACTTCAAAACTATTATAACCTGGGGCGCCTGGGTGGCGCAGTCGGCTAAGCATCCGACTTCAGCCAGGTCACGATCTCGCGGTCCGTGAGTTCGAGCCCCGCGTCAGGCTCCGGGCTGATGGCTCGGAGCCTGGAGCCTGTTTCCGATTCTGTGTCTCCCTCTCTCTCTGCCCCTCCCCCGTTCATGCTCTGTCTCTCTCTGTCCCAAAAATAAATAAAAACGTTAAAAAAAACAAAAAACAAAAAAACCCCAACTATTATAACCAAAAAGATTACAGCTCTGCTTGCTGATGAGCAAAATAAATGTTACTCAGCCCCATTGAGAGCTAGTTCTCCCACCTTAGATTTCTTTAGATCTGAATGGTTCGAAAGGGACACCTCCCAAGGATTCACGGCTCAGTACAGTATGGGTATATGAAGTCATTTTCCATTTGGTTGAGTATTAACCCTCTCTTTATTTTTATTGTTATTTTTTTAATGTTTATTTTTAAGAGAGAGAGAGAGATACAGAGCACGAGCTGGGAAGGGGCAGAAGAGAGAGGGAGAATCCAAAAATAGGCTCCAGGCTCTGAGCTGTCAGCACAGAGCCCAACATGGGGCTCGAACCCACAAACTGCGAGATCATGACCTGAGCTGAAGTCGGACGCTTAACCAACTGAGCCACCCAGCAGCCCCTAACCCTCTCTTTTTTTTAAGTTTATTTATTTATTTTAGGAAAGAGAGAGCATGCAAGCAGGGTAAGGGCAGAGAGAGAAAGGGGGAGAGAGAGAATCCCAAGCAGTCCCCATGCTGTCATCATGCAGAGCCCAATGGGGGACTTGATCTCATGAACCAGGAGATCATGACCTGAGCCAGAATCAAGAGTCAGATGCTTGACTGACTGAGCCACCCAGGTGCCCCTTAACTCTCTTCCAAAATGCCCATGTAACACATCAGTTGGTAATGCATGACCCAACTTAAGTGGGTCAAGCAGAACAGCATCATATCCAAATAGACTGAAAGCTGAAGAAGGCTCATGTCAGCATGAATATGATGAAACCCCCCTCCCACTCTTCCCTTGGCTTCTGCTTGGTATGCAGCAGGCCACAAGTGAACAGTTGATGTCTAGATGGATGGATGGTGCCAGTGTGAACCTGTGGATTCAATATTAATAAATCTTCCCATCTTTTTTTAGATAAAAGGCAAACAGAAATAGAAGTTCCACAGTGAATCTTCTCATGCACCCCCACTCTGGACACCACCATTCCCTTAAGGCATAATTGAAGAGTTACAGAATGTTAAAACTAGAGTTCCTCCAAGCTGATTATTTTAAGGATTGATGTGTACAAAGCACTGGTCCTTGAAAGTTTTTCACAGAGTTGTTTATTCTGAACAAACTCTCCCTGGAAGTTACAATTTCATGCAATATTGCTTTTCAGCTATTGTTCTCCTCCTACATGGTTTGATTGTCTCGCTCCGCAAGATTGCAATGCTGGCTGTTCCCTCTGACAGTCTGTGGCATGCCCATGATGGATGGACCAATTCTAACATATAATAGCAATACATTTCAGTTTGCTAAATACTGTCACTGAAGTGGACCTCCAGTCCCCAGGGAGCAGTGGGATGTGTGGCCACAAAAACAGTGCAGTTGTAGGTCACGTATTTTTTTATACACAAAGATCAGTCATCTCATGTCATGTTTAAATATGGTATGATTGAAGTATTTAGGTATGGTTAGGTAATTTTGTATATATTTTATAATAAGAGTAGAAACATTAAAAATCACTTTTCTTGTTTGTGCAAAAGTAACATTATTTACCATAAGAGCTTTTTACTGTCTGGCTTTAGCAACAGTGGACATTTTCTCTGATTATGAGCTCCGAGAAGACTTGCTGATTTGAGGACATCACTAACGTTCCGTGAGAATCAATGAAGCTTCTCTGCGATTCCTGCTACCGTGGAGACGTTTCATAGCCGAGAAGGCAGAGGGACTATCCATGGATACAAGACACAATCTAACATTAACTATTTCTGCAGACTTTTCTCGAGACAGATGTGTATTAGTAAGCATAGAGACTAAGGAGGAGTTCGGTTATCCCTTAATATGTGAATAATGGCAACTCTTAGACCGTAAGTAGTAAGTACAGCTGGATGTTTCATTGCTGGGTTCAGCATATCAATCAGCCCAGTCCTCTACTTTGGGCCAAGTAGTACCCATCACCTGGGGAAGTCTAGGGCAGAATCCCCTGCCACTTTTCCTTATTTTCTGAACTCATTGCCTACCCACAAAGCAAGTCATTGGGCAGCCCTCGGGAATTGCTCTCTCTCTTTTTTTTTTTTTAAGATTTTATTTTTAAGTAATCTCTGTACCCGACATAGAACTCAAACTCACAACCCAAGGCCAAGAGTCACATGCTCCACTGACTAAGACAGCCGGGTACCCCAGGAATTAATTCTTTTGTTAAATTCAGCAGCCAACAGAAAATCCCTTCCATTATGTGTATTTTGTGGTTGAGGATGTAAGCAGAGTAATAAATGTGTCTCTTAATGACTTGATGGGATAGACGATCTCCTCTAGGACTGAGTTTCTATAACTCTAGTCAAACATCAAGTGGCACTGGTATTGGAGAAGCTTTTTTGTATATTTGCGTGTTTTTCAAACATACAAAGAAGTTGAAGGAATAATACAGAGAATATCTGTGCACCCATGTCATGGATTTAATATCAGTATCATTAACATTTTACTGTCTTTATCTTTCTGTTTATATATTTATACACACACACACTTTTCCCAGTATGCATTAATGATCCTTGCATAACTGATTATTTCATTGGTATTTGTGGTGCCGTGGCTTGGATCGCTAGGTAAAGGGATCTCTTTTCTTATACATTGTGGCCTGCAGGAGGGCCCCTCAATCAATTCTCTATCTGTCCTCACTACCTCTTCTTGGCCGAGCAGATCCCTTGCTCCCAGGACTCTACTCTCCTTCTGGTCACTCATAGGCTAATCACCAATCTTGCTGATCCATCTCAGTAAGTTTTCCCCCAGATTTCCACTAGAAAGGGATTCCTATATGTGCCAAATGGCCGCCAGCCTCCGTGGGTCCTTCAGTTGGGTACCAGTAGAAGACGTCCTCCCCAACTCCTCTTTTGGTGCTGAGCCATAAGCTGGACCATGAATTATGCCCCTGGGAACGCTGGGCTCTCTAATTCCATGCTGTTTTCTAGATGGGGAAATCAACAATCTATCCCAGAGGGAATGCCTCTGAGCTGCATCTTAAAAAAAAACTGGCCACGGTTTAACCCCACAAGTCTTTGGAAAAGAAAATTAGTGTTCTGTTACAACACAACATGGCCACAATACCATCTCCCCAACTGGGAAATGTGGCCCCTTAATGGATCACTAAATTCTAACACTATTCTTCAGTTAGACCTATACCACAAAGACTAGGCAAATGAACAGAAATCCCTTATGTTCAGGCGTTCTTTCTCCTAAGGGACAGTAAGGACCAAGTGGAGAACTGTAAGATTACTGTTGCCAGCCTCCAATTAGGATGACCTCACCCATCTCCTATGTCTCCTTCGGCTCCTGCCGAGGCATCCTCATCTCAACGATCCCATTATAGTCCCCTGCCATACCAGGGACCTGCCTTACTCTCACCATCAAATATCCATCCCCTTGTGGAGGTAGCAGGTGGCGAATTTGGGATTCAATGGGTGCATAAGCCTTTCTCCCTAATGGAACTAAAACAAATCAAAGCCAAACTAGGGAGTATCTTTGATAACCCTGATGGATATACTGAAGGCTTTCAATGCATTACCCTCACATTTGAAATGACTTGGAAAGACATGGTTAGCCTGGGACAAACACTTTCTGACACCGAATTAGAAAGGGTTAAAAAGGAAGCAAGAAAGTTTGCAGATAGTCTGCACCTCTCCAATCCTAAGTATCCTATTGGAGAGACTGTAGTCCTACCTGTGGACCCTGGGTGGGACTATAACAATGAAGCCACCAGTGGGAAAGAAATCACTTCTTTATTTGTATTAAGGCAGGGCTCAAAGGGGCCCACTATAAAGTCATTAACTATCATTCAGACCCAGAAGAAAATCCATCCACCTTTCTAAATAGGTGAAAAGTGAGGCACCTGGGTGGCTCAGTTGGTTGAGCATCCAACCCTTGATTTCGACTCAGGTCACGATCCCAGGGTCATGGGGTCAAGCTCCACCTTGGACTCTTGTTCTGAGCGTGGAGCCTGCTAAGATTCTCTCTCCCTCTGCCCCTCTCCCCTGCTCACTCACATACACACACACTCTCTCTCTCTCTAAAATTAAAAAAAAAAATTAAATAGGCTAAAAGAGGTCTGCACAAAATACACCAATCTCAATTTAGACTCCTATGAGGGATGAATACTTTTCTAACCCTATCAGCCCTGACATCAGATGTAAACTACAAAAACTGGCTCAGGAACTGAGAGCTACCTTAGATGAAATGGTGACAATGGCCTCCACAGTCCTCTATAACCATAATCAGGAAGCAAAAGGAAGGAAAAAAGAAAGGAAGTCAGGCATGCCCAAATGCTAGCAATGTTACAGGGCCAGGCCACCTCCAAAGGCACCCCTGCAAATAAGGAAAAAGGCAAAAATAAATACCATATTTGCTGACAACAGGGCACTGGGCACTTCCTGTTACAAATGCGGGCAACAGGGGCACTGGGCTGCTCTCTGTCCCTCGACCTGAAGGAGGCAAGGGCCAGCAACAGCATCCCAGATGATCGCCCAAGAGTGAGGAAGCCCTCTCCAGTTGGCCCCACCTTCAAGGATCCACATGACTAGACTGGAACCAAGGGTGCAAATGGATGTGACAAGTAGGCCAACTGTTTTCCTACTTGATACTGGGGCCACCTATTCCACCTTGATTTCCTTCTCTGGACCCTCCTCCTCTAAAACCTGTACCATCGTGGGAGTGTCTGGCTGACCAGCCATCAAACATTTCACCAATCCCCTGTTCTGTGTTTGGGAGGGACAAGCCTTTGCCCATAGTTTTCTAATTTTGCCTGAATGTCTCAGCCCATTATCAGGCAGGGACCTCCTACAAAAATGGAGAGCCGAAGTCATCTTTGGGCCTCGTACTGAAAACCATCTGTGGAACATGCTGGGGGCTCTCTTAACATCACCTTCACCAATTCCAACATAGATGTGAAAAGACTGGGATTCCCTAGTCAACCCTGATGTCTTGGATCATGGAATTGTACTAGAAGGGCAATATCAACCACACCCATTATAATTCAACTTAGGGACCCCCATTACTACCCTCATAAAAACAATACCCTCTCAGACCTGAAGCAACCCTGGGGCTACTGCCCATAATTATCGTTTTTTTTTTTTTATTTTTTTTAATGTTTATTCATTTTTGAGAGAAAAAGAGAGAGCACGCAGGGGAGGGGCAGAGCAAGAGGGAGACACAGAATCCAAAGCAGGCTCCAGGCTCAGAACTGTCAGGACAGAGCCCAACATAGGGCTCAAACTCACAGACTGAGTGATCATGACCTGAGCTGAAGTCAGATGCTTATCTTATTTTTTTTTAAGTTTTATTATTTATTTTGAGAAAGAGAGAGTGAGAGAGTGCAAGCAGAGGAAGAGAAGGGAGAGAGGAAGAGAGAGAATCCCAAGCAGGCCCTGTGCTGTCACCAGGGAGCTAGATTTGGGGCTTGGGGCTCAATCTCATGAGCTGAAATCAAGAGTCAGATGCTTAACCAACTGAGCCACCCAGGTGCCCCTATTACCAAGTTTTTAAAACATGGGCTTCTTATCCCCACAATTTTATCCCGCAATACCCCCATCCTAGTAGTTAAGAAAAAGGACAGCAGCTATTGCCTAGTCTAGGACTTACAAGCTTTAATGAGGCTGTTATACCCCTTCACACAATAGTGCCAAATCCATATCTTATACTGATCAACCTCCCCCAAACAGCCTCTGGTTTATGGTCCTGGACCTCAGAGATGCTTTCTTTTGCATTCCATTGGCCCAACAATCCCACTTTCTGTTTTCATTCAAATGGGAACGCCCCTGTGGGCCCACCAACAACTTACTTGGACAGTACTTCTGCAGGGATTCAGAGAGAGCCCCCATGTGTTTGGCCAAGCCCTCTCTAAGAATTTACAACACTTACAACTTGATGGGGGAACTATCCTCCAATATGTGGATGATTTGCTCATTTGCTACCACACTCAAGTGTTGGCCATCCAACATACTGTCCAAACCCTAAACTTGTTAACAAATCTAAAGCTCAATTGGTACAGCAACAGGTGTCCTACCTGGGAGTTATCATAACCCCTGGGAGACACCAGTCTTTCCCCAGAACTAATCCAAGCCATAATTAACTTATCCATGCCTACCACCCGTAAGCAAATGAGGGCCTTCCTGGGCTTTACAGGATACTGCAGAATCTGGATTCCCGAATATGGACATATTGTCCAACCTCTCTATGAGGCCCTGAAAGGCAAATCAGACTCCACCCCTCTTAATTGGGGATCTTGGCAACAGTTGGCTCTTAAGCAAGACACCTGCAGTAGGTCTGCCCAACCCAGCCAAGACTATCCAACTTTATACCCATGAAAAAGAGGGCATCACTCTGGGAGTTTTAACAAAAAACTTGGGATCACACCACATCCCATGGCTTATGTTTCTAAATGGCTTGACCCCATAGCCAGAGGATGGCCACCCTGTCTCTGAACTCTCAGGGCCCTACCCTTACTAACAGAAGAAGCTCTCAAAGTAACATTGGGAACACCCGTATAAATCTTCACCACTCATCAAATTCCAGACCTCATAACTAATCAGGCATCAAATTGGCTCTCTGATAGCAGACTTCTAAAATACCAAATTCTACTAAAAAACCCTCAGCGTGCCTGGGTGGTTCCGTCAGTTAAGCGTCAAACTCTTGATTGCAGCTCAGGTCATGATCCCATGGTCGTGAGATGGAACCTGGTGTGGGGATCTGCACTGAGTATGGAGCCTGCTTAAGATTCTCTCTCCCCCTCCCTGTCTCTGCCCCTTCCCCGCTTACATTTTCACTCTCTCTCTCCCTCTCAAAATAAATATTTAAAAAAAACAACCCTCAAATGTCAGTCTGCAATTGCAGGGTTGTCAACCCCATGACCTTATTACCAATCTGAAAGCATGACACAAAAGCCTTCCGTTCAGGCACAAAGATCCTTTCCACGTCCACAAAGCATCAGCCTGACCTCACCAACAACCTTTACAAAATCCTGATGAAATATGGTTCACTGATTGTAGTAGCTTCATGGAAGAGGGCAAGAGAAAAGCTGGTTATGCCATAGTGCCTATTCTACCATAGAGGTATAAGCCCTCCCAAACAGCTCATCAGCTCAACTAACTGAACTCATTGCTCTTACTAGAGCACTAGAGCTAGGGATAAGAGGGTTACCATCTACACTGACTCCAAATATGCCTTCTTAGTCTTCCATGTCCAGCCATTTGGGCAGAAAAAGGATCCCTCACATCCAAAAATATGCCCACCAAACATGCAATCCTCATAACCCACATGCTTGAGACTGTACACTAAGCCAAGGACGTGGCAGTGGTCCACTGCAAGGGTCATCAAAGAGGGGACTCAGAAATAATTCAGGGCAACCAGGCCGCAGACTGGGCTGCCAAAGAGGCAGCCCAACAAGAGCCTCCCCTACAGGGGCCTTCATACCCAGCCCTCTGCCACTGCCACTGACCAAATACACAGAAAAGGACAGAGTCTGGACAAACAAAAAGGGATTTTTCCCAGACGACAGCAGATGGTATTCGTTAGATGGCATCTTGGCCGTTCCTTAAAATCTTCAGTGGAAACTAGTTAAAGCCCTTCATGACCCCACTGACTTAGGGGGAGATGCTTTACAAACTCTCATTTCTAGAACATTCCCAGGTAAAGGACTCTCCCAGATGGCTCAACAAATAATCTCCTCTTGCCCCACCTGCACATATAACAAGCCCCAGGGCACCCGTTGGCCTCAACTAATCCAGCCGATAGAGAGGCATGGATCCCACCCTAGGGAAGCCTGGCAGATGGAGTTCACTCAGATGCCACCCTGCAGAGGAAACAAACACCTCCTCGGGCTTGTTGGCACTTCCATAGGGTTGATAGAGGCATTCCCTACATCGGCTGAAAGAGCAATTGAAGTAGTCAACAAACTTCTCCATGAAAGCATCCCTCGATTTGATCTCCCAAAGTCACTTCAGAGCGACAGCGGGCCCTCCTTTGTGGCCATCATGGTTCAATCTGTCTCCAAAGCACTGAGTATCAAATACCACCTCCACTGTGCTTGGAGGCCACAGTCCGCTGGGAAGTAGAAAGGGCCAACCAATACCTAAAAGATATTATTAAAAAACTCACACAAGATACACCACCAAACTGGAAAGAAGCCTTGCCAATCACCCTTCTCTATCATCGCATACTCCCAAGGAGGCCCTGGGTCTGAGTCCTTTTGAGGCCCTCTATGGATGACCTTTCCTACCTACAGACTTCCTGGTGGATCCAGAGACTCTAGGGATACAAACTCATGTTATCTCTCTATCCAAAGACCAATGGGCTTTAAAGGAATATGGCCTAACAGTTTCCCCACCAAACAAAAGGCACCTCCTCTGTATGAACCTGGTGACCAGGTTCTAATCAAGGTCTGGAAAGGTGGCTCTCTTGCACAGTTGTTCTCCAAAACAGACATGCCCCGGATCTGCTAACAGCGGCACAAGGAGGAACCTGTCCATTCTTGCAAGAGGAATGTTGCTTTTATGTCAATAAACCCCTCGAGGTCCAACAAGACATACGGGAACTTGTAACCAGGGCCACCAGACTTGAAAACAAATACACACAAACCCCCTGGTGGAATCCCTCCTCTTCCATATGGCAATGGGTTATATGTACCTTTTATTCCCCTCCTTCTGGGGCCTCTCTTGATATTACTCTTTGGACCCAGACTAATCAATGTATTAGTATCCTTTGTCTCCTCCAGATTTCAAGCCATCAATATTCAATTGGTCCTCAATCAAGGATGTCAACCTTTAGATGCCTGCAACACTTTCCCTTTCAGAAGTGCCTTGGATGGACACGGCCAGACACCATTGCCTTCTCTCCTCGACAGTCTGCGAGTGATGGACTCACTGAATCTACCCAACTCCTCCTAACAGTTCGAAGAAGTCACAGCGGTAATCTTCCCAATGCCCAATGATATGGGGTCCAGTCATTTGATGGGGGGCGGGGAACGTTAGGCAGTCAGGTGTGAGTGAGAAGGGATAAAGCAGGTGCTGGCCACACCCTCCGAGCCGTCCTGTAGGGTTAACTGAACAGGAGAGGCCTAACCACAGAGCCTCGGTGCCACAGCCGCAAGGGGACTTCCAAAGAGCTGAACATGTGCGCAAAAAGTGCGACTCGCCCTTAGGTAACTCTGAGCCACAACAAAGCCTATTAGAAACTCATAAATATGCAATACACAAATAAATACAATTATAACAGAATGCATCATGGGTAGGCACATGCACAGAAGCCAGTGTGTATAACCACCAGCTGTCCATCAAAAATGTCAAAGCCAAATTTACATACGCAAAAAGCTAGGGCTTCTTGGGGCCACTGTCACCCGCGCTGTGACATTGACCCGCTTTCTCTTTTGCAAGTGCACTATACTTATTTATTCAATAAACTCTATCTCCCTGTTACGGTCTCAGGTCCCCAGTTCTCTGGTGCATCAGGGACAAGAACTGAGCGACCCAGTAACAGTTGTTAAATGGTGATTTTTGGTCTATCATTCCTTCAATATATATGAGCCGGGATTCTTCTGAAAAAAACCTTTCTATCACCAGCAACTGATGATAATTACAATTCCTCTCAAAAAGACATGGTAAAGGGTTATTTATTTTTTCACTAAAAAATGTCAGAGTAAGATGTTTGCATAATAATAGGCTCTAGTGGTGGTAAGCACTTCGTTTTCTCCCTCCCTCCCCTCCTCCCTTCCTTCCTTTCTTCCTTCCTTTCTTCTTTCCTTCCTCCTCCCTCCCTCTCCCCGCCCTCCCTTCCTTCCTATTATTGTGGACTCATGGATTCTTATTTATTCATTGAGTTACTATTAAAGTCACAATTTTCTTGAACTTCAAAGAAGTCTAAAATGTGGCCAGTCGCAGGCCCTTCAAACTGTGTCTCTTGTATTTGTTTACTTTTTATTTGAAATAATTTCAAACTTACAGAAAAGTTGCAAGAACAACACAAAAAAGCTTTTTCATTTGTCACCTAGTCATTAACATTTTACATTTGATCTCTCATTCTCTCTCTCTTTCTGCTGTTTTTTTCCCTGAGCCATTTGAGTACATTGTAGTCATGATACCCATTAACTATAAACACTTTAGTGTGCGTTACCCTAAAACAAGGCACTGTCCTAGGTCTCTGCAGGACAGCTACCAAATCTGGAAATCAACAGTAATACAAGATTACCGCCATCCCTAACTGCTTCAGTGGCCTCCTCACTCAGAAAGAAGTTTAGTGCCCAGTTCTTGGTAGATGGGAGGCATTTAGAATGTTACAATATGCGATCTAAAAACGAAATATCTGTTTCCTATGTAGTGTTTGCACTTCTGGTAACCGTCTCTAGAAATGGAACATTATTTCACTGAAAATTCTTGGATTAAGGTCTGGTGGAAGAAGATAATTGAGAGAAGTTAGCCATAAATCCAGTTCATTACTGTTGTTCTTCTCCAGCAAAATACATTCTTTTTCCATATAAGGACATAAACAACCACAAATAGTTACAGATTTACTTAAGAGCCAGGCTTAAAAAGAAGATTCCCAAGCATATGTGGGGCCTTGCTGACTTTAAAACTGCTTTGACTGTACTTGATCTTTTGAGATGCAAACTTAGTTAGAAGGCGCGTTAAAGTTTTTGGATATTGTAAATGGGTTCCAGGTCTTGGTCTGTGCATAGCAAAAGTGACTTCTTGAGATAAGGGTGTGAGATTTTCAAAACAGTCTCGAGCTCTCAAGGGTCTGTAAAATATGAATACTGGTGCTTGCTCCCCCCGCCTTCATGCTAATGGGATTTTTATTATTTTTTTCTGTCTCCCACATGCTGCTTTAAAAAAGGGTTATTTTCTATTTAGTTTTCGGAAATAATTTTTTAACAATGAGACCCAGTCTAAATAAACTGTGAGGTGGCTTAATTACTTATTAATATAATCTTATGAGATTCTTAAGTTACAACTGATATATGTAGTGAAAGATACGTACATATATTATGGACATGTATCACTATATGCAGTTATACTATATGTGGCATAGATAACTAATATAGATATGTAAGTGATATATACACATATAGTTATACCGTATGTGACACATTATGATGATCACTTTCAAATCAAAACATATCACATATCACTCATGGATAAAATCATTACATGCCGTAGATTCTAGGGCCATTCTATTTTAAACCCCTCCCATGATTTGTTACCTTCGGAGCTGGTATGTTACCTTTGGAGCTGGAATAGACTTCAGGTTTAAGGATTTGTGGCTTTCGTGGTCTTCTGTTTCTAGTGGCCATAGCAGGGTTATACCAGAAGCTTGGACTATCCTCTCTTCCTTCATCCCTTCCTTTCCTTCATGTGCTTACCCAAAGATCATAAACATGTCAATTCTTGACATGTAAGAGGCAACTGTCTTGCTGGCTTCCCTCATGGGCTTCTCTCTTCAGGAGTTTGCATTCCAATGCATTCCTTCCATGAATAATTAGGTCCCCAAACCTCCTGTCCCTGCACTCCCAATCAGGATCTGAGAAACAGCCTTCTTTTGGTGGCTTACTGGTTGCACTGCTTTCCATGTGAGTTTGACCTTAGTCCTTTCCTTCTGGTCTTCGGGTCATTAAGTATTTTATGATCGTTTCCCATTCTCAGGCCTGCCCGCTCTTTTTTCCCACTGTATCTGAGGTGCGAGATAAGCCACATGATTTTTCCTTTTGTAAACACTTAGAAGTATGTTCTGAACATGCACAGGGTAAACAATACCTTTGATAGAAAGTATAAATATTTTCTCAATATATGTTTACATACCTATTGCTTAGCCATATGATTTATTTGCACTCGACGAATGAGGAAGCCAGTGTGCATCTCTGTTTAAAAAGCCTCGTGAATTTTTTCTCCTGGAAATCCTACTCTTTATAAGGGACACAGGCCCATTATGAAAATGTGCTGTAAAAACCCTAACCAGTGATCTCCGGTCATTGCCAAAGTGAAGGGACAGCTCCCATTTCGTGAAATGAATTTGTTTTGATAGCAGCCGCTTGGATTACATGCTGTTTACAACCCTTTGTTAGACGGATAAGAGGGCCATATGCGAGCATTGTGACCCACGTGACCACAGAAGAGCGTCAGTCCTTTCCATGTGCATAAATATGTCCAGCCAGTCTGCCTGGCAGGCATGCGAACTCGCGCTTCCCCACTTCCGGACCAACCAACGACTATTTTTACTTATTTATGACAGCCTATCTCCAAAAAGAATGTGAGGCAGCTTGCAAAATTGATTAATAGCCATCAGAAAAACAGACTTCAGGGCCAAAGTCGGATTTTTTTATCTGGAAGAAAGTTTCACCACACTCAGCATCACAGTTGATCAATGCCAGGAGCGAGCTAAAAATTGCATGGGAAGACTCATTAATGCTCATTATGTACTTTCTGAGCTCCGGAAATACAAATGCACTTCAAATATTACATAATATCTCAGGTTACATCAACCTAGACCACTTGCCATCATGGAGATGTTGTTGACAGCTTCAGAAAATAAAGGACATCTGTGTAACAAAACATACAACGCTTGTCTTTAATGAGGGCCACTCCTTTTGCCCAAATAAAAATCCGGCCCAGCTACAAACACACTTTTCTTATAAAAGAAAATAGGAGGTTTGGTGATTTGCTTTTTGCCAACCTGAAGAACTACCATACCCAGGAAGAGTTTTTTTTTTTTTTAAACACATACAAAGATTTCCCCTAAATAAGACCTAGAACTTTGGGATGATATTGTATTTCCCAGTATGAATCTTTCAGTGTGGGGATCTTGAGCTGTTTTGGATTTTCCAAAAATGCATGTTGTAAAATATGTCCCAAATCTGAATACCCGTGTCCAGCCCTCGCCATTTCTTGCTTGGACTATTACAGTGGCCTTCCAATAGGTCTCCTTTTTTCTAAGCTCATCGAACTAAGGTCTGGTCTCTACAAGGCAGACACCGTAATCTCTGAAGATGGAAATCACATCACAAGTGCCTCTGTTCAGACTTTTCAAAGGCTTGCCATCTCACCCAGTTTTGTGATTTCGTTACATCCCCGACCTCTCCCTCTTAGCTGCTACTCTGATTCTAGCTCCTGCTCATTCCTTTTGCTCACTCTTGTTGCTATTTATTATACTTCCAACATGCTGAGCCACTCCCCCCTCAGGTTCTTTGTACTTCTGTTCTCTCTACCTAGAACATTCTTCTTCCAGTTATCCCAAAAGTTTCTGCCTCAACGCCTTCAGGATTCTACTCAAATGTCATCTCACCAAAGGGAACCTTCTCTGGTCACCTTATATGAAACAGCACACCCTTTCTCTCTGTCAATGTCTTGCTTTATTTTTCCTCTAATACTTTATCATCGGTTGATACATTATAAATATTTTTATTAGTTTGTTTGCTGTCTCTCTCTCTCTCCCAACTAGAATGCAAGCTCTATAGAGGCAGGATTAAGTTTTTATCTTTCTATATTCTGAGCGTTTTGTATTCTAGAACGTTGCCTGGCAAAGTGCTCACTGTTTAATGAACAATTACATTTACCCACAAGCTAAGATATGGCATTTATTTGCTTTTGATTGAAATTCCAACTGAATGTGATAACACTGGTAAGGTCACACAGATCAAAAGTTCTGATCAGAAGTCATTTGGGGCGCTTGGCTGGCTCAGTTGGAAGAGCACACGACTCTTGATCTTGGGGTCGTGAGTCCAAGCCCTATGTTGGGGTAGAGACTACTTACAAAAATAAATAAACTTTTTAAAGAAAGTCATTTATAGCAGAACATCATTACCATTTTTTTTAATTGTCATCTCCCTAAGGGTATTTTTCGACATTTTTTCCCTAGTTACCCCTCATGAAATTTTAATACCACAGATATATTGAATGTTCTTATGTGCTGTATATATACCCACATATCTATATATCTGTGCTTTATGATTAAGAGTAAGATATTTTCACTCAGTCCATAAGAACTAATTTTTGCCCCTATTGTGAATGCATGATCCATATCTACATTGCCTAAAATTGGGAAAGCCATTACTTAGTATACTGCAGTTAGCCTGGTGGATAAAATCATCTTAAATATGGGGTCCAGGGGTGCCTGGCTGATTCAGTCAGTAGAGCATGTGACTCTTAATCTCAGAGGATGAGTTCAATTTCCGCGTAGAGCTTCCTTTAAAAACAGGGGGGGAGGGTCCATAGAAGAACAAACAGTGGTCCTATTTGACTCTTTAAAAAAGTAGAGAAACATGTGAATAGGTGCTAACTTCCACAGTTACCTCGCTGGGCTATGTCTTCTATGTGCCAATTCTATTCCTTCTTCCAAGTAATTGACAAACTGTGGAAAACACAGGAAATACACTGCACACAGAGCCCCTGCCTTTGGTTTCCTGACTCGCTTGCAGGCTATATTGATTTTGATTGTATGCCTACTCTGTGTGCACTCTTTGTATTATTCAATGCTTTAAGATATTTTCTCCTGCCACATTCATGAGTAAACTCAGACCACAAGCATGCAAGAAGCAAACAAAAAGCAATAATAAAATAATACACATGAAACTATGAGAAGTGTGATATAATAAGGATTGTATATTTGCTCTTTATCAATGGTTCCTGACAGAGCCTCTAAAACCCTTGGAATATTCTGAGTGATAGGAGTGTTTCTGTTATTCATAACAAGCCCCTTTCAACCACAGGGGTTTATGTTGATCAAGTGGCTCTTGGTAGGTGCCTAGCTAGCTATGGGATGGGGGCTGGTTGCCCGGAACCGTGTGATTGGACGGTTGGAACTCTCATCCTCGGCCCCAGGACATGCAGAGAGAAGAGAGGGGCTGGAGATTGAGTTCAATGATTTCATCCTATGTAGTGAAATCTCCACACAAATTCCTAAATGGCATGAGCCGCAGAACTTCCGGGTTGGGGGATGTGTCAAGATAACGTGAGGGTGGCGCCCTGAGAGCCGGCATGGAAGCCCCACCCCCACGGTTATACGTCGCCACATGAATCTCTTCCATCTGGCTTTTCCTGAGTTGTCTCCTTTATGGTCAACTGGTAAGTGTAGGGAAAGGGTTTCCTCGCATTCTCTGTAGCAAATTCACGGGAATCCCTGATTTATAGCCAGTCGGTTGGATGTGCAAGTGGCACCCTGGAACTTGCAACTGGCATTTAAATGAGGGCAGCCTTATGGGACTGAACCTTTACCCTGTGCGGTCTAATACTACTACCTCCAGGCAGTATCAGAACTGAGTTGAATTGTAGGACACCCAGTTGGTGTCCAGAGACTTGGAGAACTGGTTGTTGGTGTGGAAAAAAGCCCACACATTTGGTGTCAGGATTGTTGTGAGGAAAAACACCCCAGGAGAAGGTCTGGTGTCATCTTGGATAAGGACAAGGCAGTACATAATTAAGTACCAGATGACTGGTCTAAGAGCCCGTGATCTTCAGTGTCTCCTGAGAACCTCCAGAGAGGTGCCCGAGACGCTGCTGCAGGGATAGAGAAGGGGCAGGGTGTATATTAAATAAATGAGAGGATTTTAACCCTACCTACTTTGTCTTCCAAGAAACATTCTGATAAAATTTCATTTGCAGCAGGATTTAGGAGAGCATTAAGATTTATAAAAAACTAAAAAATACGTAAAAAAAAAAGGGGGCACCTGGGTGGCTCAGTCGGTTAAGCGTCCGACCCTTGATTTCAGCTCAGGTCAGGATCTCACGGTTTGTGTGTTTGAGCCCTGCATGGAGCTCCATGCTGACAGCGGGGAGCCTGGTTGGGATTCTCTCTCTTCCTCTCTCTCTCTGCCTCTCCCCTGCTTACTTTCTCTCTCTCTCACTCTCAGAATAAAGAAGTAAACTTTAAACAATAATAAAAAAATAAGATGATTTAATGCGACATGAAACCACTTTTGGTGCTCACCCCAAGCGCTCCTGCACCTTCGTTTCCCCCGTCCCTGAGTTCTTAATCTTGCTTCATTATTAGTCAGTTTGATTGTATTGTCGAGGAATGTTTTTTTCCAAGACAGGACGTGAATGATACATTTTTGAAGTTGCTGCATTTCTGAACATATCTTTATGTTCACTACAGTTTATGTACAATACATTTTGGCTGACTACGACAAGCTGGATCTCAAATGATTTTGTCTTCATAGGATATAGGAGTTTCTTCTCATTGCCAGCTGTCCACAGGTGAAGAGGCAGGTGAATCTTACCTGCTTTCCCTTTGTTTTGTAGGTGGCTTGTCTTTTGACCTGGGTAGGACTTATATTTTTTTCTATCCTTATAATTCAAAATATGTGCCAGGATGTGTCTCTTTGTAACTTTTACTTCACGTTTGCCTGGAATTAAATGGTTCTTAATCGCCACTTACAGCTATGCGATCGCCTTCGACAAGTATTTTTTTCAGGCCTTTTTTCCAAAACCAACTCACCTGCGTGACGAGCTCAGTTCTCTTTCTTGACATCTTTTCACATCTATCCACCTTATTTTTATTCTGTGATAATGCAAGTGTGTTTCCATGGGCCTGATTCATCGTCTTCCACTCCAGTTGTGCCCTCCGCACTTCCAAAGATGATTTTAATTTTCCTGTTGCGTTCTTAGTGCCCTTTCAGTCCTTCCCTGTGCCATTAATGACCCTCTCCCCCTTTCCTCTATGTTACAGTTCTCTCATCTTGGGCTATTTATTTCTTCCACAACTTTCATTTCCTAGAAGCTTTGCTGTCTCTCATGCAACTAAGGGTGTTTTACTCCTAGTTTCTATAATAAATCGTGTTCAGAAGTTTGTCTTTCATTTGTCTTCCTGTGATATTTCCTTTCATTTTTTTTCTTTTCTTTTTTTTTTTAACATTTGTTCATTTTTGAGAGAGAGAGAGAGAGAGAGAGCGAGCACAGGTGGGGGAGGGGCAGAGAGAGAAAGAGGCACAGAATCCAAAGCAGGCTCCAGGCTCTGAACTGTCAGCACAGAGCCCGATGCAGGGCTCAAACTCATAAACTGTAAGATCATAACCTGAGTCGAGGTCAGAGGCTTAACTGACTGAGCCACTGGGGTGCCCTTCCTTTCATTTTTTGCAGGAAAAATTTTTATAAGCCCCATTTAGTTTTTGACTTTACTTGTAATCAGTAGAGACTCATTCAGTGTTTGCCAATAGAAACATACCATAGATGAATCGCTGTTGTTCCCTGACCCTGAATGTAGATAATGAATGAATTCCCTGCTTAGATTATTAGGGGAGATAAGTTGATAGCTATTTCAGATTTCTAACTGATATTCATCTACTGCAAAATAAAAAATTATTTTTTCCATCCCCAATTTCTCATTCTCTGTGTGAGAAAATGACTACATAAAACAGTTTCCAGGGTTCCACTTTCTACTCCTACCCTTTGAGCTCTTTATGCACAAGAACCATAGCCTTCTCAAAGCGACGGAGGTGGCCGGTCTCCTCTTCTCCCTGGACACAGGCCAGTCTACCTATCTCAGTTCCCTTGCAGTTTGGATTCTAGCCAGAGGAATGAGTGGAAGTGATGTCTAGTGCTCCTAGGTCTGACCGAGCAACAGCTTCCCTATGCAGCCCACTCTCCCTTCCCACATCTGCTCACTGGCTGTTGGGAAGCAATAGAAGCCACATGTTTTTATTGAGGTATAATTGATATTCAAAAGACTGCATATGATGGATGTGTACAATTTAATAAGCATGGGCTTACACACACATCTGTGATACCAACACAATATATAATAAACATATCCTTCAAAAAAAATCCCAAAGCATATCCATCACCTCAGAAGGTTTCCATGTGTCCTTTTGCTCGTGTGTGTGTGTGTGTGTGTGTGTGTGTGTGTGATAAGAACACTTCACATGTGGGGTGCCTGGGTGGCTCAGTCGGTTAAGCGTCCAACTCTTGGTTTCAGCCCAGGTCGTGACTCACGGTTCATGAGTTCAAGCCCCATGTGGGGCTCTGCATAGCTGGTCTGGAGCCTGCTTGGGATTCTCTCTGTCTCTCTCTGTGCCCTTCCCCCGCTCTCTTTCTCCCTCTGAAAATAAGTAAATAAACTTTAAAAACAAAACAAAACACTTGACGTGAGATCTACCCTCTTAATACATTTCAAGGTGCACAATACCACATTGTTGACTCGAGGCTGTGCGATGGAGCCCTAGAATTTATACATCTTGTATAACTGTTGACTTTACACCCTCTGAACTGCTTCCCATTCCCCCTACCTTTCTCCTCAAGAAGCCACATATTTCAGAGGGCAGAGCCTATGGCACCTTGGATCCCTGAATCGCTGTGCGCAGACCTTGCCTCACCTCCTCATCACCATCTTGCAACTCAATTTTGACTACTGTGCGAGGGAGGGAAAAGCTCTACTGTATCAACTGAAATGTCAGCGTTTATTTGTTTCAGCAGTGAACACACTTAAACCAATATACGTTCTCCTCCTTCTCTTCCTTCCCATCGCAGTTATTTCCTGTGAGTGGCTGGATCTGGAGAGACATAGGCTTGGAGAAGAGGGTGGGACTCCCGTAGGTAGGATGACAGTGCGTAGGCTACCTGCCAAACCACAAGCCTGCGGATAGGGACACAAGTCCTGTTTTCTGCTGTGTACAGCCTGCGGGTAGGTGATTTTTGCTCTTTGAAGTGAAGACTGAAGAGGGAGTGAGGGAAACAGTGCCACCTGCATCTTCTCAATGCACCTTCATTTTCACTATTGGTCATGGGAGTTTGGTCCTCATTCCATGTGTGTTTTCCGCCAGGCCTTGGTTTTGGTGATTCCAGTATTAAATTTTTATTTATTTGTTTGTTTGTTTGTTTGTTTGTTTGTTTTTAGTATTGAAGCGGACACCTCTTGGAGTACGTGGCCTGTTCCAGAGATGTGCTGTTTCTTCACGAACCTCCAATTTGATGCTCATCAGCCAGGGAAGAATTGGATGTTTCAAATAAGATGAAAGGGAAGACAACATCGACCTCGGATGGTAAGACAAGAATCAGTACTTTAGAACATGTTTTGAGCCAGTGAAATATTGTTTAGAGTGTTCTTACCATGATAATTAAATAACAACAATAGTGACACATTACCTATGAGTCATGTGAGACGGCCTATAGGTTATAGCTTTACCATAAATGACCTCTTTGATCAAAAAACATCCCCTAAAAATTCAGGAAAAATACAAGAGAAAGCAAGTTAAAGAGTAGCAGAGTAGAAAAAGCAAGAAAAAAAAAATCAGATGCATATAGTGAAACAATTATCAGTGGATGTACGTTGCATTTATTTTACCTGAAACATTTAATGCCCTTTGTGTTTTAAAGGACAATTTAGGGGGCGCTTGGGTGGCTCAGTCGGTTAAGCGACCGACTTCGGCTCAGGTCATGATCTCGCGGTCCGTGAGTTTGAGCCCCGCGTTGGGCTCTGTGCTGACAGCTCAGAGCCTGGAGCCTGTTTCAGATTCTGTGTCTCCTTCTCTCTCTGACCCTCCCCCGTTTATGCTCTGTCTCTCCCTGTCTCAAAAATAAATAAACGTTAAAAAAATAAAATAAAATAAAATAAAATAAAATAAAATAAAATAAAATAAAAATAAAGGACAATTTAGGGGCGCTTCGGTGGTTCAGTCGGTTAAGCATCTGACTCCTGGTTTTGGCTCAGGTCATGAACTCACTGTTCATGAGATCGAGCCCCACATCGGGCTCCACTCTGACAGCGTAGAGCCTGCTTGGGATTCTCTCTTTCCCTCTCTCTCTCTCTGCCCCTCCCTTGTTCACACTCTCTCTCAAAATAAATAAATAAACTTTAAAAATAAATAGATAAATAAATAAATAAATAAAGGCAAATTATATTTTTAGACTCAAATAGTTCCTCATTTATTGTTTCTACTTTCCCTCTTCAACGCATTATCTTTACTACAGTCGGGATTGGTTTTTGTTGTTGTTGTTGTTGTTTTCTATAAATAAGATCACATCAATCCCCAACTTAAAACCTTTTGGTGGCTTTCCTTTCACTTGGAATAAACTCCAAATCCCTCTTACCTGCAAGATCTGGATTCTGACTCCTTTCCAATTTCTTATCATTTCACATTTTTCTCCACCCCTGCATTTCTTCAGCCACACTGGCCTTTTGTCAGTTGCTCAAATACACTGAATTCTTTCCCACCTTAGATCCTTTGCCCACGCCGATCCCTTGACGGTGAAGCCCTTCCCTGCACACTTCCGATGGCTACACACATCTCATGTTAATGTCCCTCCTGATGTCAGGCCTCCTCTGAGCCCCTGTGTGTAAATTAGGTCTCGACTGCTAGATATTTGATTGTAACAACGTATGTTTCAGAGCACAAGGCCACATTTGTTGCATTACTTGGTCAGTGCACTAGACAATCCCACTAGAGCAGAAGGGCCACGTGGTCAGTGAAGAGAACTCAATGCCATGGCCATGGCATTTAGCACCATGCAAGCACGCCGTAACTCCATAATATATATTTTTTAATTGTGGTGAAATACACCGAAAATGACCATCTCAGTCACTTTTAAGTGCACAGTTCAGTGGCAGTAAGTACTTTCACATTGTCACATTGTCGTGTTGTCATTCGGAGAACTCTCTATCTCACAGATGGGCTCAATACCTGGTCCCTTTAGTAAAGAGAAAAATCCTTTGTAATGTAAAAAAAAAAAAAATCCCTCCCAATTTAACCATTAGAGAAGTTCAGACTTTAATATACCTGATTTTATTTTTTGGGTTTTTTTAGTCAAATTCTTTTTTTTTTTTTTAATGTTTATTTTTGAGAGAGAGCGAGACGGGGAGGGGCAGAGAGAAGGGAGAGACAAAAAATTCCAAGCAGGCTCCATGCTGTCAGCACAGAGTGCAATGTGGGGTTTGATCTTACAACCTTGAGATCATGACCTGAGCCTAAATCAAGAGTTGGATGCTAAGCCAACCGAGCCACCCAGGCGCCCCCTATATATCTGATTTTCTTAACTAAGAAACACCTGTCAGGTAACCAATGCATACAAAAGAGCTCTAGGAATATTTATAGGGATAGACTGGGAAAATCAAATGTCACAGATAGCTCTGAGCAAAAAGGCTGAGAAAAATAATGTGAATAGGAAACTAGGTACATTAGTAGGTAAATAACATAGAAGCAGCATATACATTTAAACTATCTTTGGCCTGTAGATGCAGGAAGATCTTTTACAAATGAATCCTTGTTTAGATGCTGAATTTCCTTCTAATGTGGGTTCTCCGAGGAGCATGTGGCCATTTGATTACATAAACAAGTAATTGGAAGTGTTTTTACTCTAAGACAAGAAACTACCCAAGAGATCACTTGTATCTGGGAAGAGTCAGTTTGGTTTGATTCCTATGAGAGGCTTGCAAAGCTGCGAGATCGTTAATTGCTTTGGAACTCATACTGCCAGACGAAATCCTGTAGTGTGCGTCCACAATGCTCAGAATATTCAACTAGGACTTTTGAGACTTGGAGAGGAGGGAGACATAAATGCATCCGAAAAAAATTTTTTTCAATGTAATAAAAAGGGATCAAAGCAAATTAGAGGCCATAGAGCAGATATGTACAAACAATTATATATTTATATAGTGTGCATAAATACTAATTAAAGTAAGTGGTGAGGGAGTGAGGGGAACTAACCTAATCTGGTTGGAAGAGAGTGTCCCCAAAAACAGTGATTTCATGGCCATGTAAATACTTTTCGGAACTAATACAATTATCAGGCATGTAGCTCAGATTACATACTTGACAAGAATCCTTCAGACCCGCCAGTAAGCTCTGTAAATGCCTTTATAAATCATTATGTCTAAAATATGTCATCGCAATGAATTTTTATAAGAGATCTTCACGAAGGTCACCACATATTCAGCCAGGTCAGTTCTTTTAAGCTCCAGGGGATTTTATCGTGGCTTAAATCAAACCCTAACTAATCAATGGGAATTAAAGACAGGCTACAATCAACCCAAGAGAGGCAGTAAAAGTAAATGAACTGAGTGCACATCTCCAGGAGGTATGTTCTCCAGGTGGAGAGTTTCTCATTACTAGATACCATCGGAAGGCAGCGCTGTCCTAAAGTGCTGAGCTCTGCAGTACTTTTCTGTTCCCATCAGTTAGCATAACATCATCTGGCTGCTGCTCTGGGTATTGATGTTATGTAAACATGCTTACGTAAGGAAAGGAGAAATAAACACGCAACCAACGCGGCCCGGGTTGCTGATCGATGCCAGAGCACGCATGTTTTGAATTGTGCTTTATACGCAACACAAAGCACTACTCTGATAAATTGGTACAATAAGTTGCAAGCTGTTTAGAAAATGGCATCAAAATACACAGCGTGGTTATGCATCTATTCCGTCTTAACTGACTTGTCACTTCCTACGTAGATCCATCTGTATTCCAACTAGGCCCTAATGGTTTATGCTTATGGGACACCTGGTTGATTTCTTTCTCTAATGCAAAATTGTGTCTGTAGTAAAGCCATGTCTCTTTGTTAACATTGTACTTGGAGACGATTGTCCTAGAGAGCCACTCCGTCTCTCTAGTTCCTTCTCCCCAGAAATGCCCAGATGCATCCTGGTTGCTATGAAGAACCTTGGCTTCGGGTTTGAATCTAGACTCCACCTCTTGTTAGATGTGCAACACTGAAGAAATGACTTAACTGCGGTTTCCTCATGGGTAAAATGTGGGATAGTACCTATCTCAAAAGAGGGGTTAGCAGATTAAAGGAGATAAGGTAGCAGGGCCTGGCACACAGTAGCTAATAAGTGGTAGCTACTTTGATAATAGAACACCCTGGGGCATTTGATGATGTGCACACCAGCCTTCATGGTCCACTCCAGGGGGACGCTGTGAAGGAGCTCTCTCGCAAACATGAGCAGAGGAAGCCCCTCAGCCACAGCGCTGCCTTTGGTAGGTCCAAGGCCGCTTCTCCGTTCTTGCTGGCCTCACCTCCCAGGCCATCCTTTTTTTTTTTTTTTAAGTTTATTTATTTTGAGAGAGACAGAGAGGGAGGGGGGAAGGGCAGAGAGAGAGAGGGAGAGAGAGAATCCCAAGCAGGCTCCACACTGTCAGCACGGAGCCCGACATACGACTTGAGCCTACGAACCATAAGATCATGACCCAAGCCAAAATCAAGAGTTGGACGCTTAATCAATGGAGCCCCCCAGGCGCCCCAGGCCATTCTTCATATAACATGAGCCTGAGTGGACCTTCATTGCTTTGCCACCAGTCACTTACGGGTGGAAACCATCCATGGGCAGAAATCACGAAGAGCCCCTGTGCCCCTACTGGGCATGTGCAGTTGGGTCAGAACACTGACTCAGTGACACCCCCCCTCTTCCCTTCTTTCCCACTCACACCTTCTTCTGGAGCCCTGATGTCTGCTGTGCTGCCCGCCCCTTGGGAGCTTAGCTCTTATGTGTGGTTAAGTAAGCAACAGCTATGAATCATACTCCTAACCTACACATAAATTTGGGGAGGCTTGTTTCTTGTATTTGCTTAGCTTGCTTCCTGAGAAATGATGTCTCCCTCCTTTATCCCATATTGACTAATTTCTGGGCTCGCTGTGGCCATGATAACCTGTGGCCCTTGCAGACACTGTATAATTGGCCAGTTCTGTTCTTACTGCCGATCTATCACAAGGACAGTCTATGATGAAAAGAAAGTATCCGAGTTGGTCACTTTTTTGGACCTTGGTCTTGTTGTTGGTGAAAAAAGACTTGAGTTCCAATGCCTTCTAAAATTACTCCCAGGCATATTTTATTTAGATGTATAGAGGTTTGTTTTGTTTTAACAAAGATCCTAGTCAGTGAATGAAACATGTTTTAATTTACCTCCTATGCCCTAGGGTTATAGGGATGGCCAAACATAGGACACGGATACTGGACAGATGAGACCCGCAGAAGAATCATGAGTCACATATACTCACGGCCTAGAGGAAGACACTGATGTCATGTGGAACCACACAGGAACAGAATGAGTAGCTAAGGGCTATGGCAGACGGACTTTGTAGTGTTGAGAGAGTGAGGTGGCACCTGGTTCCCTCGGTGGCTTGTTTGAATAATTCTGCCAGTTGACAGATGACTGAAACCCATTCCTTCCAGATAAGCAGGAACTGCCTCTGGTTTCCTTGATAAGGATGGTTATTTGGCTAGGGACCTTATCCATGAGGTCCACTAGGACAGTCAAGCCCCCTCCCCCAATTTTACCAGATGGCAAGGTGGTCCATAATATAGGGTCTTCATTTTAGGTCTTATACCAGACCTGTCAACATTGTGAACCTCTCATTCTGTTGGTGAAGAACACCAGAGCAAATGGATTTCCCAATGGTGACCATAATTTGCTACAGGACCTTATTTTTTTCCTACATGTGACCCAAGACTATGACGAGGTAATATTGTGAGAAAGCAGCAATCATTTGGTATCTTAAGGCAATAAGGCATATTATTTCATTTCCTTAAATATGTATGTTGTTCTATTTCTTCGATCTAGTTCCCAGGCATTAAGAGGGGAGGAAGAGAAGTTTAGGTTTCCCAGTTTGGATGCCTTCTCAAAACAACAGAAAGGTATGTCATTTTCTTTTGTATTGTGTATCCTCTGCTTCACAACCTCCCCCCAACCAACCCCGTGCCGATAAACAATTGTCTTTTCTTACATATTTCATGGCATATTTGTATTTCTATTTTTGGAAAAATTATAAAGCCATGGAGGCTCAGTGCATGCCCTATATTTTGCAAAGGTAATTATCAGAAGGATAAGAACAAGGGGCCATTGTCTCTCTTCTCTGTGCCTTAAGTTATACAGCACTCTCCATGCAATACAGCCTCTAAAAGAATAAGGTAGACTGTATATAGCATTATAAAAAACATCTTTAAAAAATCAAAAGGTTCGGGGCACCTGAGTGGCTCAGTCAGTTAAATGTCCAACTCTTGATTTTGGCTCAGGTCGTGATCTCACCGTTTGTGAGTTTGAGCCCCACATTGGGCCCCCGGCCTGCTTGGGTTTCTCTCTCTCCCTCTCTGTCTGCCCCTCCCCATTTGTGTGCTCTCTCAAAAATAAATAAACTTAAAATTAAAAAAAAGTAAAATTTTTAAAATGAATAAGAAAAAGTTTCAACTGGTAGACACCTAAAACAGTTCCTGGCATACAGTAGCTCTTATTCCAACATTTGTTAATAAGTGAATGTCTACAGTAGGTATGATTGAAATGAACCAGCACAGAGTTCAAAAAGATGAGCGCATCTCCGTGAAAAACCTACAGGGCTTACTTGCTGACTCTCAAGGTCAATTCTTTTCATGTTTGTTTGGTTGGTTTTTTTAATTTTTGAAAGAGAGACAGAGCACCAGCGGGGGAGGGGCAGAAGGGGGAGACATAGAACCCGAAGCAGGCTCCAGGCTCCGAGCTGTCAGCACACAGCTCCGTGTGGGGCTCAAACTCACAAGCCATGAGGTCATGACACCAGCCGAAGTTGGAGGCTTAGTTAATGGAGTCGTCTAAGCGCCTGTAGGTCATTTCTTAAATTGGACCACATACCAGTGTTCTTCTGAGTGGAGATCGTGAATCATCTCCGTCAGAATAACTTAAGATGGTTCTAGCTCAGTTTGTCTAAGGCCAAGAATCAGCATTTCAAGGAGCACCCCTGGGGATTCTTAAGTCCACTGCAGTTTGAGAATCTCTAGCCTACACTAGTAATTAAACATGTGCATCATGGAGAAAAGGAAGGACTGCACTAGAGATTTTTTTCTGCTTGTGTCCCTTGAATATTCTTAATGTTGAAATCCTACCCTACAAAGTGACGATATTCGGAGATGAGGTCTTTGAGAGGTGATGAGGCCCTCATGAATGTATTTAGTGCCCTTATAAAAGACGCCCCAGAGTGACCCCTTGTCCTTTCTGCCATGGGAGGTTCCAATGTGAAGACAGCCATAAATGAGGAAGGGGACTCTCAACAGACACTGAATCTGCTGGTGCCGGTGATCTTGGATTTCTGAGCCTCCAGAACTGTGAAAAATAATGTATATTTATAAGCCAGTCAGTTTATGATATTTTTGTTACAGCAGTCCAAACAGTAAGAAAGGAGGTAAGAGATTCCTCTTCTGACCAGCATAGGCCCACGGAATCACTGTTTCAGTCTCAGTGTGAATATAAGTATTTTCAGATTCTTTCGTCACCTACCAGACTCTTCTCACCAACACACATATACATGAATTTCATGATGAAAACAGATGTGCCTTTGAAGTGTGCTTTATGGTGGTGGTGTTTTTCTAATTCTTAGGATTAGAAATTCTCAGGGGGCGCCTGGGTGACTCAGTCGGTTAAGCGTCTGACTCTTAATTGTGGCTCAGCTCGTGATCTCGCGGTTGTGGGACCAAGCCCCGTGTCGGACTCTGCACGGAGTGCGGAGCCTGCTTGGGATTTTCTCTCTCTCCCTCTCTCTGCCCCTCCTCGGCTTGTGCATGCTCTCTCTCTCTCTCAAAAAATAAACATTTTTCTTAAAAACAGAAATTCTTAGAATGTGTCTTATTCACTGTTTTAAGTTATTTACTTAAATCTAAGGCAAGCTAAACTGGAGACACCTAGGTCTCCATGCTCTAACTCATTTGTCTTTTATCATTTGGATACAGATAATTTTTTAATAACACTATACATTTCCTGTTTCCTCAAGTAGTGTGTGCCACATCTAATTTGACTCCCGCTTTGAAAATTCAAATATTGTACAGGACAGTAGGGTACTGTTGACCTCACAGCCTTTTGAGGTATTCTTTGCCCCTAGACAAACGGCCCCAGAATGATGAGTATCTGTAGGTCTTACGCCCGTGTCTTGTGCGGTTTAGGCCACTTCTGTTGTCAGACTTTCAGCTCTCACTTTTTCCTGTGGGCCAGTCTCTTATCTCCTCCAAATGTGTCGAAATGAGGAAATGTGTTAGATGCATTAATTCCAGTTTTGTGAAAAACGAGGATAAAGAGAGGCAGAATTGGGGACGAAAAGGTCCTGCTTCTCACCTGGGCTTTGGAATCTGGCCTTGGGCACTCCTGCTTTTTGTGTTCTTGGTCTCAGATACGGTTGCAGGGGTCCCCAGCCCCTGCCACACTGAGATGGCAGTGGCCGCCGTGCTGTCTCCTCTGCCATGTTGGATTTGGTGTCCACCTCTCTACTCTGTCCAGAAAGGCAGGCTTTGAAGTTCACCAAGAACCATTTCTGCGTGAAGACCCCGAACTAGTTGGTGGTTCAGCTCCTCCCAGTTTGGGGGATAACCTGGACACCTTTGTGGTAGGGCTGAGACTGGTGTTTTCATGGGGGAGGAGCCTCCCGAGCTGTTGGGGCTTTTTCCTTTTCTTCACTCCTACTGTTAGGGAGCTAAAGAGCAGAAGAGGCTGATACTAGGGTTGTCTTGTCCTCCCCTATGGTGCTGAGGCTGACTTCCGGTGGAATTCTGTCCTTTTCCTTTCTCTCCCTCCAGGCTTCAGCCCTGGGCTGGAGGAATCCCTGGCTTCTGTCCCATTCATTGCGAAGCCTTTAACTTCTGCCACAGGCTTGCTGGTCGTCTCTGCCCTGTAGTCACCACGCATGTGCTGCCCGCAGGTGAGGGACCTGCGGCTCTTGGTCGCAGGCAGCAATTATGCACTGGGATCAAGCACTTGCTCTACGTGAAGACCTCTGAGGCCACATCAGAAGCACTTGCATTGGCCGTGCAGGTTCCACTTCCTGCTGGATCCATGAAAGCCATTCCTGCTGAATAAATGTGCCCAGCCTGTGCTCAGATGCCCCCCTGTCTACAGCACCGACCATGGTGCCTGTCATGACCGCTGCTGCCCCTTTGTCAGGCACTGTAGACGCTCTGATTAGGAAAGACAGTGTGCTTTCACGAACATGGTATGTGCAGGAGGCATGTCGGATTCCTTCCCCCTCCGAATAATGAAAGGAGGTAGCCCCAAACACCTCAGGGATGATGGGGGAGGCTCCTGATGTGGACCTGATGGTGACCCTCTTGTCCACGTGGCTGCATAGCACTGGGCTCTGCCTCAAATACAGGTATGTCCACTGTGACCTCTGCCGGCATGGCCTGGGTACAGCTGTAAGCATCCACTGGTGGTCTTGAGGGGATAAACAAAGTTTTCCTAAGGGAAAAAAAGAAGAAAAGATCACTTTCACCTGAAGGGGACACAGCTAAAAGTTCAAAATGTAGCCACAATGGCAAGCTCCAGGGGGGCTGTTGTTTGTCAAGACTGACGTTGAGGGAAGCTGCCTGGTTAGCTCAAAGGTCTGTGTAGGTCTGTGACCTCTTCCCTGGGTGTCTCCACATCTGGCCTGCTTCTCATAGCTCGCAGCTGCTGGGGCCAGCAGATAGTATCAGGTGTTGCTGGGCTGGTGGATATGAGGCTCAAGGTCACCACTAACACACCGTGTATACATCGATCCCTTCTCTTCTGCTGATCTGGATAAAGTCTCTCTCAAAGATCGGTGGCTACTTGAATGAAGCACATTCTCCCTTGTGTGGTTGTCACCGCAGGGTCCCCGTGGAGGTGATAAAAATCCTCACTGAACACTCTTTCTGCTTTGTCATATCGGAGCACAGATTCGCGGCTCCTGGCTATCTTTTATCAGGACAGCGCTCCGTGGCTCCTCCACACCCCCCTCACCACCCTCGCAAGCAGCCCACCCGTGCTCCCCAGGCCTCGATGACAGGTGGCCGGGTCTGGTCTGCGCGGATTCCGTTTTGCTCCAGAACACCTCGAGGGGAGCAGCCAGGAAGCTCTGGGGGTGCTTTGCAGCCTGCTGGGGACGAGCCTGACATGCTCTGCCAGAGCAGGAGATGTAGGGCATGCTCAAGAGGGGCCTCCCCCAGCTGGCCCCCCAGGTCACCTCCACTTCTGCTTTGAAGCTGAAACCAAATGCCTGCTTCCTGAACCTCCCATTCAACTAACCCACCTTTAACCCGCTCCTGCCCATTGTGACCTACCACTGTCACATCTGCCCATCGTGACCTAACACCGTCACACCGCCCTCGCCCTCGGTCCTCCACCTGCAACTCTGGGCCGCTCAGGGTAGGGACTCCACCCCCCAAACTCAGAGACCCGCCCAGGAGGAAGCACATTGCACATGCGTAGACACCGACGCCCCAGGAACTGGGAAACCTTAGTGGCGGGGGAGGTTCTAAGTGGAAAATTAAAGATTTCACATGTGGGCCCAAACGGCGTGGTTTTCTGCTGGAAAATTATCAAAGGGCAGGAGATGTATTTGTTCAGCAATTACAGCCTCCCTGAGCTGGAAGGGACTTCAGAAACTAGGCATTACAACCGCTCATCGCACACAGAGTTGGAAGAACTTTCCCCGTAGGTACACAGAATCCGGGCGGCTTAGCCTCTGGGTGAGATGGGTTTTGGCATCACTGTGTTTATCACCGTGTACAATACAGTGCCCTTCAATTCGCACCGTCCCCGCACTTGCAGACTTTTCTTGTACATATAAATGACTCTTATATGTCACTTATATGACTCTTACATGTCAGGGAGAAGTGCTGACCCCTGCCTGGTGAAAAATCCGAGTATAACTTTTGACTCCCTCAACGCTTAACTACTGAGAGCCTACTGATAATGCAAACAGACTGTTAACACATTTTGTATGTTATCTGTATTATATACTGTGTTCTTACAATAAAGTAAGTAGAGAAAAAATGTTATTTAGGTTTGTTTTTTGTTTTTTGTTTTTGTTTTTTGAGAGCGAGAGACAGAACATGAGCAGGGGAGGGGCAAAGAAAGAGGGAGACATAGAATCCGAGGCAGGCTCCAGGCTCTGAGCTGACAGCCTGGAGCCGGATGCCAGGCTCGAACCCACAAACCTTGAGATCATGACTTGAGCTGAAGTCAATACTTAACTGACTGAGCCACCCAGGCGCCCCAGAAAAGAAAATGTTGGGAAGAAAATTGTGAGGAAGAGAAAATACATTTACAATACCGTACTGAATCTGTGGGAAAGAAGCTTCCTGTATGTGGAACTTCACAGTCCAAACCTGTGTTATTCAAGGGTCAACTGTAGATGGGAGCTTAGTAAAAGCAGCTCTTGCTAGCTGCATTGAGCTGTGTAGTCACATTTGGAGCCGAATAACTTGGCTACATCAAATTTAGGAGAAACAAAAATGGAGCTGTTCTATTACTCAAAATGCCTCTTCTGGTCAGAGAGGTTTGATCTAAATCTGGAGAAGCACTTTCTATGGGATAGGCCTAATTCTTTTAGGCCTGAGTTGATGTAATAGGGAGAATGATAAAGTGATACCTGGACAAATAAATCCTCTAAAGCCAAAGGCACTTGTAGCAAAGTTACCCTGGTAATAAATGCCTTTTCGGGAAGCTTTGGTTCCCTCCACCCTGGGTCAGAAGCACTGTCACCTAACAAATGAGTCAGAGTCAGAGATCTCAGGTTCTGAATTTTATAGAGATCGGGGTCAGAATCAGATTAAATTAGTGGCCAGAATTCTCGGAGTTCATTTGAGCTAGTCAGTTAGGAATGAGAAGAAATTAACATCAACCAATACATGTGCTGATAAATATGAACATATTCCTGTATTTTACAATCTGCTAACAGCTCAAGTCAAGACATTTTTGATTGCAAGGCATTTTATTCGAAGCTATTATGTGTTTGTGATTTGGTTTCCTAAGGGTGTTGATGGGACTTATTAGAACAACACATAAGAATGCAGGAACCAGGGGCACCTGGGTGGCTAGTGGGTGAAGACTGTGACTTCGGCTCAGGTCAGGATCTCGTGGTTCATGAGTTCGAGCCCCACATAGGGGCTCTGTGCTGACAGCTCAGAGCCTGGAGCGTGTTTTGGATTCTGTGTCTTCCTCTCTCTCTCTGCCCCTCCCCTGTTCATGCTCTGTCTCTCTCTGTCTCTCAATAATAAATAAATGTTAAAAAAAAAAAAAAAGAAATAAAGAAAAAGAATGTAGGAACCAACTTACCGGATTAGGTCCTTGGACCCTCCAGCCCAGTATTCTCTTACTGACAAAAGCACCAAAGGATGCATCATGGGAAAGCATCACTGTCTTTCTTGCTAACCTAAAGCTCCACTTGAGTCTGACTTCCCTCAGTAGTATTTTAATGTATCCATCATTCTTAAATTTGTTCAAAACCCTTTATTTTTGTGACAGTTTTCCATGCTGGGTGACAAGAGTCTATGTTGTCATAGACTCAATTTATTTCACTTAGGTTTGAAAGAATGTGACTTCATCTAGCTATTTCAGAATTGGAAAAGGGATAGAAAGAGATCCTTCCCCATTGTCCAAGGCCCCAAGCCAGCCTGGCCTAAAGCATGCACTTCACCCTGAATAAAGATGGTTTGTCATGCACACCCACCTGAGCATTCCATATCTTCCTCTTCCTCTGGTTTTCTCTTAACCGAACCCTCCAACCTGTTGCTCATTCCACCATTACGTCCTTGCTCTGACTCTCTCGTCTGTACGTTTTCATCTCCTGGTTGTGAACTCTTCCGTCATCTGAGGTCCTTATCTCTCCTTCTTTGGAGAACGTGTGGACCAAATTGGGACACAGATCATCTGGCCTAATCTAGTCACATGTATTTTCCTACCTAATCTGGCGGATCTCCTTCACCAGCTTAAATGCCCACCCCGCCCAGATAACTTCCTCCAGCATTTCCCTTTATACACATCAGCCATTCTTTTACGAATTACAATCTTGAATTTTTGCAATTTAATAACTCAGATTCTGAAGCAGTCACACAGGAGCTGAAAATGAGCCAGGGAAAAGTGCGTTGCACTTCTGGCTACATTCTGAAGGCAGAAGCAAAGGATTTGTGAGCCTCGTGTATGTGAAATATGAAAGAAAGAACAGAGCTGAGGGTGGCTCCAGGATCTTTTGGCCCATACAGGCTTCCCACCGTGCCTTCTCAAATCTTCAAAGGCTTTCTACTATTCCCACTTTAGCAAGCATTTCTAAATAATAACAGTAGTAATAATGCTAGATTCAATCCAGATTATTAGTGCTTTTCAAATTATTAAAGCTTCATTTGCTATGTTAGGTGGGTACACAGTTGCCTCCTGAACAATGCAGGGGACAGAGGCACTGACACCCGCCCCCCATGCCGTCCAAAACCCACGTGTAACTTTTGACTCCCCCAAAACGTAATTACTGAGGGCCTACTGTTGACCAGAAGCCTTACCGTCAACATAAACATTTGCTTAACATATATACTGTATGTTATATGTATTATATACTATATTATTACAATAAAGTAAGCTAGAGAAAATAGTATGAAGAAAACCATAAGAAAAAACACCTTTAGAGTACTGTATTGTATTTATTGGGAAAAAAAAATCCACGTGGAAATGGACGTGCACAGTTCAAATTTGTGTTGTTCGACTATATATTTCTTTGATTTCTTGATTTGTGTATACGTATATATAGTTGAACATAATTTTCTTTTTATCTGTTTCCATTTGCAAAACTATTTCTCTTATTCTAAAGAATACCACAACTCAGGGCACCTGGGTGGCTCAGTCGGTTAAGTGGCCCACTCTGGATTTAGGCTCAGGTCCTGATCTCACGGTTTGTGGGGTTGAGCCCTGCGTTGGGCTCTGTGCTGACAGCATGGAGTCTGCGTGGGATTCTCTCTTTTTCCTTTTTTCATCTCCCCTGCTTGCTAGCTCTGCTCTCTCCCTCTCAAATAAATAAATAAATAAATAAATAAATAAATAAACAAACACTTTTTAAAAAATACCCAAACTGGTTACTTTAGGAGGAGAAATGTTGATAGCCTGGGCCAGGGTGACTACGGGGAGTGTGGAGGGGGTGTGGGAGGGAGCAAAAGGTTAGGGAGCAGAGCGAGCAGTGAGGAGGGGTCAGATTGTCAATACAATCTGCAGGCAGAACCCAACAACTTTTCTGGCAGACCAGGTGGGAGGTATGAGAGAAGGAGAGGAGAAATGAAGAAAATAAATTGTCCTAGTGTCTTAGTGGTAAATGTGTGTCCATCACTAACAAGAATGAAGAATATTAGGTGGCATCATAATTTGTCGGTGACTCATTCAACAGTGACTAGCTAGGGTCTTTTCAGTGCCCTAGGTGTTAGAGACACATCAGTGAACAGGATGGGCAGAAAATCCTAGCTCTTGAGGAGTTTACATTCTCCAGGATAGAGACAAATAATATAGATCTCTATATAAATATAACATGTCAGATGATGGTAAGTGCTAAGTGCGTGGGGGCAGGGTGCGGACAAGGGAGGAGGAGAGAAAGTACCGGAGGAATTCATATGTGGTTAATTCTTAGAACTTGTTGAATAATACATGGCATTTATTCCTGCATCTATTTCTTTTTTAACAGCTTGATACTGGGAAATACATTCATTTTATCAATTTGACTACCATGAAATGGAATATGGGTTACATACTTGGTATTTCTAGATTCTTTTGAGTATTGGAAAGAAGAATTAAGAATGGTGCCCATGGTAAGGGTGGTGCCCCTTTGGCACACTGACAGTGTTCCCCATGAGGATAGCAGAATATTTTAATAATCAGTAGTAAACTGCACTTGGTTAAGACAGTAGTCATTGCAGACGATTGGGTTTCGGCATCTACTTAGCATCACCTCTATTTAACCTACTCAGGTTGTCCTCATTAGGGCTTTTCACTTAGAACACCATTATAGCAATCATATACTGTATTTTTAGCATCTTATATAAACTTCCCCACAAATGCCCAAGTTATATAACCACCCCCCCCCCAGACTTTCCTCCAGCCTCTCACGGAATTACAGTAGGGGCGAGGAAGTGCATGTGGTGGGGGGATCCCAGTCCTGTGACAAAAAGTGTTCATGTCCCAGAGACTGGTTCCCCCTCCCCTGGCCAGGGCTGGGCGTGTATCAACAAAGTGTGCTTCCTGATACCCTCCTCTTCTATTCTCAGCCTTCCCTCTGCTATTACATTTTCATCAGGTGTCACGTTGCTGTGTTCCTGAGCTTGGAAGGCTCTCTGCCTCCTCTCATTGTGTTCAAACAAACCCCTGGGGCTCAGCTCCAGAAGTAGAGGCACCCAAGAGATCGTCCCATTCCCTCATTTTACGGATGGCAAATGAGGCTCTCTCGGGGCAGCCAGACGACTTCCTCCCAGACACAGAGGGACAAATACGGTCAGCACCAGGTCTCTGCATTGCCTCTCCATTATGACTTCCATTAAACCAGGAGCTTCTCAGATCTCAGTGTTCTCATCCACATAAAAATAAGGGGTAGGAGAGGTGATCTCTGAAGACCTTTTCTTCTGTGCATTATGTACAGATATGCTATTAGGTGTATACTGATTATATTGGACTTTAGAGTTTATGGTTTCCAATGCATTGACTAGGATGTAACCAGATGAAATAAATCAGGAAGAGGACATCATTTTGCTTGGCTCTTTAAAGCTCAAATTCAGTCTTTTTTAATGGTAAGAATGTGAAGAAACAAATGGTAAATTCACCCACGGCAAAAAAAAAAAAAAAAAAAAAAAGGCTCAAATACACATCTTCAGCTGACTCGTGTCCAGGAAAAGCACTATGTTACGTTATTCTTAAATAGGAGTTTACCTAACTATATCAGGAAAAGTCTCCTTCTGGTGTGGCGGGGGGAGGGCAGGGATATGAACGGAATGATGGTGATAAGCATTTTCCAAATTAGGAAACAGATATGCTTTTCTTCTTACTCTCTTACATAACTGATCTATTTTAGAAGACAACACTAAAAAACTGAAATGAAATACAAATCTCATGATTTTACTACTTGGTTAGCTGAGACAGAAGCAAGTAATGCTCGGAGGAAGAGAGGAGAGCTTCACCCTTAGTGTTCTCCTCCTGGCCCCCGGAGGGGGGGTGGCATTTCACCGGCTCCCTCTTCTCCAACTGCAGCCTGCCGGGTGAGCCAGAGACCAAAGTCCGAATTTTAGAACGTGAATGAAGAAAGGTACTAATTTTCCTCTCCTCTTAATCTAAAAAGCAGTCACATCAAAGTGCATATCCTCTTGTGGTGGCACAGAATGATTTGGAAGAAGGACCTGTCTCGAGCCGGTGATTGTCTTGCCCCAGACTTCCTGTTTCAGAGGGAAACTGTGCAGCACACAAAGGCCACAGAGGCAGTACAGCCTCTTACATAAATAAGTTACATAAATGAGAACCAGTTATGTAAATGTATAAACCAGCAAACATGAATTATAACCATTCACAAATGCCAAGGAGATCACGGCAAGATTCCTCCCACAGTCCCATTTTTTTTTCCCCTCTCACATTATTGTAATTGTACCACTTCATTTCACACCAGAATCAGATGTGGTTATCTGTCACATTTATTAGGGAGAGAAGCTCCAAAGGACAAATGATACTTCACACTATTTTCTGAACCATACATTTTACTTTTGGGGGAAATTCCCTAATAAAACCAGATTTGAACTGTATGTGATAAGAAATATAAGCATATTTATGAATTTGTTATACTTTGTGTATAATCATGAACTTATGTATGAAGTATTTACTATTGTACATTTTGCAAGCTGTTGTTAAGGACCGGAATGTATCACAAAAACTCAATATCCACCTACATATGGATATTTGTTTAACCACTTAGGGTTTCAAGTCTTAAATGAGTATGTGAGCATCTGTGTGAAGTCATTCTACTGCTTATCGAAGGGGGGTAGTACCATGGTAGGGAGGTTAGCATTAAATTCAAGGTTATGCTTATGAATTAATCCCAATATTCCCCACCTCAAATGATGAGGAGTTGCTCCTGTATCTTGGCCACAGTTTGTTTCAGGTGCCATGTGGATGGTACATGAACCTGTTTGCTTCTGTGTCCTGTTGGAACAGAAGCCTCAATTTTTCCTCAGCTAGCTTTTTCCTTGTTCCTTTTAGGGCAATAGATCTACATCTTTTCTGAAGTTACAAGATTTGCTCATTGTGTAGTAAAAACATATGTAACTCAAAGCAGTTTTGAGCCCAACTGCCTGTTCCATATAAAGAAGGCTGTTAATTAAACGTTAGCCAATTTCAGGCATAGCATGCTCAGGTTAACATTCCATTTACCAACTTCCTTTATTTTGAAAATCTCATGTAATATATGTCTAAGATCTAACATAGTGACCCAACAGTGAAATGAGAGAAGAGAGCAGGGCCTCTGTATATTATTAGCTGTGTGATTTGAGACAGGTAACCTTCCCTCTCTGGGCCATTGTTTCTAACCATTTGAAAAAGGACTAAAAGTTCTAAGTCACTTCCAGCATTAACACTCTAGTAGCCTATAATTAAATCTGTATTTTCAGCTGAGAGCTTTACACTCGCTGACATCAAGTTTAAAGGAAATATAACCCATTATACAAAACCCAGATTGTCTTTTTTCTTCTGTTGGCAATACTTGGGTTGTGGTGGTATTGTGACCGCCGTAGGAAAACTATTCATCCTGGTGTCTTCTCTTTAAAAATGCCAAACATAGGACTTAGCCAGCTGTGGAGCCCCGAATGAGATGTAAAGAGTACGTCTGATACCTTGGGAACCTGTGGGCTTTCTTCCTCGAGGTGGGGGTGGGTTTTAAAGTGGAAAAGCAGCAGTAACTTGCCACCATAGAAAACTGTCTTGCCTTCTGGAGGGAGTCGGCTCAGAAACATGGGTGGGGTTATTTTGTTTCTAAAGTTGACCTAGTCTAGACTTGAGGAGTCACAAAGTCATCAGACTGACTTTGCGCATTCCTAGGCCCTCTGCCTCTACATGTCCATCTGTAACTTGGGCATAAAAAAATGCAGACGTGCACCTGACTACTACTCCGGGAGGCTCCCGCCGGCCAGGAAAGGGGGGCGAGTCGCCACTCAGGAAGCCCGGTGTGTCAGGAGACTGTTGGTGATCTGGGCTTTAGTCCCGGGAGGCCAGACGCCAGGCAGAAAAACCGCCCACCAAGCAAGCATCAGGAGAGAAGCCTTGGCAGGTGAGGGTAGTTGTCCCGCGGATTGGCGACAGGGGCGGAGGCCTGGGTTCCAAGAGGCTTTGTTCAATTACAAGCCAGGCCCCAGTTTCGGGAGAAGCCAATTAGATCCCCGCTGGGGGATCATCTGACCTCGCGTTCCTCCCCAGGAGGGGCTTCGTAGGGGGCGGGGCCAGGCGCGAGGCTCCTCCGGGACCGGGGCGCCGGCCGTGCGGGGGAGTCCCGGGCGCTTTAGCGAAGCCCCGCCCCGCCTCGCGCCCGCCAGGCCCCGCCCCCGGGGCTTCCCGGGCGCGCGCCGCCCCGCTGTGTCCGCGTGCCACGCCCCCCAGCTCGCGGGCCGCGTGCGGAGCCGCGCGCCCCGGAGGCTCCGCGACCGTGGCGGCGGGCGGCGGCGGAGGAGCAGCCCTCCGCGGGCCATGTCTTCTCCGGTCGTGGCGAGGAGCTCCCCCGGAGGGAGCCGGGAGATGGCCCCCACGCCGCGGAGCCGGGGCCGGTTCTGGGAAGTGGGCGGCGGCAGCGGCGACCGGCTGGAGCGCGCGGCGGCGGAGTCGGAGCGCTGGGAGCTGCTGCTCCGCCGCGGCGAGCTGCTGGCGCTGGGCGGCCACCTGAAGGGAGCGCTGGAGGCGTACGCGGCGGCGCTGCGCCGCGGGGCCCCGGTCAGGCCCGAGTGCCTCGGCACCTTGGTGGACTGCCTGGTGCTCAACTACCGGCTTCGCCACGGGCTGGGCTGGAGCGCGACCCTCGGAGCGAGCGCGGACCCCGGCGCAGGCGGGCTGCTCAGCTGCCTGGGCTGCCGGGGCTTCCTGAGCGAGCCGGTGACCGTGCCCTGCGGCCACAGCTACTGCCGTCGCTGCCTGCGGAGAGAGCTCCGCGCCCGCTGCCGCCTCTGCCGGGACCGGCTGCCGCCCGCCGCCGCCACAGATGCTGAGGGCACCACCCCGCGGCCGCCGCCTCTGGCCGCCGCCATCGCCGCCTCGGGCTTCAGAACCAGCGTCGTCCTCAACCACCTGGCCGAGAAGTGGTTCCCGGGCCAGCGGGAGCGAGCCCGCGCGGCCGGCCGGCTCGGGGAGCTGCTGCACCAGGGGCGCTACCGGGAGGCCCTGGCCGCCGCCTGCGAGGCGCTTCGAGCAGGTGACCGCGCGGGGATGCGGCGTGGGCCCGGGCGACCCCACCCTCCTTTCCCCGACGGGCTGGCTGCCCGGCGTCTCTGCCTCCCCGAGGCTGCCTAACTCCCGTGCGTGGGGTTTCGGGGTCCTCGAGGGTGTGGGAGGGGGCGGCGCCCCGGGGTGCTTCGGTCACAATGGGGATCGCCTTCGGAGCCGACTGTGACGCGGCGCGGGGAGGGGCGCGCAGGCTCGGGGTTCCCTTGGCCGCGGCCCTGCGGTCTGAAGCGGGCGTCCGGAGCGGAGCGGGTGGCCCGGTGGAGGCCGCCGGAGCGCGGGATGGGGTGGAAGTTGGGCGAGCCCGAGCGGCCGCTCGCTTCCTGCCGCGCTCTTTCCGGTAATTGGCCGGCCGGGCCGGGCCGGGCCCGCCGCCGGCAAACGACAGCCGGGGCGGGGAGAGGATCTCCCCACCGGAGGATAGGCGTGCAACGTTTACCGTCGTCTCGCACGAAAGTCATTGGGGCAATTGAAGCCGCGGGAGGGCAGAATTGCATAAGCTGGGTGGGGGGGGGGGGGGGTTGTGTAACGGGTGACGTCCGGTGGGCGTGGCGGGAGCTCGGCGCCCGCACCCAGCTCCGGGAGGCCCCGCCGGCCACTGGGCTTGGGGCGGGTGTCGGAGCTGCCCGGGGGTGTTAGGTCTTACCTGAAACGTCTGCAACCTTGGTTGCTCTTGATGGTTTACCTGCCTATTTCAAATAATACTTATTTCATAAACACACGTGTGCTTACTTTCCGAGCACTCCTAGTTCTCGGTAAAGAAAAAGAGGTAGTCTCTGATCGAGTTCTTTGACACGCTTTTGTTTGCCTTTCCACTCTTGATCAAGCTGTGGGGAAAAGCCTTTTAGGTCTTTTGTTTGTTTCTTTGCCTCCAAGAAGCAGCATTGGCTTCCTAACCTAGGTTAGCACTCTTAAGGTGGTTTCAGGCTGCCAAAGGGGACCCTGCCGGACTTACCTAGGTGAAATGAAGACTACTTTAAGTCAATCGGTGGTTCTCTACCAGAGGTATTTTAGCAGCCCCCCCCCCCCGCCCCGGGGGACATTATCTAGAGCAATATCTGGTGATAACTGGAGACACCCCTTGTGGGTGTAGTGCTGGTACATGTGGTGGGTAGAGGCTAGGGATGCTAACATCCTACAGCGCGCAGGACAGCCTCCCGCACAGTTGTCAGGCCCCAAATGTCAATAGTGTCACTGTTAAACCTTGTGTTAAATAAGTATATTGCAAGAGTAGTGTCTTTATTGGCATGAAATAATGCTTGAGGGAATTATCCCCGAGAAAACAGACGTCTACAATATAAACCGGTATTAGGTAAATTTATAAACTGTGTCACCAAAACGATCTTTTTGCAGGTCTTTTATCCTAAGTGCTTAGTCATTTTGAACTAGTGACAATACATTGAGTTACTTAATACCTTTGGAGTTCAAAGCATAAACTTGGCACATGTTCATAGTCTTTCAGTATCTTTATGGGAAGTGTAGGCAGTTATAAAATGGAATAGAATGATAGAAGGAAAGAGAACAGCAGTATTTGGAATACAGAATTCTAATACAGACAGCTCTGCCTCTCTGGGTAAATGGAGCATGAGTAAGGAAGCACAAACCATCTAGGCCATGGGCCTCATTTCAACGATGAAGCAGAAGCTAGGGCAGTGAAATGACTTGTCCAAAGTCACACAGCTAGCTGGTTTTAGAGGCAACATCATATTCTCCATTTCTCCTAAATGTTGCACCAGGGCCCATTCTGCCCTTATAGCTCACCCAATGAAAAGTGTTTGATACAAATTTCCAGGGAAGTTTTTCTTTCTTTCTTTCTTTCTTTCTTTCTTTCTTTCTTTCTTTCTTTCTTTCTTTCTTTCTTTCTTTCTTTCTTTTTTCTTTCTCTTTCTTTCCTTCCTTCCTTCCTGTCACTCGTATAAAACAAAGGATGAAACTTATGGACAGCACTATGCAGTATTAATTACTAATTTGACCTCTTAAATTAGACACTTCATAAAAATTCATATCCTAATCTACAGAACAGTGAGCACATTTACTAATTAAGGTCTGGCTTAATATTCTCTAACCAGTAGTGTTTTAGTTAAGGAAGACTCTGGGCCTTGGGTTAAAGACATTTTTTTTAACAGAAAAAAAAAAAAAAAGACCTTTTCTCTCCTTTTTCCAATTTGCATGGACTGCCCACGGGGATTTTGCCTATTTAGCTCCTTAAGTCTTTGGCAGAACTAGAACTCAAGTCTTTTGACTTTCACCTCATTAGCTTCTTTTCCCTTATTCTCTGAGGTCTTTCAAAAGTCATGAATTCCATACTGAAAAGTGTGTCTGAATGTTACTAATGAAGAAAAATTTTTTTCATCCCTTAAATTTTTAGTGCAAAGTGGGAAGGAAAAAAAAAAAAACCTTACAGCTAACAAATTGTAGTTGGTCAACTATAGATACCAAGTGTTTAACAATATATGGGGTAAATAAAAATGTTTAGTAGAATTATATATCTGTATTATTAGGCTTTGACTTTTCAGAGTCAGCTAGTTCGCTAGATAGGCATTTGAAATGTGTTTATATAATTGTACAGTTCTGTGGTTACTAATGATAGATACTTTTCATTGCTGATGAGAAGAAAGACCACTATAATTTCTTCATAGAATTCTTATGATGAAAGAACTAAATACTATTAACTAGAAAAAGATAATCTAGTCTACAGTTAGCCCACACCCGTCCAAATTTATCCCTGTTGACAAGAAAGGCAAGCTTGAAAACCTTTGCCAAAATCAGAAGTTTCCCATTGAGATTACATAAGTTTCTGTTGAATTGAAATATATTTAGATAACATTTAATCTATTGATCTTTTGGTATTAACTCTCAGATGTTTCATAACTTTCTGTCTGTTTAGTATTCAGGAATATTATGTAAAAGTCTTTTCTACATGGAATCTTTATACATAAGAGCCTATTGAAGTGATCTCACTTTGCTATGCTATTTTCCTTTTATTTTTAATAAATTTGTATGCTGGCTTGCCTCTTCCCTGTGTACACCCCTCTCACCCAAAGAACCATATAAGTAACAGTTTGAACTGATTAAAAGAAAAAAATAAAGGTCATAAGGGGGAGAATAGTGTATTTAAAATACTTGTAAATTTTTGTCTTTAAAATTAATTATGTAGTTCTTACCTGTTAAGCATTTAAAAAAAAAATTTTGTATCATTTGGTCTTCACAAAGAATCCTCGGAAGGAAACTGAGGCATCTAGAAGTGGAGGTGCAGTGTGGCCTAGTGGTTAAAGCTAGCTGACTGCCTCGGTTTGAATCCCAGGGCAACCTTCCACTTACTCTCTGACCTTGGGCCTGTTGTCTAACCTGTCTGTTTTGGTTTCCTTATCTGAAAAAGCAAGAATGGTATCTGCAAGATAGATACCAGTAGTAACAGCTACCTAGGGCTGTTGGGAGAATAAATGCCTAGTAAATAGTAACAAAAATGTTTTTAAAATATGAAAGTTGTGCTACAGCCAGAAGGCGATTTGGCTAAAATTAAAATCTAAACTTTGTAATGTCAAGTCCTGTTCTTTTCTGTCTACCACATTAATAATATTACCCGAGTGAGGGTTGAATCTTGATTCTAGCCTGTATATGTGAATTAGTAACATTTTTAGCATACATTGATAAAATACAGATACTGCAAGGCTTTAGTTATAAAAAGAATAGTCAGATTATAGGTATCTACTGAATACATTTAAAGAAGATATGAAGGTGTTTAATATCTTAACTAGGTTAATGTGAAGAAATTTCAATTTATTTTATCAGTAAACTTCTGCGTGTCCTAACTTACTCTGTAAGACACTTGAAACTGTAAACACTTGGTCGTTTATATGATGTTTCCTAGTTGACAAAATATTTTCATTTCCATTATCTTAACTGATCCTTAGGAAAGCTCATGTGATTTAGGAGGGCAGCTTTCACATTGCTAATTCACAGACTGAAGATGGGAGCTCCAAGACTTTTCAGTGACTTTCTTGAGGCAAGTAAATAACCAAGTTGGAACTGAAAGGTAGAAGCAGTGGATATTGCTTCTAAGACTAAAATTGATATAAAAAATTAGCATATAGGGGCCCCTGGGTGGGTCAGTTGGTTGAACATCTAACTCTTGATTTCAGCTCAGGTCACGATCCCGGGGCCCTGGGATCCAGCCCTGGGTCGGACACCCTTGGGCTCCGCACTTAGTGTGGAGCCTGCTTAAGATTCTCTCTCCCTCTGTCCCTCTCCCTCTTTCAAAAAAAATTAGCATAAAATCAAATCTCAAGTATCCATACTGTCTTTTCAGCAGATACTTACTGAGTACTTAGTACATAAACGGCATTGATTTAGGTGCTGGAAATATAGAAGTGAACAAAATAAAATATCTGTCCTTACAGAATGTGTATTTTTTTTGGGTGTTTCCTTTAAAATTGTAGCAAATTGGTATTTATTGAAAATCACTACAACAGGGGTTTGTATTGCTAAATTGACTTCTAACAAACAGACCCTATAACGTGGTAGATCTTTGATTCATCCTTTCTTTAAGGATGTTACTTTAACTTAAGTTTGAGGATTTTTGCAGTGCCTCAGCATCACTACAAGGATCAGTTAAATGGCATACTCTTATTGATACAGAAGATGGGAAAAGGGGTTATGTAAATATTATATTTTCTGTTTTAAATAATGCCATTTTTTTATCTTTTTTGATTCATCAGACAATGAAAAATTTACCAAAACTCCATTGTCTTAGATTTCTAGTTATTTGTACATTAACCTTTGGTATATTCAGAATTGTTTTTCTGTTTAGTGGAATATTTCTAAGAGGCTTAGATATATTCGTGTGAAATTTTAAATGAATTTATATAGTATTCTACCACTCGCATTGGAGAGATATTTTTCAAAATTGTACTGTGTTTTACTGTACAAGATGAATGACTTAGACTCTAAAATGCAATACGGAAACTTCTGTTCAGATTTCCCCCACTTTGGTAGAATAGGATCAGTCTTTTTTTTTTCTTCTCCTCCCTCTCTTTTTTTTTTTCCTTCACCTTCCTCTCTCTCTCTCTTTTTTTAATGTTTATTTATTTTTGAGAGAGAGAGAGCACGAGTCGGGGAGGGGCAGAGAGAGAGGGTCTCACAGAATCTGAAACAGGCCCCAGGCTCTGAGCTGTCAGCACAGAGCCCGACACAGGGCTCAAACTCACCAACCGTGAGATCATGACCTGAGCTGAAATTGGACTCTTAACCGAGTGAGCCACCCAGGCGTCCCTCTTTTTTTTTAACTTATTTATTTTGAGAGAGTGTGTGTGCGCATGCCACGTACATACATTAGGGTTTGGGGCAGAGAGAGACAGAATCCCAAGCAGGTTCCATGCTGCCAGTGCAGAGCCAGATGCGGGCCGAACTCCCAGACCCAGAGATCATGACCTGAGCCAAGATCAAGGGTCTGGCGCTTAACTGACCGAGCCACCCAGGCGCCCCTCTTCTCCTTTTGTTCAGTCTGCACTACTGATCCCTAAAGATGTTGCTCACTGGCAAAGATCTATTTGGATAAAAGAAAGTACTTTTCCTAATTCCTTGTATCAAGAGCAAATCTCACTGCTATCCAACTTATTTAGAAATGTTTTGTAATACTAATGTTTATTGAGCATTTGTGTGGCAGGCATTGTGTTGTCAACATGCGTGGTCTTACGTAGTCTTCACGACAGTCAGAAGATGTGTCACCAGCATTCTCTAGGTCCTCGAGGAGACTGAGGTTTAAAGAGTAAGATAGACTGTCCAAAGTGGATCTCAACCAGATGTTCTGAATCCAGTGGTTATGATCTTAAGTATGCCAGTTACTATTCCTGGACTTTATTAATCACTCCCTAATAACTTGTCAATTGGCAGCTTTTAGTTTGTGATAACAAAGTCCTACCATACTGAACTTGAAAAAGTAATCGAAGCAAAGAAATTTGGCATTTTGGTTAGCTGCTGAAATTGTTGAAATAGCTCAATACAGAAATCCAAGAAAAAAAACACTCCGAAGAACAAGTAAAAGATTATGAACATGGAAGGTTTATTCTTATGCATACACAGTCTAAGTAATCAATAAATATATATTGTAAAGGTCAAACTTATTAAAGTTTAAGCACATTAAAATAAATTTTTTTGTATTTTTCCAGGAAACAAAAATACATAGCTTGTGGGAATATAAAATAAGTTTTTATAAAAGGAGGGTTAGCAGAATGTATTGAAAACTTTGCCATTCATCTTTGTAGACTGTGACTAAGGAAATAAGCAGATAATGTAAAGGCATACAGATAGATGTTCATGATAGTACTTTTTATATTAGCAAACATTGGAAGTAAATGCTGAGTTGGACATTTTTAAATTGTGAGCATGGTAGAATACTTTGCGACCGTTAAAAATCATGTGAATTTAATGACATTGGCAAAAAAAAAGCAGGTTATAAACTGTATCTATGGTAGATTTCATAAAACTATAAAATTACAAATATAATCTACACACAGAGGAGAAAGATATGTTTTATGCCAATACTAGTTATTTCTTTATGATGGGGAGAAAGGTTTTTATTTCTTAATATTGTATATTTTTCAAATTTTTATAAGTAAACATTTTATAACTTTTACAATCTGAAACAAAGTTTCTTGAAGATGAACTAAGGAAACAACCCATAGACCCATTACTGACCATTTACCCCTAAGGATTAGAACAAAGATGAGGAATTGGAACTCCGGAGAACGTTCCTCAGCCCATGAAATTCCTCAGATTGCTAAAGACCTGATTTCCTCAGATGTGTAGCAGAATTTTATTTCATTTTTTTAATTTGCCTGATGACTCACGATATTACTAGGTCTAAGAGAAAATGGGAGCAATGAATTAAGGAGCATAAGGGGACAGATTTTAATGAATTTCCCCTTGTTCGGCAAACATTTAGCAAAGCCGGGATTTGAGAACACAAAGACAGGAAATAATGGAGGGAGCTCAAAAATAGATTTTAAAATGAATGCAGTGCACGTAGAGTGAAGGAAGATGATCATACAGCGAACACTTGCAAGGTACCAAGTCTGTTGTGTTTTGCATACATTAACTTGCACTGGAGTAGTCCTGGGAGGTAAATGCTGTTATCTGCATAGAAGTGCAAGCGAGTACCCTGGAGCCAGACTGCCTGAGAGAATCCTGAATCCTCCACTTCTCAGTTTTTATATCATGGGCCAGGTACTTAAATTCTGTGCTTGGTTTCCTTATCTATGAGAATGTGGATAATGCTAGACCCAACTAGGATTGTTCTGAAGGTGTAAGTCATCTAGAATAGTATACACCAAGTGGTGTTTCTTAAACACAATTTTTTTTAAAAATCCTCAATTTTATAGCTGAGGAAACAGTACAGAGGTGTTTGGCAGTTTGTCCCAGTCATGCCGAGCAAGTGGAGGAGCCTGGAGTTGAACCCAGGCGGTGTGACCTCAGGGCTGCCGCTCCTGATCCTTGCAGTGTGCCAAGTGAAGGCGGGCTCAGGCTAAAGCATCTTGAGAAGAGACTGCTGAGCGGAGTCGTGCTGGATGAGAAACCGTTCCCCAGACCATGGGGCAGCAGGGCGGCACTGAAGCAGAGCTGTGACAAGGAGGGACTTCTGTGAGCAAAGGAAGGAGGCATGAAATAGAATGGCACGTGTGGGGCAGGGTGAGCTTAGGTATTACTGGAGCCCAAAGGGGGAGGTTGACCATGCAGGAAGAAAGGCTGGAGGGATGGGCAGATGCCGGGTGTGTAGGGATTGGTCTGTTGTACTAAATACCCATCTGATCTTGTGGATGGTGAGGATATAGTAGGGTAAAACCGGATGGAGGCAGTGAGAGCAGTTAGCAAGCTGTTGCAAAAGTCCTAGAGATGCGGGTCTGGACCCTTAACAAAAGCTGTTAGCAGTAAGATTGGAAAAGACCAGGGTCAGATTGAAGAAATGAAGGATGTAAAGTTGGCAAAGTCAAGGATTTGCAACAGTGAACTCCCTCTCTCTGAGGTGCTGGAGCAGAGGAGGGGGTCTTAAGGAGGCTACTGGAAGCACCCAGCTCTGGGTGAGCAGTCCTTTGCGGCTCGGGGTTTTAGATGCTTTTGCGTTGACTACTCATTCTTGGACTATTTTGGCACGCTGCTCTCCGTTTTCTGAACTCCAGTTGTGTTTGTCAAATGAGGATTACATGATCCCATTTCACAATAAAATAAACATTTCTAATTAGATTGTAAGCTCTTCAGGGGATAAAATGGGGATAAAACAAAATCTTTTGAACACCTACAGGGTCAAGCTTTGTGCCAGGACTCTTCATTCTTGCCTGATGATGAATCATACTGAGCTTTCACTTTCCATGTGCTTTTGTTCAGAGATAATGGTTTCCAATTATATTACTTTAAGAAACAAAAGACAAAATATTCTAGACATATCTTTTTTATTTGGGAAGCATGAAATATTTTCCTGAGATACTTAGTTCCAATTCTTAAGCATCAGCTGAAAAAGGCCAATTTCATTGTTGAGACTTACCTGTAGGAAAGCAGTCCTTTAAAAACTAGAGTAAACCAGGGAGCTCTTGGGGAGTTTTATTAGTGGGTTTTTTTTTTCTTTTTAATGAGGCATTATGGGTCTTTATGCCCTTTTCATGATGAAAGCTTTAGTTGGTAAGCATACATTTTTGAAGGCTTCAAAGATGAATAGCTTTATTTTTTTATTTTTATTTTTTTTTCAACGTTTTTTTATTTATTTTTGGGACAGAGAGAGACAGAGCATGAACGGGGGAGGGGCAGAGAGAGAGGGAGACACAGAATCGGAAACAGGCTCCAGGCTCCGAGCCATCAGCCCAGAGCCTGACGTGGGGCTCGAACTCACGGACCGCGAGATCGTGACCTGGCTGAAGTCGGACGCTTAACCGACTGCGCCACCCAGGCGCCCCAAGATGAATAGCTTTAAAAGAAAAGTCAGATTAATTTTGTCTAGATGCACTGAAAATTAGTTTCTGGCTCAGACTTCAGTTTTACGATCTGTGTACCTACAGTAATTGATTATAGTATCATATAGGTGAACCAGCTAACCCAAATTCTGAATGCTATTGAATACTACTTTGGTTTCTCAGGTAAAGATGTAGAGGGTAGTAGTGAAATTATCGACAAAGCTTTTTTCCTCAGAAATACTTGAAATTAAATCTGTTTTGGGATGATCCAATACCAGTGTTTGCAAATGGCAGGAATTCAAATTTTGACCTCTTAAATTCTCACCCCATTTCCTCCAGAATCAGGACCATTGTATACCCTCCTAAGTTTGAGCCTTGGTTAGTCTTTGTTACTAGTTTGAGCCTAAGACAGTCTTGGTCAGTCTTTGTACACTGTGCACTAGTTACATATATGGTTGTTTATAAGTAAGGACTTAGAATTTAAGGTGTAAAAAATTAAGATTTATCATAGCATAAGATTTATCATTGAAAGATAAATCTTTAAACATCTAAGACCCGTTTTTCAAATTTGTATAGAATGCCCTATTTTAAGAAAACATTCATTTTCTTTAAGGTGATTATTCATATTATAAAATATTTCCAGTACTTAAAAACCATCATTTCCTGTGCTCACATTATCTACTTAATAGTCATGTGATAAAACTTCTAGATAAAACTCAACATGTAAGTGGGTTGCACCTGTATTGTACTTTGGTGGTTATTGGCTGGAATCACTAAGTCAGTTCTTAATCTGGTATGTATTTTGTAGATTATACAATAATATTTTTAAAATAAACCTTTATAAAACATGTGTTTCAGAGCCCAGCGATGTGACTCTCAAAATTTACCGAGCGGAATCATATGCTGGTCTCCAAGAGTTTAAAGCAGCCATAGAAGATTTAAATGCAGTTCTCTTGGAACTGCCAAATTGGCCTGAGGTAAAGTTACTGTTTCATATTTGCATACGTTTCAAGTTTAACCTGTAGGGAGCATGCATTAAGTTATGGTTATAAGTTTTAACAGAATAGATTGATTGACTCTTAAAGTATATGGAGCTCTAGAAATCTAGGGTTAATATTTTGAGTGGATGGCTATCTAACAATTTTTTTAATTATAAGAGACCTCTATTTCCTAACTAAAGAACAGCCTGAATTCAGGCACAGAGGGAAAAACAAAAAAAATAAGAGATCTTATTATACAGAATTTCGTCACATAAAACTGGTCACATTGTAAAGGTGGAGCCAAACTGAAAACTGATGAAGGAAGTTTATTGATGGAAAGAGAAGAGGTCCTTCAGGCTGTAAATTGAGGCACAGCGATGGGGATCAGATTAGGCAGTGATTTAATGCAGTAAATGGGAACAGTGGAGGTTGCCTTGCCCATATGGTTTTGAAAAAGACTTGAGGCAAGTATATTATAAGTAATCAGTTTATTCTTTTTATTAAATTGCCAAGGCAAATCAGTTCATGTCTCATATATGTCCTTTTAAGCCAGAAGTTACTATTTTATATGATTTCTTCCTGTTCAAAACCATGCTTTTGAGGACACAATAGTAAGGATGTTGTAAAAATTCTAAATTAATAAGGAAAATGATACAGAATCCCATGATGCCCAAGGCAAATATATATTAACAAGGGAAATAATCTGTATGCACAACTTTAAAACTGTTAAAAAAAAGAAAGAATCTCTAGATTTATTACTGAAGTGATATAATTAGAAATTTGATTTTGAAGTCATTTTCCTAGAAGTGCATCTCCAGGGAAGTGTGTAAATATACCTTTGAAATGCTTCGGACTCTCAGAGTCATTTAGAGTTTCAAAATGCACATTTCCAAGCAGACCATTTTTATTTGCCTTGATATGGATTTCTAAGAAATAATTCTGTTAGTAAAGGTTGTGTATGTGTGCTTTCATTGAAGGTCTACTTCAGGAAAGGAAAAGTACTCCATGATGCTGGTTTTTTAGGTGATGCCTTACAACTCTTTCTTCAATGCTTAGCCCTTGATGAAGATTTTGCACCTGCAAAGCTAGAAGTAGAAAAGGTAACTGGTTTACCAACTATAATAGTTCAAGGCACGTCTAAGACATAGGTCTTTTTAAAAATGCTTTTTTGGAATCTTGGGAAAGAGCATAAGGAGTCCATGAGTCAACTTTAGTAGCAGTTTGACAAGTGGTTTTAAGGTTCATATACTTAGTATATTGAGTTTTTACTGAAATCAAACGATTTCATTGACAGATATTTAAAAGCATTATTTTTGCTTAAATTTAGGTGTTTTTAATAGTTTGTTTGCAGCCAGACTAACCATCCTTAATTAAATATTGTTATCATGATATTCCTGCTCAGAAATTTTTTTTAATTGAAACAAAATGGGTATATAACATATATAAGTTTCAGTGTACAGCATTATAATCCAACATTAGTATACACTACAAAGAGATCACCACTAAAAGTCTGTTTACCATTCATCACCATACAGTGCCTCCTTCCCTCATTTTATCCAGACCCCGTCCTCTCTGGTAACCACCAATCTGTTCTCCATATCTGGGAATTTGTTTTCCTTTTGTTTTGTGTGTTCATGTCTATCTGTTTTTTGTTTTTTTGTTTTTTGTTTTTTTGAGATTCCACATTTGAGTGAAGTCATACAATGTTTGCATTTCTCCATCTGACTTATTTCACTTACCATAATACCTTCATGGTCCATTGATGTCACAAATGGCAAGATATCATTTTTTTTTTGGCTAAGTGGTAGTCCATCGCATATGTATACTGTATCTTCATTCATCTATTAATGGACATTTAAGTTGTTTCCGTTTCTCAGCTATTGTAAATAATGCTACATGTACATAGGAATGCATATGTACATAGGATGCTATGTAAAGAGTGCTACATGTACATAGGAATGCATAACAATGTACATAGGAATGCAAATCTTTTCAAATCAGTGTTTTTGCATTCTAAAGATACATACCCAGAGGTAGAATAGCTGCATGATGTGGTATTCTGTTCTTAATTTGTCAAGGAATCTCCATACTGTTTTCCATAGTGGCTTTACCACCAACAGTTCACTTTTCTTTACATCCTCTCTAACACTTGTTATTTCGTGTCTTTTTGATAGTAGCCATTCTAACCATTATGAGATGATACCTCATTGTGGTTTTGATTTATATCTCCCTGATTGGTGATACTGAGCACCTTTTTATGTTCCTGTTGGCCATCTGTATGTCTTTGGAAAAATGTCTATTCAGATCCTCTGCCCATTTTCTAATTACGTTTTTTTGTTGTTGAGTTGTAGGAGTTCTTTATATATCTTGGATATTAATCCCTTGTCAGATACATGATTTGCAAAAATCTCCCATTCGGTAGGTTGCCTTTTTGTTTTGATGATTCCTTATACTGTGCAGAAGCTCTTTAGTTTGATGCAATCCCATTTGTTTATTATTGCTCTTTTTCTTGCTTTTGGAGTCAGATCCACGAAAATACTGCTAAAACCTGTGTTGAGGAGTTAACCATCTATGTTTTCTCTTAGGAATTTGTGATTTCAGGTCTTAAATTCACATTTTTAATCCATTTTGAGTTAATTTCTATGTATGGTGAAAGATACGGGTCTAGTTTCATTCTTTTGCCTGTGTCTATCCAGCTTTCCCAGCCTCATTTATTAAAGAGACTCATTCATTCTCCATTGCATGTTCTTGGCTCCTTTGTTGTAGATTAATTGTCCGTATATGTATGGGTTTGATTCATTTCTGGTCCATCAGTGTGTGTGTGTCCGTTTTTATGCCGCCATTGTACTGTTTTGATTACTGTAGTTTTGTCCTATCGTTTGAAATCGGGGAGCATGCTCCAGCATTTTTCTCCTTTCTTACGATTGCTTTGGCTATTTGGGATCTTTTGTGGTTTTCTACAATTTTAGGATTACTTGGTCTAATTGGATGGAAAAATGCCATTGGGATTTTGATAGGGATTACATTGAATCTGTAGATTGCTTTGGGGAGTATGGATATTTTAATAATATTATTCTTCCAATCCATGATCATGGTATATCTTCTCATTTATTTGTTTCTTTTATCAGGGTCTTAGAGTGTATAGATCTTTCACCTCCTTCGTTAAATTTATTCCCCAATATTTTATTTTTGATGCAATTGTAAATTGGATTATTTTCTTATTTTCTCTTTCTGATAAATCCTAATTATAGAAATGCCACAAATTTCTGTATGTTGGTTTTGTATCTTGCTAAGGTACTGAATTCTTTTGTTAATTCTAACAGGTCTTTTGTGGAATCTTTAGTTTTTTGTATGTAGTACCATGTCATCTACAAATAGTGACATTTTATTTCTTTCTTTCCAATTTGGATGCCTTTTGTTTCTTTTTCTTGCCTAATAGCTGTGACTAGGATTTCCAGTACTATGATCAGTAAAGTGGTGAGAATGGGCATCCTTATCTTATTCCTGATCATAGAGGAAATGCTCTCAGGTTTTTGCCACTGAGTATGATGCTAGCTACAGGTCTGTCATATGTGGCCTCTTTATGTTTAAGTGCATTCCCTCCGTATCTACTTTAACAGTTTTTGTCATACATGGATGTTGACTTTTGTCAAACCCATATCTAATGAGATTATCATATGATTTTTATCCTGTTTTGTTAATGTGGTGTATCATGTTGATTGGATCGATTGGTTGTTTAATCATCCCTGCATCCCTGGAATAAATCCCATTTGATCATCATGCATGAACCTTTTACTGTATTGTTGAATTCAGTTAAATAATATTTTGTTGAGGATTTTTGCATTAATTTTAATCACTGATAATGGCCTGTAATTTTCTTTTTCTGTGGTGTTCTTGTCAGCTTGGTGGCATCATAAAATTATTTTGGAAGGGTTCCTTCTTCAAGTTTTTGGAAGAGTTGAGAAGGATAAGTATTAAATCTTCTTTAAATGTTTGGTAGAATTCACCAGTAAGCCATCTGGTCCTAGACTTTTGTTTGTTGGGAGGTTCTGATTACTGATTCAATCTTCTTACTAGTGATTGATCTATTCAAATTTTCTGTTTCTTCATGACTCAGTCTTGGAGGAATGTATATGTCTACAAAGTTATTCATTTCTTCTAGGTTGTCCAATTTGTTGGCATATAATTGTTTGTAGTAGTGTCTTATAATTTGGTGTGTCATTTGTAACGTCTCATTTCTCATTTTGTTTCTCTGAGCCCTCTTTTTTTGGATTTGACAGATTTTTTTTTTTTTTTTTTTTTTACTATTTTTTATTCTAGTAAAATTGACATACAGTTATATTAGTTTCATGTGTACACTATAGTGATTTAACAATTCTATACATTATTTAGAGCTCATCATGATAATGTATTCTTAACCCCTTTATCTGTTTCACCTCCACCCCACCAGCCTCCCCTCTGGCAATCACCAGTTCTCTATATTTAAGAATCTGTGTTTTGTTTCTTTTTTTCTTTGTTCATTTGTTTTGTTTCTTAAATTCCACGTATGAGTGAAATCATATGGTATTTGTCTTTCTGTGACTGATTTATTTCCCTTAGCGTTATAACTTGTAGATCCATGTTGTTGCAAATGGCACGATATCATTCTTTTTTATGGCCAAGTGATATTCCATTATATATATGTGTGTATACACACATCTTTATCCGCTCATCTGTTGTTGCCATAGCTTGCCTATTACGAATACTGCAGTAAACATAGGGGTGCATCTGTCTTTTCAAATTACTGTTTTCATTTTGGGTAAATAACCAGTAGTGGAATTACTAGATCATATGGTATTTCTATTTTAATTTTTTGAGTGACCTACACAGTTTTCACAGTAGTTGCACCGGCTTGTATTCCTACCAACAATGCCTAAGGGTTCTTTTTTTCTGCACATCCTTGCCAACACCTGTTATTTCTTGTGTTTTTTATTTAGCCATTTGACAGGTGTGAGGCAATATCTGATTATGGTTTTGATTTTCATTTCCCTGATGATTAGTGATGTTGAGCATCTTTTCATGTATCTGTTGGCCAGGTGTATGTCTTCTTTGGAAAAATGCCTATTCATGTACTTGCTGATTTTTAATTGGATTACATTTTAGGGGGTGGTGAACTGTAGAAATTCTTTATATGTTTTGGATATTAACCCCTTATTGGACATGTTATTTGCAAATATCTTCTCTCAGGAGGTTGTCTTTTTGTTTTGTTGATGGCTTCCTTCGCTGTGCAGAAGCTACTTATTTAGATGTAGTCTCAATAGTTTATTTTTGCTTGTGTTTCCCTTACCTCAGGAGACATATCTAGAAAAATGTTGCTATGACCAGTGTTAGAGATGTTATTGCCTGTGCTGTCTTCTAGGATTTTTATGGCTTCAGGTCTCACATTTAGGTCTTGAATCCATTTGGAATTTATTTTTGTGTATGGTGTAAGAAAGTGGTCCAGTTTTTCCAACACCATTTGTTGAAGAGACTGTCTTTTTTCCAACTGGATATTCTTTCCTGCTTTGTCGAAGATTAATTGACCAAGTAATCATGTATTTATTTTTGAGTATTCTATTGTGCTCCATTAATCTGTTGTCTGTTTTTGTGCTAGTACCATACTGCTTTGATTACTACAGCTTTGTAATGGATCTTGAAGTCTGGAATTGTGATTCCTCTAGCTTGCTTTTCTTTTTCAAAATTGCTTTGGCTGTTCGAGGTCTTTTGTGGTTGCTTACAAATTTTTGAATTGTTTGTCCCAGTTCTGTGAAAATAGCTGTTGGTATTTTGATAAGGATTGTATTAAATCTGTAGATTGCTTTGAGTCGTATAGACATTTTAATAATACTTGTTCGTCAGCCTATGAGCATGGAATGTCTTTCCATTTGTGTTGTCTTCAGTTTCTTTCCTCCATGTTTTATAGTTTATAGAGTACGGGTCTTTCACCTCTTTGGTTAGGTTTATTCCTGGTATCTTATTATTTTAATAAGATTATCAATTATCAATAAATAATTTATTTGTAAGTGGGATTGTTTTCCTGATTTCTTTCTGCTGCTTATTAGTATATAGAAGTGCCACAGATTTCTGCACATTGATTTTGTATCCTATGACTCTACTGAATTCATTTGTCTGTTCTAGTAGTTTTTTGGTGGAGTCTTTAGGGTTTTCTATATAGAGTATCATGTCATCTGCAAATAGTGAAAGTTTTACTTCTTCCTTACCAATTTGGATACTTTTTATTCCTTTTTCTTGTCGGTTACGTGGCTAGGAATTCCAATACTATGTCAAAAGTGTTGAGAGTGGATATCCTTGCCTATCCCTTGACCTTAGGGGAAAAGCTCTCAATTTTTCATTACTGAGTATGTTGTTAGCTCTGGTTTCATATATGGGCTTTATTATGTTGAAGTATATTTCCTCTAAACCGACTTTTTTTGAGGGTTTTCATCATGAATTGTCAGTTGTTTTTACTGCCTCTATTGAAATGGTTCTGTGGCTTTTATCCTTTCTCTTATTGATGTGATGTATCACGTTGATTGATTTGTGAATATTGAATCACCCTTGTATCCCAGGAATAAATCCCACATGATTGTGATGAATGATTTTTTTTAATGTGCTATTGGATTCTGTTTGCTAATATTTTATTGAGGATTTGTGCACCTGTATTCATCAGAGATATTTGCCTATAGTTTTCTTTTTTTGTATTGTCTTCATCTGGTTTTGGTATCAGAATAATGTTGGCCTCATAGAATGAATTTGGAATCTTTCCTTCCTTTTGATTTTTTGGAATAGTTTGAGAATAGACGTTAACTCTTATTTAAATATTTGGTTAGAATTCCTCTATGTAGCCATCTGCTCCTGGACTTTTGTTTGTTGGGATGTTTTTGTTTACTAATTCAATTTTTTAAACAGCCTTATACAATGTTTTATTTATTTTTAAAAGTTTATTTATTTTCAGAGAACGTGCACAAGTAGGGGAGAGGCAGAGAGAGAGAGGGAGAGAGAATTCCAAGCAGGCTCTGCACTGATAGATGTGGGGCTCTAACTCAGGAACCATGAGATCATGACCTGAACCAAAATCAGGAGTTGGACACTTAACTGAGCCCCCCAGGCGCTCCTACTGATTTAATTTCATTGCCAAGAATTGGGCTGTCCAAATTTTCTATTTCTTTCTAAGTCAAGAGCCCTCGCTCTCTTTTTTTTTTTTTTTTTTTGGTTAGTCTAGCTAAACATTTGTCCATCTTATTTATTTGTTCAAAGATCCAGCTCTTAATTTTTTGACCTTCCCTCTTTTTGTCTCTATTTCATTTATTTCTGCTATGATCTTTATTATTTCCTTTCTTCTATGACTTTGGGCTTTGTTCCTCTTTTTTAGCTTCTTTAGGTATAAAATTAGATTGTTTATTTGAGATTTTTCTTGTTTCTTGAGGTATACTTCTTAGAACATCTTTTCCTGCATCCTAAAGATTTCAGTACGTTGTATTTCTATTTTCATTTGTCTCTAGCTGTTTTTTTTTTTTATTTGATTTCTTTGATGAGTAATTTGTTGTTTAGTAGCATGATGTTTAATCTCCACATTTTTGGGCTGTTTTTATTCAGTTTTATTTCCCCCTTGTAATGGCTAGTGTAATACCATTGTGGTTCTAGAAGATGCTTGATAGGATTTCAGTATTCTTGAATTTGAGACTTGTTTCAACATGATCTGTTCTGCAGAATGTTTCATGTGCTCTTGAGAAGAATGTGTATTCTGCTGCTTTGGGATGCAACGTTCTGTATATACCTGTTAAGTCCATCTGGTCTAATGTGTCATTTGAGACCAATTGCTCCTTATTAGTTTTCTATCAGGATGATCTGTCCATTGATGTAAATGGGGTGTTAAAGTCCCTCATTATTATTGCTGTCAGTTTCTCCCTTTAGGTTCATTTTATTTGCTGCATATTTTGGTACTCCTGTGTTGCATGTACATATGCTTATAAATGTTGTTTCCTTGTTGAATCTTGTTTATTATTATGTGCTGCCCTTCTTTTAAAGTCTTCGTTTTAAAGTCTCTTGTCTGCTATGAGTACAGCGTGTAACTTTCTTTTCATTTCCATTTGCTTGGAACGTCTATCCTTTCACTTTCACAATATGTGTATCCTGAAGTAAGTGTCTCGTAGGCAGCATGTAGATGGATCTGGGTTTTTGATCTGTTTAGCCACCCTTTGTCTTTAGATTAGAAAGTATAGTCTGTTTTCACTTAAATATTGATAGTTATGTGCCTGTTGCCATTTTGTTAATTATTGTTTGCCTGTTTTCATCATTCCTCTCTCTTCTCCTTTTTCTCTCCTCGTAGTTTGATGGTTTCCTTTAGTGTTATGCTTTGATTGTTTTCTCATTTTCTTTTGCATATTTACTGTCAGTTTTTGTGTGGTCACTGTAAGGCTCACATATAACTTACTTTGTAATGGTCTGTTTTGAGTTGATGGCAACTTAAGTTTGAACACATTCCAAAACTACATTTTTCTCCCCCTTCACCTTTTGTATTTTTGATGTCACCTTATACATCTCTTTATTTTAGACATCTCTTAATCAATTATTGTAATTTCAGTTAATTTTACTATTTCTGTCTTTTAACCTTCATATTTGCTTTATTTATAAGTGGTTGCTCTACTCACCTTTACTGTATATTTATGTTTCCCCCTGAGATTTTTCCTTTGATATGTTTTCTTGTTAATATTAGTGCCACTTCTTTTCAGTTTAGAGAAGTCCCTTTAACATGTCTTGTAGGGCCAGTTTAGTGGTGATGAATTCCATTAGCTTTTGCTTGCCTGGAACACTCTTAATCTTTTTTTTTTTTTTTTTTCTAATTCTGAATGATAATCTTTCTGGGTAGAGAACTCTTGGTGGACGGTTTTTCCTTGCAGCTTCAGCATTTTGAATATGTCATGCCATTTTCCTTCTGGCCTGCAAAGGTTCTGGTAATAAATATGCTAATGGCCATATGAGGTTTCCCTTTTGTGTAATAAGTTTTTTCTTTTGCTGCTCTTGGGATTCTCTCTTTAAACTGTCCCGTTTGAGCTATAATGTGTCTTGGTTTGGATCTCTTTAGGTTCATCTGATTTGCAACTCTGTGCTTCCTGAATCTAGAAATTCTGTTTTCTTTCCCAGGTTAGAGAAGTTTTCAGCCACTACTTCTTCAAATAAGTTTTCCTACTCTTTCTTTTCTCACTTTGGGACTCCTATTCAGGAATTTTTGTTGACTTGCTTTTTTCGTTTAATTTCCAGTCTAAGTTTTGCTTATTTTCCATGGTTGCCCATAGTATTGCCCCGGTTCGTTCTTCCTTAATTTTTTCAGTAATCCATCTATCACTTTCCAGAGTTTGTTGTGTGGTGTGTTAGTTGGTGTTAAGAAAAAAGGGAGGAGGTTCTCTGATTAAATGACTTTGGGAAACATTGGGTTAAACCAGGTTAAACAGGTTTGTTCAGAAATTCTCAGTTTTTGCTGTACTAACATGATGGTAGCATTCAACTTTTGTCAAACTTATTTAGAGTATCTGGAAAGACTAGAGTCTTTGAAAAGTGTTTTTGGAAAATCTACCCTGATACAATTGCAGTGCCCAATCACAATGTTCTCCTCAATATCTTTAAAACATGCCGTATTATTTATCACCTCTATAGTGTTTTTTACATTGTGGCTTAATTTAGAATCACCTTAGGGGCATGGTAAGTATAAAGATTCCTGAACTTCACCACAGACCTTCGGAATTAGAATCTCTGGAATTCAGGCATAGTTTTACAAACACCTAGGAAAATTCTTGTGCAGTTTGAAGTATGAGAATTTTGAAAATTTTCTCAGGTCCCGGATGCCTCATACATACAGCTAACCTCTGCGTATCTTCTCTGAGGCTTGCTTGCATATACCTTCCAGCCCATCGATTTAACAAAAAATCGTTTACTCTCATGTGTTTTCCAACTGTTTTATATTTGTTAGTGGTATCTCCCTGGGGACACTGCAGACCTTTTTAAGGGCTTATAATTTTGCATTTTCTATGCTACTAGATATCCTTATATTTCTGTAAACATTTGTTTGTTGTTTAATAAGGTCAGGTAAATGCAAAACAAGTGATACTTTGAAATATTTGGTTTTCTCCCAGTACGCTTTTTGTAAATTGTGGTACGATTTACATATAATAAACTGCATGGATTTTACAGTCTGGTGAGTTTTGAGAAATTAAACATCCATGTAACAGCACGATATAGACTATTGTCACCATGCTGGAAAGTCCAGTCATTCCCTTTTCAGCAAATCGCCTCTATCCCGGCTCCCAGAGACAACTACTGTTTAGATCTTTATTACCACAGAGTAGTTTTGCCTATTTTAGAACTTCGTACAAGTGAAACCACACAGTGTGTGCTCTTTTGTGGCTGGCTTTTTTTGCAGAACATCATAGTTTTGGGATCTCTCCAACAATTTTTTCTTGTTCACTAAGTATTCCATCGTAGGAACATACCACAATTTGTGGTATTCACAGTTAATAGTGATTTTCATTTGGATTGTTACCAGCTGCTGCTATGAATTAACATTCTTGAACAAGTTGTTTTGTGAACATAAGTTTTATATCTCTTTGGTAAATACTTAGTGGAGTTGCTGGGTTCTAGAGTAGTTGAGTGTTTAATGCATTTTTTTAAGCCAGGAGAAAAGTAAAAACATACGAATTTTAAAGGGAATATTGTTTGTTCATTAAAGGAGATATTGCTTGAGCTCCTACCAGATAAGCACTTTTATGTACATTGAATATATCTCCTATTTATTTACCTTATAGCAATGATTCAGGAGTAATCTGATTTTTGTGAGTTTGAGAGGTAATGCAACTGAAAAACTAAACATCCACGTTTAGACTTTAAGAAATGCTCTGCTATTCATTTAATATAGTTTATTCAACAATAACAATCATTTGGGTCCTACTCATTTCCTTCTAGCCAGGTTCTTCCCTCGCTTAACCTACCATGGTTTTGTTTACAGAAATTCTGATGTGACAGCTGCCTCCCAGGTTAACTCACAGCTGTTAAGCGACAGCTGCCATATGGTGCTCCCAACTGAGAGAGCTGGGCAATGGTGGCTACCCGTGTAGGTTACTCAGTGAGAAGCTAAATTCAGGGTAAATAAGTGGAATTTTAAGTCTTTAATTCACTTAAACACTCTAAGTCCAGTCTTAAAGTATACTTTGGGGTGAACTGTGAACTTGATAGGCTGGGACTCATTAATGTTGAGAGGTAAATATTTTCTACTTCTCTTGAGATCTCTTCTTTTTACAGGGCACCTGGGTGGCTCAGTTGGTTAAGTGTCTGACTCTTGGTTTCAGCTCAGGTCATGATCTCATGGTTCATGAGTTCAAGCTTGTGCTGGGCTCTGCTCTGACAGCGCGGAGGCTGCTTGGAATTCTCTCTCTCCCTGTGTCTGCCCTTCCTATAGTCCTTCTCTCTCTCTCTCATTCAAAAATCTCTTTATAATCCTCCATTAAAAAGTCAGTTTTAATATTGGGTAACTTCTAGGCTGGTAGTCTAGCCACTCCAATGCTTTTCTTTTGAATTATTTCTTTGACGTGATCTGACCCCATTCAGGCACACCGTGGTTTTACCAGACTTTTGAATGGTTTGGCATTTCTGTTTATTGCTTAATCTCTTCCTCCTCTGCTCATTAAAAACAATGTCTGCTGTGAATTTTCTCAAATTTCTTAGATAGCTTTATATTAAATTATCCCTAATCATACATTTTCCATTACCTTTACATTTCTCTTACAGATTTTATGTGATTTATTGTCACCTGAAAACTTAAAAGAAGGCCTGAAGGACTCTTCCTGGAGTTCATTGCCATGTATTAAAAACAAACCTTTTGGTTTTCCTGTAGTAATGGAAGAGTCTCACTCTGCCACAGAGCTTAGCCCAGAGCAGGTAAGGGGTGAGAAAAGATTTTCATGGGTTGAGTGCATCTGTTTTTTTACAGGTTAAGATTTTCACTTTCTGGGTTTCAAGAAATAGAATCTATTAAGCATGGTCTGAATTAGATTTTTTTGTAGCCTTTTATTTTACACTAAACTTTTACGTAAAATATGTGTTCATTAATCACAATTTTAGGTCACCTGAATATCAGAAAACTTTAGTCTCATGAGAAATGTAGAACATGGTATTTATTTTAGTTTCTTCAGGGTTGTAACAACTATATTAGCATAACTGCATCGACCTCATTATAACATGTCAGCTTGATGTCTAAGGTTATATTATAATTACTAGTAAAATGATTTATTTATCAGGGTTTTAGAATTAAAAGTTGGTGCTTTTAAATGAATGGTAAAAAGAACATTCTGAGACAGTGGAATTTCATTTCAGTTTGGTTCGTGGTGAGAGCCGCAATACAGTTACCCTTGTTTATTGTACTTTTGTAGAACGAAGAAATACCAGAGGTCACTTCAGAGCTTATCAAAGGAAGCTTAAACCGTGCGTGGTCAGCACAGGCTATAAATTCAACAGAAATGCCTGCCAGAGAGGACTGTTTAAAAAGAGTGTCCTCGGAACCTCTACTCTCTGTTCAAGAAAAAGGTGCTCTGCTGAAAAGAAAGTTGTCTCTTTTAGACCAGGATGTGATTGTAGACGAAGACGGAAGAAATAAGCTTAAAAAACAAGGAGGTAAAAATGTTACTACACTCATTTAGAACACATTTATTTAGAATGGTCTTTAAACTTTTTCCTAAAGATGATAACCCTCTTTGTTTTAATAGAAACTCGCAATGAAGTCTGTACGTTTTCATTAACTTACGGTGACATCCCAGAAGAATTAATAGATGTTGCAGATTTTGAGTGTTCTCTCTGCATGAGGTAAGTGTATAAAATTTTATAAAGATGCATATTTTATATTACCAAATAAAATACAGAGTACATAAAGGGACAGAATACTGGACTAAAAATCAAAAGATACGAATTTTAGTTCTCGGCTTACCTTTCACAACTTGGGCAGGTAATCTCTGAACATTATTTGGATTTTCATTACTTACAAAGTGGGGTATTTCCATACCCTATATTGCAGGTGTTGTAAGAATCTAATGACTTACATATTGTAAAGGACTATAAAAGTTATACATATTATTGAAACTTAGACACATACATGGTTTTAGATTTGGGTAAAAATGCTAACAACGTGTTGTATATATATGATTCTGTCTTGTTTTAACTATAAAGTCCTTTTTAAGTAAAGTTGGATAAAGGTTTCCGTTGTGTGGAAATGCAAGCTGGTGCAGCCACTCTGGAAAACAGTATGGAGGTTCCTCAAAAAACTAAAAATAGAACCTCCCTACAACCCAGCAATTGCACTACTAGGCATTTATCCAGGGGATACAGGTGTGCTGTTTCGAAGGGACACACGCACCCCCATGTTTATAGCAGCACTATCAGCAATAGCCAAAGTATGGAAAGAGCCCAAATGTCCATCGATGGATGAATGGATAAAGAAGATGTGGTGTGTGTGTATATATACACACACACACAATGGAGTATTACTCGGCAATCAAAAAGAATGAAATCTTGCCATTTACAACTACTTGGATGGAGCTGGAGGGTATTATGCTGAGTGAAATTAGAAAGACAAAAATCATCTGACTTCACTCACATGAGGACTTTAAGAGACCAAAGAGATGAATATAAGGGAAGAGAAACAAAAAGAATATAAAAACAGGGAAGGGGACAAAACAGAAGAGACTCCTAAATATGGAGAACTGAGGGTTACTGAAGGGGTTGTGGGAGGGGGGCTGGGCTAAATGGATAAGGGGCACTAAGGAATCTACTCCTGAAATCATTGCTGCACTAGATGCTAACTAATTTGGATGTAAATTTAAAACAAATTTAAAAAATAATAAAAATAAATGAAAAAAGATTTCCATTGTGTAGAATGCTTGTAATTCTAGAAGACTAATAGTTTTGAAAGACATGTTCCATTTACTTGAGTTGTGGTGGAGTCAGAGGAACAGTGCACGGAGACCTGGTGGCTGGCCACATCAGGCTGGTAAGAACGAGCTGTGTTCTGAGCAGGTCCCTTATCTCTGAGCCTAGACTGCTTCATCCACCTGTGCTTCATCCATCCATCTGGCATTAGGCCAGATGATTTCTCAAGTACCTTTTTATCTAGGAAATTCCGAAGTATCATGTTTCAGGAAATAATTATCATGTAAGTAAAATTAGTATTTCTATATTGTTCATTACTTACTGGTACTAAGCCTAATATTTCTTTACGAATTAAAGTTTATTGGGTTATTCTTTTTCATGGATTTTATATAGTAAGGCTTTTATAGGCTTATTAAGAAATAATCTAGTCAACAACTAATAATTATATATTTCATATTGTTTATTTTACACACCAAGTTTCAGAGACTGTGTGCATTTTACATTTATTGCACTTCTCAGTTTGGACCGGCCAGATTTCAAATGTGTAGTAGCTCCCATGTGGGCTGTTCCATTGGTCAGTATAGCTTTCACCCCTTGGCAGAGTAGTACCCCTGTTGATGGAGAACTTTTAAAAGGTTCAGGAGGGGATAATTGTATGTATCACTGCCCCTTCCTTCCTCTCCTGCCCACTAGACCTTCCTTCTTCCTCAAATAGAGATTAGTCTTATGGTCCCATTATTTCTTCACTTTTTCCCATGGATAGTTTAATGTGAAAACATGTATTTTGGTTGATTTCAGGTTGTTTTTTGAGCCAGTAACAACCCCTTGTGGACACTCCTTCTGTAAGAATTGCCTTGAGCGCTGTTTAGATCATACACCGTATTGTCCTCTCTGCAAAGAAAGCTTAAAAGAGGTAAACATTTGCATATTTATGTTTATTGATCTTAAGCTTGGCAATACTGATTTGTATTTAGCCCATAGAAATAGTGATTATCATGTTCAGAATAAATTACATTATATATGCTGACTGACCAAGAAGGAAAACATTACATTACCCAAAATGCTAGTGCTGGAGAAATGTGAATTTGGAGAGCATAGGGGAAAGGAGGGCCATTCTGGAGGCCAAGCCCCATGTATTTTTTTTTTTTTTTTTTTTTTTAAACAAAGGGAGGGTATGGTCAAGTACCTGGCCGAGACTTGGTTCAGTTTTAATGATGACAGTCAGTATTGGGAAAACCCAACTGCCTTGCCTTCCACCCTCAATAATACCCTGGATTTCAGCCCTAGTCTTGCCTTAACATCTGGAACAACTAATAGAATTTTTTGCATTGATGGAAATTCTCCATAACTATGCTGTCCAACATGGTAGTCACATGTGGCAATTGAGCACTTGAAATGTGGCTGGTGTGGCTGAAGACCTGTATTTTAAATTTTCATTTTCATTTAAATGGACACATGTGACTGGTGGCTACCATTTGGGCAGCACAGCTCTAGAAAGTGGTGTACTTACTGGAGGCACAGCTTCCCACACCCCTTGTACAGTCATGATCAATGCTATTCATAACCTGTGTTAGGGAAGTAGCTGGATCTCAGGTACATATCTTTTGTAACCAATGGGAAGACAGCATTTTCCCAATCCTGCTTGGGTGTCCTTAGCCATCAGGTGAGGCCCCAGTGTTATAATTCTAGGTCCCAATTACGACTGTAGCATTGATCACGAGAATGATCCTGTCTCCGGGGGGTGACAGCATTGCTTAAAAAAAAGTCTTCCAAATATGAATAAAAAATTAATAAGCCATTTTGCATTTGAACGTACATAGTTAATTCCTATGCAGAAAAAAACAACTCTGTACAGATATTATAATAGCATATGTGTATTCTTACATAACAAGCCAATATGTCAAACAGAAAACCATATATAGAATTTTCACAAAGTCCAAAAACCTAAGACAAACTCGTTCTTAAAAGTTTATTAATTACATTTCCGCCTATATACTTCATGTTTTCAGGTGAAGTACTCTAATCATGTTTTTTTTCTGTGTTTCCAGAGTTTTTAAATATTCTGTAGTATATTGTGTTTTTTTTTCAAATTAACAATTAGATACGTGGCTTTAAATTTAGAGCTACCTCACCTTAAGAAATGTCTGGAGTTTGAAGGAAAACAAGCATTATTTAAAAATACAGCCAGCATACTGTTTGAAAGTAACTTTATCCTGTGTCCTAAAGGTATCCTGTATTAATAGGTAAAATCTAAGTATATATTTAAAAAAACAAATTGATACGCTCTATCATTTTATGCTTTTCTTGTCATTTTCTTTTGTTCTTCTTTCATCGGAATGTATTTAAGATTTTTTTATAGCAGAATAATCCATTGATTTAACATTTCCCTATTGTTGGGTATGTAAGTTGTTTTGTTCTTTTTTTTTTGTATACCATGATTTGCGTCTTGACTATTTCCTTAGGATAAATTTCTGGAAGGTGAATGGCTGATCCAAAACCATGTATTTATAAGACTCTTAAAACCAAATGCTGGGTTACCTACATCCCCCAGAAATATTGTACAATTTAGATTCCTATTCCCCCCAAATTAATACACGAGTATTATATCTACTATTTAGCCCATTGGTTTTCAAAATGTGTTAGAGCCACGACATCACAAACTCTGGGGTGGGGCTCAGCCATCTGCTTTTCAACAAGCCTGATGTCATGCTAAAGTTTGAAAACCACTCCTGTTACCCTTTCCCAACCTCTCTCCCCCTTCCTTCTCCTCCATTCTTCCTTGGATAATGACAAACCCTTATTTTTGCTGCAACTGCAGATTAAAAGTATGTGGCTTCTCTTTATCTTCTGATTGTCTCCCAAGAGTCGTTCCTAACTTTATTATATGGGTTATTGTTCCAAAATTCTGTACCCACGTCCTGACCTGGTCCCAGCCTTATGCAGTTTTTTAACTTACCTACAGAAACATGTCTTTTTGTCCATGGAATACAGTGCGGTGTGTGGTAACTGCCTTTTATGGGATAAAGGCAGTAAAATTGGGCTTCTCGGGAGACAGAAAAATTAAGGCAGACTTCATGAAAAAGGTAAAGTTGGAGCCAGACCTTGCAGGCTAGGCAGGCTTACAGGCTGGAAGGAGAGGGATGGCTTTTAGCAGTTGGAATAATGACGCGGAAATGCGAGTGGCAGTTTTCCGGAGTGTTAAGGGAGTGGTACAAATGTGCCATTTTATATAGAGTTGGGGGGGTGGATCGTGTAGGAAAAGCAACCTCTTGATAAGGGTCTGAGTGACAGTGGGTGACATGGGAAGGAAAATCGTCAAGAAAAATGATCTGGAGACTCGGCCACCAAAACTGGGACAAAAAGAATAGTTTCACTTTTCCTAAATAAGGCAAGTGTATTATTTTCTTTATTCCTTAGCTTATTTTTTTGGTTCTCAGTTAAAATGCTAGTCTGAAGTACCCACGAGCTGTCAGATAGAAATTGGCCTTTGGTGTGGGAGAGGGCAGGGCCTCCTGCTGCCCAGAAAGGATTTGAGGTCATAGCAGGACAAGGGTCTTCTGGACGGTGGTAGTCTCCACCGCAGCCACGTGTCTTCAGTGCTTTGGGGCAAAGCCTGCGCAGATTGACCTGTGTGGCATCATCACTTGTCACGTTCTTCCTCACAAATTAATTCAGAATCGACTGTATAAATATGTAATAAAGGCTTTACTGTGAACTGTTTTGCCTGTTTTCTGCTGTAGGAAAAGTACTGGAGTGTGAAATAACACTGTCTTTTAGTATCTAGCAGATAGGAGGTACTGTGTGACACAGCTGTTGGAAGAATTGATAGTGAAGTATCTGCCTGATGAGCTGTCTGAGAGAAAACAAATATATGATGAAGAAACTGCTGAGCTGTCACAGTAAGTTTCTTCTCATAAAGCTAATGTGATCAAGCCCCGAGCCACCACCCTTTAACACAGTAAGGAGAGACTTTCTCGCAGCCAGCTGGATCCTGTCTCGAGTTCAACTTAGTGTAGCCCCAGGCAATTTTCAACAAACACGGGTCAGGTTCCCCTCTCCTCAACAGACAGAAGTTTTTAAAAGTTCATTTGGTAACTTCCAGATGTTCCACTGGGGGTTGTTGACTCAAGCCCTTTGCACCGCAGTGGCAGTTTCGGTGGAGGAGGAATTTCCTACGGGACCTCAGGCAGTGGAGTTGGGAACTGAACCCTCAGGAACCAGGCAGGGTTAGCAGGAAGGTGGAACATAAACGGCCTGGACTGGCAGCTGCTTTAGCCAATGAGAGGTCGGGAAGTGGGTGGGACCTTGAGGCTGAAATTGGTAGGAGTGGCTTAGGGGCCAAAGTCTCAATTAGTCAAGATTACCGGTAGCAGATTTAGTGTCGGGAGGTAATTTAGGGTTAGAGTGGTACAGACCACTACTGAGAGCGAGCACGCGCTGGCTAGTTGGGGCTGGGTAGGTTGGACCTGGTTTTGGTGCTTTGTATTCTTTCTTCCTTGTCCTTTTCTGACGTTCTTTTCCCTTCCTGTCTTTCCCTCTTGCTCGAGTCACAGGAGTCTCTTTAAATTTCTTTCCTGCGTAATTTCTTAACTTTCTCTTTCACTGGACACACCAAAGAGACAGAACTGCACATTTTACATGCCGTGTTTATGTAATAGATTTTTTCTTACTTTCTAAGAAAAAATTGTGCTTGCAAACTTAGTATACGTATCCACCAAATGTCTTCACTGGGCCAGTGCCCTTTGATAGAAGAACGGTGTCCATTCTTCTAAGTTGGTACTGATTTGTCTTCCATGATACTGATATTTCATTGTGATTTTGATAGAAAATGTCCTGATATGAGGATTATGAACTTTCTTGATCAACACTGCCAAAAGCTGGTTACAGGAAAGCCGCAGATATGCTTTTGAAATCTTAAGTATAGTGACTGCAACCAGACTCCCGGCAGACGAGTGGAATCGGCAAATGACAGATGAAGTCATCACATGAGGGGGGCTCAGTGTGATGCAGAGAAGCTTGAGGGAGTCTTGGTTACTTACTACCAGGGCTGTTTTATGGGGTGCTCATCTTAAGTACTCATCCCCTGGTACTTCAGAGTTTTGCTGATTAATATTTGTCAGCAGAAGAACTGAAAAAGACCAAATGGAATGCTTAGTCATGGTAGATTACACATTTTTTAAAAGAGGTGCTAATACTTGTATTACTTTCACATAATTATGTCATTTTGAAGAAAAGCTAGAAGATCCTGTAAATAAGCAGGGGTGGCAAAGGTCATCTATAACCCAAAAGGAATCACCGTTGGCATTTCGGCATGTATCCGTCCAGATTTTAAGATGTGTAAAATACATTTTCAACAAAAGTGGGATTTTTTTTTCCATATCAACGTGTGTATGTGCACACACACACACGTATATCTTCATTTTATGGTTATGTCAGTTTATTTTACTAGTCCCCTCTTCTAAGTTTTGGTTACTGTACACAATGTTACAGTGAGCTTTCCTTTCAAGTACTTGTACAAGTTTTTCTAGGAGTTTAAAGGATATGAACTTTTTAAAGGGTCTGCCAGATTCTTCTTCAGTTTGGTTGTACTGTTTGAAACTGCCCTCAGCCCTGCCAGTTTTTCCCATGCCCGTGCCAGAACTGGGCGGTACTGTTGTCCTCCTCCTTTCCTGCCAATCTGGCAGTGAAAAATATTCTATAATTTTAATTACCTAGAAAAAATGTTACTGAGTTATGTTTTTGATCGTGAATTTGAAAATATTTTAATGCACTAGGAATTTTAATGATTTGCCTTTTGTGGACTGTGGGAGCCCATTTTTTTCTTATTATCTATAAGGAAGAGTATTTGATGGATAAAAGACTAACTGTTCTAAATATTTTAAACAGATTAATACAAAATACAAAGTTTGTATTAATACTAACTATATTCCTGATTCATAAAGATACTTAGCTCTGTAGGACAAGCTGGTATCTTAAATTCAGATTTAGTTTTATAAATAGATGCTGATGAGTGTTGCAAGCTTCAGTCATTTTTGTGGTACGTTCTGATGGATGATAATGAGACTTTTTTCCTCTTCAGCTTGACCAAGAATGTTCCAATATTTGTTTGCACTATGGCCTACCCTACTGTGCCTTGCCCTCTTCATGTATTTGAGCCAAGATACAGACTGATGATTCGAAGAAGTATACAAACTGGAACTAAACAGTTTGGGATGTGTGTTAGTGATACCCAGAATAGGTATGTTTTTGTACAGAAACATTTTTGTTTACATTGGAACTTGCTTTGAATATTGAGAATTTGCATGCTTGTTACTTGAACTTTGATATTAATCAGAAGTTTTCTTTTAGTTTTGCAGATTATGGGTGTATGCTACAAATTCGGAATGTACATTTCTTACCTGACGGGAGGTCTGTGGTTGACACAGTTGGAGGAAAGCGGTTTAGGGTCTTAAAGAGAGGAATGAAAGATGGATATTGCACTGCAGACATTGAATATCTGGAAGATGTTAAGGTATTAAATGCTTCTTGAGCACACCTTGGGGTACTCTGTCCTTGGCATTGCACAGGCTGATAGTCTAGGCGCATACAACAGTTCTTTGTCCCAGAGACTCTGGTCGATACTTACACAAGTTAGCTCCCAGTTAGCTTTTGCTTATCTTGCTCTTACTCACGGTGTGTCAACTTGGAAGAGTCCAGAGCACAGATCCTCTTCATTTCTGCAGGCTCCCCAACCAACGTGGTGCCTAGAGTGTACGTGGGCATGGTGGGCACTTAACACCAGCAATGGATTGAATTGAACTTAGAACCCATCTAGGTTATGAAAGCTGCTAATCCCTGCCCTTTTTAATCGAATCTATTAGTAGGCAAACACATGAAAGCCTTTAAAAACCGTTCTGTATGTATCTGACATAGCCTTAATGACAACATGGACACAGTGAGAGGAGAGGTGTTCAAACTCTAGGGCATCACAGAGAAAGTACTGTCACTAGCCTCACTGGTGAGATCTTTCCTGGAGTGCGTTATTGTGATAACCTTCTTGCAAAGGGTTAATGTGGGCCTTTATGATGATTCCAGTAATTCACCATCTGCAGTTAGTTTAGGTACCAAAAAAATGATTTGTGAAAGAGTATCAGATGAAAGGCAGTTTCTTTTGGAAGGGCATTATAAAACCATTGATCATATGCTCTCCCTGTTCATTGATTTGGGCCCTTCATTTTAATCGTTTATTGAACGCTGGCATTACAAACATTAGCTCTTTGAATTTTCAGAACTCTGAGATCCTTAGATGAGGAAAGCCAGATCCAAAAGTGGTAATAAATATACCTTAGATCCTCTAGGTAGAGTCATAGAAATGATTTAAAGCTAGCTCTCTGGCCCCAAGTGCTGTGCTTCATCATTATGCCATATTGCCTCTCTGATCAACTTGATTGGGCTGATATTTCCTGTCCTGTCTTATGATTAAGATGCTATGGGGAGACTTTTTTGTGCAGTAGGCCGAAAGTGTTGTGGAAGTTGAAATTTTGAGCTGATTGATAGTTTCTGTGCCTTAGGCATGCTTAGTTAATGGAATCATTTGCTAAAGGCAATATTCTTTGTAAGTTTACATCTTCACATTTGGATTTGATGACACAATCCCTTGAGTATATGGCCAACCATATGCCTAGATAGAAATATAGGACAATAGAATAGCATCTTGAAAGCATTATGAGTTTGGTATTTAGAAACTGTTTGCTGTCTTTGCAGTCTTAGGAATGTCTAATAATTTTTCCTCATCTTCATGTCTCATCTTTGTAATGATTTGTCCCTTCCTTCTGGAAAAGCTTCTCAAATTTTCTTTATAAGCAGTCTTTTTTTCCCTTGAAGTTCTGACTGCTTTTTAGCCAGCTCCTTTTTCCACGTCAGACACTTGTCATTTGTGTCGTTCCTTGTTTTCTACAGCCCATGGTTTGTTTCCTTGAATTCTGTAAGGGTGCAACGTAGAGGTTTTCTTTAATAGTTTTAACAAGTCACAAGTTTATTTCCAGCTCATGTCAAGACCAGCGTGTGTTAGCAGGGGACTGAATCTTGTATAGTCATTGCAAGAGCAGAAGTCTTCAACTGGCTCCTCTACCTTTTCATTAACCCAATTTACCAGTTTAATCATAGCTAAGTATTTAGCTCAGTGGTATTAAGTACATTTACAGTATTGTGCAAAAGGCAGGTGTTTTAGTTTTTTCATTTCACATCTTTCAGAAATAAAAAGTATGTGTTCAGAGTCCCTTTTATAGTGAGTCATTCTTGAAGTATGAAAGGCTGAGTCAGGCCTGGTATTTGTTCAGATGAGTTAATGTATATGAACTAGAGCCCTCCCCGGCACATAGCGAGTGGGCTAGAAGAGCGTGCTACAGAAATCAATAGAAGATGGAGGAGTTAATGCTCTATTTCATCTCCTGTGTCCTGTGAGACTACTTCTTCTGGATCTGAGGCTGCAAAGCTGATGCATTTAATTTTATGTTTGTAGTTTGGTGATCTGAAGGGTGCAAGGAGGAATGATGGAGGTAGCCACAGCCTTGCCTTTATAGAACTTCCTCCTTGCATAATTTCTTCTCTTGTGTTTTGATATACTGGTTTTCTATGCTAAGATTCTTGTTGTGTTTTGACTCAGTTCCCTGGTAAAAGGTGTACTTATGCCTATTGTCCCTCCTGTTACCTTTCTGCCATGTTCTCTCTGCCTGAAACCTCTCCCAATCTTCCCTCTTATTGTAGTGACGATATTCCTTTCTTGTCCCACTGCTTTCAAAAACCATCAATGCAGAGAGACAAAAAGGAATTCCCAACTCACTGTCACTTGTACCCCTCCCAGCTGGAGGCCGGCAGTAGGGTTCCGCAGTATTGCTTTGCTTTGGTGACGAGGCCAGGTGGCGGTCACACCTTGTGGTGTCTCTTTAGTCTGGCCATTGGCTCTTTGTGAGGCAGAAGCACAGGATATGTATTGCATAAGAATACTCTGATCCAGCACTGAAATTGGGATTGCCTCTTTTTACATTTTTATTTTTACATTTCTGTTGGGTTAGTGATCTGGACCAGGGGGACTAGATGCAAGTCTTACTGTTTTGTTTCTAGGTTGAGAATGACGAGGAGATCAAGAATCTCAGACAGCTTCATGACTTGGTATACTCACAAGCCTGCAGCTGGTTTCAGAATTTAAGAGACAGATTTCGAAGCCAAATTCTTCAGCACTTTGGCTCAATGCCCGGGAGGGAGGAAAACCTTCAGGTATGATGGCTTTGATGTTGTTTCCAAAAGTCTCACTTTTTTTTTTAGCAATGGGTTTTTAAGTTTTTTTGTTTTCCTTTTTGCACAGCCTTTCCATTGTCCCCACTGTCTTTACAGTGATGACCGTATTTCCAGAGCAGTGCTGTCTGCTGCTATCTGTAGGGGAAGGGGATGGACAGAGCTGGGAGCTGAGGGGTCCATAGCTGTGACTGCACAGAAGGAGAAAGCCCTTCACTGAGGATTTGCTCAAAGGCGGGATAAGGAAATTAACAATGGGACATTACAGTAAATTATTGGGAGATCTTTTTTTCACCTCTCCTTTTCTCTCCAGCTTTTTCCCTTGTGTCTCTTCATGTTTAATGCTTCACTCCTCATGAAATTATTGTTCTGATGGTCTTGTTCAAGTGCTTAGGGGTGACGCTCAACTTTCTGTGCAAGCAGATCGGTGTGGTAGGCACTGTAAGACGCACAGAACGACGACTCTGGAAAATCTGATAGACTGATCAAAGCGCTAACTTTTAGACAAGCATTTTGAATTGAATAAAATGGTTATGGTCAGAAGGTAGATTACATAATGGAATGGCTATAAATATACCGAGATGGAGAGAAAACAGCCCACTGTGATGGACACTGCCTCTCATTCTGGTTTTCAAAGGTTGGCCTCAGTCTGTCTGAATCCCAATTGAGTCCTTCACCTGAACTTGAAATTATAACATCAGATCATCTCTAAACTGAGCACTCATTCGGTGTCGTACATATTATCAGTTGCTCATGTTTGTTTTATTCTGGCTTCCTAAATCTGATTAAACTTGATAGAAATAGCCTTTGCTAAGCATAAAATTAAGTACATCTTAAATGTAAAAACTTTCACCACTCTTGCCTTTTATGATTCAGCCCTCTACCACTGCTTTGTTGGTAGTATTGTGAGTCAGGACCTGGTCAGTGAAACAAAAGCAGCCACTCTTGCATAATCCAGGCACGGAGGGTGTGCTGTGGGATGGAGGGCTGACGCAGCTGTCTGCAGAGTTGGAGGAGTAAAGATGAGGGTCATCACGGAAGGAGGATGGGGTACCTGACACAGGGGAGCACTGTGCTTTTCAAGAACTTGCAGGGAAAATTTCGTATTTCTTAGGAGTACGAGGGAGGTACCCACCAGTATCTCTCAGTCTGGAGCAGTGTAGCAGGTGGTTAAGAATTCTCTGGAAGGCTCCTGCAAATCTGCCGACACTTAGCAACAGTCTCCAGTGAACAATGGCTTCTTCCCTTCCAGCTTCCACATTTCACGGGATTATGCCTCTCCTAGGCCAAGTCTAACCCAGAACCATGTGAGGGAGAGGATTCTGGGAAATGTTTCTGACCTCTCTGAAATGCAAGAAGGATGGCATAGTGATGTTGAGTGGACAACAGATAGTACACAACTACAGAAATCTAGTGTGATTCTAGAGGGAGCTTACTGAGATCAGGAGCTCCTTTTGTCATTCTGAAACTTCAGGTTTCAGGTTCAATAAAAAGCAATTCGGTGTGCAACAGAGATGGCTTAAAAACTGTTTTGTATAAATTCCAAGTTCTTTCAATGGCCACTAGTCAGCCTTTGCAACATCAGAAGGACTTCTTTGCTGCAAATGTTTATTTTTCAAACAAAACTAGAGGCTGAGACCTTTTCTTATGTCTTGCCTAGGATCTTACGTCTTGCCATAGTTCCTTGGAGACATTTTTAAATATTAATTAACTTAATATGTGTTTTCAGAAAGTAGTTCTGAATTAGGGCAGTTTTGCCCCCCTGGCATATTTGGCAGTGTCTTGTTCTTTGACAGTTGGGAGATGCATCATTTCCTATACTGTTAGCAAGTCTTTTCTAACTTTTTTCCCTTGCTGCTTCAATTTATTTGTGGCTCTATCAATGTTTCACTCCTCATGAAATTGAAGATATTTTGCACTGTCACAACTGGGAGGTGCCATTGGCATCTTATTGGATAGAGGTCAGAGATACTGCTCAACATGCTTCAGGAGCACAGGACAGTTCCCACATCGAAGAATTATCCAGCCCCAAATGTGAGCAGCCTGAAGTCGAGAAACCCTGCATTCAGGCAGTGCAGGGGACAGAGTGTTAGTCATGGAAGTCAGGTCTGGATTTCAGTCTTGGACAATTCACATTTCTGGTCTTTAGTTTCCCCATTTTATAGGGATATAATAGCCTTCCTTCCATGATCGCTAAGAGTTTGAGATAGGATCAGATATATGAGCACTGTTTTTGTTACATAGACATATATTGTATTAATACTGTAAACTGTTGTTTATTTTTAGGCGACCCCTAATGGGCCCGCGTGGTGTTGGTGGCTTCTTGCAGTTCTTCCTGTAGATCCCCGATACCAGCTATCGGTTTTGTCAATGAAGTCTTTGAAAGAACGGTTGACAAAGATACAGCATATACTGACCTATTTTTCTAGAGACCAATCTAAGTAACTAACTGCTTGGATCTTCCTTTAAAGTTACCCTAATCTGGCTGTGTTGACAGCCAGATTGTCTGCTGCCTTTTGCACATCCAGTGCTGGTTTGAGAAATGTAACGAAACTTTTTTTTTCCTTCAACCTCCTGAATCATGTGGTTCTGCAAATGATTACCTTCAACTAGGACTTAGACCACTAAGAACTTGCACAGAAAAACACGCACTGAATGTGTGTTAAACCTCTACATTGTGATGAAGTTGCACTATGTACCATATTCTAAAACGAAATGAGAACTGTGTGTATGTAGGGTGTGTGTGTGTGTGTGTGCGCGCGTGCATTTTCTCTGGCTTTAAAATTTTAAAAGAAAAAAAAAAGCCATAGAGAGCAGAACTTGCTGAGGGTTTTTATTGCCCAAGTTTACAACAATAGCGATACAAGTTTTTGCAAGTTGAATTTGCCTCAGATTTATCTGTCCTAATGCTTATATTTGCACAAGTATGTAAACTATGGTATTGAGTATCACTCTTTGTTGGAAATACTGCTCTTGCTGAACTGTCTTGACCATTGACTATGACACAGTTTCTTATTTATGTAAATACTTGCATCCTAGCGGCCAACAGGCTTTGGATGCAGAACCTAGAGCCAGTTTTCAGGAACAATTGCAAACCTGCCATGGTACTGTGCATCTATTCATAAAACACTTAAAACTGTGAAAATATGGTTTACATTTAATTGTACATAAAGGTAAATGGAGAATTCAATTCAGTACCAGTTAGTTTGTGCATTTTAGGGGGCTTTTCACATCAACTGCCCATCAATATAATTTATAGTTTGACATGATGTGTTTAAAAAAAAAAAATATTACGTAGTATAAACCCATTAAGGATCTGGGGGAAGAGAAGAAGCTTAATGTAGAAGTAAGCTTTTAAAGTATGTTTTATTTTTTAATTCTAGTCTTGGTGCAGATGTTAGTTATGCCTTATTCATATCACAATTAGATCACCATGCTGTGACATGGTTTATATTCATGCTGCCCTAGATACTTTTGTAATTATTTGTTGCAAACTTGTGACTGTCCCGATTAACTTTCTTTTATGTAAGTACTTTGTAAAAGTTTCTTAAACTTTTGCTTTTGCTTATTTAATTTTGAATAAAAGCTAAATTCATAATTTTTTTCTTAAATTTTAGGTCAGTATGAAAGATGAGTTTTGCTTACTGTTTACTTTTTTTTCTTGGCAGTATCTTACGGAGACTTCGGGCCCTAGAACAGTCCTTTAAAGTACTTTTGGTTCAACATTTAGAAAAAAGCCATGTCCCTTTAGGATAAAGGTGACATTTTTCATGTTACCCTTATTTGACACCAGTAAACAGAACTGACCATTTCAGGCCCCCATTTCCCAGCTAGGATTTTCAAGATATAAAGAAATCATTTTTTAATAGTGAATCTTTTTATAAAAATATATTAAGAAATGACTACCTGGAAGACCACCCTTTGCCCCCACAATTACACTATTGAAAAATCTCCAGAAAACGTGGTCTCAAGAGTGGGCCATTCCCCCCAAAGTTACCTTACCCATAGTCCTGCTGAAGTGTTCAACATTCTTATAACCAACTATTAAACGCCTGTTAAGTAGTGTTTGGGTAGTAGCATACATGCAAAGTTTACCTATAGTTCTCAAAGCATGTATGAGAAGGAAGTAGGATTTACCTGGTGCCCAATCTACATCTGTGGTATGCACATGCACCCACAAATGGGCATTAAATGATCTCTGTCTGTAGAGAGGATACATAGGCTACTAATGGGAATTCATGACTTTTATCATTTGACCCTAATTTTGTGATGAATGTTCTGTTATTCTGTGTATATATTTTCACATCTCCAAATAATTTTTTCCAACTGCACCTTACAATACCACGTAACTAACTAGAAAGATACGTATCTGACAGAGTCTTACCCTTATCACTTTAAGTGACTAAGTTCTCAGTATTTCAAGCCAGAGTCAAAGTAGCCAGTTGTTGCTTTTCTCATCTTAATACACCTGTCTCTACATGTCCAGATCTTCCTGTTAGAGGTCCAGTTCTGATGCCTTCACTCAGCTAGAACTCCAAACTCCACAGCTTCCTTGTACTTTGCACTTACAGGAGATAAGTGGCACGCACTTTGTACTTCGGCACTTACAGGAGATAAATGAATCATGCATGAGCCAACCCTCTTGTGAATATTATGACTGGTGTCTAGCACTTTCGACAGATTTAATAGGCTGACCACTGAACAGAACCGAAATAAATGCCAATTAAGAAGGGAGACTGGATACAGATGGTTAGACTGAGAAATAACCTTTGCCTTCTCTTCCTTCCCCAAATCCAACAAAAATGACAGTGAAGTGAATGAAGTCTAATGACATTGTGAAGACAAAAACCCACCCATTGACAAATGCTTATGAGGAATTTTCTGAGATCTGTGTCAAATCCTGTTCCCCTAAGACTGAGGAGACCACAGCTTTGCAGAAGTGGAGGAATATACCCCACGCTAGGGGAAGGTCTTGGAAAACCCCAGAGGATTTCTTGGGGAGACTATACCTGACCTAGGTGGATCATCTGGCTTCTTCTCTACTTGGGCCAAGCAGTAGGCAGAAACAGCAATTGTTCTCAGACCAAATCACAGAATGTGGACATTGGGCCAGAGAAGACCCTGAACCATTAGCTACAGATGCCCAATAGGATGGAGAACCCTCAAAGGACCACAAACTACTGACCTACCTCATGCGGCAGTGTGTTCCAGGGTTCTCCCACAATCAACAGAGGCAGACTACCTGTGATTGAAACAGCAACCCCAAAAGAATGAACAGGGATCCCAAATGACAAAGAGAAGTAGACAACCAAATCCTAGAAATTTGAGGAGAAACGAAACGAGACAAACCTCAGTATCCTTAGAATTGAGGATGTGCAATCCCAAAAAAGATCTAGAGATCTAAAATATGTCCCAGTCTCTGGTACCACAAGCAGTCAATACAAGTTTGTCAGATTGGTGAATGAGTCATAAGTAGATGAAATAAATAGAAGAATGAATGCCAAGAATGAGTTAATAAGGTAGAAGGTTGAATTACGGCCCTTTCCAGAACACAGTGAGAGACCAGTTAAGCCAAAGTATGAGAGAAAAATTGAGACATGGAAGGTATATTCAAAATTTTGACATCTATCTAATAGAAGTTTCTTTTTTATTATTTTTTTAATGTTTATTCATTTTTGAGACAGACAGAGACAGAGCATGAATGGGGGAAGGTCAGAGAGAGAGGGAGACACAGAATCTGAAACAGGCTCCAGGCTCTGAGCTGTCAGCACAGAGCCCGACACGGGGCTCAAACTCACGGACCGCGAGACCATGACCTGAGCCAAAGTCAGACGCCCAACCGACTGAGCCACCCAGGCGCCCCTCTAATAGAAGTTTCTTAAGGAAAGTGGAAAAGAATATCATTGTCTCCAACCTGAAGACAATAACCTACTTGCTTTCCCAGGGACCAAATTCATCCATTTAAAGGGAAACAAGGCAAACTTAGGGGACAAACACAGGTAGAGGACAAACAACAGTAATAACTCAGCTGTCTGGCATTGATCTATAACACAAGGAATGGCCCAATGATACAAGTTTGATATGATTTTTCTTCATAAACCAATGTTTAAATGCCAACATTTTAAAAATGTTAAACATTTCTTATAGATAAAACATTTATAATTCAACTTAATAAATGAGCTCTTTTGCCGACCTGCCTCCAAATAGCTTTTGGCTGTTCACCAAAATTAAATATATCCTTAAAGATTTGGGGGGGGGGGGTCACAATTTAGGGTACGGAAAATAATATAGGCTTACTTTCAAAATGTAAGAGTTAAGCCACGGGGGGGGGGGGGGGGGGCGGGGAACTGAAGCAGGCAGTCTCCTTGTACAGATGAGAAAACGGGAAAGACTGATTTGTCAAAGGATTTACACTGCTAATGTGTGGTGAAACTGCCATGTCAAGTTACAGAAAACAGATCTAAGAAGGTCACTGTGTAAAGAAGAGAAGAGTCTGGAAATGAGTCACTCGACTTTCTGACATAGCAGACTTTACATGTGGCAGGGAGTGCATTTTACACCTCTGGAATTAGAACTAGTTCGTAAGCACCTCCCCGAGATCTTGAGATGGCCAAACCAGGTTTAGCCATGTGCTTTGTGGCTAACAAATGGCTAACAATCTTTTTAGTAAGTTATGTTGCTATGTATGTATCAAGGATTATTAAAATGGTCATTCTTTGAACGAATCTTATGTTAGAAGAAGTAACTTCATAACTCAAGAAAATAGAATCCACGTGAATGAGGATATTCTTTTAATGCCTCTAGAACAGCAAAAACTCAAAAATCGGTGCCTACGACTGGCAACAAATGGACTGTGTGAAAATGTACAATTCAACAAAAGTATAAATTATACCACCATTACCATGTCTATTAAGAAGTAGAAGATATTATGTAAAAATGAAATCAGTAAGATCAGCAGGTAATATATTTTTCTTTGGAAATCCTTGATGTCCTTCTTGTAGGGATGGCCAGCCATCTAGTTCAACACACAACTACATTACTCTTGGGTTTTACTATTTGAGATTGTGACCACGTGAACCTTTATGAACATCATGATTATACTGATCAACTTTTGTTTCAAGTACACGAAAGTTTGAAGGCCTGAAACTAGAAACAGTAGTAGTAGTAAAGAATGATTATATAGGCATGCACCTTTTAAAAAAACTCAGGGTACTTGGCATTGTTCTTTCACTGTTCAGTATTAGGAAATACAAAGAGAAGTAAATGTGGAAAACTATTTTAGTAGTAAAACTGTTAAGCCATGGTAGCCAGAGGACTTCCAGGGAAGATGGTGGAGTAGGAGGATGTTAAAGTCACTTTGTCCCATGAATATACCTAGACAACACCCAATCGGCAAATAATCCAGAAAATGACCCAAAGGCTGGCAGAACAAACTCCAAAGCTCAAAATGAAGATGCCACATTGGAAGCAGTAGTAAGGGCAGAGACCAGGTCGGGAAACAAGCTGACCTGTGAGACTGTCCACAGGAGGGAGGGCCACTGCAAGCACAGGAAAGGGAGCAGCACAGACCCCACACCAAGCACCCTAGACATGGGGGACCCACACTGGGAGGAGGAATCCCCCTAACACTGGTCTTTGAAAACCAGAGGGGCCTAACATGACAAGTTCATACGATCAGTGAGGTGACACCTGGAAAGTTAAAAATCAGTGGGCTCTACTTTGGGAGGGCAAGAGTACAACAGGAAACTGAGTCCCCACCCTTAAAGAGACAGCACAGCACATATCGACACCGAGATACAACCTAGAAGCAGCAGTTTGAAAAAAGACTGGTATATACAGGAAGAAGGTTGACTTACTCATCTCAGAACACGCACTCTAGGGGCAGGGATCTTTAAGAGACTTCTCCAAGAACAAAAGAGCTGAGGGTACCCTTTCCTTCCCCTGCCCCCCAGCCTAGACACAGACACCTGCTGAAACCTGTGCAGCTCCAACACTCTCCACCTAGGTCGCTCACAGTGAAACCAGCCCCCATGTTCTCCTACAGACCCACCCCCTCTAACCCACCCTCAGCAGACCACCCAAAATGGGGCCACAAGCCTGGCAGTGTGCAAATGGCCCAACAGGATCAAAACCACTCCAAAGTGACTGGAGTCACATGGAGAGAGGAAAATAACCACACATCAGTTTGACATTGGTCAAATGGGTTGGGGGCAGACATCTGGTTTGACTGCAGACCCCACCCACCCAAAGCCTCGGGGTACAACACAGGGAGAGGGCTCTGCAGTTTAGTGCTGCCATAGCTCTGGCAAACATCTGTTCTGACTCAAATTAAGCCCAGGGCAGCCCAATACTGGCACATGAACAACACAGGCACCAAACCCTGCCCACTACAGACAAAGCCATTGCAGACGACTGAAGTCAAATGCAGCTCAGGCACAACAGTAGGGCACATGCAACACACACAGACACCCAAGAAGCACCAAGTTCTAGCAAACAGGACACGGCACTGCAGGCCACCGTTTGCAAGAGCATGGCACATAGCAGACTTTCTTAAAACGCAGAGACACACAGACAAAATGAGTAGACAGAAGAAGATGTCCCGAAATAAGGAACAGGACAAAATCACAAGACCTGAAATGGAGATAATATGACTGATAGAGAATTTAAACTAATAGTCATAAAGATAACTCACTGAACTTGAGGAAAGAGTGGAAGACCTCAGTGAGACCCTCAACAAAGAGAGAAAACATAAAAAAGAACCAGAGATGAATAACTCAATAATTGAAATTAAAATTACACTAGACAAAAAAATATATACTAGAGGAAGCAGAACAGATCAGCAACCGGGAGAATCAAGTAATGGGGAGCAATCAAACTGAACAGGAGAAGAAAAATTTTTTAATTAAAAAAAAAAATGACGGGGGTGTCTGGGTGGCTCAGTCAGTTGAGTGTTCAACTCTTGATTTTGGCTCAGGTCATGATCCCAGGGTCATGGAATCAAGCCCCATGTGAGGTTCCATGGAGCCTAAGTCTCACTCTCCCTTTGCCCCTCTCCCCGACTCACACTCTATAAAAATAAAAAAATAAAATAAAATAAAAAATGAAAGATTCTCTTTCTCCCTCTTCCTCTGCCCCTCCCCTGCTAGGGTGTCTAGGGTGTGTGAGTGCTCTCTCAAAAAACAAACAAAAAGAATAGAATAGAATAAGGGAACTCAGTGACTCATCAAGCCTAAAAGCATTCGCATTGTAGGGATCCCAGAAGGAGAAGACAGAGTAAAAAAGGGGCAGAAAATTTATTTGAAAAAATAATAGCTGAAAACTTCCCTAATCTGGGGAAGGAAATAGATTTATGGATCCAGAAAGCACAGAAAGCCCCCAATAAAATCAAAGAGGTCACACCAAGACACATAGTAATTAAAATGGCAAAAAGTTGTGATAAAGACAGAATTGTAAAAGAATTTTAAAAGAAAACTATTACAAAGAAGGGAAACCCCATAAAGTTATCAGTGGCTTTTTCAGTAGGAACTACAAGCCAGAAGGGAGTGGTATATTCAAAGTACTAAAAGAGAAAAACCTGCAACAAAGAATAGTCCATCCAGCAGGGCTATCATTCAGAATAGAGAGATAAAGAGTTTCCCAGGGGAGGGGGGGAAAAAGCCACAAAAAAACTTAAAGGAATTCATCACCACTAAACCAGCCTTACAAAAAAACATTAAAAGGCACTCTTTGAGTATAAAGGAAAATCAATAACCAAGAATAAGTAGGAAACATGAAAACAACAAAAAGTATATTGATAAAAATCAAAGATTTCACAAAATAAAGGATGTGAAGTATGTCTCTCTATATAAAATGGAGGGGTGGGAGGAAAGGAGTAAAGCTTTAGTGCTTCTAGAATGTGTTCAAACTTAAATGACCATTAGCCTAACATAGACTGCTATATGCACGAGACGTACAGAAACCTAATGATAACCATTAAAAAAGAAAATGGTAATAGGCATGCAAGAAAATTAAGAAAAGGAACAGAAGCATATCACTAAAGAAAGCCAACTACCAAAAAAAGAATAAAGGGACAGAGAAAAAAATAATCATAAAACAAGTAACAAAATGGCAACAAGAGACCTATCAATAATTGCCTTGAATGTAAATGGACTACATGTTCCATCACAAGACACATGGTGATGGAATGGATAAAAAAGCAAAACTCATCCATATGCTGCCTACAAGAAACTCCTTTCAGACCTAAAGACACGTGCACATTGAAAGCGAAGGGTTGGAATAGCAGTTATCATGCAAACGGCAGTGAAAAGAAAGCCAAGGTAGCAATATTTATATGGGTCAAAATCTACCTTAACACAAAGACTATAACAAGAAACAAAGAAGAACACTACATAATCATGAAGGGAACAATCCAAGAAGATAGAACTATTATAAATATTTGTGCACTCAAAATGGGAGCGTCTAAATACATAAAGCACCTATTAACAAAGTAATTGATAGTAATAAAATAATAGTAAAGCACTTTAATACCCCACCTACATCAATGGATAGATCCTCCAAACAGAAAAACGAGGTAACAGTGACTTCAAATGATACATTGGACCAGACATATCTAATAGATACATTCAGTACATTCCAGCCTCAAAGAGGGAAATACACATTCTTTGCAAGTGCACATGGGACATTCTCCACAAAACAAGTGTAAACAAATTCAGCAAGATTGAAGACATACCATGCATCTTTCCCCGACTACAATGATATAAGCAACTAGAACTAAACCACAAGAAAAACTTGAGTGAACACAACTACATGTAGGTTCAATACCATGCTACTCAACAATACATGGGTCAACCAAGAAATCAAAGAGTATTTCAAAAAATACTTGGAGACAAATGAAAATGAAAACACAATGGTCCAAAATTTGGGGGAGCAGCAAAAGTTATTCTAAGAGGGAAGTTGATAGTAATACAGGCCTGACTCAAAAGCAAGAAAAATCTCAATCAACCTAACCTTACACCTAAAGGAACTAGAAGAAGGATAACAAAACCCAAAGGCAGCAGAAGGAAGGAAATAATAAAGATTAGAGCAGAAATAAGTGAAATAGAAACTAAAAAACAAACAAACAAAAAAACAATAGATCAAATTAATGAAGCCAGGAGCTGATTCATTAAAAGATAAACAAAATTGAGAAGAGAAAGGATTTGAAATAATAAATCAAAGAGAAATAAGTACCAACACCACAGAAGGACAAAGAATTATAAGTGAATATTATGAAAAATTATATAACAAAATGGGCAATCTTGAAGAAATGGATAAATTCCTATAAACCTATAACCTCCCAAAACTGAAGCAGGAAGAAATAGGAAATATGAGCAAACCAATTACTGGCAATGAAATTAAATTTAAAAAAACAAAGAAAAGTTCAGGACCACAAGGCTTCACAGGCAAATTCTGCCAGATATTTAATGAAGAGTTAATCCCTATTATATTCAAACTATTCCAAAAAAAAAAAAAAAATAGAAGACAGAAAGCTTTCAAATTCATTTGAAGATGTCACAATTGTCCTCATACCAAAAGCAAATGAAGATACTACAAAAAAAGGAAAACTACAGGCCAGTATCTCTGATGAACATGGATGTCAAAATCTTCAGAAAAGGATTAGTAAACCAAATCCAACAATACATTTAAAAAAATCATTCACCATGACCAATGGGATTTATTCCCGGGATGTATGTGTGGTTCAATATTCACAAATCAACATGATACATCATATCAATAGGGAAAGGATTAAAAACATATGATCATTTTAAAAGACACAGAAGAAGCATTTGACAGAATATAACATTCACTCATGATACCTAAGCATAATAAAGGCCATATATGAAAAACCCACAGCTTAACATCATACTCAGCAGTGAAAACCTGAGAGCTTTTTCCCTAAGATTGGAAACAAGAATGTCCACTCTCACCACTTTTATTCAAAACAATATTGGAAGTCCTAGGCACAGCAATCAGGAAAGGGAATAAAAGGTATCTAACTTGGTAACGAAGAAGTAATACTTTCACTATTTGCAGAGGACATGATACTATATATGGAATACCTTAAAGATTCCACCAAAACCCTACTAGAACTGATAAATGAATTCAGTAAGATTGCAGGTTACATAACATATAGCAATCTATACACTATACACTAATAATGTATTAATCTAATAATGTAATAATCTATTTCTATACACTAATAATGAAGCAGCAGAAACAGAAATTAAGAAAACAATCCCAACTGCAAAAAGAATAAAATATCTAATAAACTTCACCAAGAGGTGAAAGACCTATACTGTGAAAACAGTAAAACATGGATGAAAGAAATTGAAGAGGACACAAATGGGAAGATATTTCATGTTCATGGATTAGAAAAACAAATATTGTTAAAATGTCCATACTACCAAAAGCAATCTATAGATTTAATGCAATCCTTATCAAAATACCAGCAGCATTTTTCAAAGAATAATCCTAAAATTTGTATGGAACCAGAAAAAAAAAAAAAAACCCTTGAGTAGCCAAAAAAGTCTTGAAATAGAGAAACACAACTGAAGGTATCACAATCCCAGATTTCAAGTTATACTACAAGTCTGTGGTAATCAAAACAGTATGATACTGGCACAAAAACAGACACATAGATCAGAATTGAAAGCATGGAAATAAGCACATGCTTTATGGTCAATGAATCCACGACAAAGGAGTCAGGAATATCCAATGGGAAAAAGACAGTCTCTTAGATAAATGTTGGGAAAATTTGACACCTCCATGCGATAGAATGGAACTAGACCACTTTCTTACACCACACACAAAAATAAACTCCAAATGGGTTAAAGAGCTAAATGTGAAACTGAAACCACAACAATGCTAGAAGACATCACAGGTAGTAATATCTCTGATTGGTCATAGCAACATTTTTCTAAATATGTCTCCTGAGGCAAGGGAAAGAGAAGCAAAATGAAACTATTGGGAATACATCAAAATAAAAAGCCTTTGCACAGCAAAGAAAACAATCAACAAAACTGAAAAACAACCTCCTGAATGGGAGAAGATATTTGCAAATAACATATCCAATAAGGGGTTAGTATCCAAAATATATAAAGAATGTACACAACTCGACACTCACACACACCAAAAGAAGATATGAACAGCCATTTCTCCAAATAAGACATTCAGATAGCCAACAGACTCATAAAAAGATGTTTACCATCACTTATTATCAGGGAAATGCAAATCAAAACTATGATGAGACGTCACCTCACACCTGTCAGAATGGCTAAAATACATGGTTGGGTAAGATGTGAAGAAAAAAGCAACCCCCATGTACTGTTGATGGGAATACAAACTGGTGTCATCACTATGGAAAACAGTATGGAGATTCCCCAAAAAGAAAAAACAGGATTGTCATATGATGCAGTAATTCCACTACTGGGTATTTATCCAAAGGATAAAAAACACTAATTTGAAAAGATAGGTGCACTCTTTTTTTTATTGCTGTATTTACAATAGCTAAAATATGGAAGCAACCCTATTGTCTTTTGATTGATAAATGGATAAAAGAAGCTGTGTATTGTATTGTGTATATGTATGTACGTACACACACACACACACACACACACAATGGAGTATTGCTCAGCCATGAAGAAGAATGAAATTTGAGCATTTGCAAAAATGTTATACTCTCTGGATGGGTGGAACTAGGGAGTATCATGCTAAGTGAAATAAGTCAGTCAGAGAAAGGCAAAATGCCTTATGATTTCACTCCTATGTGGAATTTAAGAAACAAAAGGTGAAAATAGAGACAGAGAAATCAAGAAGCAAGTTGATGGTTACCAGAGGAGAGGTGGGTAGAGGGGTGGGCCTCTGGGTATTATATATAAGTGATGAATCACTAAATTCTACTCCTGAAACCATGGTTACACTATATGTTAACTAAGTTGGATTTAAAAAAAAAAAAAAAAAAAACTATGGGGCGCCTGGGTGGCACAGTAGGTTAAGCATCCGACTTCAGCCAGGTCACCATCTAGCGGTCCGTGAGTTCGAGCCCCGCGTCAGGCTCTGGGCTGATGGCTCAGAGCCTGGAGCCTGCTTCCGATTCTGTGTCTCCCTCTCTCTCTGCCCTTCCCCCGTTCATGCTCTGTCTCTCTCTGTCCCAAAAATAAATAAACGTTGAAAAAAGAAAATTTTAAAAAAAAAAACAACAAAAAACTATTTCAAGGAGGTAGCTCAATTTTCAACTTCCAGCTTCAAGGGATTTGGGTCTAGCATGTATATATGTATATAGACATGCATATATACATATACACACACCGGTGTTTTGTTGCAAAAAATATATATCATGATTAATGAAAGACTTTCAAGTATAAAATGTTATATAACCATAACATTCTTAGAGGGTTAGTGGAATGAAAATATAAACTCAAGGACAAAAGGATTAAAGAAATTGTATATGTAAAAGAAAAATATCAGTAAAAATCATATCATATTTACTCCATTAGATACATTTAAAAATAGAGCCTGGGTGGCTCAGTCAGTGAAGCGTCCGACTTCAGCTCAGGTCATGATCTCACAGCTCGTGAGTTCAAGCCCCGCGTCAGCACAGAGCCTGGAGCCTCCTTTGGATTCTATCTCTCCCTCTCTCTCTGCCCCTCCCCCACTCAGGCTTGCCCCTCCCCCCCCAAATAAAAAAACATTAAAAAAATAAAAAGTCTTAAACTATTTTAAAATATTGTTAGAATAAGCTGAAAATTGCACTTTGTCATTATTCAAATTTATGATAAAAATGTATACTTCAAGTTAAAATATGTGAAGAAGAACATCGTTTTTCAAATTTTTTTTTTAGGGACTTCATGAGCAAAAATGTTTCAGGACTACTTGTGTAGATCACCTCCTTTCATGAATTATTCTGATAGTCTCTCCATCATTTACCTCCTTCATCGCTTCAAGGAAAATATTTCTAAAATTCCAATCCCCTAGCTTGAAAACCTTTGATGGTCCCTTTTGGAGGAAGGAGAAACCTAATTAGCCTCTTTCACTCCAGCTTCAGCCTGTGAAGCCTCTGCTTCCCAGCCTCTTATTGAATTTGTGTCACATCTGTCCTAAAACAGAGTCTCAAAGAACTCTCCACTAATACCCCTATACATTGGTTCCTGGCCTTAGAAGCCACATTCCTTTATACTATATACTGAAATTCTACTTATCTTCCGAGGCTGAACTAAAAAAAAGCACTTTCCTGTCAAATGCCCAACCTCTCAAGCAGCATGAATGGTCTTTCTGCTTTGCCCCGTGTTACTTGCTGCCTGTTCAGATTAGAACATCCATCAGGCATTGTACTTTTTACATGTTTTGTATTGTTTACTCAGATTTCATGCAGGATATTCTTATCCCTTCATGTAGTTTCAACTAGCAGAGATCCAAATGAAAATAAAATGAACAAAAATAGAACAATGCTATGTAACATTTAAATCAGGAAAATCTTGTATGCTTTTGTGCCCCATACTTAAAATACCTTCTGTATTCTTTGAAATGCCTTTATTGCTGAATACTCAGTGAATAATTACCAAACTTTGATCCACTTGATTTCTTTATAAATCAATGCCACTGAAATTAGTCAAGATACTCCAAGGAAGCAACAATAGATCAGATACTTTCAAAAGGCAAAGGAAAGGAGGATGAGAGGGAGGGAAGAAGGGAGGGAAGGAAAAAGGTGTGTGTATGTGGGGTTATGGAATGAATTTTACGGTCACCAACAACTTATGTCTGTGGTAAAGAAACAATGATGCACCCGCACACAGAATAAATCATTGTTGGACAGTAGAACATGCTAGAACATGCCTAAGCAAGGACAAAAGGAAACAAAATGGCAAGGTGAAAGGTTTTAAGAACTCCTTATGCAACACGGGGAGTGAAAGAAAAACATACCTTTAGTTCCAAGAATATTTCCACATCAGTGGAATTAGAACAGACCTGTGGTTTACCTCTTGTACTCAAATGCTCAACTCCTAGACTCCGCAGTAAGTGGCAAGTGAAATAGTTGCAATAGTTACTATTAGAGCAAGCGCCCGAGCGCTACTCAAAGTATCACACCACACCGATTTCTGTTCTTTTGTTAAATGATCTAGATTTTTACCTGGAGCCTCCAACTTAAAAAGTCATTCAAGTCTAACAGTTTGTTAAGGCTAGGACTCAAACTTGAACACTAGAAGTTCAGTTTTCTTAGGTACATGGTGGACTCTTAATGTGTAGATTCAGACCTTTTATAAAAAGTTCTCCTGAATATAATTAAAAAATAATTTGCTGGTTTTCTTCACTGACTGTTCTTTCCCTATCTTCTATCTCTCTTTCTCTCCTATCCTTCTTACCTCTTTGTTTCCAATTCTCTAGGCTGTTTTCATTACCCTCTTCAAAGTCAGTTAAGATGCTCACTTACATCTGTTCTTATTTGATCACCATGTAACTAAGTCTTCATTTCTAAGGTAATTTTCTTTTACTTTCTATCATAATTCAGGTTAACTCAGATTTTTAATATCTTGATTTGAAATGTTCTCTCATCTTTTCAAATACTACTTTAACGATACAAAATTCACTCTCGAGTATTGTGTTACAGTTTCTGTTTCATAGGTTTCTTAAAAATCAGCTTTATTCCTGGCTACGACAAAGATACAAGAAGACTATAGAACAATATTCCTTATGCATAGAGATGCCTTTGTTTTGCAGAACTGAACCAATCCTAAAATTAATGGAAACGCTAAATCATACAAAAAAAGTTGAAGGACTCACACTTCCTGATTTCAAGCTTTACTACAAAGCTGTAATAAGTAAGGTGGTGCACTTGGCTATGGCAGCCTCAGGACATTAATACAACCTTCATTTCAGATTGACAAGGATTATGATGCAAAAGCCATGAGAAAGCCAGGCTGCAACTGGTTGAAAATTTCCCTTCTCAGATTATAACTTAGTCTAGTAACTGGAGGTAGAGAATTTGTAGATAGAGATAAAAATGCCAAACTTGAGTAAAGGAAGGGACCTAGAGACAAATTAGCAGACCAGACTCACAATAATCATCCCTTTGGATCCAGAAACCTCTACTTATAAATCCACTCAGACTAGCAGGTATATGTGAGACACATAGACAGGAAAATCCATCCTTCCATCCCAAGTCAAATTATCTGGATGGTTCTAGAACCTTGTATATATACTACTTAATAAATGTGTACCAAATGACCATATATCTGGATATACATGAACAAATGATTTCATGTTACCATCAACTTGATGTGATTTTCAAATTAAGATGGCAGAGGAGGAGGATTCTAGGCTCACCTCGTCACTTGGATACACCTAGATAATAGTCAGTGTAAATGATTACCCAAGGATTGACATAACAGATCCTCCAAAGCACAATGTAGAGAAGAGGCCACATTGAGCAGGGTGGAAGGGCAGAGACATGGTCAGGAGCCAAACCGACCTGCAGGAAGGTCCCTGTGAGGAAGGGGTGCTACAGGCACAAAGAAGAGAGAGGCACAGACTCAACACCAGGCATCCCAGGCACAGGGGATCCACACTGAGAAGACAAATCCCTGATAACATTTGGCGTTGAAAACCAAAGGGGGCTAAACTTCATGAGTTATTACAATCAGTGGGGCTTACCACCTGGAAATTTAGAAACCAGCAGACTTGGTTCTGGAGAGCCAGGAGGGCAATAGGAAATCGAGTCCCTGCCATTAAAGACACAGCACAACAAACAGATCCTCTGAGATACAGCAGCGAAGCAGCAATTTGAAAGATGCCTGGAGTATATGGAGAGATTTAGTTACTCATCTCATAGTGTGTGCTGGAAGGGCAGGGAACTTTGGAAGACTTCTCTAAGAACAAAAGAGCTGGCGGGCACCCTCTCCCTCGCCTACCCCCTGGCCTACATACAGGGATACCCGTGGGAACGAGCGCAGTTCCAATACTCTCCACCTAGCTTGCTAACGGCATGCCTCACCCTCAAGTTCTCCTGCAGACTCACCCCCTCCAACACACCTTCCAGAGGAGTACATCCAAACTGGCACCACTGGCGTGGCATTGTGCAAGCAGCTGTGACAGGGCCAGCACCACCCCAAAGTGGCTCGGGCCCCAGGGAGAGGGGAAAGACAACCACACACACCAGTTCAACTACTGTCCCAGCAGTGGGCTGGGAGCAGTCAAATGGTCTGACTACGGGCCCCACCCACCAGCAAAAGCTTCTCCAGGGACAACACAGGGAAAGACCTGTAGTTGGATACTATTGCATATGTGGCAAACACGTGATGTGACTCAACTCAAGCCCAAAGCAGCCCAGACTGGCCAAACCAAACAGGCACCTGACCCTGCCCACAGCAGGCAAAGAGAGCCATTGCAGATGACTGAAGCTCAGCCACAACAGTATGGCATAAGCAACACACACGGGAGACACCCCTGAAGTGCCAGGTTATGGTGGACAGGGGACACTGCACTGCCGGGCACCACAGGATCTCTTCTTCATACAGCCACTATTTTTAAGAGCAGGAGACTTGGCTGGCTTTCCCAACACACAGAATGGACACAGAGGGTTAGACAAAAATGAGTCGACAGATGTCCCAAATGAAAGAACAGGACAAAAAATCACAGTAAGAGAGCTAAATGGAATAGAGATAATATGTCTGATAGAGAATTTAAAGTAATGGTCTTAAAGATACTCAATGGAATTAAGAGTGGAGGACCTCAGTGAGTCCCTCAACAAAGATACAGAAAACATAAAAAAAGACCCATCAGAGAGGAAGAACTCAGTAACTGAAATTAAAAAATACACTAGAGGAAATAAATAGTAGACTAGAAGAAGCAGAATAATGGATCAGTGACCTGGAGCACAGAGTAATGGAAAGCAATCAAGCTGAACAGAACAGAGAACAAAAGTAAAAAATGAGAATAGACTAAGGGAACACAGCAACACCATCAAGTGTAGCAATATTCACATTATAGGATCCCAGAAGAAGAGAGAGAATAAAGGGGCAGAAAATTTACTTGATGAAATAATAGCTGAAAACTTTCTGAACTTGGAAAAGGAAACAGAAACCTAGATCCAGGAGACACACAGACACCCAATAAAATCAAGCCAAGAGAGTTCACACCAAGACATATAGTAATTAAAATGGCAAAAAGTAGTGATAGAGACAGTTTTAAGAGCAGCTGGGGGTGAAGGGAGGGGGGGACAACATTTACATACAAGGGAAACCCCATAAGGTTATCAGCAGACTTTTCAGCAAAAACTCTGAAGACAAGAAGGAAGTGACACGGTATTTTCAAAGTGCTGAAAGAGAAAAATCTGCAACCAAGAATACTCTATCCAGCCAGGCTATCATTCAGTATAGAAAGAAAGATAAAGAGTTTCCCAGTCAAACAAAAGTTAAAGGAATTCATGACCACTAAACCAGCCCTGCAAGTAATGTTAAAGGGGATTCTTTAAGTGGAATGGCAAGACCATAAGCAGGAGTAAGAAAAGTAGGAAACACAAAATCAGTGAAATTAAGTGGATTTATAAAAATCAGTCAAGAGATTCACAAAATAAAAGGATGTAAACTATGATACTATATACGTACATACACACACACACGTGTGTGTAGATATATATATATATGTATATATAATAACAATGTGGGGGAATAGAGAGTAAAAATTTAATGCTCTTAGAATGGGTTTAAACATAAGCGACCATGGAGGCACATGAGTGGCTCAGTCAGTTGAGCATCCAACTAAATTTCTATTCAGGTCATGATCCTAGGGTTGTGAGATTCAGCCCCACATCAGGCATGGAGCCTGCTTAAGATATTTTCTTTTTCTCTCTCTCCCTTTTCCCCAACTCATGCTCTCTCTCTAAAATAAAATTTTTTTAAATAAAAACATAAGTAATGATCAACTTAATATAGATGGCTATATGCGTAAGATGTTATATATAAATCTAATGGTAACCACAAATGAAAAACCAGTGATATGCAAAAAATGAAGACAAGTACAAGTGTATCACTAAAGAAGGCAGCAAACCATGGGAAAAGAGAGCAAGAGAAGAAAAGTATTATCAGAAAAGAACTACAAAAACAACTGTAAAACAATTAACAAAATGGTAATACGTATCTACCAATAATTACCTTTGCATATAAATGTACTGAATGCTCCAATCAAGACATAGGGTGACAGAATTGATAAAAAAGGAAGACCCATTTATGTGCTTCCTACAAGAGACTCATTCAACACTAAAGACAACTGCAGATTGAAAGTGAAGCGAATGGAAAAGTAGTTATTATGCAAATGGAAGTGAAAAGAAAGCCAGGGTAGCAACACTTATATTAGACAAAAGAGAATTTAGAACAAAGACTGTAACAAGAGACAAAGAATAACCCCACATAATCATAAAAGGAACAATCCTACAGAAGATAGAACAATTGTAAGTATTTATGTACCCAACATGAGAGTACCCAAAACAAAGCAGCTAATGACAAACATAAAGTAATCAATAGTAATACAGTAAGAGAAGGGGACTTTAACACACCACTTACATCAATGGATAGATTACCCAAATAGAAAATCAACAAGGAAGCAGTGGCTTTGAATGAACATTGCACCAGATGGATCTGATATATTCAGAACATTCCACCCTAAAACAGAATACACATTCTTTTCAAGTGTACATGGAACATTCTCCAGAACAGATCACATGTTAGACTACAAAAGAAGTGTCAACTAATTCAAAAAGTTTGATATCCTACCAAGCCTTTATTTCGACCATGCTATGAATGTAGAAATTAACCCCAAGGAAAAAAATCTAGAAAAAAAAAACACAAGTATATGGATGTTAAATAATATGCCACTAAACAATGACTGGGGAAACCAAGGAATCAAAAAAGAAATAAAAAATACATGTAGACAGATGAAAATGAAAACATAATAGCCCTAAGTCTTTGGGGTATAGCAAAAGCTGTTCTAAAAAGGGACGTTTAGGGGCACCTGGGTGGCTCAGTTGGTTAGGCGTTTGATTCTTGATTTCAGCTCAGGTCATGATCTCACGGTTCATGAGTTTGAGCCCCACATTGGGCTTTGCGCTGACAGTGTAGAGCCTGCTGGGGATGCTCTCTCCCCGTCTCTCTGTGCCCCTCCCCCATTCGCTCTCTCTCAAAAATAAACATTTTAAAAAAATAAATAAAAGGGAAGTTTATAGCAATACAGGTCTGCCTCAAGAAGCAAGAAAAATCTCAAATAAACAACCTAACCTTACACCTTAAAGGAGCTGGAAAAAGAATAAAACCCAAAACCAGTACAAGGAAGGAAATGATAGTGATTAGAGCAGAAATAAATGATATGGCAATGAAAAATCCCAACAGAAGAATGAAACCAGGAGTTGGTTCTTTGAAAATATAAGAAAATAGATAAAACTTTAGCCAGACTCATTGAGAGATAGAGACAGAGACAGAGAAAGAGAACTCAAACAAGATGAGAAAGGAAAGAGGAGAAATGACAACCAGCATCACAGAAAGACAAAGGGTTATAAGAGAATATTATGAGAAATTACATGCTAACAAACTGGGTAACTTAGGAGAATAGATAAATTCTGAGAAACATATAAAGCTCCCAAAACTGAATCAGGAAAAAAATAGAAAATTTGAAAAGCTCAATTACCAGTAATGAAATTGTATCAGTAATCAGAAAACTCCCAACAAACAGAAGTCCAGGACCAGATGGCTTCACAGGTAACTCTAACAAACACTTAAAAAACAGTTAATACCTATTCTTCTGAAGCTATTTCAAAAAAATAGAGGAAATAAAGATTCCATATTCATCCTATGAGGCCAGGATTACCCTGTTACCAAAAGTAGATAAGACACTACAAAAGAAAAAAGGAGAACTTCAGGCCCAGATCTCTGATAAGCATAGATGCCAAAATTATCAAAGGAGTATTAGCAAACCGAATCCAACAACACATGACCAAAAAAAAAAAAAAAAAAGAAAATCTTTCACCACAATCAAGTGGGATTTATCCCTGGGATGCAAGGGTGATTCAATATTCTCAAATCAATCAGCATGATACATCACATAAATAAGAGACAGGATAAAAAAGAAAGATCATTTTAATAGATGCAGAGAAAGCATTTGACAAGGCACAACATCCATTCATGATAAAAACCCTCAACAAAGTAGGTCTAGAGGGAACATAATACCTAAACATAATAAAGGCCATATATGAAAAACCCATAGCTAACATCACACACAGTGGAGAAAAACGGAGAACTTTCCCCCTAAGATCAGGAAAAAGATAAGGATGTCCACAGTCAACATTTTTATTCAACATAGTACTGAAAATCGTAGCCATGGCAATCAGACAAGAAATAAAAGGCATACCAATTGGTAAGGAAGTAGTAAAACTTTTGCTACTACATACAGAAAACTCTGAAGACTCCACCAAAAACCTACTAGAACTGATAAGTAAATTCAGCAAGTTTACAAAAATCAATGTATGGAAACCTCTCGCATTTCTATACACTGGTAATGAAGCAGTGCAAAGAGATATTAAGAAAACAGTCCCATTTATAATTGCATCAAAAAGAATAAAATCTCTAGGAATAAACAGGAATAAGCTTAACCAATGAGGTGAAACAGCTGTACTGTGCAAACAGTAAAATATGGATGAAAGGAATTTGTAGATAACAAATGGAAAGATATACCATGCTCATGGATTGGAAGAATATTTTTTTAAATGTCCATACTACATAAAACAATCTATAGATTCAACACAATCTCTATCAAAATACCAACATTTTTCACAGAGCTGAAACAAAATCATCCTAAGACAAAAAGCAAAAACAAAAAAACCAAAATACCCTAATTTCCTATTTGCATGGAACCACAAAAGACCCCAAACAGAAAAAAGAATCTCAAAGAGGAACAAAACTGGACACACCATAAACCCAGATTTCAAGTTATACTACAAAGCAGTTGGCACTGGCACAAAAATAGATACATAAGTCAATAGAACAGATTTGAGAGCCCAGAAGTAAACCCATGCTTATATGTTCAATTAATCTTTGACAAAGCAGGAAAGAATATCCAATGAGAAGAGGGCAGTCTCTTTAACAAATGGTGTTGCAAAAACTGGACAGCTACTTACAAAAGAAGGAAACTGGTCCACTTTCATACAAAATACACAAAAATTAACTCCAAGTGGATTAAAGCCATAAATGTGAGACCTGAAACCATAAAAATCTTAGAAGGGAGAGCAGGCAGTAGTTTCTCTGACACTGGCCATAGCAACGATCTTCTAGCTCTGTCTCCTAAGGGAAAGAAAAGCAAAAATACACTATTGGAACTAAATCAAAACAAAAACTTTGGCATGGCAAAGGAAACAAGCAACAAGACTAAAAGACAACCTTCTGAATGGGAGAAAATATTTGCAAAGGACGGGTCCCATAAAACGTTAGTATCCAAGACATATGAAGAACTTCTATAACTCCACGCCAAAAATTCAAACAGTCCAATTTGAAAATGGGCATAAGACATGAACAGATACTTATCCAAAGACACCCAGATGGCCAACAGGTACATGAAAAGATGCTCACCATCACTAATCAGGGAAATGCAAATCCAAACCACAAGGAGATATCACCTCACACCCGTCAGAATTGCTATCAAAAATATAAGAAAGAAGTGTTGACAAAGGTATGAAGAAAAAGGAACCTCCGTGCACTGCTGGTGGGAATGCAAACTGGTGCAGCTGCTGTATGGAGATTCCTCAAAAAATTAAAAATAGAACTATTATTCAGTAATTTCACTACTATTTACCCAAAAGGATATAAAGACACCAATTTCAAGAGCTACATGCATCTCTCTGTATATTGCAGGATTATTTCAATAGCCAATTTATGGAAGCAGCCCAAGTGTTCATTGGTGGATGAATGGATAAAGTGGTACACACACACACACACACACGCACATGCAATGGAATATTAATCATAAAAAATGAATGAAATATTGCCATCTGGATGGATATAGAGAATATAGTGCTAAATGAAATAACTAAGAGACAAATACCATGATTTTGCTCAAAGAAAAAAGACAAGCAAAAAACCAAAACAAACAAAAACCCAAAAAACAAAAACAAAACAGACTCTTAGGGGCATCTGGGTGGCTCAGTCCGTTAAGCATCCGACTTTGGCTCAGGTCATAATCTCACGGTTCATGGATTTGAGCCCCGCGTCAGGCTCTGTGCTGACAGCTTAGAGCCTGGAGCCTGCTTTGATTCTGTGTCTCCCTCTCTGTCTCTTCCCCAGTTCGTGCTCGTGCTCTCTCTCACTCTCAAAAATAAAAAAAATAAATAAAAACAGACTCTGAAATATAGAGAACAATTTGATGGTTACCAGAGTGGGGCACAGGGGGTGTTGGGTAAAACAGGTGAAGGGGATTAAGAGTACACTTATGATGAGCATGGAATAATAATGTATAGAACAGTTGAATCACTATGTTGTACACCTAAAACTAATATAACACTGTATGTTAATTATACTGGAATTAAAATTAAAAATGTTTTAAAGATGGGGAACCTGGGTGGCTCAGTTGGTTAAGGGTCCAACTCAATCTCAGCTCAGGTCATGATCTCACGGTTTTTGAGTTCCAGCCCCCTGTTGGGCTTTGTGCTGACAGTGTGGATCCTACTTGAGATTCTCTCTCCCCCCCTTCCTCCTGCCCCTCCCCGTATTCTCTCTCAATTAGACACTAAAAAAAATGTTTTAAAGAAAGATTTTAAAATTAAAACATCAAGGGGGTCTATAGGGAAATAAAAATTTTATGAAGTCAAAGGGATCCACGCATTTATTGGGACAACGCAATTGTCTTTATTTTCATTCTTAATTTTACAGATTCTAACGCTACCTGTGTTTCACGTTGTTGACGGTGCATGAAGGTTAGGAATTCCACACAGAGACAATCTAGATCTCTTTTAGTAACACTCCTATTCACAGTTAGATCTTTGGTTCTGAGAATACGCACTGGCATCTACCTTGTGCCTAACGTTGGGACAGGTGTTTGGGATTCTATCAGCCTTTTAGAAGCATATAGTTCAGTAGGAAAAAAACAGGTCCATGGAGGTCGAAGTGCCTGATCAATGCACCAGGGTCAGCTGTGCTGTCTGGGGAGTAGATGGCAGCTCTCAAATAGATGAAGTGAGGTAGCAGATAAGTGATAAATGGCCAGGACCGGACAGGTGAAACAATGGGTGGGGAGTCGTCCACACAAGGGGGTCAGCAGAGATACAGGGGAGTAAGTATTGCTTACGAAGTGGCCAAAAGCAGAGTAGCGGAGGTGAGAAGGGGGCCTAGAGGAGGTTGAAGCGGTGGGTGGTGTCAAATTACAAAGGTAGCAGAAAGAACGAGGACTTTCTCCTCCAGAAGGGTCCCTTATCAGATATTCATCTGTTGATCTCACCCTGTTGTTTCCATACATGACAGACCACAAAAAGTTCTTCACGGTAGACTGAAGTGATGTTATTCCTGTACTCCAGAACTTATAACAAGATATCCAGTCAGAATGTCAAAATATGAAGACGGTACAAGAACGTAACCAGAACCTAGAAGTTCCTCTTGCACCCACTCCGAATTACTAACCTCACCTCCTCCCCAAATTTACTACCTTAACTTCTAAAACCACAGATTCATCCTGCCTGTTTTTGAATTCATAAAAATGGAATCATATGCTTTTGGCATCCAGCTTTTTAAAAAATGTTTAAGTGCACACACATGTGTGCACACACATAGGAATAGGGGAGAAGTGGAGAGAGGGCAGGAGAGAGAGAATCCCAGGCAGGCTCTGCACTGTCAGCACAGAGCCCGAGTCAGGGCTCAATTTCACAAACCACGAGATAGTGACCTGAGCTGAAATCAAGAACCCCAACGCTCAACTGACTGAACCACCCAGGCGCCCTGTGTCCAGTTTATTTCAATCATTATTCTAGTTCGTTCACTTTCCTTGCTATATGGTATTCTATTTCATGAACCTACCACAATTTATGTCTTCTACTGTTAGTAAACATGCATATTCTTTTTGCACTTATCAGTAACACATTTGTGTATATGTCTTAATGAGGAAAAAAACACATTAGGAAGGTCAAAAAAAGGCCCTGAGTCCAAGAATGGTGGCATCAGTTTCCACTGCTGGGGAAACCCATGAACTGACTGGAGCTGGGTTTTGTGCCATCTTCTGTTACATTAATGGAAGACTGTTGTGCAAAATAACCCAAAGCCAGGAAGGAAACATGTTTTTCAGTTACACTGTGGGGGGAGGCTAAGTCTAAGATAGGTCTTGACTTTTTTACTGCATGGGGGCACCCAAAAATTTGGAAGGAGATGAATATGTATACGTTACGCACATTTTGAGTGATTGTTAACTCAATGTTCATAATCTTATATATCAATGTAGAGTTTAGATATGGGGATGTTCAGGCAGAAATAAGAATGTTATCTTTTCCTAATTGAAAATAGACGGTCTTACCAAGATAAAATTTTCCGACCTGCTCATAAAAATGTGTCAAGAAAACATGTATACTCCATTTCTCCTTGGGTTAATTTGGCAATTTGTCCACTGTTTCTAATTACTGAAAATTTCTAAACGAAGGTTTCCTTGTAGAGGCACACCAGTGTCACCTAGTGTTCAGAAGATCAACTTCAGGCTGAAATAACCTTGTAGAACTCTTTCTAGCCTATTTTCCCACATAGTCCTGGGGTGGGGGTAGGGGAGGGGCAGGGGCAGTAGAGGAAATAAGGGGATTTGCATGTAAATGTCTGGTTCAGACTTCCTTCCCACCCCTGCCCCATCCATAGACGGACTTGTAAATGCACTGGGGAATGCTGCCCAAACCCTGAAAAGTGATTTAGAGGATTGTTTAGTCATTTGTTTTAATATGATTACAAGCGTAACATACATTTTTAAGAGAAGATACGGACATTTAAAAAGAAGCAAAATTTCCCCATTATTCCAGTTATCCAATCCTTCAAGCGCTCTGTTTGCTGTTTGGACATGTTTTTAGACAGAAGAGGCTTACTAGAGGTTTCTTCATACTAAATTGGTAGAAACTTGGAAAAAACAATACAGTAGGAAGCACCATCTGCCACCATTTCCTCAGTTGTAGCACAGTCTCAATTAATAAGTCTAAAAATTCCCCCCATCAGCTTCCAAAGATCCGAAGTTTGTAACAATTGACACGAATAGAGGAATGCATACCAAATCTCAAGCTTCATACTGTCTATTAAAATGATACCCTTTAAAGACAAGATGTGGCACATTTTCATCCTCAACTCTTACTAGTTTATATCCCATTTGGTTGAGACTTTTTTGCTGCCGACAGTAACGTATGAAATATCGCAGTGAGTTGTCAAATTGAAGTTTTTAAGTTTTCTGGTCCTAAAGACATCCGCATCTCTGGGAGCCGGCTGAATTCCCAATTCTCTCCTCTCCCTACGTTGGTACTATTCACAAGACCTTGCGTTCAGGCTAAGGAAATTAACCAGAAGAATCCCCTTCAATGGTCTGTTACCATGTCATTGTCCTTTGGCCTCTATTTGACACTGTTATTCCTATGGTCCATTCTGACATCTGTCACATCTTAAATTCAAGCCAGTCCTTGCCCCCACAATCTAAGAAATCACTGACAGCCAGGAGAACTTTGGCTATAGAACCACCTGTAAAAGTTCTTTCAGGGCAACTCTGACTTCTATTCATTAACACGAAGAACATCTAGTATGTCCCACCAGGTGCTTGGCCACAAACTAACACCAAATCCATGCCCTCAAGGTGAGTTCATTACAGTGGGAAGAATGGAGAAACACCTGGGGCATTAAGTTCTAAAGATGATCAGTTAAATCCATAGGAGTGTCGGGTGGTGATGTTGTTGTGCAAGCTTCCTGGAACGAGGGACTCTAGGCGGTCTTAAAGATGAAGTCTGTTTAATTGGGTAAAGGGGAGTGAATTCTAGACACGGGGAACAACCTGAGCAAAAGCCTAGAATTCTCTATCAACTACAGTAATTACTAAGGAAGACAGGTACACGTAGGCACAAAAGCCTACTGTTAGTTAGCCTACAATGGTTCTGCCAACCTCCTAGATGAGAGGTTAACTCAGATGTTATCTGAAAGTTCATAAACTTCACTGCATCGATAAGCACATAGAATATTTGTTTACTTCATTAATGCAAAGAAATGCATAAATTTATCTGTGCTTCAAACTTCATCATTAGGGGATAAATCTTAGATGGCATTTTGATAAAATAAATGTCAGGAATTAAACATGATAAGGACAAGAAGCTAGTAATTTATCTTCTTTGGAGAATGTCTGGTGGTTCACGCCTCTGAGTTTAGGGCAAACCTAAGTGGCCAGTCACGAAGACTTCACCTATAGCAGCCTAAGAGAACAACTTGTTTACCAAATTCAGAGGCGATGATGGAGTCAAATGGGCAAAACCAGATGTTTGGGATGGCAGGAGGAATTTTCATTTATTTTTTTAACTTACATCCGAGTTAGTTAGCATATAGTGCAATGATGATTTCAGGAGAATCCAGTGGTTCATCCCCTACATAGAACACCCAGTGCTCATCCCAACAAGTATCCTCCTTAATGCCCCTTAGCCATTTAGCCCATCCTCCCTCCCATAAACCCTCCAGTAACCCTCAGTTTGTTCTCTGTATTTAAGAATCTCTTACACTTTGTCCCCCTCCCTGTTTTTATATTATTTTTGCTTTTCTTCCCTTATGTTCATCTGTTCTGTGTCTTAAAGTCCTCACATGAGTGAAGTCATAGGATATTTCTCTAACTTCGCTTAGCACAATACCCTCCAGTTCCATCCACATAGTTGCAAATGGCAAGATCTCATTCTTTTTTATGGCTGGGTAATATTCCATTGTATATATACACCACATCTTCTTTATCCATTCGTCAGTTGATGGACATTTGGGCTCTTTACATACTTTGGCTGCTGTCAATAGTCATACTGGGGTGCACGTGTGCCTTTGAAACAGCACACCTGTATCCTATAGATTAATACCTAGTAGTGCAATTGCTGGGTCATAGGGGAGTTCTATTTTTTAATTTTTTAAGAAACCTCCACTGTTGCCCAGAATGGCTGTACCAGTTTGCATCCCGGCCTTGCAAGAGATTCCTTTTTCTCCACATTCTCACCAACAACTGTTGTTGCCCAAGTTGTTAATTTTGGCCACCCTGACCAGGGTGAGGTTGGTTGCCAGTGTGTGGTTTTGATTTGTAGATCTCTGATGAGTGATGGTGAGCATCTCTTCACAGGTGTCTGTTTGCCATCTGGAGGTCGTCTTTGGAAAAACGTCTATTCATGTTGGCCCATTTATTCACTGGATTATTTGTTTCCTGGATTTATTTTATAGATTTGGGCTACTAACCCTTTATCCAATATGTCATTTGCAAATATCTCCCATTCTATCGATTACATTTTAGTTTGGTCGATTGTTTCCTCTGCTGTGCAGAAGCTATTCATCTTGATGAAGGCCCAAGAGTTCATTTTTTGCTTTTATTTCCTTTGCCTCCAGAGACATACAAAGTTGCTGCCTGTTTTCTCCTGTAGGATTTTGATGGTTTCCTGCCTCACATTTATGTCTTTCATACGTTTTGAATTTATTTTTATGCATGGTTCTTTTGTACTCTGTCTACTTAGTATTTGTTGAATTTTTCACAAGGAGGCAAACATACCTAGTCTTTTTAATTGGAAGCCCCATATTAATCTTGGTTACTATTCAAAGCGGGGATAGTTGTCCAACGAAGAAAATCAACTCACTAGGTCTGGGCTTTTTTTTAACCACTAGGTGGTGCTGCCACATCTAAGAATGAAACCCAGAGCCTCGGCTTCTGAGGACTGGATGAATCCGTATTCTTAAAGACTACTTTCATTTGGACAAAAAAAAAAAACAAACAAACAAAAAACAAAAAAACTATGCTCTTAGATAAGGCCATAGCGGTTTTTGTTTTTAAGAACTTCTTTGTTAAAAATATCCTTCAGGGGCACCTGGGTAGCTCAGTTGGTGGAGCATTCAACTCTTGGTTTGATTCAGGTCGTGAGTCCAGGGTCGTGGGATGGAGCCCCGCGATAGGCTTCAGGTGGAGTGTGGAGCCTACTTAAGATTCTCTCCGTCTCCCCCTCCTCTTCTGCCCTCCCCACTCATGCTCTCATGCCTCTAAAACGTGTGTCTGTATATAGATATACATATATGCATACCACACACCCCCTCCATATTACAAGGAGAACACTTTTCAATCATAGTCCTTAAAGTCTGAAAGTTAAGTGAATATTTTCACTATTTACTAGATGCAAAATCCTCACATTAACTTGCCCAAGCCTCAGTTCTCTCGTGTAGGAAATGGCCAAATAACTCTATTTGAGGAGGTGGAAGAGGGTCAGAAGTGTATCCTCAATTCCAAGAAGGCACTTTAATACCCAAAAAATGAAGGAAGCCACTCCGTACCCGTTGACAGAGTTATTCACAGCCACTTACTGATGGGTGGGATCCAGCTTTGCTCTGCCCCCCAGTTGGCTCTCCAGCGTCCCTCCCCCCAGCCGAGTCTCCAGCTCGCCTGGCCCTCGGCCCACGACTGTTAGGGAGGGAGGGGCACGCTGCTGTAGTCACGGGCCAGTTATCTCAAGTCGTGCCATCTGTGCAGCAGAGGGTCTTCATTAGTTATCTCAAGTGGCGCCGTGTGTGTGCGCCAGAGGGGAGAACACGATGGGGAGCCGAAGCTGGAGTCACGGTTGGCAGCGCGCCTACCCTCCACGCCCAATATCTTTAGGACTCTATCATCTCTGCACGCCGATCTGTCAGGATCCTAGAGGCAGGTATCGGGAGGGGAGCGGCATCCCTACCCCCCAGCAGCAATGTCAAGAGCAACGGGAGATTCCCCCGTGACCTGGTAAAATGGGTTCTTTCCCCAGACTTAACAGTGGGAGCAATTGTGAACTTCTGTGTCAGTGGTGGCCCCACGACAGGAAGACGTTTTCCGACGCAACAGAAACCAACACCAGCAATATGAGGCTACGGGCCATCAGGCACCTGTCTCACAGGCAACAGCAATGACAAAGCTTATTGGGACACCACAGTGGCTGTTTGGGCCCCATGAGCCAACACCACCCCTGGCTTTTCATCAATCCTCAGTCTTGAGGTACAGATCTAGCCGCTTCCTGCCGAAAAGGAGCACAGAGCAGGATTTTGAGCAATGAAACAGTCTTGCGTCCAACTGCAGACATTCCTTAGTACTAAGTCGAGCCCCATCCTTCGCAGAGCCATTATTTTGGAACGCTCGTGGATAGTCTCGGCACCTGTTCCCCATGTCATGACAAGGTAAATTAGGCCAGTTCAGTTAAACAGTGGTCTCAGGTCAGGAGGTGGTCCTGCAGCTGGCCTTTCACCGTTAGGCCTACAGTGTGCAAGCGATCAGGTAGAAATTTCGCCAGATACGCAAGGAAACCAGAATTCAGGATTTAGCCTGGTTTTAGAGGTAAACCATAAACATTCGAGGACAAGAATCCGACATCTACAGAGGTAGGTTACTGAAACAGTTCTGTTTTTCTCCTCTAAAGTCACCCCTATTTCTAGAAAAGGTAGTGAAATTAAGACCAAGTTGTTTGCAACGACAAGTCCGGTTTTAACAACCTTGGCCTATTTACATAAGGGCAGCAAGAATAGTGACCGACCCTTTGGGTGCTTTTAAATCTGCTTTACTCGAACTTTTAATAAGGAATTTCAGAGTGAGTGTTTAACAGCCTTTCAAGGCTGAGAGCCAAGGCAAATACTCTCCATCAGACTTGCCTGCTCTAGCTATAGATTTGGACTGCTTCCTCTCTTTTCAAGATCCCCCAAATCTGAGGTTCCAGAGCCTGCCAGAAAGTGACCCTCACTTATTCACCTGGTAAGGCTCCCAGGAACCCTGTGAGCAAGGTACCAGGCCAATTTTTCTTTCCAAGGGGCTTCTTAGGCTCCATAAAGTCAACCTTAATCCCTTCAAGCTGTCTGGTCATACCCGAGTCTAGGCAGATTGCTCTCAAATATAACATTCCAGTCAAAGCCTTACTAATATAACCAATGGTTCCAATGGTGTCATGTAAAAAGGAGAACAGATTCTTATTGAACTTGTGCAAATAATTACAATTTCCCATTTTGTCATTGCCACAGGCCTGGCCAAACCCTCTGGATATGAACTTACATTCAAAACTCACATCTGGCATTAATACCTGCAAGCTCTATACTCGTTTTACTACCATTTTGGCCTTTAAGAAAGCCTCTTGTTGTTCACCCCACGCCCATTGGCTTTTCTTCTTAACCAAGGCATATAAAGGTCTTAAGAGGTATTCTAGATGGGGAATAAAAGGTCTCCAGTAACCCAATAAACCAACAAAGCCGGTAATTCCTTTACCATTTTAGGGATTGGGAAGGTTTGCATTTTATCAGGAACCCCCTCCAGCATCCCTTTGTTCTTCCCCAGGCTGACTCCCAGGAGCTTTACTGATTGATCCAACCCTTGGATCTTGTAGATATTTATCAGTCATCCTCATGGCTTTAAGTATGCCGGTAATAATGACGTGGCCACTTGAGACAGGGCGGATAAATCACCACAAGTTATGCAACTTGAACTCACCTGCTGTTGCAGTTAGATCCAGATCCTGTAGAACATCTACACCCAAAATATACTCAAAAAGGGAAATATGCACTAGAAAACAGGGAAGAAGCCTACCAATCAGTAGGCAAACACTACTTTGTCCCCCGTAACCATCAACAGCTTTTACTTCTCCCCCAAATTTTGAGGAGTATGCATTCAGCTCCATTGTCTATCAGAGTAGTACAGGCTGTGGAACCAATAAGTGGTTAATTCCACATGGAGCCTCTGGTCGCCCCCGACTGCATGCCCCAGAAGGCAACACCGGCCCAACCCTTGGTCTCTCGGGTTAGGGGTATCCAGCCCCAAAGTTCTTCAGTGGAGGGGCTCTTGGTAGCACAGCTGGCTTCTTAAGCCTTCTTCCAAGGGAGCACACTGCTTTCCCTTAGGCAATGCCTTCCATAGACTTAGCGAGACAATCAGGTTTTTTGTATTTTCTCTTGAGTGGCCCTGGATATTAGAACTCGACACAGTTGTTTACAAGAGACCTTGGTGGGCCCCTTTTCCACCATTTTATCGTCAGCAGGATCCTTGGTTCGTCCCTGTTTTTCAACCCATCTCTTTCCCCATGACAATTCCTTTGGTCTTACTTACATCAGCCATCGTAGTGGCCACTGTAGCAATGGCCCAATTAACCACAGGGGCAAGGATAGATACTCCAATCCCATACCGTGTCCCCAGGGCTGACTGCGAGATACGACCTTTCATACTGGAGGAAAATAATTGTGTCCGGGCCTCTACAACACTGGGTAGAGGGATGACGTTTCATTCCCACGTACGATTTCTTGTAGTTCTTCCAGAGAGGTCCAGCCCAGCAGAGGGTGGGGGGAACATCTCCCTTCGTCAGGCCAGGTGATCTTAATGCTGGCATTCATCCACTCAATCAAATTAGTTAAGTGCTTACAGATGCTTTACCATGCCTAGAATACACACTCTTTTCTGAAAGTCAGGTTGAACAGTGACTGAGACCATTTTTGACATCTGGGACCCACTTAACACAACACCGTCCCCCCCAGGAACCATAGTCGGGACACCCAAGGTGCCGGCCCTTCTCGGCCTGTTTGCTTCAAGCGGCTCATAGCTCCCCCAATTGAACGGACGACAGGAGCTCCCCCGGGGCCTGGACAAGGGGCTCTCCCCTGGCGGGGACCACAGGCTCTTCCCCAGCTCGGCCCCCTTACCCATGATCGTTTGGTCTCCGGTACCCTGCTGGCTAAGCCAAGAGTTAGGAGGTGGAGGAAGGTGAGCAAACGTATCCTCCAGACTGAGAAAGCACTCTGAGACCCAAACAGGAAGCAACCCACTCTGACGCGTCTACAGTTATTCAGGGTCACTTACCGGCAGGGAGAGCCCCCGGTGGAAGATGCAGACAGAAGGCAGCCATGTCTCCGCAGCCAAGCTCCCCCTGCCGGGGCCCGGCCCAGGCTCTTATGGAGCCAGGGGCTTGGTGGGGAGGTCACGTGGGAGTTACCTAAAGCAGCGCACCTGGCTTCTTCTCTGCGAAAACCCCGGATGGCACGTGACACCCGAGCAGGGCAGGGCCTGGATGGGCGGCCACTGGCTTCTGGCGCAGCCTTGGGCAGCAGCCTCCCCAGCCGGGGAGGAGGCAAGGCTGAGGACGAGGAGTGGATCCCCTTCACCAGGCTGGGCCACCGGGTCCGGAACACGATCGGGTCCCCGGAGGAGAGATGTCTCTCTTCTCCCGGCCCATCAGGGAATCTGAAATCGTTGAGTTTTCCTGGGGGCCTCCCTCAAGGATGAGGTTTTGAAGATTGTGCCCGCGTAAAAGCAGACCCCCGCCGGCCAGGGGACCAGGTTCAAGGCAACTGTTGCCGTCAGAGCTTACGACGGACACGTGGGTCTGGGTGTTAAGGGCTCTGGGGAGGTAGCCGCTGCCATCCTTGGGGCCATTTCCCTGGCCAAGCCCTCCGTCGTCCCTGTGAGGGTGAGGCTGCTGGGCGAACAAGGTCGTCAAGCCCCACACTCCGTGCACGGTGACCAGCTGCTGTGGCTCTGTGCTGGTGCGCCTCTTCCCTGTCCCCAGAGGCACTGACACCATGCGAGTCCTGAGCGCACGATGCTACTGGTGATGGGCTGGCACTGATGGCTGCCACAGTTCAGCTGTATTGGCACGGCGGGCACCTATCCCAAAGCCACGTTTGATGCCATTTTCAAGAATTAAAGCCTATTAAGAAAACAAGAGAGAAAGAAAAGCCACCTGTGCTCTAGAGGATCTCGGCTAGTTAGCTCAAGTGGCACCATGCGTGGGCCAGAGGGGAGATCAAGCAGGGGGGGGAAAAGCTGGAGTCACGTTGTCAGCGTCTGCACACTATATCTCAAATTTTGTAGGAGTGAAATATCTATTACATGTCTCACAGGGGCATGTAGTGTCACACACACACACACACACACACACACACACACACACACACAGATGCGAAGAATAGCAGCACAGAATAAATATTGGGCTTTTAAGATGGTCGCTTCAAAGGTCAATATAATTTCTGGCATTATTAGTTTGAAAGGCCAATTATTTGGGGGCGCCTCGGTGGCTCAGTCAGTTGAGCATCCAACTCTTGATTTCAGCTCAGGTCATGATCCCAGGCTCATGGGAGTGAGCCCCACATCAGGCTCGATGCTGAGCATGGACCTGTTAGGATTCTCTCTCTCCCTCTTTCTCTCTCTCCCTCTGCTCCTCTCCCCTGCTTGTGCACGCACCTGCTCGTGCACTCTCTCTCTCTAAAATAAATAAAAGGGAAATTTTTTTTCTCATCCACGTCTCACTTGAATGGTAAAGTTCTTTCTTTCTTCTTTCCTTTATTTCTTTTTTTTTTTACCAAGTGAAACGATGATTATGCTTTTTAAAAATCTGAAAATGGTTATATGTAAAAGTTACGTGCATACCGTGAAGTGTTCTATAATCAGGGACCCCCCCCCCCGAAATGGGCAGAGATCTTGTACACTCAGCAGGTCACATCACAGACATTTCTGGGGGTGTCTGATCAGCTCGTAGATTTCCCCTTCTGTGGGAATTGTCTATGATCCTCAGAAACGACTTGTTTTTATTTTTCATTGTTTTAATGTTTATTTATTTTGAGAGAGAGAGCAGGGAAGGGGCAGAGAGAGAGAGGAGACCGAGAATCTGAAGTAGGCTCTGTGCTGTCAGCCCAGAGCCTGATGCAGGACTCGAACCCACAAACCGTGAGATCACGACCTGAGCCAAAACCAAGAGTCAGGCACTTAACCGACTGAGCCACCCAGGAGCCCTAGAAACTACTTGTTTTTATTATGAGACAACTTCCCAAGTCCTGGTTATTCAGTTCAGTTCCGTTAGAAACCACACCATCCTTACAAAAATTCCTTAACCTGCTTTTCTTAGTTTCATTTGGATTCTGTTGCTCATAACCACATGAACTTTAATGCAGCAAGGTGAGACAACAAATTATTTTAACAGCCCCAGAATGGCTCTTAGGGATAGAACTATTTTTGCCTGTGAAAATACCTTGAAAAGTAGCTTAGGGATTTATGGTAAAATTTCTAAGACACAGTTTGGCCGGAAAGAGCTGAGCTGCTAAAGAAGGATCGAGCAGGAATTTGACGTTGGAGGAGAGTAGAGCATCGTGTGTTTGTGGCAGCGGAGGACAAAGGAAAAGAGAGTACTTGCCGTGCAGATCCGCACAAGCTAAACAACTCAGCAAAAATGGAAGGTGATCCAGAGGTGACCAAGAACCAGGGTCCTCTGCCCAAACCCCAAGAGAGTTGGAGGGACTCAGAAAATCACAGCACGTGGAGTAGCTTTATGCCAATTTAACTTTGCTTTCAAAGGTTAGGCTACCTCTGACATTGGAATGGCACCTACTAGGACAAATGTTCATTCACAGGTTTGCTGGTTTAAAACCCATCAGTTGCTATTTTGTGGTCGTGCCCTGATACCATCTTAAATTGTTTTCCTTAAATGTGCTATTTCACTTTAACCCTTAGTAAGGATCTCGGTTATCCAATCTAATTGGCCAAACCAGATACATCCATTCAGCACATGTTTACGAAGCATCTTCTAGGCACTGAATTTACGAGTTGAATGTCAGCTAGTTTCATGCATCTTAAAATCGAGCTGGAAGGAGAGAATATTTATTGCAACAATAAACAAGTAATTTAAAATTGTGACCAGCGCTGTAAAAGAATCAGGTAGGATATGGAGAAGGACAAGAATCAAATAGAATATGCAGGTTCCCTGCATCAGAGGAGAGAGTGGTCTGGTAAGGACTTGGGAGAGAAAGCCCTTCCCAGAAATCTTTCCAGTGAGTCGTTCTATCACCCCTTCAGCCATCGCGATAGACAGATTTCCTATCTTGAAATTACCTCCTCCCTCTCGTTCCCATAACACAGGGCCAGGCTTGGAGAGCTGACTTCACACAAAATATGATATTTCTCCTTTGCTGTAACATGCGTAACAAAGTTGCCACCACTAAACTGCATGCACTTGTCCCACCGAGGCTGCAAGATGACGTGTGCCACCCGACATCCTGATTCCTCTTTGCTTTCCAGAAGCCGCACGTGAAGATCAGCCGTATTGCGTTGTGGTCACACCTCACAGTCCCCGGAAGCGCTAAACACGAGCGTAATGACAGTGAGGCAGGGCAGCCACCGTGGGATCCTTCGTTCCCCATGGAAAAGGGAGAAATTGCTAGGAGACAAAACCAAAGTGCTACAAAGCAGAAGTTAAAGAGATCCTCTGGGTATGAGCAGAACTCATCGATGGGAAGGATGTTACTTGCCGCGTTATTTGCCCGTTGCCTCACAACAGTGAGCTTGCAGAACCGTAATGATAACAAAAATTCTCAAACTGCTGAAGGAAAACCTTACTCTTCATGTGGGAATGTTATCACCGCGTCCTCAGCGCTTTACTGGAATTTCTATTGCCTGATAAGGGTTGTGGCAAAAGGCTTTTTAGATGATAATCAAGAAATCTGGGTCTTCTCCAAAGTATGTGATCTTGGGCAAATCTTCACTTTTGGGGGGGCCTCATTTTCCCCACCTCTACAATCAGGGAGTCTGAATAAATGCTTTCTGGCACCTCCTCCAGTTCTAAATTCAATGATACTATGAGAAAAACACAGCGATGTAGTAAATAACTGGGGAAGATTGGAGTGAGCAGAGCTCGATGTGAGTTTTACCACTTAGTAGTTGTTAGACTCTCAAAAAAATTCTTAACGTTTTAAATCTTAACCTTTTAATCTAGATCTCGTTTCTAAGACAGAATCATAAAAGTAATAGAAAACTGAGTTCCTTGCGGTTGAGGTCAAATGAAACGGCAGGTGGAAAACTTCTTAAACGCCCAAGCTCAGCATATACGTGAGTCTTATTACTAGAATTATAACGATGAAAATAAAAATAGTACCAACTAACATTTGTTGACCATCTTAAAGCCTGTGAACAGGTGGCCTCTTAATCTTCACAACCACCTTATGGGATAGTACGATTGGGATCGCTATTTCCTGGAGGAGGAAACTGAGGCAGAGGAGATTAAATGACATACAACCGACAAAGCGGCCACATAACTGGGCAGTGGCAGAAGGCAGTTGTGTTCCAGGCCACAGCGGGGCTTCTTGATCAGTTCTCCGACAGATTTGATGTGAAGGGACATCATAGGTCTAATGTGGCCACAAAGGATGGTTAGTTCTACTCCGAAAGCTTCTTCAGTCATGTCCTAAATCAAAAACCTATGTATTTTGTTTTATCCCAAATTATTCAGATATTCACAAATTATTCACATATTCACAAATTCTCTAATTATCCCAAGTTATTCATGGGTTCACAATCTTGCAGCAAAATATACTGGTTTTAAATTTTTTTCCTAAGGGGCACCTGGGTGGCCCAGTCAGTTAAGCATCTGACTCTTGGTTTCAGCTCGGGTTACGATCTCACGGTTCGTGAGTTCAAGCCCCTCATCGGGCTCTGTGCTTGGCAGCGTGGAGCCTGCTTGGGATTCTCTCTCTCCCTCCCTCCTCTCTCTCTCTCCCTGCTGTCTCTGTCTCTCTCGAAATACATAAACTTGGAAAACATTTTAAAAATAAAAATGCTCCTAAAAGTTATACATCAAAAGAAATCAGGATGGCTGGCCAGCAAACAGAATTCCTTTTTGTAGAGAAATTCTGGAAAGGAAATGTAGCAAGTTTAAGCATACATTTCGAAAATCTCAGAAAACCAAAAGTAAACACGCAAACACGAAACAGCAAAACGGTGCCCGTGATTACATTTTTTATACAACCTCAGTCCCTGTGAAGCCATCCCATTTCCCCACCCCCAGCCCCAGCAAGCACTTGGGAAAAATGTCTGTGTCTCAATCCAACTCAGGCTTCCTGCACAAAGGCTGTGCTAATGACAGGCATGTTTCTGTGGCAGAATTTCAAAAGCAGCAGGCAGCAATTTAATTAGCTCTAAGTCAATAAATCTCCATGAACTCTAGCAAGTCGGAAGACCATAAGCCTCACTAGCAATTATCAGCAAGAGATTATTCATGTAGAACCATGATGCGTAACATTTGGCAATACCCAACATGAAATATTTATAATTTTCTGAGAATGACTAACAATGAAGAGTGGCATTAAAATGCATCAGAATTAATTCTACCAGACACCTTGATTCCGAAAAAACTCACCCAAAAGGATATAAGACATGGGAAAACCCCAAATGATAAACGGTCAGAGGATAGACGGGCTCTGAAAAGTTCTTCTCAAAAAAAAAACAAAAGTGACTGCAGGAATATTTTGTGTAGGAAAATGTAATCCTGGTGGGAGTGGGTTATACTGTGTTACTCATATATGTAGTGTATGTAGCTACTCATCATACAATTACCTCCCTTCAATAATTCCTTAACTTTAAGCAGCCCTTGGAATCTGTCCCAAATCTCATTCACAGATGCTAAGCACTGCTTTGGATTAAGAGGTGATTGTCAGCTTCACTGGAAGTATTCTTTTTTTTTTTTTTTTATAATTTTTAATGTTTATTTTTGAGAGAGAAAGTGAGAGAGAGAGAGTGCGAGTGGGGAAGGGAAAGAGAGAGAGACAGAATCTGAAACAGGCTGCAGGCTCCGAGCTGTCAGCACAGACCCTGACGTGGGGCTCGAACTCACAAACCGCGAGATCGTGACCCGTGCCGGAGTCAGATGTTTAACAGACTGAGCCACCCAGGCGCCCCTGGAAGTATTCGGACTTGAGAATCTGTGAGAGTTTTCATCAAAGGATCTAAGGAGATGAGCCAGAGGAGGCTCGTGTACCAGGCACCCAGCTTCACCCCGGTCAAGGTAGACGGACCCCCCCCCCACCCCACACACACCTACCACGTGCACTGCAATTCACATCCATCACTCTGGTTCTATAGGGCTGACCCCTTGACTACCTACAGACAGTAGAATATGAGATTTCCCCCTACAAAGCCATAACAATAACTTCAGTTTTCAAGGGTGGTAGGCTAGTGGAATGTTATTTTTCCTGCGTTTTTATAGGATTGCTCTTACTCCCTGATCTTCTTAAGGTTTTCGTTGTCTAGTCCTGCTGACCTTGCTAATCAGCACGGGTTAAATTTGGCTGTGAGTGATGGAAAACTCAGAATAACATTTTCTGAAACAAAATAGAAGTAGGAGTCCAAGTAGGCGGTACAGGGCCAGCGTGATGGTTCACAGTGACCCAGATTCCCTCCATCTTGTTGCTCTGTGGGTGGTGGCCTCACCTCACGGTCCAGGATGGTAAAAGCCACATTCCAGGTAGCAGGATGGAGGGAAGGATAAGGAAGAAAAAAGGGGTATGCACTCCCTTTAGAGAAAGGGTCTTTGTGATGGTTCTAAGACATACCCACAAATCTCCAGACACTCCCATCAAGAACTGACATAGAGGGGCCCTGGGTGGTTCAATCGGTTAAGCATCCAGCTCTTGATTACAGCTGAGGTCATGACCTCGCGTTTTGTGAGTTTGAGCCCCTCATAGGACTCTGGGCTGACAGTGCAGAGCCTATTTGGGATTCTCTCTGTCTCTCCCTCTGTCTGTTCCTCCCCTGCCTGTGCTCTCTTCTCTCTCTCAAAATAAATAAACTTAAAAAAATATTTTTAAAAAAACCAACAGAAACTGGCAGAGATACAGCCCCTCTCCTCGAACCTGCCCAGGCCTTTAGAAAGTGGCAAAAGTGATGCCGTGTGATCTCCCAGGTAGGAAGAAACAGAAATGAGACTTTTGCCAGTATCTCTTGGGACATTCATCCTGGGAGCCTTCAGCTATCATGCACAACATCTGACTACCGTGAGGTCTCCGTGGGGAAGGAAGAGAAGGAGTGGATGGGAAGATAGTGACGGGGTGGGGGTGGGCTGGGGCAAGAGGGACAGAGGCTGGCAGGGCAGGAGTCGAAGCTGCGAAAGGCAGTTATCTATTATTCTGAGCTGTTAAAATTCCATCGCTGTGCCACAATGGGAGAACAAACATCAGGGGACAAAAAGCAGTCTCCACCACGAGCTATGTGCAGCAGCTTTTACAAATGTTTAAAATTTCTTGCAATTTAGCAACACACAAATTTGGATTCCAGAAGCTGTAGGATTATCAGGCTTTACAGATATCTATATAGATATTAAATGCTAACCACTCTCGCATTTACCTTTAGGGCGGAAATTACTCTGGAAATACTTCTTTTTTTGCCCAATTCTTCCCAGACCTTTTTTCTGATGAAAAAGAATTTTTAAAATAAAGGTAATATATAAACCACATAAAACCTTCAAATGGTAAAGAACAGTACAGAATGAAGAAATCTTTGTCCTCTGTACCAACACCCCCCCCAAAACCTCAGTGTTCTTTACTCAGAAAGAACTACTGTTGGCAGTGTCTTGTGAATTCTCCAGAAATTACATTCAATGACCAGATTAACTATCTATCATTTATCTATCTACCTGTCTATCTATCATCTATCTTACCAATAGGAGAACAAGCCTGTACTAATGAACTATACATACTCCTATAAACTTTCCAATTCTTCCACATAAAAACATATTTTGGAGATTTTTCCATGTGACATAAACCTTTTTACTGATACACAAACCTGCATGCATTTATAGAATTTCAGGGGCGCCTGGGTGGCTCAGTCAGTTAAGTGTCCCACTTCGACTCAGGTCATGATTTCATGGTCTATGATTTCGAGCCCCGCATCCGGCTCTGTGCTGACAGCTCAGAGCCTGGAGCCTGCTTTGGATTCTGTGCCTCCCCCTCCCTCTGTCCCTCCCCAGCTCACACTCTGGCTCTATCTCTGTCTCTGAAAAACAAACATTAAAACAAATTTTAAATTATAAAATTTCATAAATTTTGCCACAGGTGAACACTCATGAAGCTATCACCACCATCAAGCTAGGGAACATAATCATCACCTCCAAATGTTTTCTCATGCCTCCCCCCCAACCCCGCCCTGCCCCAGCCCTTCCCCTCACACCAGGCAATCGCTGATCTGCTTGCTGTCATTAGAGATTAATTTGCAGTCTCTAGCATTTTAGGCAAATGAAATCTACACGTGAAGTGCTCTTTCTGTGCGTGTCCAACTTCTTTTACTCGGCATGTTCATTCGGGGATCCAGCCATGCTGTTGCACGTACCAATAGTGTGCCTCAGGTCTCTGCGGAGCACTGTTCTATTATATGGACGCGCCGTCAGCTGCTTGTCCCTTCCTCTCGTGATGAACATCCGGCTTGTTTCCAGTTTTTGCTTGTTACCTAAAACACTGAAATGTACATATGTGTCCAAATCTTTGTCTGGACATATGCTTTCATTCCTCTTAAATAAATAACAAGAAATAGAATGGCTAGATCATATGGTAGGTGTATTTTCATCTTTTTAAGAAACTGTCAGCCGACTTTAGCTCAGGTTATGATCTTACAGTTTGCGAGTTCGAGCCCTGCATGGGACTCTGCACTGACAGCACAGAGACTGCTCGGGATTCTCTCTCTCCTGCCCTCGCTGCCCCTCCCCCACCTGTGCGCACGCTCTCTCTCTCTCTCCTCTCTCTTAAAATAAAAACTTAAAAAAAAAACTGTCAAAATGTATTTCCAAATTGAGTGTAACGTTTACCTTCCCAATGGCAGTGAATGAGAGTTCCAGTCCTCTGTATCCTCATCAACTTCCAGACTTTTAAATATTGGACATTCTGATAAGGGTGTGCAGCTTTATTATTTTCCTAGTGACTGATTCTACGGGGTATCATTTCATGCATAAATCCGCCACTCGTATGTCTTCTTTGGTCCATTCAAATCTTTTGCCCAATTTTAAATTGGGTTATTTTTCTTATAATTGTGCTTTTGAGATTCGCCACATATTCTGGATGCTATGGTTCATCTTTTCATTATCTTAACTTTCTTAAGAGTAGAAATCATTTTTGGTGATGTGCACTTTATCAATTTTTCATTTGCCTAATCCATGGTCACAAATATTTTCTCCTCTGTTATTTCTTCTAGGAGTTTTACAGTTATCATTTTATATTACATTATATTTAGATTTATCAATTTTGAATTAATTTATATATTTTATATATAGAGAGAGATACATATCAAGGTTGACTTTTCTTTCATATGGATATATGAAGCACCATTATCTAGCACCATTGGTTGAAAAGACTATTCTGTCTCCACTGAATTGCCCCTTCCATTTGAAAATTTGAAGAAAACAAATGACCATATGTGTGTGGATCTATTTCTATTCTTCTCCATTGATCAGTTCGTTTATTGTTATGGACTGTTCTGTATTGATTGCTCTAGCTTTACAATATGCCTTGAAGTCAAATAGTATAAGTCGCCCAACTTTGTTCCTTTCCAAAGTTTTAACTGTCTACCTATTTTGTATTTGCTTATAAATTATATCATCAGCTTAGTAATTTCTACCAAAAAAAGTCCACTAGGACTGCATTGAATCTATGGAGCAATTTTAGGATAACTGACATTCTGCACTATTACTGTACATCCACTACTATCCCAATAGACAAGGCTATTGAGTCTCCTGACCCATGAACATGGTATATATCTCCATTTGTCTAGGTGTTTACTTTCTCTTAGCAATATTTTGACATTTTCAATGAACTGATTGATCCTACATGTCTTCTCAAAGATGAATCCCAAAATATTTCATATTTTTGTTAGTATTATAAGTGGTCTTTAAAAATTTTTTGTAAATAAACAATTAAAAAAATTGTAATCTCCAATTGTTTGTTGCTACTGTATGGGGATGTAACTGATTTTCTGTATATTGACCTTGTATCCTGCAAGTTTACTAAATGCACATATTAGTTCTAAACACATTTTTTGTGGATTTCCTAGGATTTTCAACACAGGCATGTCATTAGTGAATTGACAGATAATTTCACTTCTTCCTTTCAAATCAGAATACCTTTTGTATCTCTTTCGTCCTTATTGCACTGGCTAGAACCTCCTGTAGGGTACTGAATACATGTGGTTAAACACACATTCCTGTTTTGTCCTTTACCATTAAGAGGTTAGATGTAGGTTTCTCATACATACACTGTATCTAGTTGATGAAGTGCCCTTCTGAGTTTGTTGGAACACTTTATCGTGGATGGGTGGATTATTTCTATCTGTTGAGATGATCATATATTTTCTCTTAGACTCTTGATATATTTACTTTCATTGGTCAATTTAAAAATGTTAAACCAAATTTGAGTTCTTAGGAAAAACTCAAGGTCTCTGGCCCCTTTAAATGGCCCCAGGATACAGGCATTGGCATGCTATCTCCAGAAACTGAATTCCTACCTCCCCAGAGCCCCCTCACCCTCTCCTTTCCAACTCTGAACCTCAGCTCCTGGTTTTCTCCTGGTCTTCTTCACGGGCAATGTGCCTTAGACCTACTTTCCCAGCTTTTAGCTCAGCTTACCTTCCAGGACAACACCTTCCAGTATTTGCGTTCTGGCCGAACACATTAGAATTTGGGCCAGAAGCATCCACCTCAGGCTTTGTGGGACCAACTAGGTTGTCCCTCCTGCTCCAGCCTCTCAGCGGAGTGGCATACAATTTCATAAATTATTTTGTAAATGACAAATGAGATCTTTATTCAACTGTAATTTTTTAGTTCACCCTTTATAACACAGAAGAGAAAACCACAAATAAAAATAAGATATATAGTCAAGTACATATATGATTATGGATACAAATACACACATTAATATAATATAATAATTATATAATAATTATATAAATTAAGCATAAAGTAAATTAATGTAAATAAGCACATTACTCAGAAACACTGAATACCAAAAATCCAGTCTGTAGTAGAATAGAAAGGAATTTGTTTTATGTCTGTGGTTTCCTTTTTTTAAATAATGGGTGACCATATGGCAGAATAAAATGGATATCTAATAAGGTTCAATATTCCAAGTCCCTGACTAGTTGATATGATTTTTGTGCATGTGTGTGCCACTGAGGGATTAGGTCGCAGAATGTAGAAAAATTGTTTCAAATCTCAAAAAAGATTATCAAGTAAAGTGGAAGCTAAGCCAGATAGAGTAAATTACCCGTATGAAATGGCCACACAAAAGAAAGTTAGGAATTAGCAGCACAACCGATTTTTCTGAATACAAAGACTAATCACCGTGGACTGTTACCCACATCGCAAACACCGTGTTGGCAAAGTATGCTTTCAATCGGTTTTTCTGGACCTTAGGACACAGTTCTCCATGGAAACAATGTTTTAAGAATTTGCAGGCTGGTCTTTGAGACCAGTCTTCCCTCTATCTACCATGTAGTTAAAATGCTAGCTATTGACAAACAAAAGCACTAAGAAAAATACCACTGTGTTACCAGGAATTTTTAAATATCAAAATGAAAAGAAACTATGGAGTAATTTTTTTTTTAAGCGTAAACTCTGTTGGCAATTGAAAAGGAGTCGCTTTTCCCCTCACGAGGCTGAGGAGATGGATAAAGACTGAGCTGATTCTGAAGGACATTTCTGGGTTGTAAAGATCAGTGGCCGGGATGTCTGGGTGGCCCAGTCGGTTGAGCGTCAGGCTTCAGCTCAAGTCATGATCTCACAGTCTGTGAGCCCGAGCCCCACGTCGGGCTCTGTGCTGACAGCTCAGAGCCTGGAGCCTGCTTCGGATCCTGTGTCTCCCTCTCTCTCCGCCCCTCCCCTGCTTGTGTTCTGTCTCTCTCTTAAAAAATAAATAAACATTGGGGCGCCTGGGTGGCTCAGTCCGTTGAGCGACCGACTTTGGCTCAGGTTATGATCTCGCGGTCCGTGAGTTCAAACCCCACGTCCGGCTCTGTGCTGACAGCTCAGAGTCTGGAGCCTGCTTCTGCTTCTGTGTCTCCCTCTCTCTCTGACCCTCCCCCGTTCATGCTCTCTCTCTGTCTCAAAAACTCTCTGTCTTAAAAACTCAAAATTAAAAAAAAAAATAAACATTAAAAAAAAGATCAGTGGCACTATTTATTGTCATATCATTGCTTGTGAAAACACATGGATTTTTTTTTAACACAGTTGCTATTTTTTCGCTCTTCGTCTCTAAGTTAAGGCTTTTCCACCCCTTACCTTAGAAAGGGAGTGGGGAAAGGGTGGCGATAGACGCTCTCTTGTCTGACAGGGTGGAATAAGTCAAGGTAAAAAGAACAGTTAGAGGAAGGAGTGTCTTACAAAAAGAATTGGCAGAGTTGAGGCAGTAAAAGGAGGGGGATGTGATCTTCCGAAGGGAGGAGGAAGAAGAGGAGAGGAAGAAGGAAGGGTGTGACTGAACAGGTGTCCATGGACGTTGCCAGAGGGAGCCGGGTTGGGGCCGTGAGGAGCCTTCAGAGAGGGCCCCCCAGTGGGGTGTGCGAAGATCACGTGCTTATATTCTAAAGCCAGAAGGCCTGGGGCTATATGTATATTTACCTTTTTAAAACTCTATCCACCAAACAATAATTGCATGTAACCACTTGTTTTCAAGGACCAAACGTGAGCAAGGAAATGGGCAAACCTTCAAAAGATCAAGCACTTAATGAATCACAGGATAAATATTTATGCAGATTTTAGGACCCTACTGTTGGCTTCGAGTTTCATGTGCTTTGATATTAAGGTGCTATCCAAAACAGGATTCACGCTGCCAGCCGTGGATTGAGGGCAAGCGAAAGGGCACTATTGAGAATCCTTCCAGCCAGCATTTCTTTCATCCCCACCAAGCTAGGGACACGGGTGGTCCAAGACAGAGTCCCGCCCTCGAGGAGCTCAGGGCAGCATGCAGCACATACACTCTTAGTTGCCATGCAAAGTGATAAGCGGCATTTAAAAGAGATAATGCACCCAGTGCCGGGGGGGGGGGGGGGGACGGTGGGGAGAGCAGATGGGTTGACAAAGCAAAAGATTCCAGGAAACCTCCTCCAAGATCATTGAGACTCCGACTTGGCCCAGAAGGACCTCCTCTTAGCAATCTGCTGGAGGTCATTATGTTTGCAGCTGCTGTCTCTTGCATTTTCGTCCTCCCTTCCCCCGTGTCTCCTTCAGCCACCCGAGTCTCGGCAAGTGGCAGGGGAAGGGGGAGAAATATGTTTCATCAGTGGAGCCATTTTACATCACAGGACGCTACATCTGCCGATGCTGATAGAGCATCCTCAGTAAAAATAGCTTCAGCTAAAAATACCAAGTCAGCTACAGTGACCCCCAAGCGATTCTGTATCCGTGCTTGTCTCAAAGGCTGAGACCAAGCACCGCAGAAAGAATCCACAGCCTCCGATTGTGAACACCAGCTCCATCCTTCCACAAAACAGGTACCCAATAATAAGTATTGTCAGCTGCGGTGAAACAAAAATCACTATTCAGAGATTCTTAGCACAGGAGGCTATAAAGTAAGGCCACTGATTTGGGTTTAACACCCAAGCATCCACAATTTAAAATGAATGAAATTCAATTCGAATTAGTGAAAATGAAACGAATGAAGTTATCTCTTTTGGGAAGAGGCATCAAGTGTGGTTTGCGGGGGGGGGGGGGGGGGGGGGAGGGGGAGGGCAAAGATAATAAAAACAGCTCTACTGGTTGTGTTCAAGCAAGACGAGGAACAACAGGCTAATTAAGGTGCTGGTCTCCACTGCCTGGAAGCCGACCTTCCTGGTAAAGAAGCAGAGAAGGGAGGCTGAGAGTTCCTTACACCTCAAATAGATTAAAAAAAAAAAAAGAGGGGCCTCTTCCTTTAGATGGTTCTAGAACTAAGCAAATGAGTGAAGAGAATCGGATTGGGACCACATCCACTGGAGAGATCTTCATCACTGCTATCTGCCATGGAAATGATCATTTTGGGAAAAAGGCACCTGATCAACAACTCTATTCCTAAAGCTTCCTCCTTTTTTACACACTTAGGAAGCATTAATTGAGCAGCTACCATGTCCTGGGATGTTTGGGGATGTTTTCCTATACTTTGGGGCAAAATCCCTGAACTTGAGTTCCTCTCTGCATACTTCTAGGTTAATTAGAATTTTCAGGATATGGCGCATTCAAAGTAACATATAGAAGTAAAGTGGATAATGGGGCGCCTGGGTGGCGCAGTCGGTTAAGCGTCCGACTTCAGCCAGGTCACGATCTCACGGTCCGTGAGTTTGAGCCCCGCGTCAGGCTCTGGGCTGATGGCTCAGAGCCTGGAGCCTGTTTCCGATTCTGTGTCTCCCTCTCTCTCTGCCCCTCCCCCGTTCATGCTCTGTCTCTCTCTGTCCCAAAAATAAATAAACGTTGAAAAAAAAATTAAAAAAAAAAAAAGAAAGAAAGTGGATACTGAAAATAAACTGAGGGTTGATGGGGGTGGGGGGGAGGGGAATGTGGGTGATGGGCATTGAGGAGGGCACCTGTTGGGATGAGCACTGGGTGTTATATGCAAACCAATTTGACAATACATTTCATATTAAAAAAAAAAAAGGGAAAGGGGCACCTGGGTAGCTCAGTTGGTTAAGCGTCTAACTTCAGTTCAGGTCTGATCTCACAGTTTGTGAGTTTGAGCCCCGCGTCAGGCTCTGTGCTGACAGCTCAGAGCCTGGAGCCTGCTTCAGATTCTGTGTCTCCCTCTCTCTCTGCCCCTCCCCTGCCCATGCTCTGTCTTCTCTGTCTCTCAAAAATAAATAAAATGTTAAAAAAATTTTTTTAAAAAGGAAAAACAAAAGAAGTGGGTAGTGAGGTTATAAGTATAGATGCCATTACAATTTGTTTTCATTAAAATTCATGTATTGATCTCATCGATGACCCTTTTAACAAGTGAAAGGGATGCTTTAAACTTAAAAAGAATTTACTAATAAAATAGTATTTTGTCAATTGTGTCTATTGGAGTTCCGCCACTGTCCGATACCCGAGAGGAATCCCTTCCAACAGCCCACAGCCATGGTCATCTGTCTTGTCTCTCCAGTGACAACATAGCCCGCTCCGTTTTCAAAAGTTCGACTCGAAATTTTTCTTCTTACCTTTGCTACCTCACCTTTGGGTTTTTTGCTGACCTTCCCAGGAAATCTCATATAGGCATCTGTTTTTGGTTTTGTTTTCACATTTGTTATTACAGAAATGCGAAATGAGCGACCCCAAAACTTCCAGGCTTAAAACAAAAGCAGTTTCTTATAATTTCATGATTCTGCAGGTTACCTGGTGGGTTTCCTGCTGGTCATACCTGGAGCTGTTTGTGTGTCTGCATTCCGTTGGCTGACGGGCTGGGGGCACCAGCCAGGTGTCTTGGCTCTCCTCCCTATGATCTGTCCACACTGCTGGCTCCGGCTGCTTCACAGCACGTCGATCTCCGTGTAGTTGGGCATTTCACATGGCAGCTGGCTCCTGAGAGAGAGGGAGCGAGCTGAGGCTGCCAATCTCTTAAATCCTGGGCTCAGAAGACCCAGAATGTCATTTCTGTTGCATTCCGACATGGACAGAAATGAAAACAAGTGAAATAAGGTGCAAGGTCAGTCCAGATTCAAGGCGAGAGGAAATAGATCATACTTCAATGGGAGGAGCAGCGAGTGTAGGCATCCAAGGAGAGAATATTGGTGACCATATATGCATACAACCAACCAGGTCATAAAAGGCTGTTAATAAGGCTTTTTCCCCCCATGTAGGTTCTAATGGCTAGGAGAAGTTTATGGCTATGGTCCTCCAATGTGTTGTCATCCCACAGGTGAACAAACCATTCTTCTAAGACCTTTAAAATCAGATAGGGTCTTTTCCTCGTTGCTAATGTAAGGGAGGCAAAACTTAACCTCTCCCCTTCTGGGATCTGCAGACATAAGACAGATGAACAGGAGAAAAGCGTATGCATTTATTTTTACATGTACATGGAAGCCTCCACCCACAGACAAAAACCCAAATACTCAAAGAAGTGGCGAAATGTAAATTATTTTATACCAAGCTGAACAAAGGCAGGCAATTATGAAAAAGTAATTAAGTCACCTGGGGAAGCCAAAGGAAGAGGAGAATTTATTTCACAAGATCTGTGTGTACAGAATCTTCCCGGCCTCCTCTCTGGTGATAAGAATGTTTCTTTCCTCCTGATACCGAGAGGACATTTTAATCTCTTGCTTCCCAGAAGAAAGGGGGAGGTCAGGGCAACGTTGTTGCTCCTGCTGTTTTTCGGGTGCCTTCAGCTCCAAATAATCCTTATGCCGAAGTGGCATACGTAGGGGTGACATCTTCTGCTCCCCTTCAGCACTGTAACTTCTACTTGATACCCATTTCCAAATCAGATCAGTTTCAACTGTGCGGAAAATTTGTTGGGCACACGGCCCCTCTCCAGGATGATTGGCACATGCCCCGGAGTTACCCAGCAATCAATTTGTTTTTGCAGGTTGGTCACGAGCTGAGGTGGTAAAGGGAGCTGAATTCAGCTCCTGTTCCCCTCACTGAGCCCCATAGCCCTGTGTGGGACGGAATCTTCTTGCAGAAATTCGCAGCTACTCCATCTGCTGTGGACACGGCACCCCTGACCTACACAGTGTGCACGTCCGAAGACGCCTGGGCATCTGTTGCTTGTCATCAGGCCTTCTCAGCAAGCCCTGGAGGCTTGCTCCTTTTACCATGCTGAAATGCTGCACGACCTACTAGCCTTTTTTTCTTACACCTGCCAAGCCCTCCCCTCCTTTTTTAAAAATTTCAATTGGGTAGTTTATTCTTCCTAATCGTTTGCTAAATGTTATCAACGGATTAGAGTAATTCTTTCCACGTGTTCTTTTTGTGATACTGAATTGTTCCTATGGGCCCGTGAGTAATGTCTTCTGCACATGATTTTCTTCCATGTTTTCTATTGTTTCTACTTCTATTCTGCATTAAAAAAATTTTTTTTAATGTTTTATTCATTTTTGAGAAAGAGAGAGACAGAGCGCAAGTGGCGGGGTGGGGCAGAGGGAGAGGGAGACACAGGATCCAAAGCAGGCTCCAGGCTCTGAGCTGTCAGCACAGAGCCCGATGGGGGGCTCGAACCCGCCAACTGTGAGATCATGACCTGAGCGAAGTCAGTGGCTTAACTGACTGAGCCACCCAGGCGCCCCTATTTCTATTCTGCATTTATTGGAGATAATGGAATAAAGAACGTTCACAAAAGTACCTACATACTAAATGAGAATATAATAAACACATTAGACTAATGGCTAATGTCAGGGGCAAAACTGTATTCAGACTAAAATGAGGACAGGTAACTGTTACTGCCCTCTGCTGGTGGTGGCCAGGGTTCATGTTTTTGCTCTAAAAATAGTTTTGCTGCTATTCCTGACAACTTGCAAGTTACAAGTTTGTAAGTATCAGAGTTTCCCCAAAGTAACTACAAAGAACAGTCAGTCTTTAGGAGACACCTTGCAGTATGAGTCACTGTTTTATAAGCGCTGATTGTCTGCTTTTGGAGTGCTTAAGTATGCACGCTTGCAGTCAATTTTTAAAGTAATTGGGTTTTTGTAAAAATAACTCATAAAATGAGTTGAATGAGCCCTGAAAACCTTAGTTAGCACAGTTAAACTGTCCGAGTCAAATGATGATCTATCCTTTTTGTGTGTGAGAGAGAAAAAAAGAGTCCATAGCGTTTACAGCAAATAATTTTTGGATTAACTTTCCATGCAGAGATGCTTTCCCTGATTTTATTTGCTTCTTTTGATGCTGCAAGCTAAGTTCATTCTCTCGCCTCATTTTGAGTATAAGTCAGCCTGTATTCACTCTAAAAGAGCCTCTCCACATATTTCTGGACTAACAATGATGGTCATGAGTGCATCTCCCATGGGAGATATTGCCTTTTCTTCCTTGGGTCCCCATTGAGCCCAGAACTTATGTCAGCCGTAGTGTGTAAGTCCCCTTAGGGACTATCCTGGCCGCCTCATCTTGCTCACGGAGAGACTTCACGAAGGTCTGTCTGAATCACCGCAGCCCCTACCTGAGTGCCTTAATGTACGCTTAATATATCGTCACCGGAGAAAACAAGCATTTCTAACTATTCCTCACAGCTTTGTGCATCACCACTTGCACCTCGGTTTTCTGGCTCTGTTTCAGGTCTCTTCCAGGCTCTCCAGCAGCTCTGGAGAAGTGGAGGAAGTCAATTTGTGTAATTTGATGATGATTGCTATTTTTAACTTGATCAGCGTGGCTTCATAAATGAGGGCGGCCAGTGGCTGCTCCTTCTAATTGTACTCCCACTGAAATGGCATATTTAAAGGCTTGTATAGAAATAGCATCTCCTACGTTTTGAGCAAGAAGCCAGTGAGACAGCCAGGTGTGGGGCACCGCGCGCCAGGACTGATCTCTCTGTCCCTTCCTGCAATGTGGCTTCGGAGGTGCCCCCACAAGTGGGCTCCATTTCCTTGCTTTCCGAGGGAGCAGTGTGGGTGGGATGACCTCTCAGCTTTCTGCCAGGTCTCCTGGTCTCCGATTCTACTGAGGTTTTACCATATGGAAGAGGCGGGACTTGAGTCTCTGTCTGTCTTCAGACTCCTACTCCAAGGATCTTTCCGCTGCACCAATTAGTTTCTCCTCTTATGTGCTTTATAGAGTCTATCCAATTAGAAACAAATTAGCTTTGAAAGCTTCGTTCTAGCATGCTGACTTAAAGGTATTTTCTACCAGGATTCCACTTCTCGTTTTCTTGATGTTTGACAGCCCTTAGTAATTGTTCCTTTTTCCGTCTTAAGTTTCTCCCCTTTCTGCAGTACTCTGCTTTTCCTCTGATTTAATTGCATTCTGCTTCTGCTATCTTTCCCAAGCACTAAATTTCCCTTGAATCAAAAGCTTCTGAATATTTTCCACAAACGTCATGAATATTTTGCTACGTCATGAATATTTTGTCATCGGAATCACTGGTGGAAATATAACATGATTACAGAATAAGTGAAATGAAGCTGTCTGAAATAGTTTCCTCATGTTACTCCCCCATGAAAAGCCTACATTCCTTCTTTCCCCCAACTCCTCTTCCTTTGTTTGAACTTAGCCGTGCTAAGGCCCAGTGGTCAAGAAGAGATGTCTGCATTCAGGAGATGCTGGTGGTTGAGAAAGGCTGGGAAGAGAGTGCAACGTGAAATTATGGCAATAACCAGACGAGGCTTTTACAACAGGGCTTGCATCAAAACTGAAGTGTAGGTGCCTGTATGAAGTCAACATGAGGATGTCCAGGAGGCAGTGGTTCTGAGGGTAGGGAATTCTACAGAGAGGTCTTGGCAAGAATGATGAATGTAAGGATGGTAACTGCTGCCGTGGAATCTCACTGGAAGGCTAGGAAAAAAGGGAAAAACAAGGATTGAGGACAGAACCCTAAAGAACTCTGATTCTTGTGGGATGGACAGAGTATGAGACGCCCACAATAGAAGCCTGAGTAGGAGAGTACAAGGAGATAACTGTACTTAACATTCATTCATTCCCTCAACCATACAATGCACTATTTTGAGACCTGGGAATCCAGCAAGGATAAGAGAAACAAGCTTATTTTCCTCAAGTTTGAATCTAGAGGAGTGGCGGCCATTAAACACATAATTGCCCATTTACTTAATTACTCTCTGGATAAGTACTTTTAAAGGGACATGGAGTTTGCATGAGAGAAGATGGCAGGGCAACTGGACCCATTCCAGGGGATTTGGGAAGGTCTTCTTGAAGAAGTGAAGTTTGATCTGACCTCTGAAGGCTGAGTGGGTGTTAGCTAGGGGACAGTGAGTTCACCTCAGGCAGACAAAACTGTGTGTGGACAGGAGAATCAAGCAAAGGATGGAAAGACACACAGACTTGAAGGACAGAGATTTGGAGGGAGAGTGCCTTGAGAAAAGCCTGGTGACTTAGGTAGAGCACACAGGCTGGAGACTGTTCTCTTTATCTTACGGGAAGTAGGATGCCTTCCCCCTGCCCCCCACCAGGTCTACAATAACTTTATTTTTTTTTTAATTTTTAATTATATTTTTAAGTTTATTTATTTATTTTTGAGAGAGAAGAAGAGCACACGAGCAGGGGAGGGGCAGAGAGAGAGGGGGAGAGAGAGAGAGAGAGAGAGAGAGAGAGAGAGAATGAGAATGAGTGGGGGAGGGGAAGAGAGAGGAGAGAGAGAATTCCAAGCAGGCTCCGCACTGCCAGCACAGAGCCCGACATGGGACTCAATCTCACAAACTGTGAGATCATGACCTGAGCCAAAATCAAGAGTCAGACACCCAACCGACTGAGCCAACCAGGCGCCCCAACAGTAACTTTATTTTAACAGAGAAACCAGGCTGCAATAATCTACCTGGTTGGAGTAGATGGTGGTTATCTTTCCAAAGGGTGAAGCCTGAGCCCAGCTCACAGCACACAAAGGTTGAAACCAAAGCCCAGATAGCCTCTTTCCTGGTTCTGCCCTGCATCACCTGCTCATGGTGTGAGATGAGAGGCTTCACGACCGCTGAATGAAGTCAGGGGTCCATCGGGGCAGAGGCAACCTCCCGATAGGAGACGAACAATCAGTGAAGAGGATGCTGAAAAACAAGTGCAGCGACCTACTCTCTGCTATTCCCTGATGAGGAAGCTGAGGGTGTGGGGTGAGCCGTAAATTATGTTCTTCATTCTTCAAATAAGTTTACCCTATACGATGGGGTTGCTGGTCAACCAAGCCGTAGAATAGGGTGGAAATCTAGGCTAGTTCTAGATCTTGGTACCTAAGGAAAGGAATAGTAGTGATAAAGGGGACGAGAAGAACATGAAAATGTTTGAAAGTATTAAAAAGAAGAGCATTTTTTTTTCTTAAATAAGACAGGAAACAGCATCTTTTCCTTGCTGCAGACTTGCTGGTTTTCATGAAAACCATTTCTGGAACAAGGTCTGTTGCTAAGCTCACTCAATCATGGGAGGACACACACAGGGCTGACTGCTCGTGTTAGAATGAGACTTTCCCACTATGCCTCCTGTAGGTGCTATTCTCATGCTGGATCCACAGAGGTGCCCCCAACACCATAAGGTGCTCCAGTTAAAGCTTCTGAAATATTGGAATGGCATGATTGGCAGCTTTGGGGGGCAACTATGTCTTTCTTGTATAGGTACACTCTTAGAACAGCTAAAAGATGAGCAGGAGTTTGGTTTTGAGCCACAAAGTTTCAGACACCAGCCACAGATGCCTCTGCCCTATTTCACTACACGTTCTTTTCTGAGAAACACATTCAATGGTTGAGTGTTAAGCACTATGGTTGAAAGAAATGACCAGCTCACCACCATCCACCCTCCTTCTTCTTCCGTGTGAATCTCACAATAGCAGAGGCTGTAGACAAGAAGGTGGTCTCTGTTTCCTCTCACCAAGGAAACTCATGACCTAGTGAATGGTGTAGACAAGGTAGTCCATGTTGCCCGAGGCGACCCCTGCCACAGAGTTGCGGCCATCCTTTGTCACGTAGATGGAGAACTCCTTGGTCAGCCTCTCCACCTGTTCAGGCTTTAGTCTTGTGAAACAAAACATGCCATCTGGTCAGTGATGTGCTACCCATTGTGGGAGGAGCCCTCTTTCTTGTGGTTGGAGACCAGCATGCTAATGATGTGGTCAGCCATGCCTTTACTTCCTGCAACCATTGTTTCTGCAGGTCAGGGCTGGTCAGGATGGTTGAGGCAATCTGGGCCCCATCAATTGGAGGGTTGGACCACATGGGACGGATCGAGATCTTCAGGCGTGACTCCACCCTTTTGACTTCATCAACATCTTTGCCCACCACAGTGAAGGCTCCCACATGCTCACCATATAAGCCCATGTTCTTGGCATAGGATTGGCAGAGACAAACGCGAATGCCCTGTTTGATGAAGTGGCATACAGCCAGGCATCCTTGTTACCATGACTACTGGCAAAGCCTTGGTAGGCCATGTCAAAGAATGCAAAGAGGTTGGTCTTCTTCACCAATGTTGCTATTTCCTTCCACTGCTCACTCCCCCATTCCCGTGGGATTGTGGGCACATGCATGGGGGAGAAGAACACTTTGCTGTGGCATTTTTGAATGTCTTCTAGAGCGCCTGTGAAGTCAGAGCCACATGTCTTGGGGTCATAGTATCGATAACCATGTAGTTGCAGGCCAGTATCCCTGAAGATGGGTATGTGATTTCCCTAGGATGGTTCAGGCAGAAAGACATCTTGGGTGAACTTAAAATAATCTTTGTAGGAAACCGGCTCCAATCCTCAAGGCCCCCAGTTCCAGAAACGGTCTGCATGGTGACATAGCAGCTACTTTTCAACACTTTGCTGTTCTCACCCAGGGCTAGGTCTGCAGATGCCTCAACAAAATTCAGCAAGGATTGCAATGGGTGGGTATTTGCTGTCCAAATTTTTTTTGCAGCAATCTGGGCCTCTGCTTTCTGGACATGAGAGAGCACATAAGGCTCCATTATCATCCCAGTGGGGCACCAACTCCCAGATTCATCTTTAAAAAATTTTTTTTAATGTTTTATTTTATTTTTGAGAGAGAGAGAGAGAGAGAGAGAGAGAGAGAGAGAGAGAGAGAGAATGAACAGGGGAGAGGCAGAGAGAGAGGGAGACACAGAATCCAAAGCAGGCTCCAGGCTCTGAGCTGTCAGCACAGACCCTGACGTGGGGCTCGAACCCATGAACTGCTAGATCGACCTGACCCGGAGCTGGATGCTTAACTGACCGAGCCACCCAGGCACCCCCCAGATTCATCTTTTTGTTCTTGGTGTCTCTCATAAGAGCTTCTGTGACTCCCAGCGTGGGATCTGGGGCCCGCATCTCCACATGGGTCCATCAGGAGCTGGCTCTGGCAGAAGCCATGGCAGTGAGGCTGGGTGGAAGGTAGCAGTGACCGTGGACAGGCCGTGGCTGGAGTGCAGCATGGCCATGGTGGAGGCGAGAAGGCAGTGGGAAGATGCAGGACAGAGCAGAGGGCCACAGGTGGATGTCTTTAAGCAGGAGAATAATGCAATCGTATTCTGACTTTAAAAGGCCAGTGTGACTGTGGTGTTTCTTATACCTCTTTATGAACACCGCCAGTTCCCTGTCATGTGCTACGATTATGTGCTGAATAAATACCTGATAATGATAAACAAGCTAAGAAACAGCGGGCCCCAAACTGGCCTGGGCACACACCATTCTTATACCTCGTCTTTGCCCCCAACAGCCTTGACATTCTCTAAGCTCTCTTCTTTCTTCTTCAGCCAATATTGGTTGAAGGGAATTGCATTTGTAGAAATATCCTTAGTTTTATGCACTTTGTTGAAATAAACTATTTCTTTCTGCTTACCTTCTGCATAGAAACCGAGTACAATCAGTGATCAATTTCCTTCCTTTATTCCACATTTATTTACTGAGCACCTACTAGGTTCCAGGCACTACTAGATTTGGCTTTAGAAGGAGCCAAAATCGCCACCACCTCCACCGACAAAAAAAAAAAAAAAAAAATCACTTCAATACAAAGAAATAATTACATCCTACCAAAATTCATATGTAGTAGTTATTTTGGGGGTACTCTCAAAGTATGTTCCAATAAGAAATAAATTACACATGACAGTTAAGTTTTTAAACCAGTCCAGAAAATCTTATATAACTCCACTGTAGTAACAAAAGAGTTCGCTCAGGTCCCTTCTGCGGGTGTGTGTGAGTGTGTGTGTGTGTGTGTGTGTGTGTGTGTGTGTGTGTGTGTCTGTCTGTCTGTCTTGATGATAAAGATGCTTCTTTTCTACATACAGATTTCTAGCTAAAATTTTGCAACAGATGAGGTTTATCTCTGGTTTCCTTTCATGTCCTTTCTATACTGTCACAGTGGTGTCCTCTCTCTAGACCCCCAGGCCTCCCGCCTTCTCCTGCAGCCTGGCCTCAGACCCATTCCCCGGCCCACGCACAGCCCTGTACGCAGAACCACCCCACTCCCTAGAGATGCCCTGTCTGTTTGGACAGACGCACTCGTGTCACCTGGCGTGGAAACCAAATAACTGGCTGGGTGGGGGCGGGCTCAGAGGAAAGGAGGCACAGAGGACGGAGGAATTTATAGTCTGCAGGGAAGACGGACATCAAACGATTACCTAATTATAGTTGGGGTGAGTACAAGAAGTTCAGGGTACTATGAGAGCATATAATACAATGAGCCACCAAACCTGGGATTAGGAAACCCTCACTGAGAAAACAGCATTTAAGGTGACTCGTGAAGCATGAAATAGAGGTCTTTATGTAACACAGAAAATTCCTATTCTTTCATGTGAAGTCCTCTTTTGTTCTCACCTAAATCCCTGGTTCTCCTATAAATGTCCTGGGCTCCAAAAGCACCGCGCTTATCAGATCAACCCAGGACGAGTAGACTGACAAGGGGTCAGCTACCTGGTTGGGGAACCCCCGCATGAGCGTCCTTGGCCCATGCTTTTCTGACCAAGAGTCAGATTGTGTCAACCAGGGGCTCTAAGTTGTGTGTGTTAAGAAAACAGGCTTAGGGGTTGGGCCACACTGGGTTCAAATCGTGTACAGCTAAGGAGCTGTACTACTTTGGACGCATCACTGAACCTCTTCAATCTCCAATTTCCTAGCACAGGGAGAAAACACGCCTGCCTTTTATTGCTGTACCAATAGGATGATTTGACAGCAATAAGCAGAAACCCCCGCTTAAACCAGCTTAGACAGTCAGGAGATCTATTATCTCATAGCAGGGACCGTGTATCAGGACCCTGGTTGCATTTCTCTGTGATTCTCTTGGTTCATCCCCCCCTCCTTCTGTAAGCTTTAACCTCAGGCAAGTAGCAAGATTCCAGAAATTAGACTAAAGTTCATCATGGCCTAGAGAAAGAAAAGAACCTTCTTTCCATGGCTCCTCGTAGGAGTGAGGATACACTGCCAGGACCTCTGGCATACTTCCCCCTCAAGGTCTGTTGGCCACAATTTGGTCACATGCTCATTCCTAGAAGAGAAACCGTCAAAAGGAATGGAAGCATCCTCAGACAAATCAGAGCCAGCCTTGCGCTGAGCACGGAGTGAATTCTCCTGGGGCACATGGCTGGGTGAGGGGTGGAAAGAAGAAAGGCATCATGGATTCCGGGAGCGTCTGCTGTAGAATGTGGGAAGCGTTCCACGAGAGTCGCACAGGAAGCCCTATTACTGTGCTTGACTTACATAGTTAGTCGGCATTAACTTGGTGAAAGGGCAATGGGGGGAGCTTCTGTAGTCCAACAGAAGCCACAGTAACCGGGGCATCCACCTCAACTCAATAGCCTTTGCTGTAACAACCCCTTCCCCAACAACATCCGCTCTACAACAATAGGCCCGGCAGTTGACAGGTACCTGGGGGCAGGAGGGAGTGTGACACTTAGAAAGCCCTCTGTAAAACCCTGTAGTATGTGGAGGGTCCAAAGTCATAAACTGACAGCTGTCCATCCCTAAAGATGCCTGGCTTTCCTCCAGAATCTCATAGACCCTACGCTTCAGAAACCAGAAGTCCACTTGGGCCACTTGGGCCCTGCGAGCTTTCTGTTTCCATCTTCCTTCTGCAAACATCCCCACCGTGCCCCCACAGACCCCAGGCCACCCTCAACACCTCATCCTGGACACTGGATCCCAACGAGAGCTCTGCTAACTTATCCACTGGGACAGTGGGAATGCCCTTCCAGCTTAGAAATGCAAGCTTCAGACTTTTTCAGAGCCTTCTACCAGGCAAATCCAGGAAAAAACCTGACAGGAGAAAGCCTGATGGTGATGGTTGGCAAGGGGGTGGGGTTGGTGTTAGTTTAGAACTAAATTCTTCTAAATGCAGTCAGCATGACCTCAAATAGCTGCCTCCTTGGGTACTGCCTGATACTCTCTCTTTTTTGTTGTTTTTCCTTTTCTTTTTCTTTTTTTAAAGTTTATTTGCTTTGAGAGAGAGAGAGAGAGAGAGAGAGAGAGAGAGTGTGTGTGAGAGAGAGAGAGAGAGCAGGGGAGGGGCAGAGAGAGGGGGACAGAGGATCCAAAGTGGGCTTGTCACTGACAGCACAGAGTCCAACGTGGGGCTCGAACTCACGAACTGTGAGATCATGACCTGAGCCGAAACTAAGAGTCAGACGCTTAACCAACTGAGCCACCCAGGCGCCCCTTGTTTGTTTTTCCAACCCATCTGGCACCTTACCTTAGTTTCTACTTGTTCTCTGACCCCTGGGGTTGCTGACCCAGCGTAGACTGTTTGTTTTGGCTCTGACCTTGCTTTCCTCTGCGGACTTGACCTTCAGTATTTACCTGTCTACACACGGCAAAGCAACCACCAGCAAGAGATGCCTCATTCCTCGGCCGCATCCAGACCCATACACCGAAGCCAGTCCCACGTGCCCCAGGAAGCCAACGACAGAAGAAACTTAGGTGACGAAGTCCCATCTCGCCTTCCCCCTCTCCTCCCTGGGGACGCTCTGCTCCTTCCGGGCTCTGCAGATGTAGGGGGAAGGGGATCCGACTGAATTGATTCCATCACGTGTGAACGAGCAATACCCGTTTCACGTTTACGCTTCTATTTTAGATGTATTTCTGGCTTTTAGAAGTAAACAAAGGCAGCAACGCAAAGCGAAGTATTCCGTATTTGGAGTATAGGAAGTCTCAAGCTGGAATGTGTCGCTCCTTCCTGGGAAGGGAAATCTCCCCATGGCTCTCCTCAGCTGCTCTTATTTTCACCTCTTTTCTTACTCCTGACGTCACAGATCCCATAAATGTCTCAGTTTTGCAAATGACTTCTACGGTTGTCACGGTGGGTACACAGATAAGGGAAAATACGCCTACGCTTTTTTGTGTGACTTGGCATATGGAGCGATTTGCTTCCAATTCTGACTTGAAGGGTCGCTCTGATTAGTACCTTTGTGTTTTCGGCCTCACTTAATAGAAGGGCTCCACAGAATGAAAGACAAGACAGGGAATAAATCAGACTTAAGAAAGGAATAAGTTAGGTTTTAAAGTGTAAAATAAGCACTTGAATTATGTCTCGAATTTGAGCACAGCAGCACCCCTCTTGCCTGTGAAGGATGTATTCCAAGACCCCCAGTGGATGTCTGCGACCACAGCCAGTACCAAGCCCTATATATACTATGTTTTATCCTATACACCGTACCTACGATAAAGTTTAACTTATAAATGAGGCATAGTGAGAGATTAACAACAGCAACTGATAACGAAGAAGAACAATTATATAATATTGACACGATACGATTATTACAATATACTAAAAGTTACACGAATGTGGTGTCTCCCCCTCAAGATATGTTATTGCGCTGCACCCACCCTTCTTCTTGCAACGATGTGAGATGATAAAATGACTGTGTAATGATGGGACGTGAGTGGTGTAGGCATTGTGATGTAGCATTAAGCTCTCTTGACCTTCTGATCAGAAGGAGGCTCATCTGCTTCCTGTCCTTGGTTGACCAAGTATAACTGAAACCATGGAAAATGGTCTTTGACCCCAGTTCCTGGCACTTCCTGGATGACAGGAGTGCGTTTGGTTCAACTGAGGAGACTCTGGGTGGCTCCTGGATAGCTTCAGGAAGTAGGCAGGTTACTAGGAAGATCACACCATGATTAGAAGCTTGGAACTTTCATCTCCACTCCACATTCTCAAGGAGGGGGTGGGGGCAGGGCCAGAAAACAAGTTAATGATTAATTATATCTACAGGATGAAGCCTCCATAAAAATCCCTGAAGTGTTCCAGAGCTGCTGAGTTAATAAACACACCAATGTGCTGGGAGGGTGGCACACCCTAACCCCATGGGGAAGGAAGGTCCTGTGCTTGGGACCCTTCTGGACCATCCTATGTATCTCTTCATTTGGCCATTCATTTATTTGTATCCTTTATCATATTATTTACTATATAATAAACTGATAAATGTATGTAAGTGTTTCCCTGGGTTCTGTGAGACACAATAGCAAATTATTGAACCTGAGGAGGGGGGGTCACTGAAACCCCTGATTCGTTGTGCCCAAGCCAGAAAGAAGTGTGGATGACTTGGGGACACACTACTCAAAATAGGCATCTGGGTTAGTCTCATGAAACTAAGCCCCTAACCTGTGGGGTCTTCTGCTAACCCCAAGTAGACAGTATGAATTGTAGGACACCCAGCTGGTGTCAGAGGACTGACTGGTCGGTATGAGAAAAAACCCACACAACCGGTGTCAGAGGAGTTGTGAGCATAGAGCACAGGAATAGGGTTTTCTCTTTCGTTTAGCAACTAACGGTTTCAGGGCCATTACCAGGCGATGCCTGGTTGTACACATGAACCACATGTCGCTCCCTGAGTCAGAGGTACACACAAAACTGTGTGATTTTAGAGACTCTAAAGCTACAAAAATATCTTTAATTAACCATTTACCTGTACTTCTCATCAAACCTTTACTTGAATGCCAGAACAGGAAGCCTCTGAAATGATCTACACAAATCCTTCTTTCAATAACTGCCAACTCTGGGTAGTAGTAGGAATAACTCCAGATGTTTTTATAAAGCTGATTAATTAGCAGTCTGAATAAACTTACAGAACTTCCTACAATTTATAAGGTCTGTGTAACTCTCGTAATGCAAATGGATATGATGATACCATGGAAGCCAACGGAAGAAACAGACCTGCTTTGGCATCTGATTTAGTGTCCAAATGCAAGGACACTGGAACATGACTATACTAGAGAAAATTTCCATGAGCCAATGAACCATTTTCCAATAACTGCTCAGGACTAATGATAGTTGTACAGGAGGCGGGAGGTTTACACCAAGTCCAGACTGACACCAATAGGCAAGTTTGTTTCAACTGGATGGGCTTAAATTGGAGAATAAGCACATTCTTGGTGTGGGATGTTTATCTTCCTTCCTAAAGTGATACTAATTTTGTTATCTCAAAAAAAAAATAGACAATTTCTGGAACGTTCATCTATTCACCATGCCAAAGCCAGGAAATATGTCTATTGACATTCAAAATAAGAAACATATTTGTAGCTAGGAAAAAAAAAATAGGAAAAAATAGTTTCCAGAATTCAATACCTTTCAACCATTTATAGATTCTCTGTTTAATTTGAAACACTGACAATAGTCAAAGGGCATAGCAACTCTTTATTTTCTGTTTGGGAAGCACAGACTGAAGAAAGGAGCCAAAAGGCTGAGAAATTTGAAACTACTCTAAAACTGCCTTCATGTTTCCTAATTAAAGAGTAGGTTACTCTGATTCAGAAATGGGCCTGAATCAGTGAATGTTTTATAAGAAATGTAATTTATGGCCACCCTTGACAGGGATAAGAGAATTAAATTAAAAGCCTGACAGAATTAATTTTTTTTTTCCATAAAATAAAGACTCATCATTTGGAGTTCATTCATTATCTGCATATAAAGGCTACCACTAGGTTCATTTCCATTTTTTTTTTTTTCCTTACAAAATGCCATTCACTTTAGCGCTTAATAGACTAAACACGTCCCTTCTTGGATTATCACTGGCAATGTAGTCTGTCTGGAAGGACACCAAATTCCAGAATAATGGAGTCCAAGTTAATCAACTACGTTGGCTTTGCCTACATCATGTCAGAGATGTATCAATTGCTGGCTTTGTTGGGGGCGGGGGGAGAGGATATTTGTTTAACATTCTCAGAAAACGAATTTATAGCTGCATGACAAAATAATGGCTCATTTCTGCTATGGCCACCAGAGGTCTACTTACCACCGCAAATATTCCAGGCCTTGCTGAGGCAGTGTGAGCAGTCCCACTGGTAAGAGACGCTCCCGCCATCCTCCAGAACTACTGAATCAAAGTCTGCTTTGTAACACCCCCAGGTGACTTGTGGGTGCAGTAAAGTTTGAGAAGCAGTGCTCTAGGTTATGGAAAGAGAACATTTCATGTTCTGCACATGATCAGGATGAACAGCTTTGAAAACTCAGAGGATCTTGCCATGCAGTTCCAAACTCCATCTCCTGACACCAGATTAGCTGGGTTTCCGTAAAAGCATTCACGCAAAAACTAGTCTTTTCTTAAAAACACTCGCCCTAAAGGGTTTCTTTTATGACACACTCTAGCTAACATAACTAACATAACTAACATAGTCATCAATGCTTCTTATTTAATCTTTGATTTATAGATTTGGGGAGCTGAAAGATCTCTTAAGTATTATGTCACACTAGTCTAAATTTTCTTATTTTACAGAAGAAAGACCTAGGCAGGGGATTTTCAGAATACGGCGATCTAAATGACATTCCCCTCCCCTCCACTTCCAAATCCAAAAGATTTGCTTCTCAAGAGCCAGGCTCTACTGTAGGTATAAATGAGGCTTTGGGCCCTCCGCAGGGCCCCCCGCCTCCCTGAAACTTCCCTTGGGGCAGGGAGAAGTGCTGAGCTGGGTGAGCTCAGAAAAGGGACTGGACTTATCAGTCAAGATGTGTGGACCGCAAGGGGTAGGGTGCCCACCCTGTCCTACTGAAGTGTGCCAAGATTCTGCAGGGAAGATAAAGGTCTGGGTAAGTCTTCTCTGCCATGGGTGCTGGGAGAGCCCAGGGTGACCTGCTTCCTCGAGGTGCCCCAGAGGGGGCTGTCTGCCTCTGTGCCAGCCTCACAGGGATGGGATGGGACCCTTTGGCTTGAGAGTTGCCTGATTTTTTAGAGGAACACTAAAAATAGGCTTGAAGTCTAGTTGCCAACGGAGACAAAAATAAAAAAACAAACAAAAACAAAAAACAAAAACAAAAAAAACCCACATAGATCTAAAGATGTCCAGGAGCCAAAGAGGACAAATAGATCCAACAATCAGATGGCACAGCCAACCAAAGACACCTGATGGAGCAGACAAATGGGTTCCTAAATCAAACAATTAGAAGCACTTAGGAACAAGACTACAGAATAACAGATAAAATAAAATGATTTCCTAGAGCTTTTATTTTTCAAAAAAATTTTTTTTCAACGTTTATTTATTTTTGGGACAGAGAGAGACAGAGCACGAACGGGGGAGGGGCAGAGAGAGAGAGGGAGACACAGAATCGGAAACAGGCTCCAGGCTCTGAGCTATCAGCCCAGAGCCAGACGCAGGGCTCGAACTCCCAGACCGCGAGATCGTGACCTGGCTGAAGTCGGACGCTTAACCGACTGCGCCACCCAGGCGCCCCTCCTAGAGCTTTTAAAACCCTCACCTGTTCAGTGCCTGAATCCAGAGGGTAGAGGGTGGCTGATGAGATTTGTGTTGGTGGCCTACAAGATGGGGGACCATCCACATCACAAATCACAGAATAGAACACACCATAAATTGGAAATCACAAGGGGTAAGGAGACGATTTGGGAAATGGAGGCAGGATACCAGCCATTTGAATAACAGACATTCTAAAAGAAGAAAGAACATATGAAGTAGAAGAAATAGTTTTAGGGGCACCCGGGAGGCTCGGCCAGTTAAGCTTCCCACTCTTGATTTCGATTCGGGTCATTATCCCAGGGTCATGGGATTCAGCCCTGTTTCGTGCTCTGTGCTCAGCATGGGATTCTCTCGCTCTTTCCCTCTCCCCTGCTTGCATGTGCGCTCTCTCTCTCTCTCTCTCTCTCTCTCTCTCTCTCTCTCTCTCTCAATAAATAAATAAATAAATAAATAAATAAATCTAATAATTTTAAATCACCTAGAAGATTTTCCTAAGCCTAAGGAAGACAAGTTTGCAGAGTAAAAAGATTCGGAACGTTCAGTTAGATTGATGAGATAAACACCTGTTTAGGCATATCCAGGTAAAACAAGTTTCCAGGCTTTTCCTTTTTTGACTGTTGCTGGACTTCTTATCCGTAACACTGGAAGCTAGAGGGAAGTGGGCTCATATCTTTAGAAGATTGCAAGGAAGGGGCACCTGGGTGGCTCAGTCAGCTGAGCGTCTGACCTCGGCCCAGGTCATGATCTCACGGTTTGTGAGTTCAAGCCCCGCGTCAGGCTCTGTGCTGACAGCTCAGAGCCTGGAGCCAACTTTGGATTCTGTCTCCCTCTCTCTCTGCCCCTCCCTAGCTCACTCATGCTCGTTCTCTCTCTGTGTCAAAAATACATAAACTTAAAAAAAAAATTTTTTTTAAATAAGATTGCAAGGAACCCCACCCCCACCCCCCACCCCGAATCCTATACTGGGCATTTTCAGTTGTTTACCTGCTAAGGTAAGCAGAAGATATCCAAGGACATGCACTGATTCAGAGCATAAATCACAGAGTGCCCCATCTGAGATAAATACTTGAGAAAAAGACCTTTCCAAAGACCAATGAACTGGAACAGAGACTTCAAGATGGGGAAAGGGAAGGCAGGAAATAATTAGAGATGAAAAATGCATTGGTTTTAGAAATATGTCATTAAATATTAATGGATAAGAATATAACAGATAATGTAAATCCTGCACATGGACCCTGAAGACAAACACACAAACAAATGTGAAATGAAATTCTTTGTCCAACTATTTCAGCTAAACCTCAGAAATAAGAGCGCAAGGGGAAGCAAAAACATTCCAGGATTTAATTAGGGGGTGAGAGATGCCTGGAAGGAGGAGAAAAGGGGGGAGAAAAAAAGAATTCTAACGATTTCATTCCATTATGGTTTGAGCAAAACATGGAGAAATCAGAAAGAGGAAATCAGGAAGGATATAGTGGGTCTCAGTGGGAGAAATAACTTTGAAATAAGAGGGCAGTAGAGGTACTTGGTCTGATTTATAGAACTGGAAAAGGCCAGGCCATTAGTTGAGTGAGCACATGACGGTAAAACTTCTGAATTAAAAAGATGAAAATGGAATGCCTAGCAACATAAGCAGACCAATAAAAGTAAGAAAGGAAAACGAGGAACGACAATGTTCAGTAAAAACTGTAAAGAAACAGGAAAGGAAGAGTGTTTCCTTTTTTCTTCATTATATGGGTTTTTTTCTGGTACTCATCTACTCTCTTTTTTTTTTTTTTAAGTTTATTTATTTTTGAGACAGAGAGAGACAGAGCATGAATGGGGGAGGGGCAGAGAGAGAGGGAGACACAGAATCGGAAGCAGGCTCCAGGCTCTGAGCCATCAGCCCAGAGCCTGATGCGGGGCTCCAACTCACGGACCACGAGATCGTGACCTGAGCTGAAGTCGGACGCTTAACCAACTGAGCCACCCAGGCGCCCCTCACCTACTTTCTTAAATTAGGTGTTAGCTCATATATTTTCGTCTTTTTGAAAATGTAAGCATTTAAGGCTTTTTTTTCTTATGCTAAGTACAGCTTAACTGCAATGATATGTGGCATTTACCTTACTCTGTAATTCTAACTATCTTCTAAGAAGCTGGGACTTCTTCTGACCCATTGATTATTTATTCTTATTTCTGGGAACTGGGTTTTTTGAGGGGTGCAGTGAGGGACTACCTTTTTGGTATTGGTATCTAATTTAATTGTGCTGTGGTCAGAGACTGTCATGTATATGAAGTAGTTTTTAAAAATTATTAGTTGTTTGCTTTATGGCCCCAAGTATGATTTTTAGATATAATGATCTCTTGATCAAGCTTTTTCTTGCCTGCTTGATCTGTCAATTGCTACAGAGGTGTTAACGGAATCTCCCACTATCGTGATAAATTTAATATGTAAATTTTTTCTTGTAATTCTTTCAAATTTTGCTTTATATATGTTGAGGCTGTTTTATGGAATCAATACAAATTTTGAATTCCTGGTGAGTTCAAATTTTCATCAATATGTAGTGATCTTCATTGCCATTAATGGTTTTTGCTTTAAAGTTTCTTTCATCTAAGATTAAAATGGCCATCCTACTTTCAACTCTGTAGGATTTGCCTTGTATTACCTTTCCCTATCTTTTTTTATTCAACCTTACTGTGCTCTAAAGTTTGTTTCTTGTAAACATAATGTAGCTGGGTTTCTAAAATAAATCCGGTCTGTTTTTATCTTTGAGCTGGAGATATTAGTCCATTTATAATTAATGTGTTTATTAGTTCATACTTTCTCATTGTTCTCCCCACACACCCCAACTCTTCTAGGTTTATCTCTTTTTTTTTTAATTTTTTAATGTTTATTTTTGAGAGAGACAGAGACAGAATGCGAGTGGGTTAGGGGCAGAGAGAGAGGGAGGCACAGAAGCAGAAGCAGGCTCCAGGCTCTGAACTGTCAGCACAGAGCCCGATGCGGGGCTCGAACTCACAAACCGTGAGATCATGACCTGAGCAGAAGTCGGACGCTCAAACGACTGAGCCACCCAGGTGCCCCGGTTTATCTCTTTTTAATGCTTTTCTTACTCTTTTGGATTATGTTTTTTTGTTCCGTTCCCTAATATTGCCTTTCTAGAATTTCCTAAGAAATACACTCCTTCCATTTTTTAGTAGTGACTCAGAAAATATCACATGGATATTTAACTTAACAAAATGTAAAATTAACCAATAGCTTTACCCTCCTCCAAAAACATTAATAGTCTTACTTAGCTTTTTAAAAAATTTACCTCTCCTCCAGACTTTTATGCTATTTTTGTACAGAAATTTAGGTCTATCTTATTTTCGTAGCCTTATACACTAGGCATTATTATTGTTATTACTTGTGTCAGCCAATGTTAGTTTAAACTTTCTTTGTTGACTGTTTTGCATCTCAGACTCTTTCTGGGCTCATTTTCCTTCTCTTACAAGAAGTTACTTTAGAGACATCTGTTGATCATGACCTCTCAGTTTTCACTTACCTAAACATGTCTTTGTTTTTTAACCCTTATTTTTAAAAGAGATTTTGCTGATATGCAATTCTAGTTGAATACTTTTTTTCAGCACTCTGAAGATCTTATCCATTGTCTTCCTGGCTCTCCTTGTCCTTGCAGTCAATTGAATCATTATTCTTTTACAGATTTGGTGACCAGGTGCTCTCATTTATGTGGTGCAGACCCAGATTACACCTGTGGTCCTGGTCTCTGTTGGGATAGCATCGCCTTTCCTTCTCAAAAGCATCGTGATTTGAGTGATATATTATGTAGTTAGCCAATTAATGGGCAAGCTCTCTTTCCCTTTGGCTATTTTGAAGACAATCTTTCTTTATCTGTAGCAGTCTGCAATTTTATTATATGCCTTAGTGTTGAATTTCTTTTTATTTACTCTGCTTGGGGTTGGTTGGGTTTCCAGAACCCCAGGACATGGTTCTTCCATCAGCCCTAGAAAATTCCCAATTATTATCTTTCCAAATGCTTCTTTCCTCCTCTCTCTCATTTCACCTTTAGAAAGCATTAGATGTATTTTTAAAAAAATTTTTTTAATGTTTATTTATTTTTTGGAGACAGAGACAGAGTACTGGCAGTGGAGAGGCAGAGAGAGAGAGAGGGAGACAGAATCCAAAACAGGCTCCAGGTTCTGAGTTGTCAGCACAGAGCCCAATGTGGATCTCGAACTCATAAACAGTGAGATCGTGACCTGAGCCAAAGTCGGACTCCTAACCAACAGAGCCACCCAGGCGCCCAGGAAGCATTAAATGTATTTTCACATTGGCTGATTTTGCTCCACTATCCACATCTCTTCATCGCTCAGATTTTCCATTCCCATGTTTGTCCATGCTGTCATCTGGGAAATTTTACCAGCTCTATTTCCCCATAATTGACTAGGTATCCAGTCATCAAGTTTCCATTTTCCAGTTTTTCGGTTTTTTTTTTTTTTACACTTATTTATTTTTGAGAGACAGAGCACAAGTGGGGGAGGGGCAGAGAGAGAGGGAGACACAGAATCCAAAGCAGGCTCCGGGCTCCGAGGTGTCAGCACAGAGCCCGATGCGGGGCTCGAACTCACAAACTGTGAGATCATGACCTGAGCCGAAGTCGGACGCTCAACCGACTGAGCCACCTAGGCGTCCCCAGTTTTTTGTCTCAACGTACCCATTTGGTTCTTTTTCAAGTCAATCTGATCGATCTTCATAATCTCTTACTACATTGCCACTCTTTCTATTTGCCTTTTTTCCCCCAAGCATATTAAACATACTGATTTTATATTCTTTGACAATTCCAATATCTATCATCTTTGCATCTCTGACTCCACAGCTTCCTGTTTCTGCTGAATCTTCCTTGTAACAGCCTCATCCTCCTTCCTCCTTCCTCCTTCTGGTTTTCCAGGGTGAACTTTCTGCCAGCGGTCCGGGAACACCACTTCCTTAAGGTCTCTACCAGCTCAGACCACGTTAAATGTAAACTTATGGCTTTTCAGACCACACAAATAGTAGAAATTCTGGTCTTAAATACTTGTTAATATGGTCTTGAGGTTAGAAATGTTCACAAAGAGGACTTTCCTACTTCTAATCACACTGCAAAACCAATATAAGCAATTCTGCTCAATGTCTTCCTCTCCAAACAAGTTTTTGGTTCAGACTGATGATGCCACTCGTGGAAATGCAGTTTTATGAAAGGGGTCTCATTAGTGATCTCTTGCAATGTTCAGGCTCTGGGCTTTGTCTCCCAATCCCTATATGTGGACCGTTAAATTTCAGGCTGTCTGTCACCGGGCCACCAGCATGCCTCCAGAGAAAACTCCAATGCCAGTGCATGTCCCGTGGATTCAAGATTTCTCTTCATTTCTGGACACTAAAGAATTTCCTTACTTTGACCAGCTAAGTCATGTAATATACATCTGTCTATCAATGACGTATCTATCCATATACATATGTTGATATAAATATACATCTAGCATTTTTAGATGAGTTATATTTAAAGAGACTAATGTGAATATCTTGTCTGCCTTATTTCCAGAAATGGAACTGGTCTTCTGCGTGTGTGTACGCATGTGTGTCTGTGTGTGTGTGTGTGTGTGTGTGCACTTGTTGGCTTGCTCAAGAAAAAATCTAACACTACCCAGGGCCTTACCCCACCATATGAATGATTTCAGTATCTTAAATGAATTGCGTCACCCTCACACGCTGCTTCTAGCCTCTCCTGATACCCTGAAGCATTCTAAGGTAGATTTTTGCTCTGACTGAATTTTTGTCACATCCAGTGGCAAGAATTCAGGAGCTGTTCTCTAGTGGAAATATAAAATGAGAATCACATGCTTCAGTGAATTTCTGGGCTACTGAATAATTTAACAATTATACTTACTAATGAATGCTTGCCAAACACAGAAATGAAGACATGAAAAGGCAGGTACATGTCAGTAACCTAAAAACATAAACATCTCTACATCTTACAGGACACTGGTCTATTGATCACTGATAAGTGACTGTGATAGATATTACGTAACTTTGAAATTACACTCAAGGTAAGATCATTTGAAGTATACTTTAGGTCATGAAAAGTATCCTGTCTAGACCTGCCGCTCCCTTGATGAAGGAGACATTTTTTTTTTTAACTCCTACAAAAGCTCAACGGCAACTAAAGCATAATATCAAAACTTTCGTTAATACAGAATTATTTGAGATACACGTAAGGTTTCATTCCTTCCTCTTCATGCCTTACTTCATTTCTTTCTCTTTTGTTCTCAGTGCTCTAACTTTCTGTCAGAATCTACCTCAGCTTGATCTACCTCAGTTCAAGCTCACTGGGTCATCTTAACCTGTTAAAACTCTATGTGTACGGCTCTGTCTGAATGTCAGGGCAATGTTTATTTCATTCTTCCCACATTGTTGAATCACGCATTGTGACGTGATTGCCTTTGGATGACTTTGCTCAGAGGGAATCCACTGACCTTTCTCTGAGTGTCGGTCTCGCTCCACAGACTTGTTTGTGTTGTGCCACTCCGTCGCATGCCTTTGATATTTAATATTCAGATCTAGGAAATGAAGGAAAGGATTTTCAGGGGTTAAATTGCCTCAGTCAAATCAAGAAATTATTGTGGGTGGGTTTTGGCTTCTTAGCTGAAGGATGTGTGGCGGGATAATTCACTGAAAGATTAAAATGCGTTTCTCCTTCACGTTTCCCTCTGGTGTTCTTAGCTTCCAGACACTGACCCTTGCCTCAGACGCCTTTGGCAGGGCAGAAGGTAGGAGCTAATGGAGGGCAACGTCTCCACTTGTCTTTTACAAGAGTTGGAGCTCACTGAAGACACAATAGTCTGTGTCCCAGGGAGGGAAGAAAGTCTCTCTGTTATTATGGTTGTTTCTCTCCTCCCTCCCTCCCTCCCTCCCTCCCTCCCTCCCTTCCTTCCTTCCTTCCTTCCTTCCTTCCTTCTTTCCCGTTCTTTCTGTAGTGAGATTATAAGGTACAAATGCATTGGAGACCCACACTCTCACATTGGCAGTGCCTCGGGGGCAAATCCGTGTGGTATAACCAGACACCTATGCTTAGTGGCAAAGCAAGAAGCAGCTTAGTTTGAACTGAGAGTGTGTTCGTATCTAGGGCTCGCAGGCTCAGAGAAACGTGTGATCAGGGGCAGCCAGGATGGGCTGAAAACACCAGGAGGGTTCCTCTCCCTTCTCAGTACCATTTAGGCCTTCTGGGCTCTTTGCGTCCCAGAGAGGAGAGAGGGGCACTTGGAGCGATAGAAATGGAATTTTCTACTCGTCCCCTCAGAACGGAAAGCCCGAATCAGAATTTCTTTAAGTTAACGAAATGGATACGTTCCCAGTGTACATGAATTTAGGTTTGTGGATGCGGGTCCTCCACAAGTATCTGTTAGAGAACAGCAAAACCATACTCGGCCCCGCTGCTGTTAGGAAGTGTTGAAGGGCTTGAGGCAAAGACACTCACCTTTGAGAGTCTACCCACCCCTGAGAGAATGTATGTGAAAATCTGTGTGAAGTCTAAAGTGCTAAAAGTGATTATAATTTTTAAAATAAAATATGTGTCAGGTATTGCTTGAAGGACTCGGAGTAAGAATTCCCCATGAAACAGTACTCAGAAAATTGCTTTAGAGATTTATATACCCGAATTTCCCAAACTGAATTGTAACACAAAACATCATAATCAATCTCTAAAACAATTCCAGGGGTCCCTATACCAGCGCACTCTGACTCTCAGATTTGGCAATCGCCCTGCACTCTTAATTTGCTTCATTTGCTTGAGCTTGGTGGAACGCGTGACGTGGCCATTTTATTGGCCAAACATTGTAGACTCTCCGTGATTTCAGTTTTCCTGCACAAGTGAGAAGACTTCTGGTTTCTGGTCTGACATGTGAAGAGCTTGAAACTCATCATTCCTGTCTTTACAAGAAAAAAGCCAAGCAAAGTGAAGATCAGTGACCCTTCTCAGACCCATCAGAGAAGTGAGTTCATAAGCCGACTGGTGGCCCTAAAACCGGAGAGACAGACACGTAGGCATAGAGAGTCACGGTTTACTTTGAGAGTCAGAAACTCCCCCAAGACTGGAACCCCACACTTTCATGAATCTGACCTCCAGGAGCTTTGCCAGGTTTTCATTGTGAAGACTGAAGAAAAATCTCCTTGTGTTTCTGGCAGGGTAAGTATTTTGAAATATAGCCAGAGCATTCTGTTCTCCTTAATAAGGAATGCCCGAAGGGAAACTATTTTACCAAAGCCTCACCCACTCCAGCTGCCTCCCCGACAGACTGAGACCTAATCACAGGATTATAAACACCTCCCCTACTCCTACACCCCACCACCACATCAGCAGGGCTCCTGTATCATAACAGGGCGATACCGCTAAAGAGCTGCAAACCTCAGACCCTGTTTACGGAGTTTTTACCTTAACCCCAAGACAACAAGGGAGGGGGCCCAAAAGCAAGGACACTTCAGGAAATTTTAACCTCAGACACCACAGCTAGAGCAAACAGTACACACGGCCTACTTCCTGGCCAGATAAACATAAGGCCTTCCGTGAAGGCGTCTGTACCCCAGCTACTTTCACCCCACGTAATGAGAGAGGCTCAGGTAGTCAGGCAGCACTCAAGGACTACCTTAGAGGTGAGGGTGGGGACACGCCGTGGACCATTTCCCCAGCATTTAAGTACAAGTTACCCGTTGCTACACCAATCGTCATGCGCACCACTGCAAAAGAGTCCCCAAGAGACACCATCCATCTCGAAGGATGTCCACCAAGCTCCGGGGTCACAGATTATCATCTGTACGGGCCAGTGGTGTGCTGGTCCAACCCTAACTTTGCAGATGAGAACACTGAATTCTGGAAAGTCAGAGCACTGTCCGGCATGATGTAAATAGTGTGTGTGTGTGGGGGGGGATTAATAAAATAAATAAATAAAATAAAAAATAAATAGTTGGAGAGTTCCATCTAGAACCTGGCTTTCTTCTCTGAAGACATGTATGCGAAACCAGCAAATATATTAAACAGGCTGGACTCTCGGGGCGTTAGCTTAAAGCTAAATTCCTTTTTTTCCTCCCACTGTTCCTGCACATTTGTTCAGTGATGGAAGGTCTTTCCTTGCCTCTGAATGAAAAACACATTTACTTTTCATCAACGTGTTCTCAAGATTAGTCATGAATAGTGCCCAGGCCTCCATAATAAGCAAACTTTCAAATCTAAGAGTAAAAACTCTCACACTGTCCAGTCCTCCCATGCATATGCCCAAGCCCGAGGGCTGACCCCTCACAATGGGACAGGAGGGCTGGCTCGGTTCCGCCTCTCCTGCCACAGAACTTTCTGGCTTTCTGACCCTGTCAGGCTGAGGCAGGGAGAGCAAGAAGCAGTGGCAAGTTCTAAGACAGTCATTCGTTCTCTGAGTGTGAAATCGGTTGAAGTCTGACTCTTTTCCCTATGGGGCATTTCTGAGAGTCTGCTGAGAATCTTTCCCAGCCATCAGCAAACATTTTCCGTAAAAGGCCAGGTAGTGAATATATTAGGTTTCACAGGCCATACAGTCATGGCTACTCGATTCTGCCATGGAGAATATGTCAAAGAAAGTGTCTGGCTGTGTCCTAGTAAATACGTATTTCCGGAAACAGGCAGCCAGCCTTCTGGCCGTAGTTTGCCGGGCGCGGTCTCTCCAGCCTTGGGCAACTTCCATGTAGGGTCCCCTCACCCTGGGCAAATGGAATTTATTTTGTGGTTGCTCACTCCCTTCTCGAGCCTGTGGAAAGAGGAGAGCGCCTCTGCATCTCCTCTCCTGAAGGCTGGTGCTTTCCTAGGGGCCCCTTGAATAGGTTCAAAGACAAGCGTTCATTCCTTCTCTTCATTGGGGGTTCACCAGATGAGGTCAAAGGGAAACGCTCAGGAATGCTTTGCCTACCCAAAAGGCTGAGCCACCAGGCCCCAACCTGACAATCTCCTTCACTCTGCCATCAGAACAGATAGCCAGGTACTTCTGGACCTCACGTTCCTCAGCCATGGGTCAAATCCAAGTCCGCTCCGTCTAAGGCTGGGACACAAGTTTGCTAAGTGGGCTTTAGAGGCCCCCCTGCTGCTAGAGACGAGAGGCATGGGTAGAATTTGTAACACACCAGCAGCAATCTCCAAATAAATAATCTCCACCAATCCCTTCAATCTCCAACCACACAACCCTTTTGACCCTTAGCGTAGGTGAAATGTCTGACATGGTTTAAAATTTCCACGGGCTCGTACATCTCACAGCTCACCTGGCACATAGCAGCTACTGCCTTCGTGCGTCAGACAAACCAAGAGAGGAAGTGCCCATTTTCACACCGTGTGAATAAAGCACCCATCCCAGGCCCGCCCTCAGTGATTGCCGGCTCCTGTGTTTCTCTTCCTTCCATCTGAATTCCACCTCCCCCAGCACGTCCCACCCTGGGGTCGTCTCTTTCCCTAACAAAAATTTTTATTTTCACTGTAATGAGGACCTAAAAGATGTGATGAACGCACACAAATTAACGCATGCGTGTTCACAATCTCCCGCTTTCCTCCGCTGCACATGTTCAGTGGCAGGGAGGGGTGGGCAGGAGGGAAGAGCACCGATTTGTGGGGCAAGAGGAGAAAGAGACAGTGAACAGCTGTGAGACGATTGTATGGAGGAGGGAGGAAGGACATGGTGGGGGTGACTGGGAGGCGGCCACCGTGCAGACTTTGGGGACACTGAGGTGGGAGGAAGAATTTTCGGATGCTTCGCTATGTGTATAATCCACTCCTTGGAAGCACTGAACCCCCCTTTCAAGAATATCTGTAAGAAATATCTGTATTATTCTTTGAGGTTTCTGGAAGTCTGCATCCCCCACCCCTGTGTTATTGGTGGTGGTGGGGAGGGTTGGTGTCAGCGGGCAGAAGTAGGCTTCAAGATGGCTGAGCTCTCTTTAGGCTGCGTTCCAGGCTGTTTGAGAAATACGGGACCGCCACTTGATTTTAGTGCCTGCGTATGTCTTACCAATCACCTTTAGGTAGGGTATCCTTGTGGCCCAATTTATCCAAACGGTCCCTGTTATCATTTCTTGTCCCAGCATAATGACTAACGACACCATCTTTCACTCTCAAGAGCGTCCTGGTTTAGGCGATACATTACACGGTCACTCTTCCTTTCAGTGACAGCTTTTAACCTTACTCCACAGCTTCTCACTGCCCATCCTGCCGAAGATTCAAATGTGCTTTGTATTGTGAGAAAAATAGCAGTCATTAATTATTTCTATTGACCAGAGCCATTTGTGACTTAACGCAACTGTTCGGAGAGTCAGTAACACGTGTGATCCTCACAGGCTGGGGAAACGAGGAGGAATGAAATTAGCCCCTGTTGCATAGGAAGGAGCCGTGGCTTCGCATAAACGTGGCCCAAATGTTGCTGTGGCTCGCCAGCCTGGATACACTTCGGCGTCAGCAACGCAGGCAACCTGTTCTGCCCACACTTCCGCACCACAGGCTTCCTTCCTGCTTCCTCCCAACCAAAATACTTCTGGGACTTTCCCAATAACCAGCTTGTCCACAGCATACCCCCAGAGACATCTGCTACGTTCTTCTCCGTCTACTCTGCCTCGCCCTTTTCCACATGAGCTGCCTCCACGGGTACTTGCAGGAGCCACACGCTTGCTACAGCTGACTGAGTCGCATACGAGGCTCGATGTCTATGCGAAGGTGCCTCCCCCCTCCCCTCCACTGCTCCCCAAGGTGTCCGTCCTGGGTGGGGGGTTGCAGCAGAGCTGGGCTCCACGGAGAAGCGCAGTTGGTCGCTGGGTTCCACAGTAGCGTGCTTGTGCATGGAGCCCTTCTTCATTTTCTGGCCCTTACTCTTTATTCTTATTGGAGCGCCAACCAGGCCAAAGGGCTAGGTAGGAAACTCTGTGTAGTCTTTAGTTTCTTCTCTCCCCTATCCATCCCTCTTTTTGGTCAAAACAAAGCTCCCAAACCTATCGCTTCGTGCACATGGGTACTTGGTGAGAGACACGGAAACTTTCAAAAGTATCTAATCCCTAGCCAATCCTATCCCACAAGAGCTTTTCTAATAATCAGAACTATTCGAAAATAGAATGGCGTGCCTGGTTAGGTCATGATTTGTCCGTAACCCTGGCAATTTTCAAGGACTAACTGGATCTGAGTTATTCTGCACAGTATTATAGAAGGAGTCCCTTCATTGGGTGAGAACTTCAATATCAAGGCACCAGGTACCCGCAATTCTGGGTCTGCTATTCTAAACCTAAGTTACTTACTATCCATTGACATACTCAGAAATGTGAAAAAAAAATCTGTTTCAATCACAACACACTGATGAAATCATGTTATTTATAAACTGAAAAAAGAGAAGAGACAAAAGGTGTATTTTCTAGGCAAAGCTACCATTTTGTTTGCACGATTATGCTTCTCCCCTCACTTTTAATTAATATTTTGGTTTGGGACAAGACATTCATTTTGGACTCTTTATACTCTTGACTTATCGACTGAGGCCCGAATGTCAAATCCTTTTATACCTATACTTCATAATAGAGCAGAGGCTGTCCACAGCGGTATGGGTGATGGATGAACCCAGCCCCCACGCTGTGGGATGTGGGGCAAGGTGCCTGGTATGCAATCACTCAGTGCTGCACCTTCCTTTCAAGGAGATGGGGTTGAGAGGTCTTTTATCACTTCCTCGTTTCCCGTCACAGACTATTCACCAGGGCAGAATAATTGACAGGATGTATACTGAGTTATGAGTAATATTCTTTCCCTAGCAGCACCTAATCTTTTATTTGGTTGCTGTGGCCATATCATTAGCATTTCTTACCAGGCAGGGCAAGAGGTCTGCCCCGCAGAAGAGAGGACACATTTGTGAGGAAATCAAGTTGGAACAAAGATTACTCCTTCAATTCCCTTTGCAGAAAACTTACGACTTGGGGGAATCGAAGAGCTCCAAGGCAGTCTAAATGGTTTTTAATGCTTAGTCACACCCTCACATTTAAAAATACAACTTGACGTAAGTTGTGCACATGCAAGCCATATGGGATAGCCATGCCAACTCGCTCCTCTGTGCACGAGGAGCTGCAGCCCACCCCTGTGCTCTCCTCCCTCCACCCAGCAATCTGATATGCACTCAAGCGTTATGAATGCGGAAATAATTAATTCTAGAAAATGGAACCACATCAATCGCCATCATTTAAATGTGTTTGTGTATACAAATATTTGCATTTACCCTGCAGAGACAATACAGTCAAATATTAAAATAGATCTCTCATCTGCAAATAGTCTAGGAGAGTGACTCTGCTGGAGCACGGTGACGTGAAAACATTTTTAACTGAGCCAGGTCTGGCCAAGTGGCGTGCTGCTGAGAGGTGCTCCCCTGCCTTCCTGAACCTTCCCTGTTACATTCTCCATTCCCAACCTCATTTCCAAAGCTCTTCTCCAGTCTGTAACTTCCTAGTGATACATTTTGGAATTTTGCAGCTCCTTATGTGGTGCTATAATGTCTTTGGAGAAAAGCTGTTCGAAAGAGAGAGAGAGAGAGAGGGAGAGAAAAAGAGAGAGAAAAGAGGGACGGAGATTCCTTTTCATTCCTTTTATCTTTATTACTATCTTCTGCCTTCCCTGTTTATCTCTCCTTGTTGTCTCTTTAAAACTATTCAAAGAATCTTAAGTCTAAATACATGAGAAAAGTGCATATTATGATTCACTACTTATGCAAAAAACATTTATTTATTAGCCAGCTGGAGGGACTGACAGCTCCTATCTGCTCTGGCCGGCAAATTTCTATCACCATTTGGGTTACGGCGTAGGGTAGTGCAGGGGACCCCGGAACCAGCCTTAGAAGACCAAAGTCTGAATTCCTGTTGAGCTATTACCTCTCCATTTCATTTCTGCCTCGCAGATTTAAGCTACATGCAAATACACACATATGTGCACACATATGTAGATACACGCACATTTTCATGTGATTATATAGTCAGGATAAGCTTCATTCTCTTCTTCTGCTTTATTCAGTATAAAACGACAGAGATTCGTTTTGCCCCAAATTTCCCACAACGAATAGGGTGGATTTTTTGAGGGTATAGTAATACTCTTCTTCATTTGGTTTTCAAATAAACAACCAACATTAGGAAACTGAGGTGTATCGTATGTGGAAGGCTGTGCTCTCAGAGCAGAAAGTGTCAGCTGCATGCTAACTGTTGTGTAAAGAGATCATCTAAATCCCTTGAGTGGCTGTTCAGCTAAAATTTAGAGTCTCTTAATCTTATATTTGATGCTAAACCAAATAGGCCCTTAGGGAAGAATTAAGAACAAGCCAGACAGTATAAAATTCTTATGTTGTTAAGGTTGAATAGTATTTGTTGCATTAGGTATAACCGGGGTGATCATTCTGGGGGTTAGTTGTGTATACTATCTACCCTTGAAAATAAAGTGCTCTAGGATCCAGACGGACTAAAGAGATTCAATACTTTCATCTTACTATTTGCCATTCAGAGTACTGCCCTTTCAGAAACCAGAATGTCATTCAGATTATAGATAAGGTCATGCCTCCAGGACCACAATGAATCAAAATTGGGGGGCGTGCGGGGGTAGGGAAGGGAGAGGTGAGTAGCAAATCTTGACCTAAATGCCGTGAACCTTCTTTTTGTACTCTTGAGTCTTGGATTTTGTCCACGGAAACACGAACATTATCCAAACAACAGAAAATGGAAAAGATTCATTGGTAATTAGCAAAGCTTTAAGGACACAAAAATGAACATGAATTTCTAAGAAACCATTTTTTTAAACACTAACTCTTTGAGTAAATACTGTAATAACTTAAGATCTGTTTTCTCATCTCAGGACAATTATTATTGGCGAGCATGTTTTTCTTTTTAGATGCAGACTTTGCCTAAGGTCTAAGTTAAAATGAAAGCAACCCAAATACTTCTCCATAAGGCTAGCTGAATTTTGTGTTTTTTTGACTGGAGGTCACATGTACAGTTATCATTTGTATTTATCACTCTTGCCACAATTTCCGCCCCCCCCCCCCGCCCCGCCAGGGATTCTTTGGGGTTTGTTCCTACATTTATTTGGAAGATTCTTTCTCTTGTTTACATGTCTTCTGTTTGGACATAGCTCTGCCAGATGCTTCAGTAACTACCAGGTGACATCACTGCTTCCAGACAGCACAGCAGCTCTTACTGGGTACCAGAGTCCCGGTGGGGACTTGCAACTTCATCCAGATACCATGCTGTGTGCACCCAGTGCCGGGTCACACCCCTGCTGGGAACTGCCAGGCTGTTGGTCGCTATAGTCTCTGCCCCCGTCCGCAGGCACCATTGCCCCCCCTGTTCACTTTCACCCAGACACCCTGGAGCCCACACAGAAGGAACTGAGATATGGAAACCTCAGGGCTCGGGGTTGGGGGGGAGGGTGGGTTTGCACGGAGGTTGATTTCTGAGTTGTAGAACGTTCCTTCCTGGATCACTCCATCTCTAGTCTTATAAGAAGGAAGTCGGTCTGCCCCTCTCTCCTCTAGGACCCGTTTTGTGTGTGTGTAGGTTTTTTCTTTCCCAGGACTCACTTTGGCTTTCACGTCAAAAGACTGCTATTGACCCAGGCCATGTCTGAGTCCCAAACTTGGACTTAAGCAAGGTGGCATGCCAGTCCATCTAATGCAACCCTCTTCAGGGAGAACACGAAGAGCACAAGGCGAGAATTCTCGCAAACGCCTCAAATAAACTTATTCTTTGTGAACTTCTGTCGTGTGCACACTACTAATTCTTTTCCATTGCATATAGCCATTCTTTACTTCCTTTACTTCTCTGTGCCTCAGTCTCCCTGTCTATAAAGTGGGGATAACAGTTTTCAACTCACAGGGTTTCTGTGAGGTTTAAATGAGTTGATATGTGTTTTACGCTTAGAAAAGGGCTTACACGGGGACTGCGATTTAAGTGTTCGCTATGATTACTTCCCTAGCTTTTTCTAATTCACTGTGTCACATCCTGCATTTCATTAGCTAACTTAGTGGTTTTTCACAGGTGACCTAAGTTTGTTTGCTTTTCCCTTTCTCTTTTTTATTTTTGTCTCCCTACTTCCCTATGTGAAGATTTTCCTTTAACACATCCTTCCTGCTTTTGTTTAACATGTTTGCTCGGATTCCTGATGTGGTTGCTTTCTCCTTCATTTAGTTGCTGACCTCACTCAGCTTTTCCTCCCCACCCCAGGCGAAATGGGAAGGCCGGCAGCACTTAAAAGTCAAAGCAAGGACAAGCCGGAAAGGGGACCTGTGGAGCCGGATCCAGGAGAGAGGGACGGGGATTCGTTAATTATCCCAGAGGAGGCAGTGGGGAGGTGGCTGAGGGGAAAGGGTGCTATGCTCCCCTAAACTCAGGGACTGGATGAGCCTTTCATGACCCGATGGAGGCCCCTCAGCTGTGCTCTTTCTCCAGATCAGCGTGCTTCTCAAAGCTCGGGCCTCCGTGAGTTTTTCCCTTCTTCCCGGAATGAGTGCCACCTGTCTTTGGGGGAAACCACGGGCTACCTTTCAGGTCCCAACTCCTGGCCGAGAAGCCTCCCCGGCCCATCTCCCTTGGCAGTCTGCTGTCCTTTCCTCTTGCCACTATCACAAAATTGATCAGGGGTCCTCATGCTGCCGTGGGCTTATTTCCCTAATGCCAGCGTGAGCCCTTGGCAGGCTGGGACTTTGTGTCCCCAGGCCTGCTAACGGGTCTGGCACGCAGTACCCGCCCAATCTGGTGGCGATGTAGCACACTGAATAATGGAAGAGAGATAAGTTGGTAAGAGCGGAGATTGTCCACAAGGAAAGGACGCACGGCAATTGGAAGCAAAACTCCCGGTCAACCCAGGATAGTAGGACATCTCCACGTTGTAAGAAGCAAGTGAGAACAGTGGGCAGAGAACATCGTCAGGAAGAAGTCAGGGCCCTCCCTCCTGGGAGCGAGGCCATTTGGTGGATCCCCCCCAAGAACCTACATCTACCTGACTGGTGCAGCTGGGGTTCCTCCACCTAACCCCCATGGCTCGCTGGGGCTGAGGTCAAGTTCAGGCTCTCCATTCCCCCCTTCCAGACTAAGCAATCAGCGGCTCCCAGCAGGGGGAAGGACTCTGAGAACAGAGCAGGGCCCAGCCCATAAAGCATGTTCTGGGAGCCTCCAGGGCCAGCAAAACCAGCTGACGTCCCCACCTGCTGGGGGCTTCGTTTGCCATCTCTGGGCACCATCCTTCAGGCCCGTCCTGCTCCCAGCAGTGGCTTGTAGGGCCTCTCAGAGCCTGAGGCACCACGCCCTTGAGCCCCAAGCAGCCTAATTACCCCAGCCCCAGGTTTGGAGGCCCTCAGCCTCACTCTGCCCCGGGGGCCTCAAGCCCAGGCGCTTGTCCCAACTCAGCAAGGCCTGTAGCAGCTCTGTGGAAACTGCTGTGAAAGAACAAAAATTCAGCCGAGTAAATCCGAAGATCTGCTTTGCCTTATTTAAGAACCGACGCATCAACAGGCAGCATCCCACCTTGCAAGTCGAGGGGAGCCCTGAGGAGTTTTTTATAGGAAGGAGGTGGAGCAAGGACGTTATCAGCTTAAGAAAATAAAGGATTATGCCAGGCAAGGTCTCCTTTCCTTAGCGGGAAGGGCAGAGGGCCCTCTTAAGTGGCTTACCTCATCTTCCTTTGGGAGATGGCGAGGGCCCGTGTGACAGATCACCTCCCTGGCGACCAGACATTTCCTGACCTTTCTGCGGGACGCTGAAATCGCAGTTTGGTTAGGTGATCCGCCCCGATTTGGCGGCTTGGCCTAAGTGATGCCATTTGGGGCCTGTGGTTTTCTTTTTAACACTTTTTTTTTTTTTTTTAAGGTCATAGGCGTCCCACAGTTTGGCCACTGTAGGGGGTCCCCAGCTGCCGGATGTCATCTGTGAAAGTGCTGAGCCCCTCACTGCCATTTCTGGGCCCATGAGCTGTTCTGAGTTCCGGTCCATGCTGTTGAGAAAATGTGAGAGTTGAGGGGGAATTCTATGGGAAGGGGTGCCAGTGCAGACACCCCATTTCTCAGCTCAGTGAGTCAGTATTTGCTGACTGCTTACCGGGTGCCAGGAGCGAGGCACCCCTGACCCCGTCCTACAGACTCTGCCTTCCTCACGGAGGATCGCTGGTGAGGGCAAGTGGCTTCCTCCTACTGGCTGGCAAGGAGTTCAGCGGCTTCTTCCTACTGGCTTGCAACCCTGAAGACCAAACCCACCCCGGGGGGGCAAACGCAAGTCTCCGTTGGTTGGAAACAGAGCCACGCAGACTCACCGGATGTGGGTGGAACCAGGGCAGAGCCCCGCCCGGGGCCCTAGAGCAGGGGACGGAGATTCACCCCCTGCCCCTGTCGTGAGGGAGGGGCCAGCCCGGCTGTCCTGCTCTTCTTGCTCTTGGGGCGCAGTTTGGCTCAGAGCCGGGCTGGGGCTGCGCTCTCACCCTCTGACTCACTCTACCTACACGAGGGAGGGCGTGTCACCTAGAAGCAGTCCGTCCGCCTGACTTCGGTGGTCAGACCTGATCTCACCCCAGTCTGCAAGGGCGCTCGGGCCGCTAGTTCAGGACCACTGCCGCTTCCTGCTTCCCCTCATACCCACTCTCCGAGAGTAGGCAACCTTCCTGTGAATTTGGCAAGTGGCACCTTCTCAGACTTTCGCACGGAGGGAGACCCGGTGCAGAGCCGACCAGGAAGGGGGGCTCACCAGAGCAGCGCTTGGTGGGGGTGGGTTCTGTTCCACAGTTGGGGGTCACGTGTGGAACGAACCATTGGACATGTTCGTGGCCATAGGCACCTGTGTGGGGAATGTGGCTGCTGAGGGACCGTCCCCTTCAGCCAGTTGGGGAGAACACCAGGAAGGCAAAATGGGGCTTGGGGGGGAGGGGGGGTAAGACCTGGGGGAGGGGGATTCTTTCCCATCTCCGTGAGTCCATGTGGAGAATCTCGGCATAAGAACGAAAACAGAGCCCTGTGAGGGGCAATGGGAAAGGTTAGATTGGTTCAAATGACACAATAAGGTCTACTGACTCGGATGAAAAGTGTTGAAAGAAAACTGACAAATTTAGGCCTCAGGTGGCCCCCGAGTCAGATGATGTGGTGACTTCGATGTCCTCCTGTTTCCTTCTTTATTTAAATGGAGTTAATGTCATCTCTTGCCATCATCCAAAAGGACACAGAAGGAACATAAACACTTAGACGGTGGTGGCATTATAGTAGAAAACCACTAGTGTTCAGTTATGCCAAAGGGGGACCTGCATTGACCTGGTAAGTGACCAGGAAAGAACAGGGGTGGTGGAGAAATGCCTCGGTGGGTTTTAGCTGCTGGGTTAGGATTTCTGGTCTGAAGCTTTGCCTAGAAAGATGGGCAGATTCAGAAAACAATGCACAGTGTCCCCTGAGGTCTGGCTATCTACACAGGGCAGATGGGTCAGCTGGAAAATTCCTATGGGTAGGGGAACGCTCAGGGCAGTATTTTCACAGGTAGAAATGTTTCCCCACTAATGGAAGGTGGAAATCAAGAGAAAGCCAAAGAGGGTGAGAGAGAAAGATAATGTAAGAAGAGGGAAAAAGAACAAAAGCAATGTCTGGTGTAGGGGGACCCACTGTCAGGAGAAAACTGATGTTAAAATTCCAGGCAGTCTCTCCTATGGTAAGCCATTCAGCCATCTTGAGAGGAAAGGTAGTGAGGAAGAAGAGGAAAGAGGCTCTTATCTTTAGGGGCCTTAATTGCTAACAGTGCCTATAGAGGATCTTAATCGTCCAGACATTTAAATAACTTTAACCATAAGTTAAAAGAATGGTTGCATCCAGCTATTAACAGTTTGTCTTGGAGCAGCCCCTATGCCCCAGGACAAGGCCCTCAGAACACCTATGACTGACTCTCAGGCCACCCGGGACCACCGGCCACATGGAGGGCTCCAGCCACAAAAAAGGGGCAGATTCTAATTCTCATCAGTGTCCCTCTGATCGAGGTCCCCCTGTGGGCCAGGAAGGGCTCGCCCCTTGCACACGGCCTCACGTGAGTCTGCTAGTGTTCAAAACGAACTGTCGTGTCTACTCCCTTTTTAGGTGGGAATGAGCCATTTGTCTAAGAAGACAAACCTCAAAATACTGCCAGGCTGTCCGTATGAAGAATCATAGTGGGTGAAAACTGGACAGGAAAGATAAATCCCTGAATTCTCAAGCTAAATGTCAAGGCGAGGTGCGGGGGCTGCGTTAACGATAAAGTTCCCTAACATCTGTGAAAGGCAGACTTTGCTGAATGGACAGAAACAATAGTCATTTGGTTTTGTTAAGGGGAAATAGCATCCAGAGAGCCACAGCACCGGAAAAGACATTACAGATTATCTTCTAATATTAACCCCAGGCTAAATATTTCCCCGAAAGAGTTTAGATGGACTGATCATAAAAAAATAAACATTGGAGCCCCTGGATGGCTCAGTCAGTGAAGCATCCGGCTTTGGATTTCAGCTCGGGTTATGATTGCCCAGTTCCTGGGATTGAGCCCCGCGTCGGGCTCTGCGCTAACAGCACAGAGCCTGCTTGGGATTCTCTGTCTCTTTCTCTCTCTGTTCCTCCCCTGCTCACTCTCTCTCTCTCAAAATAAGTAAACATTAAAAAAAATAAATAAACACATTCATAAGTGATTACCAATAATGAGGTAGTGCTTGAGAGGCAGAAAAATAAAAGCTGTAGTTGTAATCAGGCTTTAAGGAACGCCAAGTGTTATAATTGGGCAAAAGATCATGGTACGGAAGTCAGCCCTGGAGGCCCATAACTATGCTTTCCTTTTCCCCCCACGATCTGTGTTTCTGGCTCTCTACCCCACCACATTCCTACTACCTGGTGTAGGAGAGTCCTTACCCATGTAGAGATTCCTGGAAAAGCAGGGCCACAGTGGAGGCCCTCGAAGACCCTTTACACATATTGGCCCCGTGGAAGGATAGTACGTGGGGCCTTTCAGTACAGGAATTCTCAAGGAGACAAAGGAGGGTTTTACAATGTGAAGGCCAATGAGATGAAGTCTTTGTTAGGAGGGTAAATGAATGAAGAATTTTATGGAAAACAATTTGCCATATGAAGCAAGAGACTTAAAATGTTCATATCGCCTCAGTGATTCTCTCCCAAGGGAGTCACCAGACATGCCCTCTCCCACCACAACACATGTACAATTAAAATGAAAAAGACCAGCCAGCCCACATGTGGAGGAACCAGACCTCTCATACGCTGCAGGTGAGTATGTAGGACGGTGTGCCTACTTTGGAAAACTATCTGGCAGGGTCTCAAATGTTAAACTAACATCGACCCTATGACCCAGTCGTTCCACAACCAGGTATTTACCCAAGAGAAAAGAAAGGAACACTTGTACATGTGTGTTCTCAGCAGCAATGTGATAAAAGACACAAACTCAAATATCCACCAAAAGTTGATGAATACCATGCGGTAAATCCTTACAATGGAAAGCTGCTCAACAATGAAGAGGAAGAAACTATGGATATACGTGACAACATAGGTGAATCTCAAAACGACGACCCCTGAATGAAAAGGGCACATGTTCTATGATTGCACGAACATACAATTCTAGAAAAACGTCAGTTAATTTTTCTAGAGGGAGAGAAAGCCTATCAGTGGCTACCTGGGGATGGGATGAGTGTGAGATGAGTGGAGCCAGGCAGGAGGGAGGGATTACATGGGCCACAAGGAACCTTTTGGGAGAGATGATTCAATATCTTGACTGTGGCAGGATTTCATGGGTGCATATACATATCAAAACTTACCAAATCTGCAATATAAATATGTGCAGTTTAATTAATATCAAATAAATACACCAAATAGCTGTTAAAAAAAATCAGATGTCCTTTTCACGCTCTGTCTCACATTGTTTTAATTCTCCTTCAAAACTCACCTCCGTATGTCTTCCTCTGGGATCTTTCCCAGTTCCTCCCCTCCCCCACTCCAGAAGGCAAAATTAGCTTTTCCTCCCCTGTACTCTGCTTGTACCTTGGCTCACATCTCCGTGATAGTTCATATTTGTGTTTGTAGTTCACATGTATGTCGCTCTAACAGTTTCTTTGTTGCGTCTTCTCTTTAGTTATACTGGGAACCATCCCTGTTGGCTGTCTAGTCAACGTAAGGATGCTTAGACGTGTTTATGATAAAAATAACATCCTGAAGATTACATGACCAGTGTCATGAGCTCTTAAGTGGAAAGGTACTACAGAAACCTAACAAATAAATCATAAATAAACGCATCAAGCTGTTTAACTAAAGACAAGCAATGCCTCATTGACACAAATTCATAATGCCTGTCAGAAGCAGAGGGCACAGTGCAATGTACTTAATGTAAAGGAAAGGAAAGGCTGGGGACAGAGAGCTTGTCTTGGGCATGCCTTCTGCATAATTAACTTTAAAAATGGCTCCCCTTCAGACTGCCTTTAATTGCTAATTCAACGTTTTCATTCATCGATTAGAAATTAAAAGTTATGAAAACACCTTATTTTTTAAATTTGAGCACAGTCTAAAAGCTAGAGACACAAGCTTTTCGCTAGGCTCCTAGTCGCTCCTTAGGACTGGGAGGAGTAAAATTGTAAATTCAAGATCACAGTTTTCTTTATTAAACTAAATCTTTTGAGGGCGCCTGGGTAGCTCATTCGGTTAGGCATCTGACTCTTAGTTTCGGCTCAGGTCACATCTTGCAGGTCTTGAACTCGAGCCCCATGTCAGTCTCTGTGCTGACATTGCAGAACCTGCTTAGGATTCTCTCTCTCTCCTCTCTCTGCTCCTCCCCTGCTCTCTCGCCCCCCCTCTCTCTCAAATTAAATAAACTTAAAAAAAAAACTACATAAAACAAACAAAAAACTAAATCTTTTGGGTGAACTTGGAAAAACCAAATAACCTACTCTTTTTTAATTATACCGTTTACCAACCTTCTGACCTCAAAGTCACAAGACAGAACTAGACATCTTTCCTCTTCCACAAGCAAGTCAACCTCTTGGACTTGTTTCCTCATCTTTTAAATGAGAACAGCAGCGCGTGCACTCTCTGAATCACAACACGAAGACACTTTAATAACATAAGGTATGACCCAGCGATTCTACCCCTAGGTATATACTCCACACAAACATTTGTACGTGATGTTCACGGAAGTTTCTTCGTGATGGCCAAAGAGTGGAAACAATCCAAACGTCCATGCGTAATGTCCATGGACAAATCCAATGTGGTATAGCCACACCACGGAATATTATTTACAAATAAAAAGAAATGAAGTGCTGATACGTGTTATGACATTGATGAACCCCGAAAATATGCTGAGTGCAAGAAGACAATCACAAAAGAGCTCATACTGCATGGCTTCGTTTGTGGGAAATCCAGAATAGGCAAAACCATCAAGACAGAAAGTAGATTAGGAGTTGGCCAGGCCTGGGGGAGATGGGAGCTTGGGAGGCGGTGGCTAGCATGTGGGGGATATTTTGGAGAGTAACAGAAATGTTTTAAAATCAGGGTGATGGGTGCAAAACTCTGAATTTACTAAAAGCCATTGAATTGTAAACTCTCAATGGGTGATTGTTTGGCATGTGAATAATATCTCAGTAAAGTTTTTTAAAAGGAAAGCATTTAGGGCACCTGGGTAGTTAGGTCGGTTAGGCAGCTGACTGTTAATTTCAGCTCAGGACATGATCTCATGGTTCATGAGTTCGAGCCTTGAGTCAGACCCTGTGCTGTCAGTGCAGAGCCTGGTTGGGATCCTCTGTCTCCCTCTCTCTGCCCCTCCCCAACTTGTGCTTGCTAGCTCTCTCTCAAAAATAAATAAATGTTAAAAAAATTTTTTTTCAAAGGAAAGCATTTATATGATATTTATCAGGCTTGAAGATTAGCGATCTAGAGTTATAAAAGGCACAGTAGTACTTCCCATATTTAATGTGCACACATATCACCTGGGGATCTTGTTAAAATGCAGATTCTGATACAGTAGGTCCAGGGTGGGGCCTGAGATTTTGCATTTTTAGCAAGTTCCCAGGGAAGCAGAGGCCACTGCCTCATGGATCACATTTTAAATGACGTAAAAGAGTGGAGAATGGTTGTTGGTTTTTTTTTAAAGACTTTGAACAAGAATCGGTGAAACAAGGCACACAGCAAATATTGATTAAAAAAGAGGCGTTTGAAAGGTGTTTGTGTGCAAACTTTAGATGCTGTACAATTTTGCGAGACTTGACCAAGTTCCGGTGGTTAGAACTCTAAGAAAATGAACATCACTTTTTTCAAGCCCTTAGTACTGACTAATTTTGGTCATTGTTTCCTGACTATCCCTATCTTAAGCCAATAATCTTTTCCTTGCTTCTATCAATCTCATGTATAAAAGTCACGGTAGGGGCACCTGGGTGGCTCAGTCAGCTGAGCATCTGACTTTGGCTCAGGTCATGATCTCACCGTTCAAGAGTTTGGGCCCCGCATCGGGCTTTGTGCTGACAGCTCGGAGCCCAGGGCCTGCTTCAGATTCTGTGTCTCCCTCTCTCTGCCCCTTCCCCACTCACACTCTGTTTCTCTCTGCCTCTAAAAAATAAAGAAACGTAATAAAAAAATAAAAGTCACAGGACATGGTCATGCCTTTGATCTCCAGGTTTTCCCATAGGGCCATCCTGTTCCTTACTAAGGATGCTGGACAGGCAGTTGATCCTGTGTGTAAAAATGACTTAGGGAAACTTTCATCATAGCTCTTAGTCAGTAACATTGCTATACATTTCTATCAATCAACCAGTCAATGACTGAGGGAATTGCTTAGGGCCCAGGACATCAAACAGTGATCACATTACAGCTCAGTGATTGACAGAGAGAAACTTCTCACCCCGGGATCGTGGCATGTCACATGTTTCATTGGCTTTTGAGTACAAACAAATTTCATGAGGATGTCTATGGGTGCAAGAAGGAGTTCAATAGGAAGATTTACATATTTCTACCTCTTACGTATTTTTTAAAAATCTAATTTTAGCATCTCAAGATCCCAGATTTTACCAAGAACTGAATATTACCAACTCACAGCTTTAAAAGAGGATTTATGGCCTCTGTGGCACCCCCAGCAGCCTCTGCACACTGTGAAGATCTTCAGTCCTTGTCAGGACCCTTGTATTGTCTTAACTTCCTCTGACCTTTCTGGATGATGGGAACTGGGAGAAAGGCAAGGCACCTGCAAATCCACCGGCTGCAGCCAGAAAGCGCCCACTGCAGTCAGCCCCTGGCTCCAGATGCAGAGAATATAGTTGTTCTCAGCCAAAGTAAACACTTCCCCATCTGGGAGGCCCACTGAGTGACAAGCAGCTTTGATGTAGACATCACTCCCCCAGAGAGCTATTTGTTGGGAGGCTGGGGCGGGAGAAGGAAGACGCCTGTCTGCTAAGATGTCCTGCTATCGTGTGTTTGCTTCCTGCAATGCAATCCTCATGAGTTTGGGTAGAAGCGATTACCCTGGCACTTTAAAAGGGAAGTTGCTTCTAAAACCAGATTCTTCTTGGCAGCGTCCTGACGTGCCTTTATTGGGGCTGTTGAAATAATCTGCTGAGGATTTAGCTCACTTTCACAGACCTTCCTGACCAGAAATGGAGAGAAACCAGACAGAGGTCTGAACTCCACCCGGTGCAGCTGTCAGGGACACTGGCATAGGTTCATGAGGTTTGCGGGTCCCTTTATCCCAGAGTAAAGGACATTACTTTGGAAAATTGAATTCCTGCTGTGAAAACATAATACTGAGAAGCAGCTCAAAAACAAGGCACCCGTGGGCCATTGTCAAGAAATAAGAGTGTCTTTTAAAGCTCATCCAAATTTGGGGAAACCCAGAGTGCGGAACCCTGCATCATGGAATTTTTCGTTCCACAGCATTCCTTTAAAATCGCTGACAAACGTTTCAAATGATTTGTAAACTTGCGTGTGCTTATGGATTTAAGTGGTTCTCATAAAACTTCATCCTAAGTTTTGCCAAAGCATTGAAGACAAATGTGCTTCCTGTAGAGGGAGTCCCATGCATAGGGACTTCCTGGAGAGCGAGTTCCTACTGCAAGCAACTTGGTAAATGTGCTGCCTGTAGAGCTAAGATCACACTGCGCTCACCATGCCGTTCAGCACGGCGCCCTGCTATCCGGAGCCTCACTGAAGAGGTTCAGTTGCTGGGAATGTTGGGATAGCCTCATCATAAACCAGAGATGTCCCACCCAGCCCGGTATCTTACCAACACTCAGCCTTAAGAAAAAAAATCTCACAATACAGAGTGAAAAATCAGCAGGTTGGGAAATTTGAAGATTCTTGCTCCTTTTCTGCCCAGGTAGCCTCAGTGTGACAAAGAAAACGGAATTGGTGTTTTATAGCAGTCTGGCAAGAACCAAAAAACCAACAAACGAACCAACTGTGATGCTTCCCATGTCTAGCTGTCCTGCTTGAGGTTGGGCACCAGGCTGACAAGCCCAAGGGAGATAGACCCCTCAGAGGGTGACCATGGAGTCACAGCTATTTCAATGCAGGCACGCTGCCTGCAGGGCCAGAAGCAGAGTATGGTGCAGGGCTTGGCAGGGGCTGAACTGGGCAGACACCTTGGACATCCCCATGTGCCCATCTGATAGGCCCCAGGAAGCCTCAGTGAGGTGGTGGCTGGCAATATGGCAGAGCTAATGGCCTGGGTAAGAGCGGATGACCGAAGAGAGAATGTGCTCCCTCAGGGGGTACTGCAGGGAGCACTGATACTTTGGGAGTGCATTCTAGGGTAATTCAATTGAAAATGGTTCTAATAAAACTTGTGCACATCTATTACTACCCACCTCAACACTACACATTTCAGAGAGATGGATAGTGTTTGCATGACATGCCTAAAAAATAAATAAATAAATAAATAAAATGTTCCTTTGAATTTAACTTTTGAAATTAATAATGGAGAACTATGCAGTCACTGTTGCAGTGGAAGCTGCTCAATGTAGCAAAAACAGAGCAGCTTTGGTGTAAAAGACGGAGACCATGGGGGTCCCAGTGTGAAGGCAGGGGCACCATACTTCAGAAACAATGGGGTGGCTGTGTTGTGGGGGAAAGAATGCTGAATTTGAAAACAGATGATCTGGTTCCAGCCTGAGTCCCATTACTCGCCAGTCATCAGGACTCTCCGGCGAGTCACTTTAGTCTCTCTGAGGCTCTTTGTCATGCTCTGTGCTTGGGGACATTGTATGACTCTGGAGAGGTGGTGTGAGGTAAGCTGTGCGAAAGTGCTTTTTCAACCATAAAGCCCCGTGTGATCTGTGAGGCGTCATCTTCCTCAGCAGTGGGCATAGTCATCAACTGTAAACCATGTCTAATCATAAATGTCATTGACACATTATTAAGCATCTAATGTAGAACAGAAAGAGACAGGGAACGGTGCAACAGAGTGGTTTCAGATACGGTCACTGCCCTCAAGGAGCTCATGGTCTGCTTAGTGAGAAAGAATATACTACATTGCCACTCTCATTTTAATAATAAAACAACAACAACAGTTACCCGTCTCCTGAAAAGTGATCAGTAGTGGGTCAAGAGTACTGGGTCATGAACGACCCAGGAGTGAGTGAATGCAGAGGAGAAAGGGACACTAGCTTTCATGGGCAGGGTAAGACTTGGGCTCAACACTGATGGACAGCCAGGATGTTGATGGCTACCCAGTGGACACCGGACTGCAGACATGATACATGGTACTTGGAGGAGAATGGAAGGCATGCAACCTAGACACTAGTTCTGGGTGAACACTTCATTTATTAATTCATCTTTCCAGACCTCAATTGTCTCTTTAAATGTAGGTCATCTATCTGGATTCCCACATATATCAGAGAAATATTGTAAGAAGGTAAAGTAATATTTCAAATAACAGGACTTTAAGTCTTTTGGAACAGAGAAGTCAGGCAAACAAAAAGACTATTCTTATGTCATTCATAGTTTTCTAATGTTTTCATTAGATGCCAAACCAATAACTTCTGTTTGTGCAATCCGAGGGGTCTATGAATGAAAGGTTGCCCATTATGTCAAAAGAAATCCAGAGTAGCAATACTTATATCAGACAAGCTAACTTTGAAACCAAAGATGTGACAAGAGATGAAGAAGGACGCTATATCACAATAAGGGGAACAATGCAACAAGATCTAACAATTGTAAACATTTATGCCCCCAACTTGAGACACCCAACTATATAAAACAATTAACAACAAACAAAAAGGAACACATTCATAATAAAACAATAATAGTAGGGGATTTTAGCAACCCACTTGCATCAATGGACAGATCATCTAAGAAGAAAATCAACAAGGAAACAATGACTTTGAATGACATGTTGGACCAGATGGACTTAACTGATATATTTGAAACATTCCTTCCTAAAGCAGCAGAGTACACATTTTTTTTCAAGTGCACATAAGATCACATACTAGGTCACAAACCAGGCCTCAACAAGTACAAAAAGACTGAGATCATACCATGCATCTTTTCTGACCACATGCTATAAAACTTGAAGTCAACCACAAGAAAAAATTTGGAAAGACCACAAATAAATGGTGGCTAGAGAACATGCATGATACTAAAGAATGAATGAGTCAACCGGGAAATTAAAGAAGAAATTTAAAAAAATACATGGAAACAAATGAAAACTAAAATACGGCGATCTAAAACCTTTGGGATGCAGCAAAAGCAGTCCTAAGAGGGAAGTTTATAGCAATACAAGTCTACCTCATGAAGCCAGAAAAATCTCAAATAAGCCGCCTAACCTTACACCTAAAGGAGCTAGAAAAAGAACACATGAAGCCTAAAGGCAGCAGAAGAAGGGAAATATTAAAGATTAGAGCACAAGTAAATGATATAGAAACTAAAAAAACAAAAACAAAACAGTAGAACAGATCAATGTAACCAGGAGCTGGTTCTTTGAAAAAATTAATGAAATTGATAAACCTTTTACCAGACTTATCAAAAAGAAAAGAGGAAGGATCCAAATAAATAAAATCACAAATGAGAGAGGAGAAATAATAGTGAACACCACAGAAATACAAACAATTAGAATATTATGAAAAATTATATGCCAACAAATCTGACATTCTGGAAGAAATGGATAAATTTCTTCCTAGAAACATATAAGCTACCAAAACTAAAACAGGAAGAAATAGAAAACTTGAACAGACTGATAACCAGCAAAGAAATTGAATCAGTAATCAAAAATCTCCAACAAACAAAAACCAGATGGCTTCCCAGGGGTATTCTACCAAACATTTAAAGAAATGTTAATATGTATTCTTCTCAAACTATTTCAAAAAATAAAAATGGAAGGAAAACTTCCAAACTCATTCTATGAGGCCAGCATTACCCTGATTCCAAAACCAGATAAAGACTCCACTAAAAAAAAGAACTACAGACCAATATCCCTGATGAACACAGATGCAAGAATCCTCAACAAAGTACTAGCAAACTGAATCTAAGAGCACATTAAAATAATCATTCATCACGATCAAGTGGGATTATTCCTGGGCTGCAAGGGTGGTTCAATATTCACAAATAAATCAGCATGATACACTACATTAATAAGAGAAAGGATAATAACCATATGATCTTCTTTTATGCATCTTCTAGATGCATAAAAATCATTCAACAAAGTACAATATCCATTCATGACAAAAACCCTCAACAAAGTAGGGACAGAGAGAACATACCGCAACATCGTAAAGGCCATATACAAAAGACCAACAGCTAATATAATCTTCAACAGGGAAATACTGAGAGCTTTTCCTCTGTGGTCAGGAACAAGACAGGAATGTCCACTCTCACCACGGGAAGTCCTAGCCTCAGCAATCAGACAATAAGAAGAAACAATGGAATCCAAATCAGCAAGAAAAAAGGCAAACTTTCACTATTTGCAGATGACATGATAGTCTATATAGAAAACCCAAAAGACTCCACCAAAAAATTTCTAGAACTGATACACCGAATAAAGTCACAGGATACAAAATCAATACACAGAAATCTGTTGCATTTCTATAAATCAAGAACGAAGCAGCAGAAAGAGAAACCAAGGAATTGATCCTATTTACAACTGCACCAAAAACTATAAGATAGCTAGGAATAAACCAAAGAGGTAAAAGAGTTGTATGCTGAAAACTATAAAACATTAATGAAAGAAATCAAAGATGACACAAAGAAATGGAAAAACATTCCATGTCCATGAATTGGAAGAACAAATATGGTTAGAATGTCGATACTACCCAAAGCAATCTACACATTTAATGCAATCCCTATCAAAATACCACCAGTATTTTTCACAGAACTAGAATAAACAATCCTAAAATTTGTATGGAACCACAAAGGGCTCCAAATAGCCAAAGCAATCTGGGGGCAGGGGTGGGAAGCAAAGCTGGAGGCATCACAATTCTGGACTTCAAGGTATATTACAAAGCTGTAGTGATCCAGACAGTATGGTACTGGCAGAAAAACAGACACCTATGTGTCAATTTCCTGATCAATGGAACAGAATAGAAAATCCAGAAATGAATCCAGAACTATATGGTCAACTAATCTTCAACAAAGAAGGAAAGAATATATTTCCAATGGGAAAAAAAAAAAGTCTTTTCAACAAATGGTGTTGGAAACATTGGACAACTACTTGCAAAAGAATGAAACTGGACCACCTTTCTTATACCATACACAAAAATAAATTCAAAATGGATGAAAGACCTAAATGTGAGAAAGGAAACCATCAAAATCTTAGAGGAGAACACAGGCGCTAACCTCTGACATCAGCCATAGCAACTTCTTTCTAGGTATGTCTCCCAAGGCAAGGGAAACAAAAGCAAAAATGAACTACTGGGATTTCATTAAGATAAAAAGCTTCTGCACGGCAAAGGAAACAATCAACAAAACTAAAAGGCTACCTACAGACTGGGAGAAGATATTTGCAAATGACGCATCTGATAAAGGGTTAGTATCCAAAATCTATAAAGAACTTATCAAACTCAACACCCAAAAAACAAATAACCCAGTGAAGAAATGGGCGGAAGACATGAATAGACATTTTTCCAAAGAAAACATCCAGATGCCTAACAGATTCACGAAAAGATGCTCAACATCACTCATCATCAGGGAAATACAAATCAAAACCAGAAAGAGATACCACCTCACACCTGTCTGAACGGCTCACATGAACAACTCAGGCAACAACAGATGTTGGCAATGATGCAGAGAAAAAGGATTTCTTTTGTGATGCTGGTGGGAACACAAACCAGTGCAGCCACTCTGGAAAACGGTATGGACATTCCTCAAAAACCTGAAAATAGAACTACCCTATGATCCAGCAAATGCACTACTAGGTATTTACCCAAAGGATACAGGAGTGCTGATTTAAAGGGGCACACGCACCCCAATGTTTATAGCAGCTTTATCAACAAGAGGCAAATTATGGAAAGAGCCCAAGTGTCCATCAACTGATGAATGGATAGCAAAGATGTGGTTTATATATTTATATATTGGACTGTTACTCAGCCATAAAAAAGAATGAAATCTTGCCATTTGCAATGACGTGGATGGAGCTACACAGTATTATGCTAAGCGAAATCAGTCAGTCAGAGAAAGACAAATACCATTTGATTTCACTCATACGTAGAATTTAAGAAACAAAACAGGTGAACACAGGGAAAAAAGAGGCAAGCCAGAAAACAGACTCTTACCTATAGAGAACAAACTGAGGGTTACCAGAAGGGAGGTAGGCAGGGGGATGGGCTAGATGGCTGATGGACATCAAGGAGGGAACTTGCTGTGATGAGCCCCGGGTGTCGTAGGTAAGTGATGAATCACTAAATTCTACTCCTGAAAGTAAAAAAAGAACGAACGAAAGAAAGAAAGAAAGAAAGAAAGAAAGAAAGAAAGAAAGAAAGAAAGAAAGAGAGAGTTTCCCATTAAGGCATTCCTTTCTTGGTGCTCAGAGCTCAGGGGTACGGGAGTCCAACTAGACAAAGGACGTGGATCACGTGGCCAGTTTCTGTCCGCTAAACATTGTGGTGTCCATTTACAGACACACAGCAAAGCCAAGCTGTGGTCATTCTCGGGGCCTGTGGTGTGCTCTTAATAACATCACCCCAGGAATATTAAGTGTCTCTCTCCTACCTCCTTTCTTTCCCTTCAAGGTAACTTTAGAGGTGCCACAAAGGAGAAACTCCAGACTTTTTTACAGGGCCTGCCCCCTGGAAGGTGATAATCCCAGCCCTCTGGCAAACTGACTGCTCCAGGAGAGCAGCTCCCAGACACCCGCGTGCACCCTCGTGAAAATCCTTTTCAGGAGCCTTCGTGGGGCTGGGCGCTGCTTAGAAATGGTTATCCTACCAGAACGGCAATCCCCAATGCCCTTGGTTTTCTTCGTTCCGGTGCTTTCTCCAGTGGGCCGTTGCCTTTCAGAGTTGAAATGAAGGGGGGTGTCCAGCGATGAGCCAGGGCCGGGCAGCTGACACAGGCCAGGGCTGTCTGCAGGAGGAGGGCAGCTATCAAATGTGTGACTCGTGGCCGGAGGAAGCTGCCAAGTCCAGCAGCAGGGGTACAGCGAGCACTGGCCAAGAAGGCGCTCCCTGCCCTGCGCCCCTGGGTGCCTTCTGCGCCAGGAGCACAGCTCCTACCCAGCACCCCCCAACGCCCCTCCCCCACCCCTGCCTTCCCAAGAAACCGGTCCATGGGACAAAATGCCCAGCAAGTTCCTTCATTCTATCCATCGTTAATCAGGTACTTGAAACAGCGCATGACTCATGTTGGGCTCTGCTAAGACCAACATCATCAGGCCTCTTCTGTGTAAGAGTTAAGTCTCAGTTCCACAAAGGACTTCAATGAGCGGAACCTCGTTGATTCCACTGCAGTGCTCAGGACTCAGGGAAAGAGGTGAGCACCACACTGGAGCCACAGAAAAGCTGAGCCACAGAGAGTCGCACAATCTCTTTCTTCCCTAGACACTCTTTCTGGGAAGGATTTTCCTCGAAGACCTGGTCATAGTCTTCAGGTGGGGTTTGCTGCAAGGGATCAATGAGAAGTTTATCAAAGAAGTGTTAGGTTCCAAGGGCAAGGACGAACAGAGTCACTCCAGAGAGGAGGAAGCACCTGAGAACAAATCTCACCATTTAACTCGGGCATCTGCTGTCGATGCTGACTGTGGTTGGGGGTGAGTCTCACGGTTTCTGTGTAGGAGGAAAAGCAGTCCATAGTCCCCAGAGAAAATAATATGGGTTGTCCTAAGAACCAAGGGGCAATACCAGAGAGGGATCATTCAAAGTTTGGTGAATTAATGCTCCCCAAGCAGTGCAAATGACTCTTTCACCACCTCGGTGGAAGATGATGGACTGGGTTAATTCTCTGGATCAAGGGAGAGGTCCAGTCACCTCCTTGCTTTAGAAAAGTTTTTGCTGACACACTGCTAAGAGAGGAAAGCAAAGTGCTCTGGCAGTTCTGATATACTAACACGCGTGTAAAAGAGAAGAGTCTTATATCGGCTCATTTGGGCAAAAAACCCACAAAGAAGATAAGAAATTAGCGAGCTTGGTTACTACAGTGGATTGGTGGAGAGAATGGAAAGACGGGGACAGGGTTGGGGGAGGGACACTTCTCTGAACAGATCTTGTCGAATAGTTTTAGCTTTCAGTGCCATGTCAAGTTTTGCATGCTCAAAATAAATAAAGCCGGTAAGATTGAGGGGTAGGGGGAGAGGGAATCGGTTACTCCCTTAGGAAAATGGAAATTTGTCTCCATCATCATGGTTATGGGAATGGTCAGTAAAGAAAGGGCATATATAAAAGGCACAATTATTAAAGTCTTTCTGACTTGTTAAGGAATCTCTTACAAACTCTGAAGTTGAACTCTACACCACCTAGAATTCTATAAAAGTTCCACATCCCTGGAGATCTTTAAGAATAGAATAGACATATAAATATCTGTATGATTCCAGGAAAGGGCTGGGAAGAGGGATACCATAGACTGAATGTTTGTTCCCCCCAAATTCATACATTGATGTCTAATTCTCAAGGTGATGGATTAGGTGGTGGGGTCTTTGGGAGGTGCTTAGGTCATTAGTGTGGAAGCCTCACACAGTTGGACTAGTGCCCTTAATCAAGGGATCCCAAGAAGCTCCTTTGCCCTTTCCACCATGTGAGGACACAAGAACATGGCCATCTATGACTAGGAAGTGGATCCTCATCAGAATCAAATCCATTGGCACCTTGATCTCGCTCTTCCTAGCTTCCAGAACTATGAGAAATAAATTTCCATGATTTACAAGCCACCCAGTCTATGCTATTTTTTTTGTAGCAGCCTGAGCAGACTAAGATTCATGAATGCCCTTCTAGGGTTGTGGGAAGTTATTGGGGCTGGTTCCAGGCAGGTAGTAAAGCAGGTGGTTTGTCTCTGAATCTTGATTTCTCATTTCCTCTCTTCTCTGCCCTCCTTAGATCTCCATGCTTGGTTCTCTCAATTTATCTCCATGCCCGATTATCCCCGATGAGGCAGTAAGTTCCAGAAGTCTGAAGAATAACCTTTAAGAAGTCCTAATACAGACCACAAACTTTTCATGGTCTGAGCACATCCAGTGTTCAGGACCATGGTTTTTATTGTTTCTGTTGTTGTTTGTTTGTTTTTGAAATAGCTGTACTCACTTCTGGTAAAAGATCTATGAAGATTCGAACCCAGCATTTATAACATAGGATAAAAGTATATGTTCAAATTCTCGCTGGTATAGTTCAATACTAAGCTAGCTTGTTGGCATGCAGAAGACTCCTAAGTAAACTTGACTTTGTTTCCCCCACTCCAGGAATGGATGTAGTCAAGGAGGAAAGATGTGGATCAGAGAAGACTGAGTATCCAGGGCTCAGTAAGGTTATAATTCATCATGGAAATTCTGGTTCAGCCCCAATACTTTCCAAATAAATGATACCATTTCTGGGCTAATTTAGACTCCTTTCTTGGAGCCCTACAACCCCTCTGGCTACCTTCTAACTAACCTCCCAGGGCATAAGTCCTCCCGGGACATCTTTAAGTCTGGAGAAGGTCTCCTTGGCCGTCCCTTAACTCTGCATTAATTAGCATCGGAAAAGAGAAGCGTATTTTGTTAAGATATTCACCCCATGGAATTTGCCCCAGACATTTTATACTTGTCTTCTATTTTTAGCAATGACATCAGTTGGGCTACATTTTGGTTTCTAATGAATCATTCCATTCACACCACCCTCTATTAAATGCCAAGCAGATTTTATGTTACAAATCTCCTACTTTTAATGAGATTAATAAGCTTATCCTTAGATCTTCAAAGATTTATAGCTATTCAGCAAAGTGGGAAAGGCCTGCCTCATTTATTGGCTGTATATATTTAAAGAATGGATTTCAGAGAAGTCATTAAAGTGACATGTGTCTTCCCTCTTCAGAATCTTTATAATTGTTTGTGTGCATGTGCACATCACAAAAGAGCTTTCTCCAGCCCCAAGCTCTTGAAAACCAGGAAGTGTTACACAGAGTGGTAACCACAGCTCCCCAGGGCCCCGTCTTTTGAGATCTGAGCCATGTGTTATGATAAATAAATAATCCCCTGAAGTATGTTATCTTGCTTCTGGCAAGGATATGACAATTTAGATGTACGGCTCCATAACGCCTACAGGAAAGAGTTTAGGAGAAGAAAAGATTCCACGTCTTGGGATGAAAAAGGGAAAGGTCCCATTAATAACCAAGATTACCAATGCAAAAAGTATACGGGGGCGACCTGACTCAGAGCTGGAGAGAAAAAAGATCTGGAGATGTAAATACCAGTAATTGGGTCTAAAGCCAAGCAAAAAGATGAATCCACGGATGCCAGGAGTATTGAATAAACAAATGTTAGGAGCCTGGCATCCTACAAAAGCCCCGGTTTGTTTCTGAACCTCAGTCCAAACTATTGTTTCTGGACTTCATCTTTTTAGTGCTTCGGCTTTCTGTGAGATAAAGCTGTGCATTGCAGGTGTATTTTGAGGCAACAAACAAACAAACAACTAGTTATATTGAGCCCTTGAATTTAGAGAGGCTAAAGCTGTTTGCCCAACCTACTATATGTAGTCATGGGCATTTACGGAATGGTATGTAGTCACTTACCATTGACGGAAAAGGCCAACAACCCATCGAGATGAATGGGTAGCAAATACCCTGTAAAACCACCCTGATGAAAACAGGCTTGAATGTTACCAATTGGATTTCACCCATGGTGAATGTAAGAAACTGCCCTGTCTAGGAAAATGTCTTTAAAAAAACCCAAAAACCAATAACACCACTATTGGGGCCATTATCCAATATTTTTAAACAAGGAAATCCTTGACAAATTCCCTTCAGAACCATGCACTAGGAAAAGGCTTGTTCCTCATGATGAACTGAGCCATCCCCTAAGATTACACACAAAGAATTCTGCAACCCACTGTTTTCTACTTTTTCTAGGTTGCTGGACCACTGAGAAGGAAGTTTCATGTTTATCATTCCTCTCCATTGGAATTTACTGCTGTAATTTCTTCTCACCTTTACTGTGGGGTTCATTTTGGTTTTAAAACCTTTTCTAGAATCTCAATTTTTTTTTCCTGAAAGTGGGTGGCATATACAAAAGGTGTCACTAATACAAAGATTTAAAATGTGCCTCCAGAGACGTGTTTCCAAGTGGCACTGCATTCCCTTGGCAGCATGTCTGCTTCCTCCCTCCCCATTGCTTATTTACTTAAGTGAGAAAGAAAGCAAAAGACAGCCAATGGAGGGCGGAGGGTGTGCCTGGAAAACTCCCAGGAATAAACAACTGACAAGCTGTCACCCCCCAAAACAGAGAGGTCCTAGGGAAGACGATGATTTCCATGTTCAAAGACTCTTTTTCTTGCACAAAGTTGGAAGCTGGTTTATTCTGTCCCTTCCTCGGTGCTCAAGTCACAGTTAACACGACAAACGCACTGCTCAGGCACTGTCTTCACAGCCGACGCATGGAGACGGGGATGTGTTCACCTGTAGCCCAAAAGCAGTGAAATTAATATGCAGAAGGGGACCTGAGAGATTTCCCCGTCCTGGTCACGAAGCACATTCCCAGATTTCTAGAACATCCATGAAGATCTCTGCATTTGTTTTACGACTGTCCAGAACTATTAACAAGGTTATAGAAGTTAGGTCACAAGTTGGGAGATCACGCTTTAGGTAGAAATACAAGGGTCTTGGGGGCTGTCTCCTTTCGCATGAGTAATTAGTAACATTTGGTGTGTCTAGTTTGAGGAGGAAAGGTCTGGTGCTACCTAATTCTTTGCACTTGAAAGGTATGGTGACAAATATCGACTGCAGTGGGTACCAGGTGACAGCAAACATGTTAAATGAATGAGTTTTACAAACAGAAACTGGAAGGAGCTTAGGACGGCAGGGAGATTGCCGGTCTGGGAGCAGGAACACCCCTGTTTCCTCCTGCCGCTGCCGATCCCTAGCACAGTGGAGGCAGGTGACAGCAGGCCACTGGCCGCCACCTCCACCCTTCCCCATTCCCTGCCCCAGGAGGCTGAACCCGTTAACTGCATCACCCAAGCCCTCCCCCCCGCGGGCTCGGCCTGGGGATGGCAGGTGGGAAATGGAAGGTGGATGGTTAGTTCGCGCACCTCAGCTCCTGCTTTTGCCTCATCGTCACTCCTGTTTTCTCTTGACCCTTTCCACCCCTAAGTGGGACCCTTACAGTTTCTTCGTCTGAACCATCTGGGGTGGATTCCATTTCAGCCAGGCCTCTGACGGATACAAATGGCAGCCAGCTTTAGCCACCTGGAAATGGATTTGGAGCAGTGGGGTTGAATTCTGAACCTCTGCTGGCCTCGGAGTTGAGTCCGGATTCTAAGACACTGCTGCGTGGGGAGGTTAAGTGATGCCCACAGGCCCCGGGGCCTAGTGGCCCGCTGCTCTAGCTCACCAGCAGTGTGAGGTCAAGGACACCTCAAGTGGTCTTGGAGCTACTGCTCAGAGGCTTATATTCAATTTAACCACCAAACATATTAACACATGTGAACACTTGGGGATAAAAGAGCTCAACCCCAATTGTTTTTTAAATGAAGGTCTGTTGGGGCACCTGGGTGGCTAGGTCGGCAAAGCCTCGACTCTTGGTTTCCCCTCAGGTCATGGTCTTACAGTTCCTGAGTTCAAGCCCCACATCTGTTCTGTGTTCACAGAGTGGAGCCTGCTTGAGATTCTCTCTCTCTCTCTCTCTCTCTCTCTCTCTCTCTCTCTCTTCCTCTCTGCCCCTCCCCCGCTCATGCTCTCTCTTTCAAAATAAACTTTAAAACCAAAAAATATTGAGTGAAGGTCTGCTGGATTTTTTTTTTTTTTTAACAGCCATTTGACAAAGGGGTAAAGTGATCCCATGGTGACGTGGTGAAGTCGGAGTCCAGACTTCACTGCATCCGCAGAACTGTCCCCAGGCCAGGGCGCGGGGCCAGGAGTGTACTGACTGCAGGAAGAAACCTGGAGGACTTGAGGAGGACGGGGGGCGGGGGGACGGAGTGGGCAATGACAGCCGCAGTCTTTCTTATTTAGATATTTTATATATATATTACATCCAAGTATGACAGTCGTTTGTACCATTTCCCAGGGGAGACAGATGTTCCCAAGGCCAGGCAGGGTGCAAGGGGTGGGGGTGGGGGTGGGGTGGGGAGGAGGCGCGGGCGGCTGAAGGGCGGGGCTGGGGGGCCGCGCTCACAGAAGCTGCAGGAGCTTCAGGGACTGGAGGAGCGCCCCCGGCTCGGCCGCCGCCAGATACTGGCAGCACAGCCAGTCCTCCAGCTCCACCCCGCGCCTGCGGTCCGCCGCCCGCTCGGCAAACTTCATCATCATCAGGGCGCGCTTCATGTCGATCCAGTTGTGCAGCGTGCCGCACAGCACCTCCTCCGACGTGCCCGGCTGCTCCACCAGCTCCCGCCGCGGCCCCCACAGCAGGCACTGCAGCACCCGCTTGGCCTCGCCGATGCGGATGCGCTTGATGGGGTCGGCCTCCAGCAGCAGGTGCGCGAGCTGCTGCAGGCCGGGCGAGTAGAGGGACAGCGCGGGCAGCGGGGGCAGGTCCTCCTGCCGGTAGTCCTGTTCCCGCAGCCGCGCCCGCACCTCGAACGGGTTGGGCTGGTGCAGCAGCTCATAAATGAGGATGCCCGTCTGGAACTCATCGAACTTGCGGTACTGCGAGGCAGACACGATCTCGGGGGCCAGCCGGGCCTGGCTCTTCTTCTGCTGCAGGTTGGTGGTGCCGCCTGGCTTCTGCTTGGCCTTCAGGAAGTTGCTGATGATGAGCCGCGGCAGGTACTTCTCACTGGGCACCCCCTGGCAGGCGGGGGCGGGGGCGGGGACGGGGGCGGCAGCCGCGAGAGAGGCAGAGGGGCACGCTGCGGGAGCCCCAGCCGGGGAAGGGGATGGGGCGGCGGGGGAGGCGCCGGGGGAGGCCTGGGGGGAGCAGTGCACCAGCAGCAGGTTCTCCAGGCACAGGTCCCGGTGGATGATCCCGTGCTCCTTCAGATGCTCCAGCCCGTTGCAAAGCTGCAGGAGCAGGAAGCACACGCGCCGCTCGTAAACCTCAGGCTCGGACTGATGGCTGGAGGCGGAGTCCCGCACAAAGTCAGAGGCCGTCTGGTGGGGCACCTCGGGGGTGATGACCACCACGCAGTCCTGCTCCTGGGCAGGCGGGTGTGATGGGGGTGCAGGCTGAGGGTCCTTGGGTGCGTCAGGAGAGGTGAGCATGCTGGAGGGCACCGAGGCAACAAAGTGGCCGCAGTCCTGCTGGATGTTGAAGTGCACGGGCACAGAAGGGCTGCAGTAAGGGGCTGCTTTGGGCTCAGGGGTCTTGCAGATCTGCGGGCGAAAGGCAAAGTCAGGTCAACGGTGGAATCCATCATCCTCAACAAACGGTGTTGGGGCATTTCGGATAGCCGCTTGCAAAAAGGAGAAGTAAACCCTTACACCAGACACACAAATTGCCTCAACGTGGATCACGCTTAGGTGTAAGAGCCCCGAATATACGTTTTAGAAGAAAACCCAGGACAGACTGTTTGAGACTTTGGGCTGGGCAAAGATTTCCCAGATGCCACACCAAAAGCATGGTCCATAAGGGAAAAAAAAAAGTCAGTAATTATCAAAATTCCCAAGATACCATTAAGAAAAGGAAAAAACAAGTCATAGGCTGGAGAAAATATTTACAAAACACCTATCTGATGAATAATTTTTAAGTAAAATTTAACAAAAAACTCTTACAACGCAGTAAGAGAATGATAAACTACCCAATCAAAAGTGGACAAACTATATTAAGAGGAATTTTACCAAAGAAATACGTAAATGGCCACAAGCACAGTAGTCACTGGGGAGGCGCGCTTGGGTGGCTCATTCGGTTGAGCGTCCGACTTCGGCTCTGGTCATGATCCATCAGTTTGTGAGTTTGAGCCCCGAGTCGGGCTCGCTGCTCTCAGCACAGAGCCCGCCTCAGATCCTCTGTACCCCCCCCCACTCTCTGCCCCTCCCCTGCTTGTGCTTTCTCTCTCTCAAAACTAAATTTTTTTTTTTTTTAAAAAGCAGTCACTGGGGAGATGCAAATCAAAGCCACAGTGAGGTATGGCTTGACGCCCACTCAAATGTCTATAACAAGAATGATAGACAGTAACAAGTGTCCATGAGGATGCAGAGAAATGGGAGCCCTCCGACATTGTTGGTGGCGTATAAAATGGTGCCATCACTTTGGAACACAGTTTGGCAATTTCTTTAAGAGTTAAACCTAACATGACGACATGATCCAGCAGGAGTGGGGCTCCCGCAGGACAACGTGGCACCCTATCAGTAGGAACACATCTGTCTGCCCCTAGTGTGTGCTACAGAAATTCTCAGGAAACCAGACAAGCGTTTACACAGGCAGTCAGTCAACCTTAATCCGCATTCCTTGCGCCCTACAGCGGCCACCTGACCGCGGACGTGTTTGGCCGCTGGGGCGCTTTGCTCCCTTCTTGGGGAATCTCAGGGACAGAAGTGGGTCCTTCTAGGCTGTGGCCAAACTCCCTGAGACTGCCCTAGTTTCCAGATCCAGGTAAAGGTGCAATGTTGGTTGCTGGCACGGCTTGGCGAGCCAGCCGTTTTATTGGAGCTGCTACATGGAAGTCACGCACCTCCTTCCGAGGATGAGTCAGAGAGAAAACAGAGGGCTCTCCAGGGCGAGGGAAGCCAACCCACGGCACCCTCTGAACACCCTATTATTGTAGGAATAAACAAGCAGGTGAGTTTGAGCTCCTCTGGGGAATCCCCACGACCATCGCTCTCCGGCCTCTTCAACGTCTTGTCTTAAGACAGCACCAGCCACCGAGGATCTTTAGCCATGGTAATCCTCTCCTGGCTGCCACGCAGCTGCTCAAGCCAGATGTAATGGCCCTCTGTCAGGCCTCATTTTCCCCGTAATTACAAGGAAAGGGACAGAAGATGGGCTGTGGTCTCCCCTCTCAAAAGGATACAGTGCATCCTCGGCCATGCGTTATAGGAAGGTGAGGATCGGTGTAGTAATCCTGCAAAGAAAGGCGCCTCGCATCTGCCTAGAACATATCATCCCTCGAGCAATCCAAAATAACCCTTCAGGCTGCCGCAGTGCCACACGCGAGTGATTACAGCAGCGTTTACAAAGCACCACATTGCTAACAGGTGACGTTTTCAGGAGTTCCGCTGCAAGCATCTTTTCACAGGCATTTATTTAGATTGCAGCTATACAAACCTTCTTCTCAGCCTGAAACCTGAAATAAGAGAGTCCAGCCTCTGAGGAAACTGTTAAAATGATAATTAGGGGGTGAAGGGAGGCAACACATTAGTAATCTCTCCATTACAGAGGTAAAACAGAAGAAAAACGGAAGTGCATTTTCCCCCAGACATTGCTTCCTAATACACTCACAAAAATGATCCTGGAACACGCATCTAAAGGGCATTGTTGTGGACTCCCCACTGTAGCCCACCCAACTGTATTTAGTTTTTACATGGCAGTCTTCTGAAACACTATTAAACAAAAGGGAATGTGTAGCCTTCAAAATGTAGTCTCACGATAGATGCCAGCCACTGTTTATGGCACTGTCTGCTGTGCCCTCTGTGGCTATGTGGGCCACGCATTGCTGAGGTCGGGGTCACTCCCTTCCCCGTGAGAGCTTCTCCACCACAACACACACCTACCAAACTCTTGCACGTGTGAGGCACTGCCTACTAATCATTTTTCACACAGTGTCTCAATAAATCTCAGACAACCCGATGAGACAGGATGAGGTAGATGCTTCTACAGAAGAGGAAACAGAGGCTTCGAGGGGTTAAATTATTTGCCCAAGATTGTACAAGGGAGAAGTCTCCAGGAGTCAAAAGTATGGGCTTGGAAGTGAAAAAGACCCTGGCTTAAATACGAACTCGGCAAACCCTGGCAAGTTACAATCGATTCTTGTTATTTGCAGTAGTTCTGTTAAGTAGCCACAAACACGGAATGAGCGAATACTGAACCACTGCTCCTAGGGGAAATATAGGGCGAAGTTCTTGCAAGCGTCTGTTCGTAACATTTTTTACCAACTGGCCAACACATAACCTCGCTTTGTGTGTGTTTCTGTTTAAAGACGCCTTATTAGTAGATACTGTGGATTCATGAACACAGAACTCCCGCAGATGGCACTGGAACTCACGCCTAAACGAAGCTCACCTAACACTCCCCCAAAGGCACATGACAGCCTTCTTGTGCTCACGACCACTAGGCAGGACTTCAGCGCTCAGCTCGGTCATTTCCAACAGTGAAATCATCAACACAAGGCACAAAAATGTGAAGAACGAGACAACGAAGAGATCACAAAAAGGACACCTGTTGACAGGGGAGAACCGAAACAAGAAGCCAGAGCCTTGCCTTGTTCTACCTTGGCTGGGAATTCGCATGTCTGGTGACCCAAGTCTCCCCCTACTCTGTGCATTTCCAGGGACCACAAAAGGGCCACAAATTATGATTTGGGGTTACAAATGAATGTTAACAAGTGAATTCAAAAATACGGAATCCACAAATAGCAAGGATCCACCTTATTTATCTCAGTCTATTTTCTCCTCTGCAGTCCGGGCAGCGATAGGTCCTTTCTCCCAGGGCCACTGTGAGCAGCCAGGGACACAACACAGGTGTGGCTCTCAACACAGTGACTAGCCCACAGTGAGCTGGAGAAGGTTGCTATGGTGACCGCTCTGCTGGTCTGGCTGTAGCCATGTGGTGAGGCAATCCAGAGCTGGCTTGCCAGTTACTGTACAAACCTGGGGGCTGCAGCTGTCCAGGGCCTGGGAAGGGTTTCCAAGGATTCCTTTTCTCAAGGGTGTCAAAGGCCTAGGCCCAGCAAATACCACTGACAGTTTGCACAGAGATGTAAATGAAGGAGCAGAATAAATGGGGACAGGGCTGGATGCATTTTAAAATCGGCGAGCTAGTCCTCTGTCAGGACCCCCCTGCCTCCTATCTGAGAGTCAGTATAGCGCAAAGGTAGGGGTGCCCCCTGCGGTCGTTTCACAGTGCAGGATGGTGGGTGCGGGTAGAGGAAGGGGGGAGGACAGGGAGGCTTCTCCACCCTCACCCCCTCCATTTCATTTTCAGGGAGTCTGAGCTTGGGATCTGGTGCAAGACCACACAAACCTTTGGTTCAGCTCAAATTTCAAACGTTTTGCTGAGCCAAGTCTCACTTTCAACTTTGGAGCCACAGCCTCGTTCGTGGTTAAAAATCTGGGCTAAGTCACGTTCTTTAAATAAAGAAGGCCCAGCTGGCTTAACACAAGTCCCTAATTACCGAACTGGAGTCCTAGTTGACCGAGGAATAAAGCAGCTTCTAAAACTCACACACAGCTGATGATTTTTCCCCCCCACCACAGAGTCACGGAGCAGGGCTACAAGAGCTGGCTTTAATCTCCTGGCTGCTGCAGGGCGCTGAGCCCATAAACGGAGGGCCTGGCATTTAGTGCGAGCAGGTGCGAGCCTGCTTTTGTTAATGGGGACTCGCGAGCAAGGCTCGCGCTTACCAGGCACAGATGACAGGAGCTCAGCGCCGGAGCGGTGGCGTGGGCGGGGAGACCGCTCCGTCCCTCGGATTCCAGATGACTGTATTCCGTCTAGACTGCCGCGCTAATGAAGTACAACAGCTGCACGTGGGAAACGATGTTCCGAGAGCCCCCGCCCCACAATTACCGGGGCCAGGCACACTTGCGAATCGGTATTGTTGTTCCCCAGATTCTGAACACGGGATGCTCTTCTCCAGATTTCAATTTCATATGTTACAGAGATGGTCCTTGGGCTGCCATGTCTCCGGCAGAGTCAAATAGGACACCTGGGACTCTCTTCCTTAGAGGGCTGGGGCCTCGTGTCCCCACTTCCTCATAGCTTACATTTCTAATGAAATGAGGAACAATGCTTGTTTTTAACCTCCGCCAGGAAAGCCAGATTTTCTGCATTGTTCTTCAGAGAATGTGGCTAATTCTTCATTGTTTCAGGAGGTCCTAGATCCAAGCTGCACATGACAATCACTTAAAAATATAAAAACCACGGGCGCCTGGGTGGCTCAGTCAGTTAGGTATCCACTCTTGGTTTGGGCTCAGGTCATGGTCTCACGGTTTGAGAGTTTGAGCCCCACATTGGGCTCTGTGCTGACAGCAGAGAACTCTCTCTCCCTCTGCCCCTCCCCTGCTCTCTCTCGTGTGTGCTGTCACTCTCTCTCTCAAAATAAATAAATAAACTAAAAAATATATGTGAAAACCAGAACCCTTTACCCCAAGGTTGGGATCAGTGGCCACCTAGCTCCTTAGTTCCCAGAGCAGGATGACATCACTTTCCACCCCAAGGCAGGAGGGAGCAAGCTGCTTCCACCAGGTCCTTCCTTCCTCAAAATGGAGAGGCACTGAAAAAACCCAGTTCCAGCCGCAGGAGCCAGTGACAGTGGCTGATGCCCTTGACCTCAGGGAGGGCAAGGGAAGGCTGGCTCACTGATTACCTCCTCAGGTTCCCTGGGGCTAGCAAAAGCAAAGAACCTCCTGTAAGACACCTCCAGCCCTCAGGCTTCGAGGAGCTCACATTTCCATTCCTTTCATTGGTTGGGTCCACACCCTGGATCTGGGCCAACAAAGACTACCAGAAGCCTGGCTTCTCAAGTTCAGCTCACTGGAGAGTGCACTCACTTTCCCTCTACTGGATGGATACAGCACCATCTGAACAGGAAGGGGAACACTGGGATTGTTTCTTTTTTGTTTTTCACTGTGCTTGGGGAGTGGCAGAGCAGGATCACTTACTAAGATTGGTTTTGATAGAAAGAGACAGTGAAGTTCAAGAAATCGACAGACTCTCAGTTCAGCATGTTTGTATTTTCTTCCATCTGGTGCTTGCCATCTTAGCCACACCCCCCCCCCCCCCCCCCCAGTCTTTTGGGAACTTGATTCTGGATAATTGATTGTATTCTTACAGCCGTACTGGCCTCTTTACCCCCAGTTTTTTCATCGTAAGGCAGCAAATAATTATATATGGCCCCCTGAACCTGTAAATCAGGGGTTACTAATCTATTTTTTATGGTGCTATCACCAAGTTGTTAAAAGAAAAATCTCAAAGTACAAAATTCATTGCAATTTTCCTTGGTTAATAGTCATAATATTAAAAACTTTTTTAAAAATTTTTATTTTTGAGAGACAGAGTGCGAGTGGGGGAGGGGCAGAGAGAGAGAGGGAGACACAGAACCCGAAGCAGGCTCCAGGCTCTGAGCTGTCAGTGCAGAGCCCGATGCGGGGCCCGAACTCACAAACCATGAGATCATGACCTGAGCTGAAGTCGGATGCTTAACCGACTGAGTCACACAGGCATCCCTAATTATCATAATATTTTTAAAAACTCCACTGGTAAGCAGGAAACCACCCTGCCTCCCCAGGCCATTTCATGTTAGATCAGTATTTGCATTTTTTTCTGACTGGAAATAAAAGATCTTGGGACAGGTGATGGCACAAAAAAAAAAAAAAAAAAAGAGCTCATTGTTCCCCTCCTCACTACCCGCAAAAGCTTGCATTTACAGAAGAGCTACAGGACCGCCAGGTATTCAGGGGACACCAAAAGATGAGAAAAAAGGCCACATGGAAGGAACGGAATGTGGGTGCAGACGGCTCGACCAGCTTGCAGGGAGCTGCACCTTGAGAGAGCGGTGGGGGATGGTAGCAACGGCCCTGAGCTGGTGGCAAAAATTAAAGAGCTGTGTTGCTTGAACTAGTCACTTCACTTCTCTGAACTCCATTTCCCTTAAGGGACAGGATGGTAGGAGAGGTGTAGCAGGCAAGCCAAAGCAGCATTCTGATCCATCGCAGCCACCCGCCACCGCCAGCTGTGGGCAGCTAAATCATTTTGCGCCTCAGATTCCCCATCTGTGAAACCTATCTGCCCTGTGAGGATGTGAGGTCATGTAGTTAATGCACCCGAGAGTCCTGTTGCATACTGAATGCTTCATCGATGCAGTTACTCTGTGTTCAAGATCACGCCTAGGTCCACCTCCCTCTCCAGCTATCTAGCATTTGAAGAACAGTATCTTCATTGTCCATCCCTCTGACTGGATCATACCATAAGGAACCTTATGTCCCGGGCCAGGCTGAGGGTGAAATCGGTGAGCACGGGTGCTCACAGTAAACGCAGGCACCAAGCCTGTGCTTGAAGCCCGGACAGGTGAAAGGACTTGCTCCAAAGGCTGTCCTTCCACAACCAGGACCAGCTGGTTGCACTGCAGAATAGGAGCAGGGGGTGGGGCGACACCTGCGTTCACAGCAGGAGACGGGGCAATACCTACCTTCACAGCAGGGGGCGGGGCGGTTCCTACTTTCACAGCAGGGGGCGGGGCAATACCTAGTTCACAGTAGGAGGCGGGGCGATACCTACTTTCACAGCAGGGGGCGGGGCAGTACCTACTTTCACAGCAAGGGGGCGGGGCGGTACCTACTTTCACCGCATAGGTGCTGCCAGGGTCCTCGGAGCAGGTGGCGCAATAATAGATGGCGTCCCCCGAGTCACAACAGGGCCTGTTACAGGTCAGTTTGAAAAGTGACCAGTTATTCTCGTTGAAGTGCAGCTCCTTTTTCTGGCCGCCCATGAAGAGGTCCTCACACTTGGCTGCGAGGCGGACCAGGGACTGGGCATAGAGGCCCCCCAACTTGGCATAGGTGCCCTCCTTGCTGCTGATGCTGCCCAGGAGGCTGTGGAGCTGCAGCTGGGTGCTGCCGGTGGAGGCCTGGCTGGACACGCTCAGCTGGGAGGCCGAGGGGACCCCTTTGCACTGGAGGCTGGGGCTCCCGAAGCCGCTCTGGCCGCCCGCCAGCCCTGGTGCCGGCACCCAGTGGCCGTTGCCTTTGAAAGTTTTCTCCAGGGGCTCAGAAGAGGAGAAGATATGATGGTGGCGGCTCCCGGGGCTCGAGGAGTAGCTGAAGTGGGACTCTTCGTGGGCACAGACGTTGGTTTCCGAGTGGCTGAGGTTCAGCTTGGGACTTGCTGTTCTTGGCTTGGGGGAGCCTTGGGTCCAGAAGAAGCCATCAGGCGAAGAGGCCGCTCGGCTCACTAACTTCTTCTGGGGGAGAGGCGGGGGCTGTAGGGGGCCGCTGGGGGACACATCCTCAGTGGAGCCCGAAGGAAATGGAACAGGAGCAAAGAGTTTCTTCCCGCTGCTGGTGGGGGAGTGCGCTGGCTCAGAGGAAGGGCCTGAAATTGAGAAACAGCAACAATCAGGCTAAGAGGCCTATGCCACTCAGTTCCAGGGCCCTGCGGTCACAGAAATTGATTTTACTTGTTATTTACTTCTAAGAGATGACATATGCACAATGAACACAATTCAAAATGCAAAAAAGGTATCCGGCGCCTTTGAAGTCAGCCTCCTACCTTAGCACCCAGTCCCCCTCATCAGAGGAAGCCACGCTGGCAATTTCCAGGGATCCTTCTGAAGATTTGCCAAACAACCCAGACAAATGCACATGCACACGGTTACACAAAGGAGATATTTTACATCAGATGTGCAGATCTATCTAATTCTTTTTAATAGCAATCCCATCATATACCATCATGTGCAAGTATCAGGATTTATTTAACCAGTCCCCTCCTGATGGACACTTAGCTTGTTTCCAATATTTTGCAAACAATGCCTGCAACAACAAACTTGAACACGTGTTTTGAATGGATTTTTTAAAAGTCAGGTTTATAGAGAGTACAATTGACCCACAATAAAAACAATAAAAACACCCTGGTTGCCTTGGGGGGCTGGTATGTGATTTTATAAATGAAGAAACAGATCTTAAAGGAAAGCAAGTCTTTCCTAGATGCCAGCTCCCAGAGTGGGGCACGAGAATGCTGAACCTGACGGGGGTGAGGGACGGGGATGGCCTCAGCCCCCCACCCCAAACTGCACAGAACATGGGGACATTCAGAAATGTCATAGACAGCTGAGGGCCAGTCTAGACAGGGCAATGACTGGACTTCACTCTTTGTATCAACGTATGAAATGGAGGTTTCAAACCAATGAAACAAGAGTTTGGGTAAAAATATTCAGGGAAGAAGGCATGGCCACTGGGGACAGAAAACAGCGAACTGAAATAGAACTCATTTCTTTCATTCTGAGAACTGACTGGAGGATGTCCCCACTATTTTGATAAAAGCTTCTAGGGAAATAACAGGAGCGTTAACTGTCTTCACAGGTCCTAAAATGCATCCTAGTATCCCAAGGGTTAAAATGTGAGAGAACTACGGGTCTGACATTCAAGGACCTAGGTAGGCACTAATGACACCTGCCGCTCACTGAGTTCATCGAGCTATGTCATCCTAAGAGCAGGGCATGCAGTGTCCCTCTGTGCCTCTCCCCACCTCAGCAGCATGACTGGAACGCAAGAGCTACAACAAACACATAGGTCCCAGGCAAATAGCAAAAGGCCCCAAAGGAAAGCAAAGTGTTAGTTTTGTGTTGATGCACACGATCTTTCTGGCGCGGCTCCTGAATAGTTAACAATTTTCTTTGCCCACACAGAGTTGCCCTCTGCTTTCTCCAACCAAAGTGCGGACTTCCAGAATGGACCCCCAAGGAACAAACACGGGCACCAAGCCCCACAGACCAACACGGGGTCTCCTCACTTTGGGGGATCCCCTAGGGAGGAGGCTTCCTCTCGCGAGCAAGGTGACAGACCACGTCATCAGGGCTCACCTTGCCCACTGACATCCAGGCTCGGCCTCACTGACGAGAGCAGTGTCCGTGAGTGACCGCAGGGGCCTCCTGTCTAGTACACGGCAAGGCGGTCGGGCCCCACACCGACACCTCCCTCCCCTGGCTCCGCTATCGCTCTCATGGGACCCGGGAGAAAGCACAATGCTGCTCACGCTCCCACATCTGCAGGAGGCAAACTCTCTTGCTTCCCAGTGGTTTTCCAAGATCGCAGTTAAGTTTTCCCTCCCACCTCACCCCTGCATTGCTAATGACGGGCGGGGCGCCTGCCAGCAAGGCTGAATGAGGGATTTATACCCTTCCAGGCCAGACTGATTATAAACCAAGCAGCAGCGGCACAGTCGGGCCAGGCAACTTTACACACCCGTGTATTTTCCCCTCACGGTCTGAAAGGGGACTGGCGAGAGCCAGCCAGCCGGAGGACGGGAGACCCTGATCGCAGCAGGTTCTGGATCCCTGGGGTCTATGGGTTCCCCCCCACCCCCACTCTCCCCAAGAGGCTTTTCTGCTCCCAAGGGTGCAGTCAGCAGTGGGGGCGGATGAAGGCTAGGGCTGCACAGTCATTTCGTCTCCATCCTCCCTTTAGCAGAGGCTGAGAGAACGGGGAGCACCGGTGACCAGCTGCTGGACTGCAAAACGGAGGAATAAGACCCCTTGTATACGGGGCTCTCAAAGGACACTAAGCCTCAGCCACCAAGTACCCAGGGGATGAGCAAGAGGGTGACTGAGTGGAAACAGGTCCATTTCCCGACTTTTCTGCATTTTCGACGGCAGAAGTCTGCGACCATCAATCTGATTCTCCATTTGTTATCAACAGGCAGAAGATGGAAGACGAGGGGAGGCAGGGGAGTGTGATCAGAGCCTCTGGTCAATGCTCCTTCTATTTCTAACTTTATTTATTTATTGCATGAGAGAGAGAGAGAGAGAGAGAGAGAGAGAGAGAGAGAGAGAGAGAACACGCAAGGGAGGGGCAGAGAGAGAGAGAAGGCTCCTGTCAGCACAGAGCCCGATGCAGGGCTCGAACTCCTAAAACGTGAGATCATGAGCTGAGCCAAACAAGAGTTGGACACTCAGCTGACTGACCACCCAGGCACCATTCTGGTCAATGCTTTAATCAGTGCCTCCAGTGACAGGGACAGCCTGCCGACAGTGAGGACTCCTTCCAGTCCCCAGTCCCCGGGTAGTTTCTGACAAATCAGTTTTTTGGCTAGTCGCCTGCCTCTTTAAGCCTTGCGCTTACTTCCCCATTCTTATTGGTTTGCCTTCCCTGTATGGCTCTCCATGACGCCTGCAACATGTCCTTTTCTGCCTCTACCTGTGACCTGGGGGTGGACAGCGGGATGAACCCCTAACTAGCTGTTGCCCTCACTGGGCTGAGTTTCCTCATTTAAAAATTGACCAGATCGTACCACAGTGAAGGTCCCTTCCAGCATGAATAGTCTACAATTTCAGCTACTCTCTCCATTTTCAACTTCTTCCAGCAGGCATTTTGTCTCAAAGCTGCCCCTCAAATAAAAATACCTCTAGGCAAACAGCTCTCCTGCTTCTCTCGCTCTAGCTCCCTCAGCTGCCCCTGGTTAACTTTCCAACCTATGAGGGTAGCAGGAATTAAAAAAAAAAAAAAAAAAAAAATCTGTAACACTTCTTATTCCCTAGATCGCCAGAGGGAATCAGGAGGTTCTGCTCTCACACCAAAAATAACTTGTGTGTGTGTTCAGGCAGTTGGAAGGAAGTGATTTTCTCCTTTATCCAATGGGTGTTCTCTTGCTTTCCTGTGGGAACTGCGTTAGTCAGCGGCTTTGATCAGATCTATAGGTAAATCTGGCAAGGAGTTCTGGGTATTAGGTGGAGTGTGGTTCCTTCTCCTTTATTTCTTAGCTGCTGTGTGTTTGGTCACCCAACAATCACTGCACAAAGCCCGTCCTAATTAGAGGACAGCAGGGCCTGAGAGGGCTCCCCCACCCCACCAGGAGGAAGGGCTACAGTTACCCAAACCTCACCCAGGGAAGTGAGGCTCACCTCAAATGTGCGCTTTAAGCATATAATTGGGCCTTATGCACACATACTGTGATTCTGAGGTTAAAAAAAAAAAAATGCCTAGTTCTGTAAGGGGCACACCTCCTTCCGACCTGAGGCATCCTTTTTAACTTAGTTTCTTAAAATGTTTCTTTCAATTCGGAACCACAGCTGGTGAGGAGACCAAACTTCACTCTGATAGCCTCTGGGCACCTCAGGATCACGTAACAGCTCAGCCCGTCGCATTCTTAGGGCTACTCTGAAAGGGGTCAGCATGTGGCCCTTGCCAATGAAACTGATTTCTCCACCATGGGACAAGAGGTACCTCCTTTCTATGGGACCAGAGGGCACCCCTAAAGCCCCACTCTGATTCTACCGTTTTCTTTACTCTTACATGGAGCACTTCCTCCAAAACATGGCTGGAGGTAACACAGCAGCTGGATTCTCACTACACTTGACCCTTGAACATGGGCTCAGAATGTGTAGGTCCGCTTATAGGTGGTTTTTGTGTTTTGTTTTTTTTTCTGGTAAATACAGTACTGTAAGTGTATTTTCTCTTCCTTATGATTTTCTTTTCTCTAGCTCACCTTGTGGTAAGAACGCAGTATATAATACACACAGAGTACAAAATCAGCCTATGTTATCAGGCTTCTGGTCAACTATTAGCAGTTACGTTTCTTTAATTTTTTTTTTTAACCTTTATTTATTTTTGAGAGAGAGAGAGAGACAGAGCACGAATGGGGGAGGGTCAGAGAGAGGGAGACACAGAATCTGAAACAGGCGGTTCTGAGCTGTCAGCACAGAGCTGAACGCGGGGCTCAAACTCACGGACCGCGAGATCACCACCTGAGCCGAAGTCGGACGCTTAACCGACTGAGCCACCCAGGCGCCCCATCAGTTACGTTTCTAATAGAAGCTACTAAAGCCGTGGATTGTTGACTGTGCGGAGGGGGCTGGTGACCCAACCCCTCTGTTTTTCCCAGGGTCAACTGTATTTGTAGCAAGCCACCACACTCTGCATTTAGAAGAAGAGCCAGAAAGAAGAGGGAAAAAATATGTCTTGACACCTAAAATAGTTGCAAAATCCACAGGCCAACCACTGGTTCAGAAAAATGTGCCTAAAGAAAATGCTGAAAAACTCTGGCCAACAGCCCATATTCTCAGGACTTAGATTCAACAGCAGTGAGAAGAATTCAAATATATCCTGGTTTTATGCTGCTGTTAGATCACCCTGTTTCCAAAATTCTGGCTTACAATTAAGAGTGTAAAAAAGGGTGAGAATGGAAAATACTTTTCTGGGAAGTTTGCCTCCATCGTAGTTACATCATTGGTAGGTTTTTAAATGACTTTTCGTGCTAATAGGGCCAGAGAGCTCCAAACCCCAGTTCCTAAGTTTTTCTTCCAATTGCCAATTCTGCATATAAAGCCCGGAGCCCATCATAGAGAAGAACACCTCTGTCTCTCTTCAGTGTGTGTTTCAGAGAAGAGAAAGCGTTTCTGGTGGGGAAACTACACATCGCATATGGTACACTGGGTGGGATCTTAAAAAGACCGAGGAGAAAGTATACTAGTTTGCTGCCATTATATTTAGAAAGCAGAGAAGAAATCAGGATTTCAATGGTCAGGATAAACAGCCCAGGCAGAAATGCAGGCCAGAAGTTCAAATGTAGCACTGTGATGTTTTCTTTATTATAGAGTCCTCTCTTTTTGCTGGCTTTTAATAGGCACTTTCATTGTTCTCCACGGCCAAAATGAGAGGTAAGCTTATGGAGGAAGTGGTCAGTCCAGTTTTGAGCTGTGTGAATGAGGCTGTTTGGCTCCCTTAGTGCTCAGCTCTGCCTTCTGACAGCAGCCGGCCAGAGCAAATGTGGCGCGGAGGGCAGATACCCCACCGAGCTCCAAATTCTTAGCTTTTGGGTCTGGCTCTTCTCCCACTGCGGGTAAGGTAAAGCAAATGGAATTTTCTTTTGTTTGAAAAACATGGAGTGTTCTATGGATCTTTTTTTTTTTTTAATGAGGATATAGATCATTGGCTGGAAATGGCTGTACAGAGTTATCCATTCAGTCAGTCAATATTTCCTGAGCACCTACTAACTGCAAGGCATAGGGAACAAAGCAGATGGAAAAAACCTCTCCTACAGCCCGTGGCCTTGTTCAAAGAAAGCCATCTATGTGGACACCTTGCCACTGGTGCCCAGGAAGTGGCACCCTTTCAGGTTTCTGCCAAACCCACTCTTCTTACCCCAGGAGACATGAGGTGGGTGGCAGAGGGGATGTTCTAGCCTCACATGTAGCTTTTTCCTCCAAACAAAAACTGTGCAAACTCTTGTTTGATCACACAATCAGACAGGCTCAACATTAAATGTTAAAAAAAAAAAAAAAAAAGGCAGCGAAGTATTCCTTCAGAAGGAACCCTGGCTCTCTCAAGAAGGTAAACATGGCCTTAAAATGGAAACAGATTCTCAACATTCCACAACTGGAAGGAAAACGTGGCATTGGTGAGGAGCCTCTCCGGAACACCTGATCATCCCGAGAAACAATAATCAAGATGTGAATGCGATTTACATGTAAAACAGGAGAAGCACTGTCTCTCAGCTTGGAAAACGGGCCCATGGAAAACGTTCCGTGCCAACAGCCCAAGCGTGGCTCCAGAACCCTGCCTTCAGGTCTCCTGTGAGAACACAATCATTTGGGGTTGTCTTCCAAATTAACAGTAAAATTAGAAGTTAGTTCAAACCACTTTCACATGCTATTGATGGAAGCATAAATTGACATTTTACGGGATAATTTGGGAACATCTATTTAAAATGCATATAGGTTTTGACTTAGCAATTCCACTTCTTTTTTTTTTAAAGCTTATTTATTTATTTTGTGTGTGAGAGAGAGTGTGCGTGTGCATGCATGTGCAAGTGGGGGAGGGGCATAAAGACGGGGAGAGAGAGAATCCCAAGGAGACTCCACACTCAGCACCGAATCCAGTGTGGGACTCGATCCCATGACCCTGAGATCAGGACCTGAGCTGATATCAAGAGTCAGACCCTTCACCAACTGAGCCACCCAGATGCCCCTTCTTCTGCTAAGAATTTATCTTTCAGATATGTTCACCAAATTATCTCACCAAAGTATGTTATGGGATCTTACTGGAGACTGGTAACGAAAATCACCTAAATATGCATTGTTAAGAGAGGGGTTTAACGAATTCACACAAGGACAAAATATACAGCATTTTAAAAAAATGAGGTAAATTTAGAGGTTCTGATTGGAAAGACTTCAAGATACATTAAGCATAACAATGTGTCAAATTGAAGTTTATGATATTTTAAAAACACGGATAAAAATTTCTGAGAGGACATAGAAAAATATGCTCAAAGCATGTCAAAGGTGGGAGCTGGGATAGGAGGCGTCTGATGACTTTGACTTTGCCTGTCGTATCTTGCCCTGGCGTGTGAATTTTTATCATAGACACATACTGACTTTAGTGACATAATAATATATATTTTAAAATTCAGTTTGGGGCACCTGGGTGGCTCAGTCGGTTAAGAGTCCGACTCTTAATTTTGGCTCAGGTCATGATCTCATGATTCACGGGATCAATGAGCTGACATCGCAGAGCCTGCTTGGGGTTCTCTCTCTCCCTCTCGCTCCCTCTCTCTCAGCCCCTCCTCTACTGGCTCTCTAGCTCTCTCTCAAAATAAATAAATAAGCACTAAAAAAAAAATTTAATTCCGTTTACAAGAAATAGTTTAAACTAAAACAAAGCCTCACTTTCGTGATATTGTATGGGCTCAGGCCACAGACAATCTTAAAAACGGAGCATCTTTTCCTTTGGGATAGCTTCTTCGTCCTTCACTAACAAATCTCCCTGAACAGAACCCGTGACTCAGTCTGTCTCCAGGGGCGTGGGGGATGAGGAGGGCCTAACCGTGTGAGGGCAAAACACCAAATGTAATATATTAGACCGAACCCACCAGTTTAGGATCCAGTGTTCTGGCAGCCAGAAACAATAATAGCCAGAAGACACTATTTTCAGCTGGGGAGTTTTAGATGCCTTTTCAGGGCTGCTTTTTTCTTCTTACAGAGACTCAGGTAACAGCCTGAGTAGGGGAGCAAATGCTCGGTGAAGGTCAGGCTGTCACTCCTTCTGACTGATGTCTGATCTTTGTGGACTTACTGCCTCTCCTCCTGACAGATCCGCCCTCCCCTCCCCGCCCACTTCCCTGGCTTGATTTTTCCCCACAGCACTTCCTGCCATCTGACACGCCAGCTACTGTAGCCCTTTATCTTCCTCATTGTCCATCTCTCCCCACTGGAATGTGACAGAAAGAACTGGGCAGGTTTGGTGACTGCGGTATGTTCAACATCTAAAGCTGTGCCCAGCAGCACAAGCCTTGGATTTGACAAATATCTACCAAATCGAGGACGCTATTAATGGGTATATTTAAAAAATCCTCTTGGCATCATTACCAAGAAAAACAAGCTGACTACTGTCAAGATTATAGTAAAACCTTGGTTTGCAAGTGTAATTTGTTTGGAAAACGTGCTTACAATCCAAAGCACTCGGATATCAAAGCGGATCTCAAGAACCACTGGCTCCCTTGTGATCATGTGACGTTCGGCGTCCCGTACTACTTGTATTGCAAGACATCACTTGTCTATCAAGTTAAGAATTTTTCCAAATGTTTGCTCGTCTTGCAGAACACTCACAGAACAAGTTACCCACAATCCAAGGCTTTCCTGTATTTCGTTAACTTGGCTGTATCTCTGGTTTGCCAGTTATAAAAATACCAACACTGACCTGGCACATATCTTCATGTGAACTTACACCTATATTCGCTGTAGTTAGACCTCTTATCTATTGCTTGTGCCAACAGTTTCAATCCAAGAGAGCACTCTCTAATCTCCCGTACTGTGGGGACCTGGCCTCCGTGATGCCTCTTAAACTGTGCAACCGAATTATAATGTTATCCTAAATCAAAAAGTTAAATAATCTTAATGTGCCATTGGGTTTGTCTATTTAAAAGGGAGCATTTGGGAGCACCTGGGTGGCTCAGTCGGTTAAGCGTCCGACTTCAGCTCAGGTCGTGATCTCACGGTTCAGGGGTTTGAGCCCTGCATTGAGCTCTGTGCTGACAGCTCAGAGCCTGGAACCTGCTTCAGATTCTGTGTCTCCCTCTCTCTCTGCCCCTCGCCGCCCCCCCCCCCCAATTTGTGCTCCGTCTGTCTCTCTCAAAACTAAATAAACATTAAAAAAAAATTAACAGGAATCATTTAAAGCCCAAGAGTCTTCCAATGACTTTCTTTCTTTCTCTCTTCTTCTTTTATCTTTCTTTCTTTCTTTCTTTCTTTCCTTCCTCTTTCTTTCTTTCTTTCTTTCTTTCTTTCTTTCTTTCTTTCTTTCTTTCTTTCTTTCTTTCTTTCTTTCTTTCACTTTCTGATGACCATTTGTGATGACTGTCTAGCTGAGCATTTTGCCTCCCATCTATTCACTACAGATGACCTCTTGGCAACATCCATGGATCTGTCCTGACACATGCAGTTTGTCCCTCCCAAACTGAGCATAAACCAAACAACTGCTTAGACGGATTTTTCCTGCCACTGAGTTGACTCACTGTTCAACTGAATTGCCCATATGGACAAATGGGATAACAGATGTGCTTTGAGGAGTATGAGATGCCTCAGAAGCACAAAGAGGTGAAATGAATCTTGATATAAAAATATACAATTTAGACAAACTGGTTTCCAAAATGCAACAAAGTTATAGATTCCAGCTATGTTTGCTCTTCTTATAAAATCTATTATCATTATTTGCCACAAAACCCAAATAGTCGAAAACTAACTTTAACCAGTAACTCTGATAAGCTTCTGAGAAATTTACATAAACTGTTAGGATACGCTCTGGAATGACTTTGTCCTCAACTCACTTTACTGCAGATATAAATAGCCTGCGGAATGCATCTTTTTCATTAGCGAATTCTTCCTGACAAACCAAATAGTCTAATGATATCTTTTGACTTCATATATAATATTAGAGAAGTAGACACTACATTCTGGTCTCCAGGAACTTCAGCTTGAACGAACTCTACCTCTCTTATTCAGCTCCCCTCTTTCAGCTGCACTATTAGTCACAAAAGGCGTGATGGGTAAATATTTCAATATTAGTTTTATAAGGTAAAAGTGAGTAAGAATTCATGGGACTGAAAGATGACTGTTCAGGAACAGATCTACAGCAAGCCGCCTTGGTTAACAAGGAGAAGCAGACTGAGAGCTTCTTACATTTCATGGCCAGAGAGACAGAGAGACACAGAAAGAAGAGAGAGAGAGAAAGAATAGAGAGAGAAGGTGTTGGTCTCTTGCCAGCTGCAAAGCATGGTCTGGGGTACAGAGCCGTCTGCAGGAGCAGCAAATAGAAATGGTTCACTCTAAGGACCCAGAGTCTGGTAACAAGGTATATACTTTTCGTTGATCTAGGAATCCAAGTTTTGAAGTGCATTTCCATTGCAGAACAGGTTCATGATAAAAGAAGAACCATGAAAATACATTCATTTGGATTAGAAAATGCCCGAGTTAGGTGTCGCCACTGTATTCCTAATCCCCAATGGCTCCGTATCTCCCACTTCTTCCTTAACCTACAAAGCTCTTTCCTCCCTCTCCCTCGTCAGTTCTAATCGCACTTGAGACATGAGCTCAAGTGCCATCTTCTCCAAGCAACTTCCCTGAACGCTTCCTCAACCCTTACTCTTTTCTCTTCTGGAAGCCTTGATAGCATTCGTGTTCTGGGAAGCCCAATCTCCTAGCTTAGACAAGCCACCCATGTGTCATGTGTTTTTAGTCTTGTCTCCCTAGCTAGACCTTCAGAGTCCGGAGAGCAAGAGTCATGATTTGCTGGTTCTGAGAAGCCACGTACTCAGGTAGTTCGGGAGAGTTCACATCAAGGCGAGCTGGCTGGTGGCCAGCGGGGGGCTCCAACGTACACTGCTCCCTCAGAATCACCCATCGTCCCCCAGAAAGCACGTCAGGGCACAGGGTCCAATGGTTCACGTGCCCCGCCCAGCCCTCTGTGGAATAATCCACCTCGTAGAATTTTTGCACAATGGGATGGGAAAAGGGAAAAGATGAAATCCCAGGAAAATCTGCAGAAAAACGAAAGCCTCTTTTGCTATGTCCCACCTAATCAAGATTAAGATATTTCCTGTTTTTAAGTCTGAGCTTTCAGAAGTTTCCCATAAGAACACACCACAGGCTGACTTATGACACATGCTTCAGTGTTAGCAGTACTCATCTCTCAGACGGAAAATTGTTAGCGATCGTGAATTCATGACGGAAACCTCGACTCCAAAATTGCCTACTGGGAAGAAATGTGTCCACAGGAGCGAGAAAGGCCGTCGTGTTAGCACATGTCGAAACGTCACACGCTAAAGGGAGTTTAAGAGAAATGCAGCAGAGGACACACACACACAATGTCGAAATAATGAGAGGTTTTACTATTTATTACCTGTCCCAACTACAGAAACACAAGACTTCCTTCTGAGGAATATGCCCAATCGGGACATACCCACATTACTACGCCTAAGAGCTTTATCCAGGGAGTGGGATGGACAGTAGACTAATGAAGCCTCCGTGCTTTAATACAACAAACATTTATGCAAGCACCTGCTGTGTCCAAGTAAGCGTGTGCATGTGTGTGTGCAATCATGCACGTAAAAGGGCAAACGAGCTGCGGGAGGGGGAGAAAGAAGGACAGAGAGAGAGAGAAGCACAGAGGGTGAAAACTTGTGGTTGGCATGTACCTAATCCCCTGAGAAGCAATCCCGAGGACAGAAATGGAGAGCAGACCTATATATAAATGGCTTATCACCCAAGGAATCAGGAGTCTTTCAATATGCTTTCACCTTGAGCTTCCTCCGCCTCGTTCCACAGGGACGCAATGTATGTAAGTAGAAAGGGCAGCACGGGACGAGGCACCTTGTCCTGTGTTCAAGAGAGAATTAATGCCCACTGCTCCTTGGTGGAGTCTACCTTGTGGGGAAAACAGGACCGAGACAGTGGGTCTAGTTTAGCCATTCCAAATCCTGGCAGCAAGCTGAGGGCTAGCCTTCCAGACTTGGGAGAATCTAAGCCTCCCCAGCAAGGTCGAGTCTGTTACCTCCATCACTGCAGGTCCTGGAGTCCGAGGCCAGGCTGTCCGTGGAACCCGTGGTGAAGCCGACGTGGACGCCTCTGCAGGGAGGGCTGAGGCTCTCTGCGGAGCCCTGGCTCACTTTTTCCAAATCAGAGCTACTCTTGTTCATCTTTAAAAGATGCCTGGAAGAGGCAAGAACACACAGTAAAAGCAATTAGTTTGGTTTCCATTCAAAAACCAGGCCGATGGATCATGAACCTACTATGTTCCTGAAACCTGATAATACCAGCAAGCTTTGAAAAAATGATTCTGGGAAGGGAGAACACGGACCCTTTTGGAACTTTATGCACATGAATGGTAGGAGATTTCTCCAGTGTAGTTAGGAGGAGTGAGTCTATGAAATTGAGACAAATGCCAAAATCATGATTTGGGAGGAACTGCCATCGTATTCTTTGCCCCGTCCACCAAAACATTTATGTCACCTACTGTACGGTGTATAACATCTCTATAGAGAAAAAAACCGAACACGATCACACAAATCAGTGTCTGGAGATATACTGAGATTGGATAGTTTGTGCAAGATCACAGGATAAGCGAATTGCAAATTGGGATTAATGACGTGGGATTTCTTTCTGCCTGGTGCTCTCCTGACATAGCTTCAAAGGGTCTAGTTTGTTCCTTGGAATCAAGGAAAACTTTATATCAATGTAACCAGACCTCTAGTGCGATCCTCAGAAACATGTTAACATAACCTTTCTTCCTGAAGTACAGAATCTGCCCTTAGGCTTTCTATGAAATCTTTTGTTGCATCTCTGAAGACACCGTGACCAACAAATCAGGGACAGGAACACCAAGTCCAAGAAAAAAATTACTTGCCTCGGAGAAAATACTGCCATTATCAGATAGAGCGGTGTACCTTATTGATTTCTCCTTCCCCCTTTTCCAAGGACTACATGAATATTCACTCTGACCTGACATTTTCGCCACAAAGTGAGGCAGGCCACAATCAATCCGGCTCTTTCCCTGTAGGTGGTAACCCAGATTTGTCTGAACTGGTATTTCCTGATGACATTCCTGTTCCCACTCCGGCAGATCTATATCTCGATATCTGCTGCAGGAAATATACAATGCAGTATTGATTTGGCATCAGAACCGCCTTATTTCATGCACATGACCTTACAGTCAAGAATTTATCGATTGTTCTTTGTGCTCAACATCGCCAGGCCCTGAATTAGTCTTCACAGTCACTGGGATCCCTTGCTTATTACCAGAAAGTTTAGAGAAAGTCTGTTAGCCACCATGAAAATACTCGCCAGGAACATGTCCTTCTCCACACCTCCAATTCCTAGAGCCACAGTAAAAACCTTTTTAAAGCTGTCAAGTGTAGTTGTTTTGTTTTTGTGGGTTTTTTTAGTGTTTATTTTTGAGATACAGAGAGACAGAGAAACAGAGCATGAGCTGGGGAGGAGAAGAGAGAGAGGGAGACCCAGAATCGGAAGCAGGCTCCAGGCTCCAAGCTGTCAGCACAGAGCCTGATGTGGGGCTCAAACCCACAAACCACAAGATCATGACCTGGGCCGAAGTCAGACGCTTAACCAACTGAGCCACCCAGGCGCCCCTGTCAAGTGTAGTTGTGACAGTGATGGCAAAGGTTGCAACTAATAATATCGCTTACATTTTAATGTCACTGTAGGGATCTGGGAAATATCAGATCTTTAGGAAGTGCTGTGCCAGTAGATTATCTTTATTTTACCCTCTGGCAAAATAAAATCATAGAAAAGTTTTGTAAATTATTTCTATTCTCATCAAATCTCAATAATGACTATTGCAGATGATGCCTAGATACAAAGTTGTGAGTAATGACAACTCCTCGGTCTAAGAGTGAAGCCAAGTAGGCGGCAACACAACTACCCTGCCCCCCTCCAAAATGGCCTCTGGAGTCCCTCGGTTCTCAGGCCCAGAGAATTGCCAAGGGAGAAATTCCAGCACCAGAGCTGCTGAGCTGGCAAAGCTCCCCATTCTACAAACTTAGAAAAACACTGAATGAAATGTATATAAAGAGATAAAACTAAAAAATACATAAATGTGTGAGTACACACACACACACACACACACACACACACACACAGTTATTTATAGCAAAGCACCGAGAGGAAGAAAAATGCTGGGGTGCCACATCAAAGAGGGAACTCAATACCAGAACAGTGCAAGGGATACTTCAACAAAGTGCGTTTGCTGTAGGTTCTGGAAGATGCTCTTTATGAGGTTAAGGAAGTGTATTTCTCTTCCAAGTTATCTAAAGTTTTATATTCTAAATCATTTACAGTTACCAGATTTTAGCAAATGCTTTTTCTACATGTATAAAAAAGGCAAACTGTTTCCTCCTTTATTCTGTTAATGTGATGATTTACATTAACAGCTCTTCTTAAATGAACCCACGCTTGCACACTTTGTATAAACTTATTTTAGTACACATTGCTGGATTCTTTTTACAAATATTTCACTTAGGATTTTTACACTTACATTCAAATGTGAGGTTAGCTCGTAATTTTTCTTTCCTATACTGTTCGTAACTAGTACAAAAGTATAAAGGTTAGCTTAGAATCATAAAATGAATTGGGTAACTGTTTCTTTTTCTCAATCACCTTGCGTAGTTTATAGAAGATAGGGATTGTGTGCTCCTTGAAAGATTACTGAAACTTGCCTGTAAAACCATCTAGACCTGGTTGCACTCTAAGTGGGTCAGTACATATGTGTTTCTGATAAACTTGCAATTATGTTTTGAGGACAGAGATCCAAGAAGCAGATCCATGTACAGGAACTTGCTGTGTGCAAATGTAGTGTTGTATCAGTGATTGAAGAACAAACATGTCAGTTCATGGTACTTACACACTAGCTATTTGTAACAGGCCAAAACCCAAGATTTAAAATCTGTTAGAAGAAAAAGTTTATGACCTTGGGATAGGAAGGATCTGTTAAATGAAATTTTTTAAAAAGTAGAAACCATAAAGGAAAAGATAGATCAACTTGATTCTTTAAAATGTAAAGCTCCTGGGGCTCCTGGGTGGCTCAGTTGGTTAAGCCGCTGACTTCGGATCAGGTCAAGATCTTGCACTGTGAGTTCAAGCCCCACGTCAGGCTCTGTGGTGACAGCTCGGAGCCTGGAGCCTGCTTCAGATTCTGTGTCTCCTTCTCTCTCTGCCCCTCTGCCTCTCACGCTCTCTCTCTGTCTCTCTCAAAAATAAATAAACATTAAAAAAAAATTTTTTTTAAAGATTAAAAAAAAAAAAGTACAGCTCCTGGGGATCCTGGGTGGCTCAGTAGGGTAAGCGTCCTAATCTTGATTTTGGCTCAGGTCATAATCTCATAGTTGTGGGATCAAGCCCCAGATAGGGCTTT